>NC_051850.1:159340614-159940614 GCF_905115235.1 Hermetia illucens
AAACATTTATAATATTTTCATCATTTACAATTAAAAATTTAACAATCTCATCCTGCCCCGGAGTGTGTTCACCCATTGGGCAAAAACTTTATGCACACCTACGTATGTACATACGTATCACACATGTACATACTTTATTAACTTTTCCCATATGCTCTTTTCCCAACTGTAATATAGGAAACATGTAGTCGTTCCGGATTTTATAAAAAGTTTATCGATTTTACGGTCCAGTGATCTGTTAGCTGAACTTTCACCTGTTTGTTTTCGTCTTCTCCGGGGTAAATATCAACAAATTATCTTAAGATATTTGGTCCGTTCTGGAAAATCAATAAAATACTTCACCGGAGAAGAGTATCCGAAAACATTACGCTACATATATTTTATTTATTCACTTGGCCGGTGGAGGAAGTTTCAAAAGAGCACGAAGTAGGTCAAAGTTTTCATAAATAAAGAGCGCCAGGGATATGTGCAAGATAAATATTTGTTTATCAGCGACAATATGGAACTTTGTTTTCAGATAAACTTACATATTCTGCGGATAAGTACGAGCCTTGTCAAATATGTATAAGGACATTTTCGTCAGATTTCTTTCCGAAAATCTTCTCCGTCTGAACCCTGTGGACTGACTCTTTGATCCGGTCAAATTGAAAAGAAAGCCAAACAAGCGCAGGGTGAAATTTGCGAAGGCGGACTTATCCTAATCTTTGAAACAACTCCAATGATTCCTCAAACACTGCGGAGCCATGCTTGAGATTGCCCTCCTCGCTGCTGCTCCCAAACAAACAGAACAGTCCTAAACCCATTTCAGGCTCCCTCCCACTGTCGGCTGTCGTCCTCCCTTTCACAAACAACCTACTTCATTTATCCTTAAGAATGGCTCGGGATACTATCCCGACATTATCTCTGCATTACTATATAAATCATTTTCAACAACTGCTTGGATACACATAAAAACAGAATAGACATCACGTATGGCGAAAAAACCTACTCCGCACAAAAGGAACTGAAAAAATTATCATTTTTCCCTGCAACCAGGAAAATCTTCAACCACTTTTCCGGCTGCCACACTCGCATAGTAGTAACTAGATAATAATTTTCGCCCATCAATCCCAAGGGCATAATTTCGTTTTGGATTTTCCATTTCATTGGGTGTGAACCCAAACGAAAATTGCTTCTCGTCGATAATTTGTTGAGGAAATATGGAAAATGAGATTGGAAAATTATTGTTCGGTATTGAATTGAGCCTAGTGTGAGGACGAGCCGGTTGTGGGTATGTGTGGATGTACATTTCACTATGACTGGTATACACGCGAGTTATGTTAACTGATAGGATTATCCTAATGGATCTCGCGAGAATTCAATAAAATATTCAATTCAATTGTAATCCACATACGAGTGTGTGCGAGAATACATTTATACATTTTTAATATCAACTCAGCTGGACGGGAAACATTTGGGAAACTTTTCGAAGGTTTTTGTTCTCGATTCATATGAAAAAGGAGCAGCCCTTTAATGGCTGAAATACTATAATCCCGTGAATTTCAAAATAGTTGGTTAGGAAATAAGGATTCCCAGATTTTTCGGACAGATATTTTCAAAGAACTACCTCATATGCCCCTTTTCGATGTCAGCAGTGTATGACGTCTGAGATTAGCCATTTTTGCACATTTTCCTCCAAACTTACCTAGAGGAAAACACATCAATGGCTTGTAAAACCAACTTATCGAATACCGGAAGATTGATATATGGCCTTCAACGAACTTACCTCTCCTTTACCAGGACCATTAATGCGAGGTTATATCCATATCCTGTACGAGATGACCTTAATATTAACAAAACACTACGAATCTAGACTAAGAGGTCGAAAAACGCGTCGCACCATTCAGGGTGTCACAGGAAGCATGCTCAATGGATAGTTTTCAGTCGAGGTTGACTGTCCATTTTACAAAATGGAACCTCACTGCTACTTAGTCATCTCAGTGAATAAATCAGATCTTCCGCATCCACCAAAAGAACGCCTGAGATTAGCAGGTCAGAAGTAGGTTAGAAAGCAGATCTCAGTGAGGTAGGCGGTGGATGGTAAGTGCGCTATCTGAAGAAAGACCCGAAGTTGGAAGAGGCTTCAAAGAAGGTTCAGAATTGACGCAGCCTTTCAGAAGCTAAACCGAAGAAAAACTGAGCTGGCCGAAGCAGCTCGCAAGAGGGAAATGCTCTCAAGACATCCAAGCCAGAACCCAAGAAGTAGGAAACCTAGGATCGGCCAGGAACGAAAGTAACAACCAGAACACCGGCGTTCACTATGTCACCACAGTGAGGGGCATCATTCTACCTTAATCATTTTCAAAGTAAATACTCCCTCGTGAGGAGCAAGAAATGATCAAGAACCTCATCGTGGAGCAGATGTATAAAATATGAGGTGTCAAGCTTGTGTTCAGCCGCATATGAGTTGCGTGTACTACCCGACCCTGCATACTAAGCACCCATCAGATGACAGAAGTTCCCATGCGGAATAAACATAATAAAATAGAAAAAATCGACGTAGCAGGAAAATGCTTCCATCACACAGCGACCAGCGAAAGAGGCTGCGAGGTCTGAAACGCCCGATGTCACACGGGGACGCCCAAATAAAGAGGAAGCCTTACATAGTGGCATGAATTACATTGCGGGGACATCAACTTCAACACCCTGTAGTGTCCCCGTTCCAAAAAAGCCCAGTAAGAATCGCTACTCCTGAGTAGAAGTGCGTATGCAGTCGGCAACGTTCCTCCAAAAGAACATTAGAAAACTCCTTAAAAGCAGGCTGATGGGATTGAAGGAACTAGGAAACGAGGGCAAAAGCGGAAGATGCGCGGAAAGCTGAAACAACCGCATTTGATACACTGCAGCGACCAGCAACAGAGGCAGCGATTGCTATAACACCAGATGTGACACGGGGAAGCCCAAATAAAGCGCGACTAACCGTGCGGAGACCTCAACTCCAACACCCTGTAGTGTCCCTTTTCCAGAAAAAAAGCCCAGTCACAATCGCTAGTCCTGAGCAGGCGGATTCGGACATAAACCGAGTGCAAGTACAATCTACCATCTTAGCTAGAGCTGAGGAGTAAAGGCTCATCAGGTAATACATGGTAAAGCGTATGCGATCAAGCACGTTCCTCCAGACGAACGTCAGCAAACACTGTCAAAAACAGGTTGATGGAATTAGAGGAAATACTGGACCGCATCTTCTTCTACAGGTGAACGTGGACAGCAGCGGAAGACACGATGAAATTAGAACTTTCCGTTGAGAACACTGCGAGCCCACTGCAGATCGAGTTGGAACTCTCCCCAAGTAGTTTCCGGGACCTAAAAAACGGAAGATAAAGAAGTATAAAAGGAGATAACTCGCTACACCACCAGGGACCCTCTGTCCAATGACAAGGAGGGTTCAAACAAAAAGCATGTAAAAGAAAAGACAAGGAAACGAAGAAGGACTAGAACGTCGGTAGAAGGTAAGACATTTATGGAAGTCCTGAGTGAAATCCGCTACAGGACGAAACCTGAAGACAAAGCAAAAGCAAAAGTGTCTTCCATACGGAAAACGAGGGGTGGCGGAGTCCTCGTCGAACTAGGCTTGGGGACGACTAGCAAAAGTACGTTCTGTGAAGCCGTCAAGGAGCTATTATGGGAGAAGGCCTTCGTTTCTAGCCTAGACCCAATATACTCTCTAGAAATCCCAGATCTGCTTCACAGAGAAGATCTAGGTGGAGGAAGTTTCAAAGCGTGAATGTCCAGAAATAACCAATACTCGGGGAGGTATCACTCCTGCAAATTCTCGAAGCCGGCCAGGTAGGTCTCCAAGCGAAGAGCTGCAATAAAAGCAAAAATTACGTTCTTTGGAAAGACCGTGGCGCGTCTCGTGAAAGCTTTACACACACAGAGGATTTGGAGAGATGTCTAATCTTTAGGGTGGAACTAGAAAGGACTAATGGGCGACTAGCATGATCCGCATCCTACAAATACTGGAATCCAACCGCCACCAGTTGCTTGTGCAGTTCGCTGCGAAGGTAAAAGCTGATCTAGTAGTAATCAGTAATCAATGCCGGATCAGGGACTCGGCTTCATGGCATCCCGATTTATCAAATACCACTGCCATCTGGGTTCGGGGCGACGTTTGGCTTCGTGTCCTTGCCCAAAGCTAAGGAAATGACTTTGCCTGGATTCGGTGCTTAGGGATAACATTTTATAGCATTTATCTAACGCCGAATGAGACGATACCGGAGTTTCGGGGCCGACTTAATGCTCTGGAGGACGGAGCACGCAAGGACGAATTATGATACGTAATGACTTTAATGCTAGGGCCCTTGAATGGGGCAGATTCAAAAGGCAAACGGCGGCCAGAACCAGACTCGTAGTTTTAAACACCAGAACAACGGCAGCGTTTCGACGCTTTTGCGTCGGAATCTGTAGCACCGTCAGTGGAGGGGTGACGAGTTCTAGAAGGCTTGTCGGCTAGTGGTCACCAACACATCCCATTCGAAGTCGAGAAATTTGTTGAAGCTCTTGAATCAGGTAAATTCGTGCTGGAGGGCGTTTCGGAGCGAGGTAACGTTGCAGCTGACACTATGATAAACCCCGTGATGAACTTAATAATAACAGCGTGTAAGGCTTCCATGCCTTGGAGTGGCCCCACCCGTGACAAGCCTTCTATGTACTGGTTCGCAGAACCTATTCAACGAGGTAAATGTGGACCCATGGAAACTTGCCAATAAACTTGTAACCCCGAAAGCGTCGAGAATTGTCCCCTTTGTACAATGAGAGAGCTCGAAAAAGCGGTTTTCACCATGAAAAACTAGAAGGCGCCAGGGCCTCATGGTATCCCGGCGGAAGTTTACAAACTGGAGTTCGACTAAGGGACAGACTTGCTACTCTGAGCGTCCAACACTTGCCTGAAGGAGGCGAGACTCATGCTAATCAGTAAAGAAAAAGAAGACCCTGAGCTGCTGTCTCCATACCGACCGCTGTGTATGCTTATCACGGCCGGAAGAATGCTCGAAAAGCTCATCAGGAGTAGACTAGCTGGAGCCATCCATGCTGCCGGGGACTTATCTCCAAGGCAGTTCGCGTTCAGGGCAGGTAGTGTGGATGGATAGAGGTCGTAGGCGCAGTCGAGCCGAGGCACAGAGCCACCGATCTCGACAGATAGTGTCCCTCCCCTTTTGTCAGAAATGTCTTTAATTTGGTGAGATGGACAGATATGCTAGACTCATTAGAAAACTCCAAGCGCCAAGTTATCTCTTGCAGATATTGGGGGATTATCTGAAGAACCGTTCCCTGCTCTATGAGACGCTAGAGGGTCAGAGGAAAATACAGACCACGTCGGGAATAGCAAAAGAATCCATCCTAGGATCAGACCTCTGGATCATTTCCTACGGTAGTCTGCTGAGGCTGAACATGCCAGAAGATTCACGCCTGATCGGTTATGCAGACAATATTGCGGCACTTGTTGCTGGAGGCCCTGTTGAACAGGCGCAAAGCAGATTTGGCATATTGATGCGACGAGTGAGCGAGCTGCTTAAGGTTTTGGCTTTGCGAACCGAAGTAGTCATCATGACCAGAAAGATAATCCCGACCATACGTCGTCAAGCGAATTCTATCATTCTAGGTTCGAATACGATATAATAAGGAACCCAACAAAGGGGTTACCATTCTAGAATCTAGGCTACTGGCGAAAATCTTACCCTCCAGTACCAGAAATCCCTTCGTTCGCGAAGATTTCAACCGGTTTTTTCCTTTTCATTTTCAGTTTCCTCTCTATCGCATTGGTAGAGCACTTAACGATTGAAGGGGAGAATTATTATAATACTTAGCAACTCCTTAAACATCAAAACAGTAATGGACAAGCGGAAGTCCAAGCCCCCTAGATTCCCACCAGGTTACGTAGAAAGACCCAAGTAGTAACAGTAAAGTACTGGATACCAGGAGATCCGTTATTCAAAATCTGAGAAAAGCTGGGTTCAGTTGTGGTGAGTGTGTGCTGGAGCTGGAAAACTAAAGCAATTATATTGCGGCTGATTGAAAAGAAAATGGATGTGGAGGTATCCAGATTAGGCGAAGTTTTGGCAATGAAGATGTCAGAATTTAGAATAAAAGGGGTTTCATCTCTCGGTGATAGCTTACCTTGTTGTGGTGACTGAGGTCAATAAGGAAGATCCTCTAGGGAACCAGTGGTGAAACCTGAAAATAGGCGGCAATCAAAACCCGAAGCCAAGGTGTGACCACCGTACCAAGGGCTGATTGATTACGAGATCAACTTACTTCCCCTGGTAAAACAGAGGCTAAACTAAAAAACAAACAAGACTAAACGTAAATTTCAATCATAATGATCCAATCTTCAGTGCGAAGGTCTCCCTAAACTCGGCGACAGAATTGAGGACCTACTACTTAAGGGACGAGCCGAAGCAAGCCCCCTCTATCAACGACTGAGTCTTCATTTTAGCCAAAGTTATCGAATTCGACGGATCCCTCCGGTTACAATAGCGAACAATGTGAACAGCTTAGGACCAAATTCCCCAAGCTCTAAGGTTTGCATCTTCAAATCAACAATGTACAACCTACATCCTAGACTATAGCATGGAAAATAGTATCACTTGAGCGAGTAACATGGGAGTCTAATTCGTTTCTTAGCTTGAACCTGGTCGGATAGCAATCTATTGAGGCAGCCAACCAGGGTTTCTCTTCTCTGTTATGGCTCCTGGAGGACACAAATGTCTTTGGGCAAGCGTTTGCGGACAATCTAGCCGTAATAATCATCATCAAGTTTGTGGTCACAGTATGTGATCGCTCGAAAGTCTGTAAATAATCTTCAGTTGGTGCCTCTGGAACTGGCTCACGGAGAACGCTAGGACTAGTTATGTTCAGTAAGAACGTTAGGTGGGTGGAGCAGCATCACGCTTCCCACCTTAGAGGAGTGAAGATCCAACTGGTACAAACAGTCCAGAATTTAGGAGTACATCTCGAATCCAAACTAAAGTGGAGGCGTCAAACCCAGAAACAATAGCAGAAATCCTCATGAATTCTCTGGTTTTGTAGATATGCGATAGGCAAGAGCTAATAGCGAGAATTTGTTGGCACAGATTCAAAGCTTCGGTTGCGTAAGTATTGCTGGAGCACTGAGTGCTACGCCGGCTATGGCACTCGAAGCTTTTCTAAACCTACCCCATTAATTTGAAAATGAAACGAAAAGCAGCTAACGATGCATATAAGATCCATACCATTCGCACTTGGAAAGGAAGCCAATTATATGGCCATATGTCGATCTGGAAATCCCTTGGTAGACATCAGGAGGCTCTGGTGCCTGAGCAACAACATATGAAGCCAGTGAGTGTGGAGTTTCAGCAAATTGTTGCTAAAACTTGCCCGAATCAACGAAACATTCCTGATGAGGAGGCTGACAGACTGTATAGCGAAGGATCGCAATGGTGGGACCAGAGCCAGATTTCGGCATCCGGCCATCCATTGTCAAGTCTCTTGTGAAGGGTACAATTATAATCGAATAGAGGAATTTGAATTCACATCTGTTGTTCGTCAAAGGACGCCGCAGGCGGTAGGCCAGTGGATAGACGATTTTAGGAGATAGTACAAAGGCCTGAATGAATGGAGCTACAATACTTATAATTCATTCTTTAGTTGTACATAAGGGGACAGCCAACATCAAACCACTTCGGTCACACTGTTCCCAGAGCAGAGGATGAAACCCCAGCACGCAGCAGCAAAAACAGTGAAAAATTCCTCGGAATTGGTTCACTCCGCCATCAAGCGGATGGCTATATCAAGACTCTCTCAAATTCTTGAACAAAATTTAAACCATTTTTAGTTCTCTATTCTCCAAAGATAACAATTATTCTTATAGGTTTGGCAGCTTCCCCACCAAAAGCAAGAGAAGTCATTCGCGACCGAAATTTTAGCCGTGTGAACCTATCCAGTTGTTTCGCGGGTGCTAAGGTTTTGATAATCGAATATTCTTGTGAGCGCTAATATTACGCAACACACCCCTTCCCATCCATCGATCCATTATTAAATTTTATCCAGAATCATCAAATTCTAGGACAATATAACGCTTTTGATAAGTTTGGTGTATATCCTGATATTGTTAACAAAGTAAAAGTACTACTACTCTTGAAATATTCGTTTTCCTTTTGACCTAAAGAGCTTTGAACTTAAATTTTCTATTAACGGATCCTTCCACTTCTGAGAGACGTTGTTATGGTTTCAGACCATTCAGTGGCTGAAATATTCAAGACAATGAGTGCTAAGCATTTATGCTCAAAGAAATATGCGGAGCGACCCGTTTTGTCAACTAACAGTACGTCAGGCTTGTTATGTAGAGTATGGCGATCAGTCAGAACTTGCCGATCCCAAAACATGCTGTAAGCAGACCTATAAAGTATTGCTTGCGGCTCATATTGGTAAACCGGACATGCTGGACGGTGGAGAAGAGTGCTTCGGCGAGTACTGAAACTGTTGCCTGAGGTGCGACGTGGTGTTGTCGATGTCGCCGCTTCTGCCCCCATCAACTGTCGGTCACCAGTTTCCCCGATGAGCTCAAGTCGAACACGCTCCCTCATGATGGCCGGGATTGTGTCACTGCGAGTAATAAAGCGGTACTGGTCTGCGACTCGCTGCACAGTCACGTGCGCGAATTGCGGGGAAACGCTCGACGAATCTCTGGTGCAACAAGCGGCGGTAAGATGTTGTACCAGCCCCCGCCGTTATTTCGTAGTAGAAGCGTCTGAATTGGCTTCGCCTCTGGATAAAAGGTCCTCAAGTTGGTTTCTAATGGGTCACGCCATACCTGTTCTTAGTTAGCATGTTACCTTCAGCGTGGATTGAGCAAATGATTCAAGATGTTTCCCTCGCAAACTCTTTAAGATTGGTACATGTCGTGAATGGCATCATTTCTGACATAAAGACAGCGAGTTTTGCTAGTAATCCCCCATTCCGTGCTTGGAAAAATTGGCCAGATTCAGCTAATAACGACGACAGTAAAAACAATGGTAAAAAAGGACCAGCGACTTAACTTAAACCCATTCTCCCAAACCATCCGCAACTTTTTGCCCCCCCCTTACCAGGTTCAGTTTTTTTTTCGTCTTTTTCTCCTGCTTACTCAGTTCTCCCAGATATATCTTGGTATCCCTCCACTCACCACTTTCGTTAACACATTTCGAAATGATTGTACTCGCTGGTTTTCTGTCAGTAAATAAATAAATAAATAAATAAATAAATAAATAAATAAATTTGTCAAGACTTTCATCCTTTCGTCCTGCTCATTACAGTTAAGAATAATTTCTTCTAAATGTTCCACTTCGTTTTTCTTCCACGTTTTAGAATCTACCTATTCCAGCATGTACAAGGAAGGTCAGTAAACGCCAAAAGTGTAGGAGAGTATGAAAGAGTAACCCCGTCGAGGCTTAGAGAGAGCCGAATTGGAGCACGAGATTGAGGTAAAAACAGTTGAGCTATCCGAGTTTATCAAAAACAAGCACAACGTAAACCAAGTCATAAAGAATGTAATAGATCGCAGTGGAAAGAAAAAAATACTATGGAGACGTCGAAACCTGCTGTCCCAACAGTACCACAACGTCCCCACCAAGTTTGACACTGTCTCCATTCGAAGATATGCTTGACAGTCTTGTTCTCGATGCAACGCATTGCTGGTGGGGCAAGGGCCCTTGAGCTCGCTAGTTTATCACCTTTGTCAGCCCTGCACTGGCGCATGGTGTTTTCTGGTTCTTCAGCGAACCCTGCACCTCCAGGAATCACCAGACAATCTTCTATAAGGTATGTATAGAATCACAGGTACTTCCAAAATTGTCCCATTTGTTATTGTTAAATCTACAAGGAATTTGAAGCCACCCAACCTTTTGGAAAAGGGACCAAAAATAATTACCCTAATTAAAGTTTTAGGATTTATTTTATTTATCCTAATTATCCAATCCAATCATATTCTATGTAGATTGCTAGGACTATAAATTCATAACACTCTGCCTTATTACTTCAAATCAAAAATTTTATCAAAGAAGTAACATTGGCAACGTTATCCTAGAACATCAGTCGTTTAGGACTATTATAAAAAATGTCTTCAAATATCGATCTAGCCATCAGTTTCCATTTAGGAAAAGTCCAAGAACTGAAGTCCATCAAGGCTGAGGTTGAAAATCTAGAGCGCAATGCTTTAGGGTTCGTCTGTCGTCGGAGCGACGGAAAGTACGAGGATCTAATTACGGGGGATGATGTGTTGGATTGCCTTAAAATGAATGAAGAAAGGTTACTTCAGCTAAATATTCACAAAATGGAGTCGAGTTTGAGTGTTGTGTACTCGTTTGAAGAGGATTATCTTCCGGAGGATTCCATTGGGAATATGTCGCATCTTATGGGTCTTCAATCGTATAAGAACGAACCAGCAAGGAATTCCACATGCCATTTTAAGTATGGCAATACCACAGCACGATCGTCACGCGGCTACCTTAGACACAGTTTTGAGGCATATGGGACTGCAGTACAATTACCACATAGCAAACGCATTCCAGCTGGGCGTTTAAGCCCACTTTCTATTCCTCGGAAATCCAATATGCCTACACGGCCTGCAGAAGAGCATCTATTTAGGCCAGGTCCTCGTCGAGCGAGTTATAGAGATGATAGACGCTTTGTCTCCCTGGAATTGTGGAATCGTCAAAAAACGGACTTCTTCTTCTAGATTAGAGATTTGAGATATCATAGTGGATTGAACGAGAGTAACTAGAATAATGAAATATGAAACTATTTTTTAAATAAATTTAATTTAGCAAAATAAAGCGTGCTTTTATTTAATTCCATTTTAGTGGGTCTTTATTCCAGCTCCACCACTCCGGCCTCCGTGTATCTCGTCTGGGGGTGACATCCCCCATTCTCCATACATTGCGTAAACCGATTTCTGGCGTTTGTCATGACTCTTGTTAGCATAGCAGGTGTTAAGTTGGTAATTTCTTCTTGGATGTTGGTCTTCAAATCTTGTAGGGTTCTTGGACGGTTCACATAAACACGGGATTTCAAAAAACCCCATAGAAAAAAATCACAAGGGGACAGATCGGGAGAGCGTGCCGGCCATTCCAAATCGCCTCTAATTGAGATAAGGCGCTCTGGAAAGTGTTCCCTCAAAACGGCCATCGATGCTCTTGAAGTGTGTGCTGTTGCACCGTCTTGTTGGAACCAAGTGTCCCCCAAATCCAAATTTTCTAGCCGTGGGAAAAAATTCAGGACGCTCTCACTGCTTCAATGTTCTCAGGTGATCTAACGGGCCGAGGGACTCCAGTTCTTCCTTTTGTCGCACTTGCAATTTGTCTGAATGTAGTGACCCATGTAACAATTGATTTGCGGTCTGGGACGGGAGCCAACGGGGCTAAATTAAAGCGATTCCGAAATGCACGCTGTGTTGCAAAAACCGAACATCCGCTTGAAAAGTAAACCTCAACGGCAAAGGCACGCTCCTCACTATTCCAACGCATGATGGCGACTGAACCATGTCGGGACAAAACTTTACAGTATCCCCTCTTGAACGAGACCACTAGCGCTCCGCTATAACATCAACTAACGTGGCGCGCATTTTAAAAAAGGAAGTTATACTGCCGCAACCTGTATAATGAACGTTACAGGACTAAGTAAAATGGCCCATTTGTGTTTATGGTATTTAATTGACCCCATCCTTAGGACGCTGTCACCTGGCTGGAAATCATATAGTTGAAATCCATCTCATGACATTAAATTCTCACGTTAGTCACGCTCTGACTGAAAACATTTAATCGTTTAAAATCAAACTAAACATACGTGAAAAAAGATACATCATATCTTATTAATCAAACCACTCATACATTGTCAGTCGGAATGCAATAAAAATTTCTTTTAGAAACGTGATTTTATCAACCGCCTTATCAGCATTTTTATTTATTAAATATGCGTCTCTTAAAAGATAATCATTTTATCGTGATTATTTGTCGAGCGCGTAGAGAATTTTTTATTCAGTTAAAGCGCACGTACTAGCGATAATATTATCAATAGTTCTATTAACAGAAAGACCAACCTTGGCACAAGTGAACATCTTGACCACGGCCACCGAGACTGGCCGTTGTTAGTCTGTACCTACTCCTCAGGGCAGTTACACGACAGTATCTTTACTGCAGTATCTTTTGCAGGAGTACTCAGTTCCGTTCAGTACCTGTAATTGTTATGGCTCTACCGACGTACACTTTAAAGGATATTGCCTACAATAATGGTGTCGATAAACCCACTGTCTGGATTATTATTAGCAATCAAGTTTACGATGTCACAAAATTTATTGATGAGGTAATTCAAGTGAATTTTATTACAGCGATTAACAGTGCTTTGGAGGGTATCAAATTGATTTTTCATTGAATCCTTTTCATTTTCTCAGCATCCTGGCGGGAGGGAATTAATTATGGAACATGCTGGAAGTGACGCTACCAAGGATTTTAAAAGTGCCGGTCATTCAGGAAGTGCTTATAAGGATCTGAAGAAGTATTTGATTGGTGAATTGGCAGAGGTAGGGCTTGAATCTATCTTTCTGTAAAGTATGGCTGATAATGTGAATTGTATTTTCTCTTTTCAGGAAGATAGAATCGAACCCAACGGTGCTGCGAAAGTTGTCGTGGATACATCTGAGCCTATACCGAGGAAAGGAATATTTTGCTGCTGTTGATATTTTTATGCCTAACAATACTCTTATGTTAATTTTATTAATTTATGGATTTAATTTATAGAAATCTTATTAATATTCACCATATTTTGTTTAGTTTGTATTTATTACTGTACTCATTCTGGAAATAATTCAAAATATTATCCAATAACAACCCTATCCCAATTGTCTAATCAAAACACATGTACTTCAGACCCTTCCACTTCTTCAGAAACCCAGATTCCATCCCCTTTCCGTCCCAGCTTTACATCCGTTGAACGAGCATCTTCATGTTGTATTGCTGCAAACATGAGAGATTTTATGAGGTTGATAGATTTTCCAAGCGTTCTCGGCAAAAAAAATAAATTATGCATTCAAGACCCGAGAAAAAGTGGATTGATGCAGTTCCTAATGTACACAGCGTTTCTGGATCCTTTTCAGGACAACTCCTTCTCGGAAAAAAGCTAAACGGCGGAATGAATTTTGAATAGATAATGCGGAATATAAAGCACAACATTGACTTGAATTTGAATAACAAAATATGCGTATGTGGTTTTGTATTCTGTTTCTCCCACAGAACAGTGTTGGGGTAAACAGACAAGGCTCTGTCATGCAAGACTAATGTTCAAGTAAAAACCAACCCAGAAATCGAAACTTGCATGTCACAAGCTAAATATTTATCTTTCAGTTAAAAGTTCCATGAACTTTGTATTAGAAAAACAATTCTCCATTCAGCATTTGAGCAAGAAACGACTGATAAATTAAAAACCTAAATCAATCGACTAAACTCAATTTCCTATGCACCGTCGAGGTACTCGAAGGATCCCTTTGGACGGTGCAATATTCTAAATTGGCTTTTTCCAGAGCTAACACACAGACACACATAAGCATTCGCTGCAGAAAGTTAATAACAGAGAAATCGACTGTTGATGAAGGAAATTGGACCCAATTTAACTTCTCAACTTCTACACATACCCTCCGTCGATTGAACGACTCCACAGTTGAACTGTTGCAATTCGTTGTCTTTCCTTTCTTCGGCCAATTGCAGCGAAGGCTTTGTAACTGTGTACATACGGGAAATTGGAAAAGTATAACATTTTAGTACCGTTTCTTACCCTTCATCCGCTCTTTGCAAACCTCCCTCCCTTCCTTTATGTTCTGTTAGATGAGACCATTAGCTGCCGAAGGACTCCCTGGTATTCTTTCATTATTCGTTTGATATTAGTTCAGGTTTAGTTACTCTAGTCGGCGTTGGTCCACAGTCGAATGTTCATTTGGAATTTATTGTGTTCAGGGAGTCAACGGCGCGAACCAACTTCATTAAGTTTCGGGGGGTTATTCCTAGGAAAAGGACACGATTTATTTTCAGTTAAGCTATTCTTGATCATATTCGTTTGATGGTAGTAGGGTAGTTTAGTCTTCCATTCCCTCCTACCGCTAGAATAGAAGGATGCGAAAATTATGCAGTTTTTACACGGATATTACTCCCGTGATTATTATTATTCTGTTAAGGGTAGTTGCACTGCGTCCTGAAAGAACTATTGTGCCTCTTTGACTTTACATAGTGCACCTATTAACTAGAATATGTAAAGCAAGCCTATAATCATCAGGCATTTTAATAAATTAAATGGCATCTGGTATTAAGTGTTCCCCCAGGGGCCTCGACCTACTTTAAACAAGGGTCGAACACTATCCCAGAACATGCATGGAAGTTTCGTCACCCTTCGGACGAAACCTGCAAGCAGTGTCCATAGATATCCCTAACTTCCCCAAATGATAGTTTAATTGGCAGTAACCGATGAATATTCCCACCATACTCCAGACCTTTTTCTTGCTGAGATCTAAACAGTCCTTTGTGCGCTTAGGTTCGTATCCCCTTACAAGCACCCTAGACTTCTCCATTCCTGTAAGTTCGCCCATTATAGTTCCCTAGGCCGTTCTTCCCCATTTTTCAAGATCATAGCCATGAAACCGTTTCTATTTCCACAGACGGGTTCTGATAGTGGTGTCCCTGCTGATGAGGGTAACAAGTGGTTCCAGAAATATCAGTATTTGCAAGAATAAATATCTACACCAACGAAAAAGGAACAACAAGTTTTTAATTTTTTTGATTATTTCAAATAATTAATCGTTGGAAACGCCGCATAATTACACTCAGATTCGCTGGTACGTTATCCCATGATATCAATAATTCGGGGTACCGAATAAAAACAACCTTAATCTTCATTCTATTTAAGCAAATTCGCGCCTCACTGATACTCCCAGCCAACCTGAAGATAGTCCTACTTGCCTGCATCTGGGTGTCCAGATGGAGAAGAGTTAATCCCAGAAGGACCTCCAGGTATTCCGTTGCACATATCCTCATTGCTCTACTGATCAACACGAAACCCAGTCTTTGGAGTTTGGGTAATTCTCTGCTGTGCTGGGTTCAGTTCTTTCTGCCCAGATTACCGCCCCATAGGTAATCGTAGGCCTTACTATTGTAGTGTAGTATCCAGCTATGGACATACAAATCATCAGAGCCCTTACAGATTAAAATTCGACCGCGTAACCCTGAATCTGTATTCCAGTATTTGTTAGCTCGTCCACTACCATACTCCACATAAGCGGTGATAGTACCCCGCCCTGAGGAAAACCTTGAGTAGTATTCATGACAATAGTGTTTGTACCTGTCGCTGCTTCTATTTGCCAACATACTGGCCATCCAGAAAGCCAAGGTGCTTCCCACTCTCTTGCGAATTAAGGCATCTAGTGTCTATGTGTACGATCTGTTATCCAAATGCTCCTTTGATATCCAAAAACGCACACAGTGTTATTTCTTTTATTTCTATGACATACCGTATATGCACCCGCCAGCTGATACGGGACATTTTCAGTTGACGGTACCGCCCGGTAAGTGTGTTACCACTGATATAGGAGTATGGATTAGAACGCTAGTTCTAATATAGTTGTGTATGGCCTTCTCCACCGTTTTTAGTACGAACGATATTAGGTAAACTGGTTTGAAAGATTTAGGAAGTAGAGACCACTTTTGCCCGCCTCCATCATCCTCATCAACGCTGTAACAACCGGTACTCGGTCTCGGCCTGTCTTAAAAAAGAACTCCAGACATCCGACTAACTTAATATCACTAAAAGCTGCCTGGCGTCCTGGCCTACGCCATCGCTGCATCTCCGCCACTGTCTGCCTCGTCTTTTTTTCTACCATGGATATTGCCCTTATAGACTTTGCGGGCTGGATCGTCCTCATCCATACGAATTAAATGACCCGCCCACCGTAACCTATTGAGCCGGATTTTATCCACAACCTGACAGTCATGGTATCGCTCATAGATTTCGTTGTTATGTAGGTTACAGAAGCGTCCATCCTCATATAGGGAGCTAAAAACTCTTCGGACGATTTTTCTCTCGAAAGCAGCCAAGAGTTCGCAACTTTTTCTGGCTAAGAGCCCAAGTCTCCGAGGAATAAGAAAGATCATTGTCTTGTACAGTAAGAGCTTTGACCCTATGGTGAGACGTTTCGAGCGGAACAGTTGTAAGCTGAAATAGGCTCCGTTGGCAGCCAATAACCGTCCGCGGATTTCATCTTCATAGCTGTTATCGGTGGTGGTTTTCGACCCTAGATAGGACAAATTATCAACGGTCTTAAGGTTGTAGTCTCCTATATTTATTCTTCCCGTTTCACCAGTGCGATTTGATGTTGTTGGTTGGTCGGTTTTTGCTGCTGATATTGACACCATATATTTTGCCTTTCCTTCATTGATATGCAGCCCAAAATGTCGCGCCGCCTGCTCGGTCTAAAGGTAGGTAGTTTGTACGTCTCGGGTCGTCGATATCGTCAGCATAAGGCAGTAGTTAAAGAGAATCGTACCCCTTATATTTACCACACCAGGGCCAGGTTAAAGAGGTCGCATGATAAGGCATCCGCTTGACTCCGTTGTTGATGTTGAATAATGTCGAGAGTGATCCTGTTGCTTTTATCTGACATCGTACACTGGTCAGGTTCAGCCTAGTCAGTCCTATTAATTTCATAGCCGACTGGCTATCCTATCATAGAGGGCTTTAAAGCCGATGCAACCGATATCCGTATTTGGTATGGGCCAATGATGTTCTGGGCGAATGGAACTATTCGACCTATGAAGATAGCAGAGAATATTTTATAGATGATTCTAAGCAACGTGATACCTCTATAATTGCTGAACTACGTAATATCTCCCTTTCTATGTATGGCACATATGATGTCTCTTTGCCAATCGTCATTCGTCAATTCGCTGTCCCACACCTTCAGCATAAGTTGATTAACCGCTTGGTGTAATTGGTCGCCTCCATCTTTAATCAATTAGGTTGTAACTCCATTAGCTCCTCACGCCTTATGGTTTTTAAGCCGATGAATTGGACGAGCTGCTTCTTTCATACATGGTGCTGGCAGTATTTGCCCGTGGTCTTCAGTTGGCGGGACCTCCCAACTCTCCAATGTTCTGGTTGTTCAGCAGTTCATCAAAGATCTCAACCCATGCTCCAATATGCCCATTCTGTCGGAAATCAGATTTCCCTCTTTGTCTCGGTAGGATCGAGGTGTATCAGACTTCATACTGCCGACTTGTTGGTAAAACTTCCGCGCCTGTTGCGGTTTCTCTTTATTCTTTTCTTGTACTTGTTGGTTCTACCAAGCTTCCTTTTTCGTCATAAAGTCGCTTCTCCGCTCGCCGAAGTTCGTGATAAGTCTCCGCGCGTGTTCTTGTTCTTTGAGAATGGATCATTACTCGGAATGCAGCATTCTTCCGTTCCATTGCTAGTTTACATTTATCGTCGAACCAGTCGTTCCGACTCTCGTTGCGACGGGGGACCAAGGATGTCTGTGGCCTCATCAATGATAACGTTCTTTATATCATTGGGAAGATCATTTGTTGGTGCTTCATCTCTAGGATCCCTGTTGACTGCGGTTATTGCGGCATCCATTTCCCCCTTATAGGTGTTACAGAGGACTGCGCTGTGGATGGTTTCAGTGCTACCTCTCACCTGAGTGTAGGCGGTGTTGTTATTCGAGCCCGGAGCACCATGCCAACCAGATAGCGGTCTGAGTCTATATTGACTGAGCTGCTGTCAGCTCCATTTCTGTACAGGCAGCGCGCATTCCATGAAAAAATGCGCAAATCGTTATACCGTTGTCGTTGCCGAGTTCGTCGTTTTAAAATGCAGCTTGCCCGAGGCTTCTTTTGTGGGTGTGTAGGGTTATCGACCCCACCGAACCTTCTAATTGGAGGACCAGCTGGTACAAATTGTCCCCTTTTTGGGCGCGGGAGACTCGCCTTCATCCTTCTCCGTCTACAGCTTTTCGTTAAGAAAGAGCTCCCAGCGGTCACCACGTGGAGGTGGAGATAAGGTTTGGTGATAGAGCTGTTGGCTTAGTGGTGTTAGTGTTGGTTCAGCAGGCATTTCCCAGGTTTTATGCTCCATCGTGGGTGCCAATTCGCGTTTCGCCCTGTGACCTATACTATAGTACCCTTTGACCACCGCCGCCTTTGGTATATGCCGCCCCATATAACCCTTAGAGGAAACTCTAAATTAATTTCTAGGCCTCTCTGGGGTAGCTCTGTAAAGATTTCGGCTATTTCGGGTGATTTCAGTGGCTTAAAGGTTCCCACTGGCCACCATACCCAAGCTTCCGACCATACCTTTTTTGTTAGAAGAAGCAGAATTTTATCGCCTTCTGCCGTGGAAAAGGAGTGCGGGAAGTAAGCTCTGAAAAGCAGATATACACTGCCATCCTCATTTAATTCCCCATCTAATTTCTCATCTTCCTTCTTTAGACAGATATACTTAGATCTAGATATACTTGGCTTCCCCAGACAGTCAGAATATATTGTCCTGTCTTTGGCTATAGCTGTACAAAGGTACAGCCTGGTTACATCTGTGGTTTTTTGAATCCTTTGACAAAATTTTCTGAAGCTGTTCTATTTTGCTTCCCTGATTGCGTTGCTATAGGCTGTGACTGAATTTTCCCGGTTGAAGAGTATCCGGAGCTCCGTCCTCATTCCAGCTAGATTTCCATTCCAACATCCCTTAATGATTTGGCTACCTTAACCAGACAACTGGCCTCATATGCATCAATAGCAACTCTATTAAAGTCTGATGTCACCACTCCTTTCACCTCGGATTCCTTATGATTCTGTTTATTTCGGAGCTGCCCTCAATGCCGGATCTGATTATTCGGTGATCAGACATAGAAGACTCATCCGACACCCTCCAATTCCTCATCAGTAAGTTGATCAGAGTATTCCCTATAGTTATTTCTAGTACTTTTAGCTTGTGCTGGTTACGAATGGTGGAGTGTTCCCTATATGAAATATTTCTAACTTATTGCTGAGAGTCAATACGAAAAGATACTCACCTTTTCAAATAATTTCGCTGCTTCCCCCAGACTTCGTGATGGGCGTTGATACCACAGCCAACAAGAAGTAATAGCAACCCCCTTTCACAGAACTTTACCAGCCATACACTTCTGAAATCACTGTGTTCCGGGGTATTTTCCCCTTCCCTGACCAGTGCAACAGCAAACTCCGTTTTTCATGGCGCACGCAATGTTAAACTTCTCGTAATTTTGCTCGGGAGTGGCTTTCGAACACGGCAGGCCTGCCATCACCCGCAGCAGTCAATAGAGCTTTCAACCCCTTCCGTTTATTGATCCACCTCCACGATCAGTCAGATCTTATGACGACCGTTCCGCGGGGTCGACGACTCAACACCCGAGAAAATAGCATTTTCACATGCGGTCCAATACTCATCAATATTCTCAAGCGGATTGCTTAGAATATCTGCCGTCCAATCAGCAAAATAGCTCTCCCACCGTCGAGCAACGGCTGGATCATACATGCGGTCGGTGCTGGACTTGCGGAGTCGCAGCTTCCAAAGCTGTGAGGAACTCAAGCGAAGATAAGCAACTATCAGATGGTTACTCCTTTCGAGAACGTTGTCAACGCCTCTCCTGTTACGCACATCCAGGAGACAACTCCTAAAATAATTACTGATCGCGAAGTGGTCGATCTGATTGGTCGTACGGTCTCGATCAGTCGAAACCCAACTGACCTTATGGCGAGCTCTGTGCAAAATTGCTGAAATCGTAAACCCTCCGACAATTTTCGCCACAGTAACCAAGACCGTATTTCCCCATCACATGTCCGAGAAAAGTGTTATCAGTTCCCACCTTGGAATTTAGATCACCCATCACGATAACAATGTCACCGTTAGGAAGTCTCCCCTAAATTGCGTTTAATTGCTCACGGAAAGCATAGCAAGCAAGGAATAGCACGGTACAATTGTGACGCTCCTTAATCTGAACCGAAATCTTGAAGTCAGAAGTCTGTCAGAAACAACCCAGCACCGGATTCGCATCAGCTACGACTTGGCTTTCCAAAGTACAAAGGCTTATTGCCACAAGAGGGAGCGGGGTACTCTCCAAAGTCCCTCCATCTTAATTCGCTTACGCCTAGAATGTCCTGCTTATATCACTGGAATTCCTGCTCGAGTTCGAGAAAGCGAGCGCGTTTGTTGTAGTTTCGGTAGTAGTAAATGTTCAACATTTGCAGGTTGCTAGCCCACAAATTTCAGTCCCTTTCAGTCCTTGTAGTTGTCATCGTTTCTCTCGTCCGGATTAAAAATATCAATTTGTCCTAATAATAAAAAGCAAGGGGGCGTAGTAGCTACTTTTTATGGCGTTTGCAAAACTTGTAAAACACTTCTTCCTCGCTTGAAAAGTGCACACCATTTACACGAATTCCACGAGTAAAACCATAAAGCTAAATCATAAAATTAAAAACAATGAGAAAAGTACGAAAAAAGAGCACTCAACGTGACCTGCATGCTCTCCGTTCAGACATGCTAAGTCTACAGATGTGATGCATTATCCACATGTATAATTTACTAATCCTTTCCTAGTTCCAGATATCTAAGTGCAGACAAGTATGCACAGCCCAGCCCCATGCACATATATGCATTTACGTTCCTCAACCTTTTGACTTAGTGCCTACTTGAGCTCGTGCGAATATATCCTCCATTATTTTTACTGGAGAACTTTCAAGTTACATGTTGTAAGCGGGAGCATTCGTTGCCTCCCTCAACTGCATAGTGAAATCCCTTCTGGTCTAGTAACACACAATGTAAATCTCATAAGCAGTTTTAAGCTCAGTATCTTTAGCTCAGACTTAATGGAAACATGAAAGGTTCAGTGGGAAAATTCTAAGAGAGCAGGAATCATTGCTCAAGTCTGCAAACATGAAAAATAAGGCAGATGTAGAGCAGGAATTCGAGGTACCTAAAAATTTAGGGTGAACTTATCTAAAAGGACCCTAAAACGGTGGATAATTACCTCCAACAAGTTCGGCGAAATTTCTAAATCTTCTGACTCGAGTAATGCTTAGAATCTGGTTAACGTGGAACGAAGAGGCTTACCCGGATTTGCATTCCTGCCCCACCACAGAAATACTTCAACCGCAGAACCGGTTCTTGTGCATACAAACCCGTAAGCTCTTCAACTCCTGCAAAGACACTGTCACATGCACAAGAGATCATTCACAAATTTACCACAATTCTGGAATTCATTGCATTCCCACACAGCTTAATCTCGCTTGTATCGAACAAACTAAACCACTTTTCTCTCGGAAAATTTACAAAGTTTTCCACAGCAAAAGCGCAAACTTGCGAAATTGATGAAAATGCATTTCAATTCTGCCATCATCTTGACTAGAATGAGAATGCCGAGAACAAAATCGACCACCAAAGGAGTATTCAGCACTTATAATCTGTTTGGAAAACTCCATTTACAGTTGGAGTGAAAAACGACTTTTGTTGCAATTTCTCCATCATCATTTTCATCTTGTCTTTTCTGTAGTCGTTATTTTCTTCTGCGTGCATGTTTAGAAAGAGTTCCATCCTTGCTATTGATTGAATTGGAAAGTCTCCCTTCAGAGAGCAGGAATAGGTAGGCAGAGCTGATAAGAGGAATGAGTCATCGGTTGCAGGCATAATTGAAACGGAAATTAAACGGCAAACTCAGTTCCTTACAACACTCAGACATATGAATCTTACAGCAAATGAAGATATGTATGTGAGATCTTTCGCCCAACGATGTGGTGGCCTTATATATTCTAACTAATGCCCATAGTCTCTGTTGAGTTCTCTAGAAGAACAAAAGGAATATCCTCCCAGAAAATACAATCCTTTAACTGAAATTTCTGCTTACTTTATTCTTCATATTTTCTCCCCTATTATATCCTCCCCCACAGTTCTCTTCTGTAGCCTTTGTCTCGCTTCATAAGGGGGTCAGCTACCCTATTCCATCTCTCCCAAATCGATTACAATTAGACAAACATTAGAGGCTTTTTCCAAGGAAGGCCAGGATGGTTAGCTGGTCTACTAGGACTTTCAGAGGAGTCCCCGGCCCAAAGTGAACAGCGATGGAAATAGTAGGTCAGCTATGTGAGCATGTAACGCAGCCATACAGCGCTACAATGCTTCAACAGTGTTTACACAGCAACAGAACACCGAACTACTGGCAGAACCAGCAAAGATCATCGCCTTTGCCGGTGAGAAAACTTCACAAAAGAGCACAAGGGAGACTAGAACATTAGAAACTAGAGAAAGAACAGCGAGATTTTCGAAGTAACCTGCGGATAGCAGCGCATCGAAGCCGTGAGACGCTTCCTGTATGGCTTCTTGGCAGTAGATGGAGAGAATACCTCGCCCAGGGATCCTATTCGTGAGAAGGAACTACGAAGGATTAATGGAGATCAAGAGGTTCCGGAATAGAACGGGATTTGAAAGTAAACTGGTACTTCCAAGTCCAAATGGTTCTTAAGCACTGTTAAATCATGTATGGTTGAAGAAGTATTTCCCGCTCAATGGAAGAAGAAAAAGTTAATTAATTAATGCTTTCTATACATTGCCCTATCGGCCTTTAAGATAATATAGAGAGGATATCGGAGAGAGAGATAAACACCAGGCTGCCCCCTTTCACCAAGCTTGCAGGCGATTTTTCAGAACAACAGAATAGATTTTAGCAAGCCGTTCTCACTCAGAAACTTAATCTAATTAAGCAAGTTTTATCTATAGTTCAGCTAAATAATGGTATCACACCAGCCGCAAAGTCCATATATCTTCGACTCGATGATTTCCAATTGCCAGTGGAACATCTCCTAAATTAGAGTATCAACCTAGACATCTGAATACACAAGATGAAATAAACTACAAACCGTAGTTCACAGAGCATACAGATAAATAACCTCCCGATCTTGTGCCATTATCCAGACGAAGTAAAAACAAACTAGTTGCAAGAAAGTCATCTTGAGAATTATATCTGTGACCAAATTTTCCATTGTCGTGGCTTATATTGATTCTTCCCCTCATTAATTTGCACAGAAATTGCGATATCTTCTTTATCTTTCTCAGTGTTACAAGGAATCTGACCTGACGTTTAGTATCTCATTATGCTCAAAGTACACTGCGCCTACCGAAGGGCTGGGGTCGCAGCCTTTTAGAATGACCGACCAAATACCAAACTCCGAGCATCTTAGGTCGAAGAGGGCTAACGGACCCCAAAAAAGCAAATAGATTATTATTGATCCCCATTCTTGTAGTACCTGTAATCCAGCAAGCTAAACACTGGATCCGTATATACTCCTTTCACATCTACAACATGTGTTCCAAGATACGAACTTTTTTTGAGGGTCCGGAATATATTAATCTACTTCAGAAAACTAATAGCACCTTGAAGTCTAAAAAGACCGCCAGGTTCTGGATGTTCCCCCTAGCAAATCTCGGGAACGAGTATCATGTTTTCATGGCAATAAGTATAAGACTGCGAATCAATTTCTTTTACTTATGAGAAGATCGAGATATATGGTTCGCGTAGATATGTGACCTTTGATACTCGCCAATACGTCCCTGTAGGCACTTCTCCATGGATTTATTTTGAGCCGAGGAATGTTTAGTGTTGATTAGTGGCATACTGTTGCTATGCTATCCGTTATAAAAACGGCTCTCTTCAATTATGCGCCTAGTATGGTGTCCTGGTTCAACAGGACCTTTATTCATAATTGTTCGCTCACTCTGGCTCAAGCCACAGTTTTTTGAATTTTATTTTTTGAGGTTGATTTAAGACAACCTCACTTCCCCACTTCTACTAATGTGCTTTCAAATTGGAGACACCTGCCTATTATGTGAATGCGCCTGCTATTCAAGCCTCCTTTTCAACAGCACAGCATGCACATGAGGTTCTGTCACACTTCTTCATCTTTAAGCTGCTCTTATACTAGTTCTAACACTGGATTAGTCGTTTGTTACCATTGAATAAGCGACTAGCCCAGCATCAACTTTTGCAATGTATTGTCAACGTGTACGTCCTAAAGATATTGACGATAGACACCTTTTGTAAGTCTTGAAATTCGAGCTGCTTCACTTATATATAGTTTTCATTCGTTCCTCAGTTTCCATTTTAGGAGAGTGGGTTCCACTGCATGACCCAACCAGTAATGAGATTGTCGAGGATCCTTAATGTGTTACCTTTCCATCGCCACTTCCGGTTTCAGCGTGTACCGGCGCTAGTCTTATGTACCGGTAAAGTTGTTCGTTTGTAATAGTATCGGCCCAGCCGATGATACGACGTCGACAGATGTCCACGAAGGCTTAGAGTGTTCCAGTGACAGTGGTGGTCATTCTCCTTGTGCTACTCCTATATAACAATACAGAAAGAGCATTAGCACAGAACAGTCTCAACTTGATCTTAGTGTTGAGATAACTACATTTCCAGACTTTAGATAAGGCAACGAAAGCGGATTTAGCTCTGTTAATGGATCGAGCAACATCCAGTTTAGTGCCCCCGCCTGCACAAACCATGCTTACTTGATATACAAATTAATCAACGCCTTCGACGGTCTGCCCATTAATGCAGGTATCGAGCGCGTGATGAGATATCATCAGCGTGACCGAGGTGTTCGAAGAAAGTTGTCATCGTCCATTCAACTCTCCACATCCTCTGGACAAGACAATATGAAGAACGTCACCGATAACGGGAAGAAATAATATCGGTGACGAGATACCAACTGGACTCGACTTTAAACCTCAAATTACCTCGACGCGCACGTGACAGGGACAGGGACAGTCCCTATCCACCTGTTACGGTGACTAGTCGTTTCATGTACAGAAGGCGAAACTTCACGGGGTGTAATATGGTTAAAAACCGCGGTGACATGTTCTTTCCACCAAACGTGAGCGACCATCAACTGGTAATCTCTTTCGAGGCGAATATCAGCGTCTGCCTTGCCGCCAATGACAATGCGGTGGAAGTTATAGAAATCTACAAACCTTCCACCATTATCGTTACAATCGCCGAAACCATGTTTCACTATCGCATATCCGAACAAGGTACTGTCAAAGCCCTCCTCGGCATTCAGATTACCCAGCAGAATCGCAATGTCACCCTTAGGAAACCACTCCTGAACTGCATATAATTCCCTGCTCCTTAATCTAGACCGGAATTTGGCAGTAAGAATCCTGTCAGAAATCGACTCCAGATCAGGAGAACGCACCTCATAATACACATCAGTAACAATCTGACACCGGACTTGCTCTACTACCACTCTCCAGAACACAAAAGTGACGAAAACATTCGCTCAGAATAGCCGCTTTTATTTTCTTCAGAGCAAGAAGAAATCCGTCCTAACACTCCCAGATGCCACTTCATCGTTCCCAAAATGTCGTGCGCCTACTTAATGAAACGCTAGATAGCTAAAGTCGTAACCTTACCTCAAGTCGAAGCGGGCAATCGAACTCCAAAGCAGAAAATAAATTATTAATCTCCATTTCCACGCTATTCGCTAATCTAATAAGCCAGGAACTGGTTGGAAATGATTGGAAGATTTTTCTTTTTCGTTAGTATTTTACTTTAATACGTATATATCGATATTTCGGGAAGTACTTATCCCCTTGTTCAGTGCAATACGTCGCTTTGACTTTTTAATCATCTAGCCAATTACCATTGAACGAAAGATCGAAATTATCTTTTAAATTAAGATGATTCCTTCAACTTTTCCAGGACAAAGATAAAACCATAGGCAGCCAACCATGCACTTACCAATGTCAAGTCTACTTTGCGCCTATTCAACAGTACGTTCAACATCATCTACATGCATGAATCTTCTAGCATATAGAGTCTTAGCAAACCATTATAGGAATCGTTTCATAGATTTAGCAAAAAGATAAACCTCAGCGATACTTTCAACTTGATATCCATCCTATTCTGGTCGGCCTGACTCACAAGCCAAGAAGCTGTTTTTCGCTTAATCGCCGAATATCCACAAAAGGTAGCCTGGCACATAGAAGAAACTTTCTACTGTGTTCAGCGTATCTGCATATCTTTAGGAATTGAAGGTATTTCTAACATCAAGCATTACGAGCAACACTACCCATCAAGATCCTCCCTCGACAATTAACTAGGTTGTCGTGATAAGGGAACTCAGTAAAGAAGACCCTTTAGGGTACCAGCCAAGATCTGACAACAGTGCCGAGGGCTGAATGGTTGCAGGGATTTAAGATATGACCGTGAACGGTGAGCTACAGATGACACCCAGTTTTTACTAGAGTTATCTAGTAAGAAAAAAAGATCTCCGCCGAGATCGACTTACTTTCCACGGTTAAACAAATGTCATTGCAGCCAAATATGTCAAAATGCTTAAAAAAAACAAAATCAACACAAAGTTTCGTTAGTAATGATCCAACCTTGAGTGAAGGAACAATCCTGAACTCATCGATGAAAAACCTGAGCCTAGACTCAGATTCTCCACTTATTCAATTGGGGACCGATCCTATTAGGACACAGTCCTTGACGAACGAGCCGAAGCAGCCCCTTCTGACAGCCATCCTGACCCCAAGCTCAAGTCAGTTTTACCCGCCGGGCAAACGTCTAGTAAAACATTTCATTTGGGTAAATCGCCTTCGGGGCAAACCACCTTCGAGCAAACCAAAACTCCCAGTTGTGCATAGGAGTGTCCGAGGCATACTCGGCTTAAGGGCATACCGAAGTGCTGCTCTTACGATCACAAACCGTTGAAAGAATACTCGCCTAAATGTAAGAAATTCATCTTCGCAAGGCATCAAACTTTGCTTTGAGTTGGTAAGTTTATACCGTAAAATGCTACAGCTAAACTTTGCCGAAGAATACACGAACGATTGGCTTAAACAATATTACTTCTCCCTCAATGCCGTGTGGGAGAGTGCGCAACTAACTATGTAGAGAGCCTCTGTGCCAGCATGCAAAAAACGCTTTCTTTTGCTTCCAGATAAAGATTGTAATGGCGCTGAGGTTCTTGAACAACTTGGTGTCCAGAATAACCATAACACCTTTACCCGGAATAAGAAGAGAGCCGATAAACTAGGAACTTTCCTTACCACCGACGTTCCTGAACCAGATATTAAGAACGTTTGGGAACAAACGGACTGCTGGCTATAATACGGGGTTGGAACCGGTACAAACAAATGTCAGGTCCAAAACTAAGTGAAGGAGATGTTTTGAAAATGGATGCAGATGAGGTGCATTGTAAAACGGCCACTATACTAATCAGTCATCTGATCAACAGCTACAACACGTTTATACATCTCATTCAAAAACCATGGGTTATTTGTGAAGAAATTATGAACTTAAACTTCCGACATGCAAGCCAATGGAAGTTGTAGACCTCGCTCCTCCTTAATAGTTTTAAACGACCTTCAGGCTATCCTGGTTAACGACCTATGTGATGGCGATACCGCAACAGTCAAATTAATCATAAGTTGATTACTTTGAAAGGGAATTAATGATTAATGAGAACTCCGCTTATTTTCTTTATGATTAGTGGAACATTGGTTAGAGCTATCCAATACGGGAAAAGCAATGGCATGAGACCAAGAGGAGTACGCGATATCAACGCCCATCATATCTTTTGGGGGAGTTCTAACATCAACACCATTGAGATTCTTAGAATATCTGACAGGAATCTAACTGCAGATCCTCAATTTGAGTTCTTCATTGCAGGCGGGCGAGAGGTCATCGACTTCACGAGAGTGGAGAGTATCGAGTGGTATCGCGTTCCCAAATCACAGGCGCATTGATTTCGATATGGGCATGAATTCAACTACAACCGTTCCATTTCGGAATCCACGCATTTAGTTTCTATACCATTGCCGCTTGGAAAACTGGGCTAATCCAACGGCTATACGTTAACCAGGAAATCCTTTACTAAACTTTATGTGGCTTTAGTCTCCTCTAGTTTCTAGATTTCTCTTTGAAAAGATACATTCCATCGCAAACAACAAGAGAGAATAATGATCGAGTTTTTTTGGAATTGTAATCTTCACCACGTTATCAGCACTAAGGTTGCAATAGCATATCAAGCTAGTCGGGGTTGAATTGCTACCAATCCTTGCTGAAACTTGACCTACTAAACGAAGCGTTGGTGACGTTGGTGCCAAGTCATCCGGACATCACTGGTAATGAAGAGGTTAACTGACTGGCTCGCCAAGATTCACAACGATGGGGTCAGAACCAACAGCTGGTATGGCTATCCACTGTCAAGTCTGCACTAAAGAATGAAATTTCAAGGACTCACGCAACCGAATGAAAAAATTTGAATTCTGCCGATACGCGAAAATCTTTGTGAAAGATCCCTGGGCCTCTAGAGCGGAACTTTTATTGTGCCTTAGGGAGTGGGAGATGAAAACCATGATAGGCCTATTAACGGGACCCTGCTCCCAAAACTACCAAATGGGAAAAATTGGGGTGGTAGTGTCGGTCATATGTTACCAATGTGAGGAAGAGGAAGATACCGCCCTTCGCTTCCCATGCAGCTGCCTGGTCTCTTCAGGCCTCAGACGAAGATAGCTCGAAGATTTTCTTCAACGTAGAATCCGTGCACACTCCGCCTCTGGAAAGTCTGCTCCGCTTTGCAAAGCCTTGCCAAAGCAGGCCAATGAATAGACCATTTTAATTTTAACAGTACAATGGGCCTAACAAAGACCTGAGTGGTTAAAACTGCGCCTCCCGTCACCTAACTAAACTAAACAAAACTTAACCCGTCCAGATCGACTGCTGTACGCCTCAGCCCGGGGACCACATCCATGACCTCCATGGCAACATTTACTGTAGATCTCCCTAGTCTGAAACGGAATTGCCCTGAAGATAAATACCCGGCAATGTGTATCGTTTCGGAGAGTCTTTTCGAGCAACTTTCCCCATGTGTCAAGCATATAAAGTGGTTGGTATGCAGAGGGCAATCTTGTTTTTACTGATCAGCGCAAACCTTCCCACTTTGCAGAAAAATTACCCTCCTTTTGGTCAACTTTGAATGACCCAAAACAATAGTGCTCCAGTGTACTATTTCGCTCTGTAAATGAGGTGCCCTAATACGCTTCAAGCCCACCATCGATTATTATTAAAGCAAGGAAAAGCAAGTAGATTTCCCACTCTCAACAGACGAAAGAATAGCAGAATTTCATTTGCAATGAAAATCCTTTGCTATGATCATTTTGATTTGATAATAACAAAATAACTTGAACGACGTGCTATAAGATAAAACACCTCACACTTCTGACAACTTAATTGTGTAAACAAAAATCAATCTCAGCCCTTAACTAACTTGAAAATCCTCTAATTACTTCATCACCACTATGAGCATCGATCAAAGACTTACTTTCATAGCTAAACTTTGTAGTGGTCACGTTAAAATTAATTAGCGTGGAACATCAGCCAATTTGAAAAATGCTCTGAACAATAGTCCTCCACACGTTATTCGGTCCGCAGATACTATATTATACCACGCTTACTAGCGACTGGAAAGCAAAGCCAACCCAGTCCAAAGTTACGAGTTGAACACTACATAGACGTGGATAGATCGTCCTGCATCCACCTACTGCCGTGTGTCTTCACCGCTTATTAAGTGCTGAGAAATTTATCAAATTGTTAATTAAAGCTCTGACACAGGACTCGTTCCTCCAGTCTAGACTGACTAGCAAGGCCTCGAGTGAAGGTCGACGTAGATATGATGTACAGGAAACCATCGTCCTGATATCTAAGGATGCGGCCTGGGTATACATATGTATCTGAGTGAATGTGGTGCATGCGAAGTTTTGCAACGGGACATAGAATAAGGGGAAAGATTTTGGTATATTTGAGAGTATATATTATTGAAGTAGCTAAAAAGTAAAAGATAAAATTATTTCAAATTTCATTAAGTTCCAAATGTAGCAATTTTTTACCACTTTTTCAGTCAATACCACCCCATGAAGTTACCACAAATGCAAATAATGGCAACCGAATTAGAAGCATTCTTACAACTAATTTAAGGTAACAAATGAATGAATCTTTCTAATCATGGTTCCTAATCATAATTTCAATATCCAAGGAAGCACAACCTTGTAACCAAGATAGAGCTCAACCTTTATCCACAAGGCAATCTAAATGCATCGTTTGCTCTTTGGTTTAATTAATGCATCTTACATATAACTGCACCCTCCTCACTTGGTCCAAAAGTTCAATCTATGAGATAATCCTTCCTTAAAATGCAGAACCCATATACCGCTTAACTTGCTCAAGCCTTCCAAACAATAGTCCAATTAACCACAACTTTCACTATGAAATTCCCGCCGGGAAAAATCTGATATTCTTAATTTCTGCAAAGGTAAGCACTTTACCTCTTGTTTTACCAAAATATATTTTCAAACTACATAAATACATTCAGATGTAACACATATCTACATCATCTAATCTTGTCATTGGAAATGTTATATAATTAATTAACGACCAGGGTACATTATGAGATAAAATTACTATCGTGTTGTGTCCTTCACCTCAGATGAATGTATCTTTATCTAGAAAGTGGGCAGAAAAAGTAGAATGAAAAGTAGGAAAGTCAGATATGAATGGATATATGAGATATATAGTACATATATACGTGTATGATATACCTGGAAGCCACATGATGGTAATCTGAGATAATAATAATTTATCAGGTTGGTCGATTTGGTACAAGATGAAAACAGAGCTATAAGTGAGATAATGGAAGCCTGATGGGAATGAAGCTTGAATCCATTAATTAGATTCTCACTGGAATGTAATAAAATGTATGTAATTAGTACCGGTTCATGCCGAAAAGCTATGATTTCTAGGACGTAATGAAATATATCCTATTGACTGAGAGGAGAGGCTACGGAGAAATCGCAATAACCAGCAGATATAGCGTTGGTAGGTCACTTTTGGATTTAAGAAAAAAAGTCGAAAGCCAGAAACTCGGCGCTTTAGGTATGGAAGATTTTATGTGTTTTTTCTGTAAGAATATTTGAGTGGATAACTGTTCCTTTTGCACATAACATGCAATGTAGATGCATTTATCATGTGAGACTACTCACTTTAGTAAAATGTTGATATTTACGGTTTTGAGTTTCATACACAAAAGATAAAATTTTGAGCAACTATAATTGGCAGTTAAAGGGTTGTATAGTTCCCAGGGCGAAACATGGATTGGTACCCACGATGGAGCATGAAACCTAGGAAATGCCTGCTGAACCAACACCAACAGCTCTACTACCAAATCCTTTCTTCACCTCCACGTGGTGACCACTGGGAGCTCCTTCTGTCACGCGTACACTCTATTGAATTTCCCGTGATTTCGCTTGGTATTAGAGTTCGAGCGCGTCACGCCCGCCATCACTCATGGCGTTTAATAGAGCCTTGAGCCCCTTTCTTTCATCGATCTGCTTCCACGATTCCGTATATTTGCCATTTAATCAGGAAGATAGCCTACCCACTGCCGAGCTGAAGCAGGATTATACAAGTGGTCGATGTTGAACTTGGGAGGCCGTGGCTCTCTAAGCTCGCGAAAAGTGGCGGACACAACGCGGATGCGAACGTAAGCGTCCATCAGATGGTGATCCCTTTCAAAGCCATAAGGCGACGTCAGCGCCTCTCTTGTTATGCACATCCAGAAGAGAACTGCTAAATCTACTGTTCGGTCTACTGTGTACGGTCAGTCAAAACCCAAAGCACATCGCTGCAATAGGAAATATCTCCTTATATCGTTAGAATTCTCGCACGAGTTTGAGAAAGCGAGCCTCCTGAGAACCCTCGCTACCTTTGTCGAGGAGCTTGCGCACATTCCAGAAATCAATCATAGCCCGTTTTCGATAGCCAAAGGTCTGGGTCGTGAGATGAGCCCCTATCTCAATAAGGTTTCAAAATTTGCAGGTAGCAAACCTACAAATTTCTACCCTTTTTAATTGCCTCTTCCGACAAGCAGGAAACATTTAGAGTATACTCTTAAGCCCCAACTGGCTGGGCCAGTGAAATAAAGATGGTAGGTATGTAGGTAACAGTAGCCGCTCCGAAGGGCCCAATTAGTACTGTGGTGACCGTTTTAATGCCCCTAACTCTTCAGGTAATAATGGCCACGAGAAGAACAAACAAGCAAAGTTCAGCCGGCTCAGATCTTCAGAGCCGCCCTGCGACTAAAGATCTCCTTGAGGTCCCCAAAAAATTACTTAATGTCCGCAGTCTGGCTTTAACTAGAGTTGAATAATGGAAAAGAAGGTACCTTACCGTTTTTCCTTCCTTCACGTAGTTTCGACAATGCGAATTATAGCGTATGCTGCGTTTGGCGACATGGTCCACCATAGGCATTTGCACGCGTTTAGCCCAAAATCTCTGCGTGTGGACCTTTCTATAAGAAGGTCAAACTCTTCTTGCCTTGGGACAAATACTGAGCCTTCGTCATCTGCAATGGCTCCGATAATGCTCCAGGTATCGACAGGCTTCCAGTATCGCCAATACTTCCGCCTGGAAAACAATGACGAATCTCCGAACACCGTACAACTCGACTACATTGTCCGTATCCGAGAAAACTTCTTCTGTTTAGTCATGAGTCATATAGCCAAAGAGATATAAACGTTCGCCACTCTCGTCTATTCCAATTTGACCACGGTCAGGTCGCTAAAACACAGATTCAGACACAAAAGCATGCAGGCTCTTCCTGGCGAGAGTATTTATCTAGATCTGTTCCGATCAGTGTCCCTTGTGCTGTGAAAGAAATTACAATATTTACTTTGGAGCCCTTTGACTGTTCTTCCTCCTCCGATCCAAATCTGTTAATGTGAAATCGATGTCTTCCTTTTGGAAGAAGAACGGCAAATTAGCTGAGGCACACTTTGAATTCTGCAGACTTATCTACACATATGATCTGTTTGCGTAGGAGATCGTCGGTTTGTATCTCCTCAAACGGCACGTTTGGGGCGTCGACTGTATCTAGGTCGTCGTCCAGCTTCACGGAGAGGAAGACTTTCACCATCGCGTTCCAGATCGCGAACCACACTTATAGTATGTTTTTTCAAGTGACTGGGTGTGTCCGCATAGCTCAGCGGTTAAAGCAATAAGCAGTCGTACGGAAGATCGCGGTTCAAATCTCACTGGTGGCAACGGAGTTTATACCGTAACTTGACATCAGATACCAATCGACTAAGTTATGAATGAGGGCTGAGTCAAATTAGCGTAATAATCGCGACCGAACGCCTTCTATAGGGTACTGTAATCCTGTAGTGTATCGTTACGGTCTTGAATGAAGTGCTCTAAGACAATTCAAGGTCATGACAATCCACGCCAATGAGTATTATTATTATTTTTCCAGTGTTTTCAATAACTCTCCATTTATTCAAAGTCAACCTTTCATGGCTGTTCACCTAGGGTTCCTCCTCTTAATCACCACCCAATCTCTCATGGGACCCAAGGGTTTTGAAGGCGCAAGGGTTGGGCAAGCTTGTCCTTATCCATGGGGTTCTTCGGTAACCAAATCCGGTCTCCTGCGAATCTTGTCCTGTTGAACGACCTGTACTCTTCGCAATCTTGCTCAGAATATGTATGCCTTTTGATATAGGATTCCAACGGACCCCCTCTTCTTCGCTGGCTTCCAGTGGCCAACATTCTTATCGGCCTTTATTCCTTGGGGGATACCCGACATCAATGTTTTTGGGATAGGAGTACTGAAACTCACTACGCCCAGTTCGAGTTTCAATAGATTTCAAACTCGAAGCAGCTAGTTTAGCTGCCGCCCCGCGCATGGATGTCCCTTTTGTTAATTTCAGCTGGGCTGGAACCGCCAGTGTTGCCTTGGGCGCTACCGTCCCCTGACTGAATCCCATCAGCTGTCCCTCCGATAATGCGTGATGAATCTACTCCTAGTCTAGCCCTATATACTCTTAGTCCGTCCAAAGACGGTTTGCAGCGGTCATCGGGGGGAAGTCGTGTGAAGACATACCGAACCTTAACCCAAAGCAGATCGCCGGCATCGCGTAACTCACAATGGAGTTATCACCCGTTCTTAATGCGTATCCTACCCTGTGTGCTCCATCAATCTTCACAAAGAGACCGGCTTATTTTTTGCTTTTATCCTTTGCTAATGGGCAAAGAAATTTCAAAGCTGTGATTTTACTCAAGATTTTTTTCCATGTGGTGTTTTTTTTTAAATACTCATTTATCTGAAATTCCGTCCAAAATTTAACGGAATTTAAGCTGGATAATTAGTACGGAATAGGAAAGCTTGAAGGCCGTCTCTAACGATAAACAGGAAAGCTGAAAATACCCAATTCTTTGAAATGTTAAATCTGGCTGCCTTTCTTACGGTTTCTACGGAAGAAACTTTTCAATCTATGATGGCTAATATCTAAAAGTCCCCCATTATGTATCTTATCGATCCTTCCAGCCAAACGAAAAATTCCCCAAATACAGGTATAGGATAAATCGACCAACCCAAATAGAACCTCATCTAAACATCCACCGATATTATTTCACATTCTGCGTTGTTTGCACAAAATTAAATTTCCGAATGTCACGAATCTAATAAGCATCCCCCGCCCCGATTGAAATACTTTCCTCATTTAAGTTGTAATTATCCAAACCTCTCTATTTCCGCGTTGAATTACACAATATTTACGCTAATCTAACTTCTAAATTTCCATTTCCAGCGGATATTCTATTTGCAAGTGCGTGTGATCTAAATGTGACCAAATCTGTATCTACAGGAGCAAATGTACACATGGAAAAACACATTCCCCGACAACTCTGCGGAATTCTATTTCCCGGGGTAAATAATGTTTGTTTTGCTATCAATGTAGACGCAAAGCAATTAATTTTCACTAATTGAAAATTTACATACGACATTCAATTCATTATTATTCATAGATTTGGGGAAATAAGTTTATAAGGGAAGTTTGCTGGTAGATAGCATGCGTGGGGTAGTTGATGTAATAGTTTTCGGTAACATGAAGGGTGAAATTAGTTTATTTACGTTGGATTGCTACTTGCAGTGATGTATTATGAACTAATGGAGATATTTCCCGTACATGAGTAGAATAATAGACATATAGCTGGCTAATCTTGCAGGTTAAGTTGCATCTAGGTTCAGCTCAGACTAAAGTTCCGTCCAAAAATAAATTTCAAGACAATAGGTAATGAACAACCACTCATTTAAAGTACCTGAAGATTCTGCTTGATTAGGAATGACTAGGAGAATCTGACGGCACGATGGCTGAGTTATCTGAGCGTGAGGCTCCCATTCTCGTTACTCCGGGTTTGAATCCCAACTGTGATAGATTTTTGTCTCCGTCTTTGTACTTCACTCACTGCTGAGTGCACTGGGAATCGAAAAACACCTCCCCCAATCCAGGGTGTTATGAGAACCGTGCCCATTGGATAGTTTGCAGTCGGGGGTAACTGACTGTATTCGAACGGAGCCTCACTGATACCTGGTCGCCTCAGTGAGTAAGTTAGACCTTACCGTGCGACGGGGGGCTATGGCACGGCGGACCTCCTAACCCCCATACTCCTGGGAATCAAATGAGTACAAACAAAAAAGAAAAGAAAACGAAAACCAACAAAGCGAGGCCCCGTACCGCACAAAAACTGATTAATCAGGCGGAGGCACATCTACGAATTACTAAAAGCCGGGTGATTACACCCAAGAAGGGAGAAGTTGGGACGTCAAGCATTGGATCCAAGGTTAACATTGGTATACTGCGTGGACAACAGCCAACGAACACCAGTGCTCAAGGAGCAGGGACCAGCAAAAGCACTTCTGAGATAAATATAACAGACGTCAGGAAGGAGACAGGTCTCAGTGGCGTCGGTATTAAATGGTACCTGCGCTATTTGAAGGAAGGGCCTGAAACCAGAAGAGGCCCTTAAGAAGGCTCAGGACAGACCTAAGCCATCTCTACCGGAGCCAAGGAAGCGGGGAGCAGCAGAGATCAGCCCACATGAAACGAATGCTCCCAAAAAAACCAAACCTGAACCCAAGGGGGGAGAAAACCCGGGCAGGTCAGGAGTGAAGGCAGGACCCAGGAAGCCCGCCGTTAGCTATGCTAGTGCAGTGAAGGGCATTCGACTGGCCATACTGCCAAAAAGGTTTCCCGAGCAAATACTCACTCGTGAGGAGCAGGAAATCATTGAGGACCTTGTCGTCAAGCAGATGATCAAGGGTTGGACTTCGAAACTGGTGTTCACCGGGATACGCTTTCGACAGGGGACTGCGCGACGGAAGACACCGCCGAATGGGTTAGAATTGCCAGGCTGAGAAGGGGTGGAACTGTCAACATGTGCTGGGGATGATATACCAGGAGCCCATATGATGAACACCACTCAAGGCTGTCCACAGGCTGGGGTACTATCGCCGCTGATGTGGAGTATGGTAGTGGATGAACTCCTGGACGTGTTAACAAATACTGGAATACAAGTCCAGGGTTACGCGGACGACATTGTTTCAATCTGTAGGGGCAAATATGAAGTTACCCTATGTGATAGAATCCAAACTGGACTAAGGGTTACTAGTGCCTGGTGCAGGAAGGTGGGACTGCGGATCAACCCAGCCAAAACCACCATAGTATCATTCACTAGGAGGCGTAAGCTTGATCACCTGAGAGCCATAACATTACATGGTATGGAGGTCAAATATTTGGGAATTACGCTAGACCAAAAATTACTCTGGAAGACACATGTGGGAAACACTTATCGGAACGCCACAAGGGCTCTGATGACTTGCAGATCCATAGCAGGAAAAAAATGGGGTTGCAGCCCGAAGATACTACTTTGGATATATACTGCAATTGTAAGGCCAATGATTACCTATGGAGCGGTAATCTGGGCAGAAAGCACCGAAAGAACGCAACGGCATCCCTGGAGGTCCTTCTGGGACTAACCCCTCTCCATCTGCACATACAGATGAAGGCAAGGAGGGCAATATTCAGGATGGTTGGTAGTATGAGTGAGGCGGAGAGCTGCCTAAATCGAAGGAAGATTGATATTCTTTCTAGACGGTATCCCGAATCACTGATACCAAGGGATAACATTACAATGAGGTTTCGCTTCGATAAGAAGTTTGAAACACGTTGGAGTAACAAAGCAAACTGGGAGAGCGTGGCTGCAACATACGGCTTAAACCAGCAACTGATTACTTGGTACACTGACGGATCCTTCACAGCAGAGGGAGCGGGTGCCGGTGTCATTGATCAAAGGAGAATGTACTTTGAGCCAATGGGCAGGTACACTAGCATATTCCAGGCGGAAATATACGCCATAGACAAATGTGCCTCCTTTAATCTGCATAGGAACATAGCTATTCTCACCGATAGCCAAGCAGCGATCAAGGCACTTAAGTCCAACCAGGTCAACCCTAAACTGGTATGGGAATGCCTTGAGAGACTGAATACACTCGGCTCATCCAACAAGGTGTGGATACAGGCAGGTGTCCAATAGGTGTGGAGGCAGCGGACGAACTAGCCAAGAAGGGAGCAGAAACGCCTTTACACGGGCCAGAACCCTTCTGTGGAATCGGAAATGGTTTCATGGCTATGAATCTAAGAAATGAAGAGGAACGGTTGAGGGAACTATACTGGGCGGGCCTACCAGGGATGGAGCAGTCCAGGGTGCTTATTGGGGGATACGAATCCATACGCACAAAGGATTGCTTAAACCTCACCAAAAGAACCTCCGAATCATAGTGGGAATTCTCACTGGTCATTGTCGGCTGAACTATCACCTAGGGAAGCTAAGGATATCCTCGGATACTGCTTGCAGGTTTTGTGAGGAGAAGAACGTAACCTCTAGACACGTCCTGGGACAGTGTCCGGCACTTGTGCAAAGTAGGTCGAGACATCTGGGAGAACACTTAATACCAGATGCAAAGCTTAAAGATCTGGAAGAAGGGAACATACTAAAGCTCCTAACGATTATAGGCCTGCTTGAGATACTATGATCAATAGGTACACTATAACCAGCAAAAGGGGCAGAATAGTTCTTCAAGGACGCGGTGCAACTTTCTCTTAACAGAATAATAATAATAATATAGGGGCGTTTGTCATCACCCAGGAAATAAAAATTTAAGATATTTTATTCTTCTCCTCGTGCGTAGGACATATTCGGGATAGTCGGGAGACTCCAATTTTTCATGCTTTCACTCGATAGGTCAGGCGTTTCGTTTCTGTATTTTCCACAGTATCCACTATCTCTACTTAGAAACTCCTACTCAGCGACCATTTTGTAGTAGAGATAATCCGTCTTGTTCGCGAAAAGATGTAGAGAAAACACTGCCTCACCCGAGGCAATTCAATTAGCGCTGCGACTCACCTCGCCGGTTGTTGTCCACTGCGATAAGCAACCTGCGATTATATTTTGACCCTCGTTCTGATGCCTAATGCCTACTAGAAATGAATTTGCCTTTGCTACCGCCCTCATGCATAGTTCAAGTGCTCCTTGAAACTAATGTTGGTATTCAATAATCACTCCGAAATTGTTCGACGATCATCAGCCCGAATGCTCACAGTATTCTTTTTCGTATAATTAGTAATGGAGAACCCCTCTTTTGCCTATCAGGTTCAGTTCGACCATGAGTATTCGTAATTTAAAGACATAAAAACATGTAGCATCACATGCTCTGAGTGTTTCGCAACTGCAACCTCCATTAGGTCATCTGGAAAACCAATCAACGTTGCCTCCTCCTGGGGATCAAGCCCTCCATCATACATGATGTTCCATAACAAATTTTTGAGGAGCACTGACACAATGTACCCTTTCGGCCCGTCGTCTGTTTAGTACCAGAAGCCTCTCCGTCAGGTAACTCACGATTTACACAGCCAAATAGCGAGGAACATCTAGTTCAGCAACATTGCCCTTAACGCAACCTCAGTTGGATGGGGCATTACTGATATCTAGCATCACCTCTGCACAAAAATTACCAATAGCAATCGTCTGATGAGCCAGATTACCCAACGTTATTGTCGTTTAAATGGCAAAATGAGCTTGCCAAAATCAATACTGTACTCTTCAATAGCTTCCCCATAGTATCTGAAAGAGAGATGGGGGGATACGAAACGGTAGTTTCTTTTTTGTCTTTGGGACCTCCTCCGCTGAGCAGGAAACACTCTTTGCACTAGCAGGGCTTCACGGATCTTTATTAGCTTCACGACACAGCTGCCTGTAGCAGTCCCGTTTGCTCTTCCGTACCGATGGTCTTAAGACTACATCAGAGATGCCGGTATTCTTCCTTCAGCTCCTAGTGCTCTAGCATCCCACCTACTCTTTGGCAAATACTCCTCCCTCGTAAATAAGAATATCTGAATTTGGAGATTTCCTAGTTCCACCAGTAGTTTGGTTTGCGGTATTTGAAGTCTTGTAGCGTAACATGGCTCAGTCACACGCACACCGATGATCCACCTTTTTCATGGCCGTTCCCTTTGGATCCAGAGCCGGATCCGCCTCAAAAGACCTGGTGGATCAACCAATCAACTCACCAGACGCTGCCTCACCTCTACCCTGGTGACCGAAGCACTTCGCTGATATTAAACGCTCTTTTATATTGTATAATTTGCAGAACACGACGTAAAACCGAATTTTATTGAACGTAAATCGACCCATATTTAGACCAAATCTTGACCAGAGCTGAAACATTTTGTTTAAGAATATAATATAATTCGCACTCACGTCGTATTTTGCAAATTATATGAAGGAGCTTGTCCCTGCTCCCAAGCCAAAGGTGAGGCAGGGTCTGATGAGTTTGAAATGCATGAGTCTCGAAGATAACCCTCAGAAGTATGGTTACTAATGGACCCAGATGACTTCTTTTTTATAACTTTTCGACTCAAAACTGACCTTAAATTTTAGAATATTCGCGACATTTTGCAAATTTTTCGTCTTCAAGCCCAATATATCCATTTTCTTAGCTTCTTCCTGTCAGTGTGAGTTGTTATGTTAGGTCATATTAAGAAAGGCAGCAAATCCAGCCAATCAAATATTTTATTAGACCCCTCTGTGAGCTTTATTAGAAGTGTAGGGTCTCTCCTCTTCTTATTCACATTGGTTGATTTTAGTCGAGGCCATCACTTTGATGTTTTCCATGTGGTAGCTTAAAGAACAATGCCCCGTTGCAAGCCCTACTAGGATTTTCTTACTCTTCCCTTCTTAAGGAATAGTAAAAATTCCACTCTAGAGACATCACATTTATGCACAGAAATTGAAATGCGCGATTACCCTCCGTACCCTTCACACTTGACTGTCAAAAAAAATTATACGGTGCACTCCCGCCGCAATTATCGCAGGCAGGTAACTGTTGTCAATGAAATAATATATAACTCCACCTGGAATATGATTATCTCTTTGCCAAAGTCGACCATCAGTGAAGAATATTATATCTACAACCCCAAAAAACTCGTAACCATCACTTCACCGTTCCTCTTTTTTGGTGATTGCGACAGAGTATGTCTTCCCAAAAGCAAATTTACAGTAAAGAGACAAATACAAAGGCGACCTTAACGACCAGAATTCGAACTCGGAGCAACGTAACCAAGAGCCAACCACTTCGCCCTAGTTAGGACTTAATTGGTTAAATTCACTGCTGACATCCTTTCAACCCCAATGAAAACTCGTGGCGCAACACCCCCCCCCCCATAGAAAATGAAAGGATATATAAGAGGAAGGGAAGGACCCTTTCTCCCATTTAGTTTAAGGATTGAGGGACCGTCCCCTCTTGAAAAAGTTTTTAGCGCGCCAGTATGGGGCTATTTTTATATCAAAACAGTAGAATTTAATTTAGAACCCCGTCCTCGTAGGGAAGAAAGGAGGTTACAAAGGAAGAAACGGGAAATACTCTCTCTCGAAACGCGTCGAAAAATTGCATCGGACACCGTCCCATCCCCCTTAAAATGTTATCGCACTTCAAATGGAGAATATTTGGAAATGATCATAGTAAAGTTTGATTTGCCAGCTCAACCTCCGTAGATGGAGGGTATATAAAGGGTATGTAAAAGGAAGTAGAAGAAGAGTCCCCCTGTCGAATTCCGTTAAATTGTGGCAATTATTTCCGTCGGAGGGGTAAGGCCCTCTAAAAAGTTTATAAGCTAATTGGTAGGACAATTATCGTCGCAATGCGCATACTCACCGCAGGACAGGGTGGAAGCCAAGGGGGTCTGTCAAGTACCACTGCCATCTGGGTTCAGGACGGCATACGACGGTGGATTCTTCCCCAATGGCTTTGTCTGGTTTCGGTTTTTGGGGATAACGTTTTAGTGTTTACCTGACACCAAATGAGGCAATACCAGACTTCTGACGCAGGTTTGATGCTCTGGAAGACGCCGTTTTGGGTACGGAGGGCCGGTTGTGAAATTCTTGAGAGTGACTTCAATCCTAGAGCCCTTGAATGGAGCATGCTACACCCCAACTGCTTCAACTCCAAGAGGAAACGGATCCTGGAAGTGGCAGTGAAAACAGGGTCAATAGTTTTAAACATCGGATCCACGCCAACGTTCCGACACCCAGGAAGAGAAAGAAGCATCCCTGACGTAATCTTTGCGTCGATATCAAGGCGCCGTCGGTGAATGGATGACGAGTTCTGAAAAACTACTCAGCAAGTGACCACCAATGCATCACGTTCGAAGTGGTTCAGATTATTTTTTGACGTACGCCAGCCCGGCACAATCCCAGCGCAACCCCGACGCTATCCCAGCGCGTGGAACGTTGCGAGGGTGATCATCGAGAGATTTATCGAAGCTATTAAAACAGATAGAATTGCGATAAAGAGCAGCTCGGGAGATGGGGGCGTTGCAGCTGGCACTTTCGTAAGTTCAACTATAAACTTGATAACGACGGCCTGTAAAAGTTTCATGCACGGAGGGGACCCAACCATAATAAGTCTTCTATGTACTGGTGGACAGCGGAAATTGCCGAACTACGGACAGAGTGCCATAAGTTCCGCCGTTTGGCACAACGTTTACACGTCCGAGAAGAGGCATTCGCTGCAATGGCTAACTACAGCTCAGTTAAAAGGAGACTCCGCAGAGCAAAGATCACTGCCAGTAAATGAGGATTCGTTGTGACTCGGCCATAAACTTGTCACCCAGAAAATCAATGCTCTGCAGAAACTCTGTATATTTAGTACTGAAAAAATGAACCGCATTGTGCAGGCGTTATTCCCCAGACATGCCGCGCTCGAAGAAGCAATTCTCACTAGGAAAAACAAAAAAAAACGTCTGACGCCAAAAAGTTGGTATCTAAACTAACGCTAGTTAAACTAGCGGCCAAGATTGCTGGCGTGTTCAACGCTTGCTTGAACAAGGGCATTTTTCCTTGTCACTGGAAGGTGACGAGGCTTGCACTTATCAGCAAAGAGAAATAGGACCCTGTTTTTATACCGGCCGTTGTATCATATATTCTTGATCCGACCGGGAAAGTACTCGCAAAGCTCATCAAGAATAAATTTGTGCCGTGCCACCGGGGACTTAATCCCGAGGCAGTCCGGATTCAGCGCAGGAAGATCCATGGTGGATGCTATTATGGAGGACTAGGATAGTGATACTCGTAATGCTTGATGGCAGGAAGGTCTTTAATTCCATAAAATGGAAAGCCTTTCCAGGTAAACTAGATAGTACTTTCCGTGTGCTGAATTATCTCTTACGGATATTCAAACATTATCTGAGAAACCTCTCCCTAGTCAATGAGAGGCTAGAAATTCAGAGGAGAATGGTGGTCATTTTAGGGGTTGCGGTGAGACCATCGTAATGTCGGACCTCTGTAACGCTTCCTACAATAGTCTGATCGGCGCGAGTTGACTATAGAGGAAAAACCAACGGTTAAATACCTTGGTTGACTCGACCCAAAGATGAACTTCTTCGAGCAAACCGAAGCAACAGCGAACAAATCAGTAGCTAGAGTTTCAGATTTAAGTATGGGCTGATGCCCTTGGTAAGGAGGTGTATAGTAAGCGCCTTACCCAAGTGCAAAGACGGGGGAGTTTTGCGAGTGGTGATCGCGAGAATAATCTTCCTTGTATTCCTTGCTAAAGGTCGCCATCCACGATCAGTTCGGCCTATCCGTTACGCCTGAACAGTCCGCAGTTGACTGGCGGCTGGAACGTGGATGGGATGCGGCTAGCCTATCAGTTTGGACTATTTCGATCTCGATGATCAAATGAAAAACGATTCGGCCATCTAAGCAGACGGAAGGAAGATAAGACACACGCGTACACGTTGATGTGTGCATTGATGCGCCCTGTCAACGCAGACATACCGTTTAGGCAGTGAGAGAGAATCTCCTGTTTATTTAGGCTGTGAGCGTGAATTTTATGGGCATCTTCATCCCTGATAAATTTGCGTTCCAACGCTTTCCACGTCCAGAGTTGAACTAATGATGCCACTTGACTTGCCGCTGCGTGGATGGTGGTTTCCGTTTAACTGGCGATGGGCTCTTATGGCGAAATTGACAAGCCGAATTGAACGTGAATGGCGACCATAAGGAGCACAAGGATTGAAAAAGGTAGTTGCCGTGAAGAACGTCAACTCTCTTGGCAAAATAAGAAGCAGGTGAACTGTTTGCCTCCTCGGCAATTTAAATCCGCGGCATGATTAATTACTTACCCAACTGACATTGAGGTTTTCAACCTTATTTGCACAAGATCGGTAAGGCTGGTCTCCTGATTGTATATTGTATTACGGAGTTGTAGACGACGCCACTCACACCTTTTTCTCTTTTCAAAAATGGGTTTCGTCAACAACTTCTTTCTCTCAAGCGACGTTATTAGAGAGATGCTGACGAGCGCTGGCAGATGTAGACGTATGGTACATTGCATTTGGGTGCTCCTTATTGCAAAAAAGACTAAGTTCCACACACTGCTAGCAACGTGAGTCCTCGTCTTTTCTCCCGTTGGTGAAAAGAATTGCCTGACTTGAACGCTCCTTTAGCCGGAAGACCGGGAGGGCTAACCCGAAGTAATATGGCAAACGGTTCCAGGCTAGTTCTCTGATGATAAAGAGGTAATTAGTTCTCCTACTTTACCCAAAACAAAAAAAAATACTTGTATGGATTTTCCAGTGAATTTGCGAAAGATGCTCTTTACTTCGCAAATAAAATTGACACTGGAATGGATCTATTCCAAAAGGGCTACTTATTGGTCACCCCACATTACTTTATTCAATAATAAATCTTTGTTCATCCCTCTCCTTGAAAATTCAGCCTAAAAGCACCAGTGTAACTGCAAACTTCATGAATTTTCTGAACAAATTGTATCTAACTAAAAAATAGATAGATAAGCATAAAACCTTGAAAGTGAAGAATTCAAGAAGATATAGGACAAGGACTCTAGACATATTAATAATGATAATAAGGTTTGGGCTAGTCGACAAAAAGAGGGGATGGGCCCTTTATTTTGTTCTTAATACTACTAATTCAGTGATGAAGGACTTGATGTGGGTAAATTTTTCTTGCCCAGACATGCTATACCTCCCACGGCTTTCTCCAGAACATCTCGAGTTTTTCTCTCTCATTTATGTAGTAGCCATGTGCAAAATGTAAAATTTTCAGAGATGTGCGCATTTTGAAAGTATCTACTAAGTCTTTATCAAACCCTTGAGTTCTGTTATGGTACTACATTTGCTACATTTGATTATTTCAAAGGGTCTTCCCTTATAGCATATCCGCTTTTGTCAAATTCACCCCCGAAATCCAGAAACATTGAAGCAAATGCAGTTTTTCCCCATTCACCTATTTAACTTATCCTAAACTGTACCTAGACCCCCACATATCATGCCATCACTATTAAGAGGTAATGCAAAGTTATTAAGTGATGTCATTCACACGTCAGCAATATCCAACCTCTCAGCTAAACCTTTTCATCTCGAAAAACCCGGAGACATATTTCAAAACATTTTCAGTAAAGACAGACAAATAATACACCTATCGAAAGCAAAAACATTTTCTCCGACATTTTCCAAACTCCTTTTCGTGAATATTGGATAATGGAATGGATCTATAAGGATTTGACCTCGTTTATGCCATGGTCCTTAATAGCATCTAATATTTCAAGTTTTATTGGCAACCGTTTCACAGGATTTAGTAGGATGAGCTTTTCTCGTTTTTTCCTCTCAGTTCTTCCTTGGTTTTTCCTTCTCACCTCGGTAGTTCTAAACTAGAATTTACCCTGTTTGTCCCCGCTTTTCGGGAATACAGTACTGTATCAGTTTAAGTCACTAATATCGATATCAAATCAATCTATGTGTATATTGGGATTACGAATAAGTTCTGAGGAATTTCCCGTAGATATTGTGGGTTTCATATGTCTGTAAAGAGGATATAAATTCGCAAGTAGCAGCATATATGCTAGTTTATACACATGTGACCTATAAGGACAGGATGGGGATTAAAAGAAAAAATTGCGAGCATAAACTAAAGATTAATTTAAAATATAATGTCGAAGCGACCAAGAGAGGAAAGACAGAAAAAACCATCCTTAACCTGACTTTTGACATGATCCATTCAATTTTATTAACGTAGGTACAATACTTCGGGAACCATTTTTTTGCCCTTTCGGTACGAAGTCGTCTTGACCAAAAACATAAATTTCTTCACTTGGTTTGGATTTCTAAGAAGTCTCCAGCAAATCTGCCCAATTATTTCAACCACTTCAAATTTATTTAGAATAAAAGATACAATTCATTTCCCCCCAGAAAAGTCAGCCCCAGCTCAATTATGAAACATAAAATTTATTTACTGACTAAGATACAGATACGTTTGTATATTCATGAATTTCTTAACTCCCAGTGTAGCATCCTTTGAAGGAAATAGCTATAATAACCCCTAAAAAATGCCAATTTTTCCCTTGAAACCTCTCGAAACTTATATGTGCACCCAATGGAATAAAATACTCCAACATAATGTTTGGAGAAATGAGAAAATTTGTGATTGCAACTGAGGAGATTGGAAAGAAATATTCAGGGAAGCACAAGTTGCCGTAGATATTATCTAAATCGATAAAACGTTTTTCATTTTTGTTTGTCTCCGGTGTAAGGCGACAGCGACGGTGTATTAGGAGAATTATAGGATAAATCATCAGAGATTTATCGAGCGTACGGGTATTGATGTCTATAGGTTCCAAGGAGACTGAAGGTTTTTTTACCAGTGACGGGCATTTGGATTTGATGATTGTTTGACAATCTAACTTTTCCAAAGTTTATTAGTTGTACCTTTTATAGGCGTCTAGGATAGGATTGAAGTTGTGTATTTTACCCTCGAATCCATTCTCAAGACTGTGTGTGCGGAGATAAATGTTTCTTCCAACCTCTAAAGTTAATTGCAATATAAATTTTACTTGGTAGAACTAGAACTCCCAGGTAATACATAAATTAATAATCTAGGTATGCTTAATTCAGTAACAGAAACAATGAACCCAACTACCTAGCAGTCATCATTTAAACAATCAAGAAAACACATAACGAACGACCTGTTTTTGGTTGAGCACCTTCGACTCTACATATCAAATGCGGTTAAAGGGCTGGGGGAGGGGCAAGTTAGCCAGATTAACTCAGTAGACTCCAAGACTCCACAGTTTATTTCAGTTCACTAATGTATGCTAAAATATTGACACAAAATTGAAAAATATTTCCCTGCATTAACATTTTAAGGTCCATTGACAAATTAATTGAAGGCCCAATAACACCAGCCAGCGTTTTTGCACATTCAACTCCTGGAGATCTGCAGACTTGTTGGCAGAAAAAATCCTAGAATAAGACAAAATTCTAAACCGAGCTCCTAAACGTGATTTATCAACACATTTTGAGTATACATGTTGAAAGGTAATTACCCAATGGAAAACTAAGAAGCTAATGATGTAATGATGATGTAGAACCTACCTTCGGAAAAGCGTCGTCTTCAGTTGGCGGCACCTCCAACTCGCCGATGTTCTGCTTGTTCAGTAGCTCATCAAAGTACTCAACCCATCGCTTTAATATGCCCATTCTGTTGGAAATCAGATTTCCCTCTTTGTCTCGGCAGGATGAACATCGAGGTGTATAAGGCTTCATCCTGCTGACTTCTTTGTAAAACTTCCGCGTCTGGTGCGGTTACTCCTTGTACTTTTCTAGTTCACAGACTTGTTGGTTCTCCCAGGCTTCCTTTTTTCGTGTGTGAAGTCACTTCTCTGCTCAACGGAGTTCGTGATAAGTCTCTGCGCGCGTTTTTTTGAGAATGCAACATTACTCGGTACGCAGCATTCTTCCGTTCCGTTGCTAGCTTACATTCATCGTCAAACCAGCCGTTCCGACTCCTTTTGCGGCTGGGGCCAAGTATATTTGTGGCCGTATCCATGATAACGTTCTTCAGGTGGTTGTGAAGATCATTTGTTGATGCTTCATCTCCAGAATCTCTGTTGGCTGCTGTTATAGCGGCATCCATTTCGCCCTTATAGGTGTTGCGGAGGGCTGTGTTGTAAATGACCTCAGTATTCATTCTCACCTGATTGTCAGTGGGGATTGTAGGTGGTGTCATAATTCGAGCTCGGAGCAGCATGCCAACGAGATAGTGGTCCGAGTCTATATTGGCCCCCCTATATGTTCTGAAATTCATCAAGGCTGAGAAGTGGCGGCGTTCAATCAGCACGTGGTCAATTTGGTTGAAAATGGTCCCGTCTGGAGAGGCCCATGTATGTTTGTGGACCGCTTTCCGCGCAAACTAAGTACTTCCAACAACCATTTTGTGCAATACTGCTAACTCAATAATTCGTAGTCCGTTATCATTGATATCCTTATGTAAGCTATGGGAGCCAACGTATCGCCTAAATACGGGCTCCGTCCCTACTTGGCTGTTAAAATCTCCAAGTATGATATGAAAATCATATCACAGGCTTCAAGGGTCCGCCCAACTGCCTCATAGAAGGTATCCTTCTCCGACTCTGCAGTCTCCTCTGTAGAGGCGTGAAAGTTTATGAGGTTTATATTTCTAAACTTGCCTCGCAAATGCAGAGTGCATAGCCTTTCGCTTATATTTGCGAAACCGATAACAGCAGGTTTCATTTATTGCCTGACTAAGAAACCTACTCCGAGCATATGGTTTATTGGATGGCCGCTATAATAAATGGAGTAGTGGCTCTTCTCCAGAAAACCGGTCCCTGTCAATCGCATCTCTTCCCACGCAGTTACATCAGCTTTATATTGGGACAGGGTATCGGCTAGCTTCAGCATTCAGTCTGTACAGGGAGCGCAAGTTCCATGAGAAAATGCGCAAATCGTTAATCCGTTGTCGTTTCCGGATTCATCGTTGTAAAATCCATCCTTTTTCCATCGATTTTCCGTATAGGGTTGTCAGCCCAACCCAACCCCCAACCTGGAGGACCAGTTGGTACATTTTGTCCCGTTTTTAGGCGCGGGAGACTCGCTTTCATCCTTCTCCGTCTGCAGTTTTTCATAAAGAAAAAACTCCCAGCGATCATCACATGGAAGATAGGATTTGGTAGTTTAGTTTTCAAAATCATTTTTATTTTCAAGAAATAGGTAACAATAGTATATAGATTGGAAAAATAACTTAAATCTAATGGCCACTGTGGGCTCTCAAAGATTTCGAATAACAATTTACAGGCAGAGAAGGGAAACTTTAAGAAATAAAAATCTAATCTAATAATGAAGCCTGTCGTGAGAGTTTTCTCAAAATAACCATCATTTGGGTAGAACAGCTGCGAAACCCAAGGGCTCTCACCATCCGAAGCAGATCGCATTATATGATTCCGAATCAATCTGACGATAACTGTGTCGATTCTTGGCACAGCAGCAGCTGTATACATCACTTCATTAGTTACATAGTGCTCATAATTTGACGGAGCAGTCCTATTAAGCCCTGTGCAAGCACGCAGACATTTCCTTTCAAATATCCTTATTTTCTCCATTTGGCTAGCACTCAAATTAAACCAGATAGCACACCCGTAGGTGAGCACCGGTCTAACCAAAGTGAGATAGCAAATAATCTTAACCTTCCGGCTAAGATGTGGAGCATAAAAGAGTCTTCGAAGAGACATGAATGCCCTGCGAGCGCTTTCTAGCGCCACTTTAACGTGCTCGTTAAATTGGAGACGCTCGTCAAGACGCACACCCAGGTATCTAACGAATGCGCTCAGAACTATCCTCGTTCGCGACAATGTGGAAATCTCTCCAATTCCTTTTCAAGTTCCTACTGGCATACGCCAAGGAATTTCGAAACAGAATCGTTTCACACTTTTGCGCATTGATTTTCATCCGCCAACTGTTCGTGAAAAACTTAATATCATTAAACATCTTCTGCAGTTCAACTTGCACCTCAGTTACCTTCTTGTGCGCCGTGTAGGCTATCAGATCGTCAGCAAAGGCAACCAACGACCTTTTAGGAGATTTATTAAAATCGAAAGAGTTTAGTAATTCGCCGGCAAATACCGCAAAAAGTGTAAGCGCAGTCACTGTCCCTTGCTGTAATCCATTCAGAACATGAAATTCTCTGCTAGTAGTGAGATTTCCATCCGCAATGACATAGCACTTGCCATACAGCATCCTACACATCATCGCTACGAGGTGGCTGGGAAACTCATTCTTCAGGAGCCTGAAAATCAGTCCATCCAACCAGACGGTATCAAATGCTTTCTCCATGTCTATAAGGCAAGCGCCTACGCATTGTTAATCCGCCAGCAAATATCAGACGTTAGCTTCGTTATTGCATGTATTGTCGAATGTCCAGATCGAAATCCGAATTGCGCGTTCGGCAATAATTCCTTTTTCTTGATATGCCCGTTCAAGGCTTTCAATTCCAAAACCTCAAACACCTTGCTGATGTTAGGCAGCAAACTGATTGGGCGGTAGCTTTGACGGCTGGATGAATCCTTCCCTCTCTTTAAAATCGGAAATACTCGGGCTTTCTTCCATTGTCCTGGAAAGAAAGAATTGTTCAATAAATTATTGAACAGAATTCAATAATTACGAATGGCAATGGCTGGTAAATGCCTGAGTAGTAGAGCTGCTGGTTTTGGTTCAGCAGGCGTTTCCCAGGTTTTATGCTCCATCGTAGGTACCAATCCACGTTTCGCCCTGGGACCTATACTACCCTTTAATCGCCACCTGATTCAAATATGGTAATAATCACGGGCGAGTACAATACTGGGATTTGCTTCCTACAAAGACCCTGATCGAATTGACTTGTTGCTCCAACGATTATTATTATAGTCCCCTATGTAAGGCATAGCGTGTCAGCAACACCTACGTGCAATCGTTGTCGATTCTCAGCAATGCGCTTCAATTCCCTCTGTTTTTCCAAGAAATTTACATTCTTCTTCAGTCCAACTTTGCTTGCCTCGTTTTCCAAATCCGGAACCATTTGTTACTTTGATAACGGCAGGCGCAGCGATAAATAACTCTACGGAGGAGAGTGTCAAGCCCAGCGGCTTTACTCCGTTTTAGTGAATTAATGGTCGGAATAATTCCTCTTCTGTTTGGAAGAGCAGTCCTCATTCGGATGTTACGGTGACAAGCCATTTCGTTCATTAGAGAAGGATGTCAACCATCATGAAGTGTTGCTTCCACATCTTCAGTTGCTCGTCATCGTTGATGAGGAATCGACTGGTAATGTCCTTCAGAGAGCTAACGAATGGTATCCGGTACACACTTCTGTAATCAATGCGCTCTGCAGAATCTCTCGCTTCCCTGACCAAATTCTGTTTAATCACGACACAAACTACGTTGAACTTCCCGGCATTTCGTACGGTACCGGAGCTCAAGCGAATCACGCCCTTTTCGACGATTACGTAATCAGTCAAACTTTGTGACGCCCCTTCAGAAGGTGGCAGACAATATGCGCATCATCCGAGGACGCAGATGCAACACTCATGCTAAGATAAACGACCATCAACTGTAATTCCTTTTGAGTCGATGTCAACGCCCCTCGTGTTAGTCATATTCAAAAGGCAACTCCTAAATCATAGTGCCAATCGCGAAGTGGTCAATCTAATTACTCGTGCAATGTCGACCAATAAAAAACCAACTGACCTTATGGCAAGCTCTGTGCTCGATGTGTCACCAATGACGAGACAGTGGAAACTGCAGAAATCCACAAAGCCTCACCATTGTTATTATGGTCGCCAAAACCGAGTTTCCTCGTCATATGCCCGACAACAGTCAGAACCCACCTTGCCAATCAGATCACCCATCACGATCACCGTGTCACCTTTAATACCGCTTTGCGCTCGCCCGAGATTATTACCCTAATTTGACTCAGGTACTCATTTACAGTTGAGTCGACCAGTATCCAACGTCAAATCAAGATACAAATCCCACTGCTACTAATGAGATTTGAACCGCGTTCTTGCCTACGACAGCCTCATGCTCTAACCACCCAGCTATCCAGAGCACTATGCCAATGAAATAGGGATCCGAGCCTATATTGATGCCTCTATATGTTCTGGCATTAATCAAGGCTGAGAGGCGTTCAGTCAGCATGTGATCAATTTGGTTGAAAGTGGTCCCGTCTACAGAGACCCCCGTATTTTTATGAACCACTTCCCGCGCAAAGCAGGTACTTCTAACAACCATTCCGTGCGATACTGCTAACTCAATCCGCAGTCCGTTGTCCAATCCTATGTAAGCTATGAGAGCCGACGTACCGTCAGAATACGGACTCCGTTCCTACTTGATGGTTGAAATCTCCAAGTATGATTTTGACGTCGTACCTGGGACATGCTTCGCAGGAAGGTATCCTTCTCCGACTCTGCAGTCTCCTTTGTAGGAGCGTGGACGTTTAGGAGGGTTATATTTCTAAATTGGCCTCGCAAACGCAGAGTACACAGCCTTTCACTTATATTTTCAAAAGCCGAAAAAAGCAGGTTTGATTTTCTGGCTGACTAAGAAACCTACTCCGAGCACATGGTCTACTGGATGGCAGCTATAATATGATATATAGTGTAGTGGTCCTTCTCCAAGAACCCAGTCAATGTCCAGCGCATCTCTTGCAGCGCTGTTATATCAGCGTTATATTGAGACAGGGTATCAGCTAGTTACTCAGCAGCATTTGATCTGTAAAGGGAGCGAACGTTCATGAGAAAATGCGCAAATCGTTATTCCGTTGTCGTTGCCGGATTCGTCGTTTAAAAATCCATCCTGCCCGAGGCTCCTTCTGTGGTTTCGTAAAATCGGTTTCTCGTGTATGGTTTTCAACCCAACCTAACCCCAAACCTGGAGATCCAGTTGTTGGTTCGGCAGGCGTTTCCCAGGTTTTATGCTCCATCGTGGGCACCAACCCACGTTTCGCCCTGGGGCCTATACTACCCTTTGACCGCCCTTAACCCTATTCACCTATTTTAAATTCACACCTTCTTCCAAGAAATTCTGTATTATTCAAAAGCTTAGAAACAATAAAAACAAAAATTATTATCCCCATAAATTACGTCAGGTAAGCTACCATTCATTTTGCAATTATTCCACCACTTAATTGTTCCAAGCATCTTCGAAAGTAGCTCCATCTTCTCAGTCGTATCTAGAAAGATTTTATTAAAGTCTTAATTGCTTTCATCGCTGTACGGTCTCACCAGGACTGAATAGAAATTAAAATAGTTAACTGAAGACAATGCCAGATGTTCATTACCGGGTCCTTTGAAGTTAAAAAGAAAGATACTCCTAGAATCAGGAAATTTTTCATTTTATCAGATATTCTATCATCAAGATAATACAACTGTCCAACAGGAGAGTGTATCACTTCCAAAGTTTTAAAATATGAAGTGGTCATGGTCGTTCGTTAACACTTTCGTTGTAATCATTCTGGAATAATCTTTCTTTGTTCATTAAATTACTTTTGATAGCAGTTTAAGCCCATAAATGTGCAAAAGATTAAGACTTAAATCTTTAACATTGGATTATAACTGTGGATTCACTAAGAAACATCTATAGCTATTCTTGATATACCACCCAATGGTCTAGTTTTTAAGGATTTGTTTGTAAAACAAAACCTTATTAAAATCGACTGAATGCCTGTCTGGGGGATTTTTACCCATTAAAACCACCCCCTAACTCCTGTCCTCTTCCCTGCGAAAACACCACAAAATATTTCGTCGCGGAGTGGACTCCAGTGCTACTGTTCCCCTCGATGTATCCTCTAGAGTCTTCCTTTCCTCAGCGAATCTAGGACATGTTCCGGGTCCTCTGGAATACCGTCGCACCTGTAACAGTTGGGTGAGCTGTCCAGTTTAAACCTATAGAAGTATTTACGGTAACCGCCATGTCCCGTGAGAAACTGCGAGATCATAGTTTATCTCACCATGTGTTGTCTGCGTCCACACCATGATGCTAGGAATCAATCCGTGGGCCCATTGACCATGCATCCGGTATATGTAGTTGACCAAACTGGTGCTGCGTAGAGCAGTATAGACCTCACCACTCTAGCTATAAACAGTCTACGAGTGCATCGCGAGCCCCCAGCATTTGCCATCGTCCTTGCCAGGGCCATGCTACCATTGGACACCTTGATGCAAACATTTTGCACCCGCTGCTTGAAATTCAGCCTTAGATCTATCATCACTCCAAGGATTTTAATGGCTGGCTTTGAAGTGATGATATGCTTCCCCATTCTGATGCGGACAGTGGTTTTCTTACACTGCTTTGTGATAAGCGCCGCCTCTGTTTTGTCCTCTGCGAGTACAAGACCTGTATCTTTCAGCCACTTGTTTATAGCACTGATTATTTCGGATGAATATAATTCCGCATCCGCCAGATCTTTTGCAACAACAATCACTGCTATGTCATCGACGTAACCCACTACTGTACCCTCGCTAGCAACTGAAACGTAGAAGATATCATTATATATTATGCTCCACAATAGCGGTTCCAGAACAGAGCCCCGTGGAACACCCGCGGAGACAATGCATTCTTTGGTTCCATTGTCTGTGTCGTACTAGAGCCTTCTATCAGTTAAATAGCTGTCGACTAACACAGTTAAGTAGCTGGGTACACCATTCGCCGCTAATGACCTCCTTATAAGGTTCCAACCGGCAGAGCTGAACGCATTTTGCACGACAAGAGTAATCACAATACAATAATATAACTTCCATGCATCGCGCTTCCAACTAAGCCAGTGACCAGTTTGATGGGGTCAACGATGGATCTGGCCATACGGAAGCCGAATTGTCGGTCTGATCAGCCTCCCAGACTTTCAACAGCCGGGAGAAATCTCTTGTAGATTATTCGATCCAACATTTTCCCCATAGTATCCAATAGACATATAAGTCTATAGGAAGATGGTTCACCAGGAGGCTTACCAGGTTTGGGCAACAATATTAACCCATGTTTTTTTCATGTCTCGCGAAAAATCCCATCTGCTACGTATGCTTCAAACAACTGTATAAATATATCTAGCCTCGACTTAACAGCGGGTTTAAAGGCTTTGTTTGCTACGCCATCGAGACCGAAGACTTTGTTGTCTCCCAACCTATCGCAAATCTCCAGTCTTCCGTCGTTATTGGGGATATTAAAGCCTAAATCTCCCCCTCACAAACCTATAGACGCTTTCCGCTGGGTCTATATCAGCCTCGCGCAGAGTTGCTTGAAACAGTCTCTTTTGCTTCGTTGTATTGCCAGTTTCAGGTTTTTTTGGGCTTCCTTATAAGCTCGCTGCTTCACCTTCTGGTCAATTCTAAACTTTTCTCTCCGGGCCGGTCGCCTGGTTGGATAAAATGCCGACCGTAAGTCTGACAATTCACTATTCCGCCACCAGTTGGATCTGTTACCGGTCTGGTTTTAGGCCCCTTCTTCAAACAGGGTGATACGTCTTTTTAGTTTTTGGGATTCTGCTGGTTTCCTGGATGTTCGCCTTCCTTTTCCAAACACTCTTTTCCGTCTCTCCATCCGCGAGTATACGATTGGGTGTCACCTGCATCCCCATCGATGAAGTAATTTTAGGACTCTCCAATGAATCTTTCTCATCTTCCCGCGATTTATTATATGGAACCCTGATGGCCCTCACCATATGCTTGAATGCTTGGTGCACGTTTTGTTTATCTTAAATGAATTGCAACAACTCAACAATTTTCACTCCAAGCCAAATGAAAAATGACTCTTCCAGGTCAGACTTCCGTTCCAAAGCCTCCATTCTTCTTTCCGTGTGTGGTCCACGTCCTTTTCTACCTTGGATATTGGAAGAGATCTCATAATCTTTGAACTTCTCCTAAACGGATCCGGCTCTCGATACTCAGAAGCCTCCCTTAACTTTTTACGCTCGGATGCGGTTGATGTCATTGCTGCTTTTAACAACCACCATTCTTCCTTAGGCACATCCTTCTGCGCGTTTACTATGGGTGCTCCAGGAAACTATGCGCTTGGTTCAAACACCTCCTTGTCCAAGCTGCTTGTAGCATTAGATGCCAGAGTGGCCAAGCTGTCCACCAGGGGGTGGGGGAGGGATATCGACGAACGCGAGCAGCCTGTCTGTCTGCCTTTTTTTTTGGGTGGGTGAAATCCATCATGGATACGCAGAATCGAGGACACGCATATCGGACGCCATATTTTCTCCACCCTATCCCACTGGGGGATCACCGTTCTGGTATTGCTTCGCTTCTGATCTATCTGGTGTTAGTTGCATTAGCATCGCTTCTTCGCTTCTTCTCCGTTCAGCTGTTGTTGTATCCGTTTCACCGCTTCAACTACTGCATTCTAGGCGGTATTCGGTTTCACCATATAGCTAACTTGATTTTCCACCATTAACCGGAACCCCAGCTCATTCTCGAGTTTTCTCCACGGGCTTTCGAATCTTGGGTAGACGAAGAAAACATGTTCTGCATCTTTTGCTGCACCTCCACATGTAAGACAATCTGATGATTCATCCAAACCGAACCAATAGAGACACTTTCTGTACCCACCTATATTTAAAAGCATCCTTACTAATGTCGGACTGGTGATCGCTGCTTTAAAAACTTTAAATGGGGTTTAAAACTAAGCTTTGAGTCGAAAGTTACTCCCAGGTATTTTAGCGATGGCAGGGAGCGAACGATATGTGAGCCGATGTAGATCTGAACAGTGTCTCCTTTTCATCCCTTCGAAAAAAGTACCAGCTTCGTTTTCTGTTCGGCAAGCTTCAGTCCAAAGTCTTCAAGCCAGATAGCCTTACTCAGATGAATTTCTACTTCGTCAGGGAGAGCATGTTACGGCCAACCCAACGTCATCTGCGAATCCTACGATAGCAACCTGCTTGGGAGCCGTAGAACGCAATCATACATTATATTCCATAACAGACCCCTGTCGAACTCCCATTGTTATATTATATGTGTTCGACCCTTCATCCGAATCGTAAAGTAACTTCCGCTGTGGGATTCATCTGGCAGTATTGAATGCGTTTTGATGTCGAGAGTCACCAGTACGCTGTATTTTTTCCTTCGTCAAAGGCTTTCCTGGCTAGTTTAAAAACCACTTTGGTGGTATCAACCACTGACCAACCTTTCGAAATCTAAACTGCCTATCTGATAAATAACCGCCACTATCAATTATTTGGTATAACCGGTTATATATTATCCGCTCGAGAACCTTGCCTATTGCATTCAGAAGACAGATAGATCAGTAAGATGTTGGTTCACCTATTGGCCTACATAGGTTCAAGATCAATACAAGCTTTTGTAATTTGCACTCCGCGGAAGACAGTCTGTGAATACTTGCGCGAAAATTCTTGGGGCATTCTCATTGCCAGTTCCAGCGCTTTTTGAGGGATTCGACCACTACCGGAGGCTGCGTTATCCCGGACTCATTTTACTGCGTCCAGAACTTCGTCTGTGGTTACTCAAGAGATATCTTCTGCATTTAGTGAGATCGTAGGAAATGTAGTTTCCAGATGTTGGGAAAAAAGTGTCGAAACGATCTCCAGCAGCAGTCTGGTATGTATAATTAAGAAGACCTTTTACTTTTTGCTGCCGATAAGGATTAAAATCTGCCTTATCACAGAGTCGCTTAAAGCAATCATTTTCACTCGTTGTGATGGCCCATTGCAACCTTTTACGCGCGTTTTTATACTCGAGGTACAGTTGTTCATATTCGGGCGTGTTCCTTCGGCGTTGACTTTGCGTTCTGGCCTTCAAGCAAACCGTCCAGATTTCGCTATTTAAGCGCTCTACAAGTAGTTGATATTCCAGTTTTGAGAGTGTATACGTCATTACGGCTAATCAGCGAGTTACTTAGGAAAGTAAGATCCACGGTGGAGCCTAGTTCTCCGCGTCTAAATATGTTTACGCTTCCGACATTAGCCAGGGCGATGTTTAGGCAAGAGAACACATCGTGTAGGATTCTTTCTCTTTCATTTGTTTCGCGGCTTCCTCACTCCTCTGCCCAGGCGTCGAAGTCACCGGCAATAATCTTGGGGTTGTTCTCTATGGCGTCTCTCACTATGTTGCAATATTCTCATGTTGCCATACTTGGTGTGACATAGCAGCTGTAAATGTAGAGGTTGCCAATCTTCTTCGTAAAGTCGTGTTCGCGGTGATCCATTGCTTGTTGCAAAGCTCGGTTTCCGCAAGCCCAAACCGCACCCTTTCCCTTGCATCCGTTTCCCAAACGCCTAGGTGGAGGTTTTTGTATTGCTCACAGACAACAGCAACATCAATTGCTTTTTCAAACACTTTTTGTTATAGCAGGTCCTGAGCAGCTTGCCAGTGATTTAAATTCTGGGTAACTCTCATTTATGTAAGCTAGTTAAGGCTGCAGGCTCGAGACCTGGTAGACCTGTTAGATGATTATTATCGCGATCTTTAGTTTCCTTGCATAGAAGACAGTGAGGGTCCTTGGTGCAGTCAATCGCCAAATAATTTTCTGCTCCACATCTTCGACACAGTTTCGATCTGTCGATGCATGCGTCTTTCGCAATTTTTCGCCATGTATCCGAATCCGGGAAATTTAAAACACTCTTTTAAGGTTAATTAGCTCGCGTAGCCTGCCACCTTAGGCTCTTCACATTCGTTTCCTGTACGTCTCCCAGTTTCATTTGGTCTCTGAGTGCTTGGCAGATTTCATTCTTGGCGGTAACCTCATCTTTCCACTCTATTACAACAATTATGGCCGACTAACGCGGATGCCATTGAGTGAAGACTCGATGTTTTTCTCTATTCGAATAGCAGTCCTCCTTTTTGTATTCGCCTAATTCGCACTACATTGTCGCTTAGCTCCTTAAGTGCAGGAACTGCCCTTACCCTACGTAAAATGTCATCGTAGGACATGCCCTCTTTTGCTGTCATCACCAGATCTTCTTGGCGGTTTCGTTTCTGAATTATTCTCTCGGCTTCGCTTCGCTCCTTTTCGGATTTGACTAGTATCCAGCTTGGTCTCGGATCCCTTTGCCTGTCGACTCTTTTTGCCCCAACATCGGTCAGTGCTTTCGGGGGGAGATCCTTCTTTTTTTTCTTATGAGTCTGTGGATGTAAAATTGGATCATCAAGGGCTTTAACTTACACGCTTTTGTGATTCCTTTCTTGGCTGCAATATTTCTTTTTGAAATCAGATTTCGATTATTTGGTCAGTGTTGGACAACTCTTGCAAAATTCGTCACGGGATTTATTATAGGAAGCTCTGATGGCCCGCACCTGGTTTTAAATGGCGTGGTGGGCATTATTTCTGGGGTTGATGTAATCCATCAGCTGTATCAGCGAACTTAATAGACTCCAATTAGGTTAAATTTGGGGCGGTCCTCGTTACATCGTCGCATACAAACAGGCCTGTTCGTTTGTTTGTCTGTTACACGCACGTGGTGCTCCCTGTGGGCTGCATCAAAACCAAGTGGCCGGGGAGAACCTCCATAGTGGTGGCACCGGGAAACACTGTATCGCATCGGCTTGCAGGCCATGATGCAGTAGGCGAATGCTCCAAGGGCCTAATCAGGATGATTAGATCCGAGTCTGCACGGGGACTCATCTGAAGTGGTAATTCGTCGAAACCTTACTAGGGCTATACTGGTACCATGGGAACCGGGATAGCCCCTGGACTCACATTCTTCGTGAGAATTCCTGTTGTATGTGAGTATAGCTCGGTTGTTTGCGATTGGTCCCCTAGTGGGAGCTTCATGGGAGTTGTGGTTACGTTCAAGCGAACAGAGAGCTTCGGGCATCCGCGTGATGTTGCGTTTCAACACGGGTGCCGTACTCCTTAGTTCAGTAGAGATTTAGATAGGTCTCGCATTCACCAGTATGAATGCTGAGCGATGCACTTGGTATAGACTGGTACCGTCGTCAGAAAATCAATCCGTGTCTTAAGAAGACCTTGGGATTAAGTCTCCATGACAGCTACTCACGTTAAACCCCCAGGACCGAATGTTACACGCACGTTTCTCAGAACCGATTGATACTAAATTTGATAAGGTAGGAACTTTGAACGCACACACATGCAGTAAGTTACATCTTTCCACTTCTACTTTAAGGGGGGGGCACACATTATCTTTATTGCCGTTTCCGAAATATCGATGTTTCTGGAGGCGGTTGCTCCCTTCCTCTATGTGTTTTACAATATATTTCAACGAGTCACAAAAGCTTCAAAAATAGCTTTCCATCCATACACCCATGTTCGCATGATCTGCATAAAGTGAAAATGTAAATTGAAAAAAAAATCAACCAATTCAACCACAGAAAATACACATAAAAATTCAGTTGCAATGTGTACCTTTCTGGCAATAAAATTTTAATTTTTCATAATTGAACAGGAGCGCAGTGGTCGCTGATGTTTTTCATCCCTTATTGTTTATACGAACATTTCGCTTCGTTGACAATAAAATATTGATTATCATCCAATCCAACAAGGGTCTATTTTCATCTTTTTACAATATTCAGTTTTTAATTTCGAGTCAGAAAGTGGCAAAATTAAAATTGCAAAAAGAATGTGTGCAACATTTAAAAACAACTGTCAATAACCCAGGTTTTTTTAAGTGTGAATTTTCCGTAAATTGTAATAGTAAACATGTTTGGCCAATTAATTGGGATATGCTTGTCAGTATGGTGGTGGGAGGAAAATAGTCATTACATTTGGGTGAATTGATACAATATTTCCATGAAGGGCTTTTAATTGCAAAGGTATCCTTTTCAAAGGATTCTATTATAGGAATACATGGTTGTCCAATCAACTAAACGAGCAATTAACGCAAAGGGAGGAAGGGAAAAGGAGAAGATCCCCACTCTCAAATCGCGTTGAAAACTCACGGCGGTTCCCTCCCTTAAAAGTCATGGCGCGTTGGAGGGTTTTCTATATAATAATGAGAGGGTCCCACTACGGATAAGTGTAAGGATGGGAAGAGTATAAAAGAGAAGAAGAAAGACTCGATCATTCCCCTCCCTTAAAACCTGTTGCTGTTTTTATATCGTCAATAACCGCATTGTTAAGGCCAAATGTTACGATCTTGGGGGGGTTAGAGGGAGTACCACCAATCTAAGCTTTGGATCTGCATATTAGATGACGTATTACTACGGTCATAACGACGTTTCTAATTTATTACCGAGAACTGTATGTAATTTCCACACTAGAAGATCTGTCTTAGGCAAAAATACTGACAATTTAAGGAACCTGCGGTACCTCGAATAAGTGGGCCTGGAAACAAGAGGCAGTTGGAAAACAAATTAGGTCACTTATCTCCAACTAGAAGAGGGATAGACAATCCAAACCATGCCTAAACTCCAAAGGCTGGCTTGCGTGTGTATCAGTGTGGCAATGAGGACATGCCCAACGGCATGCAGGTCTTCTGGGATTAACCCCTCTCCATCTGCACATACAGATGCAGGCAAGGAGGGCAATATTCAGGATGGCCGGTAGTATGAGATGCAGGCAAGGAGGGCAATATTCAGGATGGCCGGTAGTATGAGTGAGGCGGGGAGCTGCCTGAATCGGAGGAAGATTGATATTCTTTCTAGGCAGTATCCTAAATTACTGATACCAAGGGATAACATGACAACGAGGTTTCACTTCGGGCAAACTGGGAGAGCATGGCTGCGACATACGGCTTAAACCAGCAACTGATTACTTGTTACACTGACGGATCCCTCACAGCAGAGGGAGCGGGTGCCGGTCTCATTGGTCCAAGGAAAATGTACTTTGAGCCAATGGGCAGGTACACTAGCATATTCCAGACGGAAATATGCGCCATAAACATAAACTTTAATCTGCAAAGGAACTACAGGGGACAGAACATTCCTTGAATATGTCGATTATCCCTTCCTTCCTTCCTTCCTTTCCTTCACACAATAGGCATTTGTGGTATCTATTGCACACTTGGCAATATGGCCTTCTTCCCCGCACCTTTTTTGTATCAGCGCATGCCTTCGCAAAGTGACCAAAGATGAAGCACTTGAACCACCTCTTTAATGAGATTTGTTTTCTCAGGCGGCAGACAATCCACCCGATAAGAACTTTTCCCATCGCTTATAGATTCTACGCTGCCTCCACTGGTAATCGTATTGTGGCCGTGTTGCTCCAACTTGCAGTGCAAATTTCTCCTCTGAAACTTACTTAGTCGAGATCCTTGCACTGTATATAGATCTCACTCCCGCCTAGATCTTTTAAGTCGCGGTCAACTTTGACTTTTTTTAGTATCTCCGTGTACGACAAATTGCCGTGGCTGGAGATAACAACTGCCTCTGGACGAATTCGCATCATCCACCATTATCGGTTCCCTTAAGTTTCACTTCAGTCACCGACGATCGCACACGAGCCTTTCCGAACTTTAAGCTTCGTTCTTCGAAACAACCAGTGTGCCTGTTTTTCCTCTTAGGCGCCTTCTGATTCCCTAAAAGATCACCGTTGTCGATCAGTAGGGTCACCTGTCACACTGTTTGGACGGCCGGTTTCATCTTCTGCTCTTTCCTCCTCCTCCGAGAAGGAGAGGACCCTAATGGCTCTCACCATGTTTTTAATAGCTTGGTGCACGTTTTGGTAGACCTTGATGTTAGGATTGTCAAGGTTCTATGTTCTAAGTGTCCTGGCCAGAGCATTCTTTTTAAACACTCCGTCACTCTTAGCCTTTAATGCATTTTTCAAACTTTTGCCGACTCTGGCATTGGTAGAGATCGAAGAATTCAAAAGATGTTCCTGAATGGGTCAATCCCGCTTTCCAGGGCTTTATTTTTTGCAACTGCTTTCGTGGGCCAGCAATTTCCAATCAGCCCATAATTTTTTGCCTTCGTTATTGGTGTTCTTAGCAAAGTCCTACTTCGATGAACATCTGCTTCTACAAATCTAAATCATATGTAGCATTTAATGCTGTGGTCGGGAGATATCGACAGCACTGGGGTTCCGAGCCCCTACACCGTAACTTTACTCCTTGTCATTTCTTCTATGTTGGTTTTATTTTCTGGCTATGCTTCCCATAGCCACTTTGGTGCACGTACCAAAGATAAGCAAACACTAACCCAAGCACAGTCAGAAAAGAAAAGTGGATGAACACCTATCCGGCGATTGGGGTCGCGCCTAGTGGGAGATCTGGGGGGGGGGGGGGGGGAGGCGATAGCGGTCTGGCACGGTCTGAATATTCAGATGTCTGTAATCACCACATCGTCTCCTTTGACTGTTGCATTTTGAGATCATGTGTAGTGGGGAAGACCAGCAGCTATTTGATAGCTTGCAAATACCCTGCTTTAAAAGTGTGTCGAATTCTTTCTTAGCAGCAGCGAGCTTATCGGGTGGTAATGGACGCACCTTCGAGAAGATATGACACCCAGTAATGCGGAAGCGGTGCTGTATATCATGCCTAACTGGCTGTAGTGTAGTGTCAGTAGTTATGTTGCTGTATTTTTGAAGAAGCGTGCGAATGCGAGGGTCCGCTACTTCTTCAAAAATAATTAGAAGGCTGACGTAGAGCAGGTGGCAAGTTTTCCTGAATATTGGGTTATGGGATCTATAAGAGCAATTCATAGTGGCCTGGAAAGTCTGCGCCTAATATGGGACTACTGATATCCGCTACAATAAAACGCCGTTCGTCGAAATCCTAGCCTTATGCGATACCGGGAAAGAGAAACACCTGCGTCTGTGTCGATCAGGTAATGGTGCTTGCTCAAGGAATCGTATATTGTTAAGCGGAGTAGAACTGCTTTCTGGGTAGCCGCCGCTGGAGTTCCCAACGAATTGAGTTTTTTTAAAAAGAACGTTCGCGGGCTGATACCCTTCTTTACTTTATTGGCAAAGATGCGGTAGTACCAGCTAATTGCAGGACACGTTGAGGTCCCCAACGCGCAACTACTCGATCACCTTTTTCGACGGAAAGCTCCCACTGAAGCCGCTAGCTTAGAGACGGAAAGGAAGGATGCTTGGATTTGGCCCGTGGCCTCCCGCGACACTTCACTGATCACGGGGCGCGCATCCACCTCGTTGATTTTATCCATAGTGTTTACCAATACCTCCAAAGATCCGGAGTCTGCACAGGCCAAGATAGCCTGGGTACTCTCCAGGAGTCACTGCAACCACAGCATTGAAAATTTCAACCTTTACCAATATCTCTAGTGTCAGCACTGGCAGAACCCTATACTGTATCTACGAATGGCAACAAACCCGGTTAATTTTAGATAAAAGAGGTTATATTCCATCCCAATTATTATCCTATACCTAGATTTTGAAAATTTTCATAACTGAATCTTCCAGTGAATTAGCTTCCAGCAGAAAGCATGGACATTTTTATACAATCAGCACGTTTGCTTCGGCTGTACTTCAATCAATTTTCCACGGTATTTTGGCCTAGTTCATAAAGCAGGGACGCTGTCAAACTTCTGGTAAAGAAAGGGAAGATTATCATCTAGAATCCTGAAATAGGGAGCTAATTTAAATGTAATAAATATACCAATTCAGGGGATTAGAAGGCATGTACGCAACACTTTCCAGTATTAGCCTCAAAGTAAAAAAAAACCCACACGCGAAATATCAAAGCAATTTGTATTGATAAAAGCGAGAGACTTCAATATGAATACATCAGAGAGTTTGATTGTCAGGGATTTTCCAAGGAAACCCACAACCATCACCTAAATGTTAACATAAATTTGATCAAAGACAAGGGCGTCAGTTCTAAGTAAAACTCTCTCAGGGCCAGACATTCCGAAAAGCCCCTTCATGACAATCAACACACTGAACATTGCAAGGGCTTCCCAAGATTCAAAGGGGAATTACTCGACATGTCACATTAGCCTCAAAATATCACCACATTCGTCGACAAAAAAGCAGAGGCTTCACCAGAATTTTATTGCTGGCATGCCATTTGTTTTGTGCCTCGTATGCTTTGGAGCTTCTTTCAATTTAACAACTCAGTCCTTAAGAATTTGATCTCAATAAGGAGAACGGCGTTCCTAACATCCTTCAGGCACATTTTCAGATTTCACACTGAATGACAAGGTTTCCCCAGAGGACACTCACGTATATGTACCATATCATGGAAAATATATGGGAATGTATTGTAGTTTTTATGTTCGTATTTAAAATATTTGGAAACGTTCACGGAACATTGAAAACAAACAAACATTTCAGCCTTGGAAACGCACCAATTCGAAAGTCTAGACGGTATTTGCTATGTCTGCAGAGGAGACGCATAGAGCATACATAAATGATTAGACTCTTAAAGCTGTCCTTGTCCGTGGCTTTAAATGAATGGAGGGAACAATTTCGGTAATGGTTGGGGCTATCAGAGAGTCGGATAACTGATGATGAAAAATGGCTTTCATCACGTTACTTGGGTGATTTTAAGTTCAGACAGAGTAGCTTAATAAGCTGTAGTAATTTGTTAAGGGTGTTATCTGGAACTTTGAACCTTCTCTGTCAATTCAAGTTCAGTTAGCTTAGTTTTTGCTGGAGCACATTTAACCAAATGTTTTAAGAGCCGTCTGTCACTGAAATCCTTCCAAAGATTTGTTGTGTGTAATATATTAAGAATTAATAAGTTCCTATTATTCGGGACATTAACACACAACTCCGTACCGCATGATACGATAGCTGAGATAGTTAGGCGGTAACCTCTCGACCTTTTTGTCCCAGGTTCGAATCCCACTTTACAATAGATATTTGTGTTCGTCCTGGTGATGCCTATTCTGCTATAACCCCCTTTATAAGACGCGCAAAGCTACGACGATCATCTACTGAAAAGATTGAAGGGCCCCTCTGGAGAAGGAGACTATTAGTAGAAGGAGTAGCAACGTGGAAGATACTAGCTGAAGCGGTCAAAAAGGAAAGATGTCAGCGAGCGCGAGGTCGGACCGCGGAAAAAGATGAATAGTTGTATGACCTATCGCGAAAAAATATTGACGAACTTGCCAACCAGGCGAAAACATAAGTCATCACACCGGAGAGGATAGATCTCATCCGACGACAAGGACAGAAAGGCTGCTACTATCTTTCATCAATATATCTCTATGGATGTAAAACGTGGCATAATGGACGAGGAGGAACTCCCGCACCTGATCACAAACCAGCGAAACTCCTAGACTCCCGCCGAAGAGGAGCTGAGGAAAAAGCAAATCACCAGCGCACCCCTAGTTGCGAAACACGCGGGGGCCTCACACCACCAAAATAGGAACAGACAAGGCGAAAATAAATCAGCAGCAACGGCAGTGGCTTTACTGCAAAGCATCAGCTTCAAAGGAGAAGAGGACAGACAAACGGCGGTCAGAAACACTTCTCATCAAGCGGAAGGAGGGGAAGATCTTCCGAAAATCCAAAACAATGTCGAACCAGAAGAATCTGAGGTAGGTGCCAAATCTATCGCACCTACCCCAACCGGAGCCATACTTGTCGAACTTGGATCAAAGACTGGCAAGGAGAATACGTTCTGCGAGGCAATCCAAAGCATTCTTGGGGTGAAAGCATTGGTTTCCGGCCTAGAACCTTTGTGCATCCTCAATAAGGGATATACACTCTCTCGCAATCAAAAAAAGTGGAGGAAGCGATAAAAAGCTATTCCCTAGATGTGAGCAACCTCATGGTTGGAGTTACATTTGTCAACTCCAGAGGATAAAATTTGGCCATTAGAAAACAATGCGCCAATTTGAAATAATAAAAACTTGCTAACAACGACTTGTTAGCACTGATGAAGGGAACAAGTGGTTTTAGGAATAGGCTCGGCACCTTGGAGGATGAGATTCGAAACAGGGAATGGAGAGCTCTAATTGAAGAAGACTTCAGCGCCTGGTTCAAGCAGATTCTTTGGGCAAACAACTCCGATATTCCGACTCGCTGGTTTCAATCCTTAATGTCAGCGGTGCAACGATAGAGAGTACTGGAGGAATTCACGGCCAGTGATCACCAGTATTGGCATTCTCATAGAAATGACAACCGGCTCCTCCCAATGTTCTGACACTCAGCAAATATCCACCTGATGGGACATCGGGAAAATCGACGTTGGAAATTTTGTGGAAGTATTCTCAAGAGTGATATGCGACCCACAAGACCCGGACGCAGATAGAAGAACTACGACTAAATCGTTAGTGAACTCAACAATGAGCGGTGAGTATAAATTGATTACCAAAAAACTCGACACTCATCGATCACTCTGTTCGATGAAGCAATGAAGATGGAAGAAATGGTGCATGTACTTTTTCCTTTCCCTTTTCCACAATATCCGAGCTGACTTTGTTGAAGAAAGAGGAAGTACTGAGGAATGCCCACTTTTCGCTGTAAAGGAACTAGAAGTAGCAGTCTTGTCCATGAAGAACAAACAAGTCAGGAAACTGTAAGCTGGACGCTTCAGGTATGAAAGGTTTTGTGTATTTCTTATATAAAGACATCTGGGTGGGGGATATCGGTATGTAAAGTATTTCGGAGCCACCATTTAATGGCAGCCTCTTGACTTTTCAAATTTTTCGGTTAGGTAGTTTCTAAGAATGGGCCCGTTCAGTAAATGATCACTTTCGACCTCCCCTCCCCCTCCCCCCCCCCCCCCTCAAATTCGTTATAAAAGGATGTAACCCACTGTATGCGTGAGCTTTCATAGTTCCCATCTTTCCACCAAATTTGGTATCAATCGCTATAACCGTCTCCGAGAAAAATGCCTGTGACGGACAGAGAGTAAACCGATTTTAATAAGGTTTTGTTTTACACAAAATCTTAAAAATCACGAGGACCGGACGGTATTTCCAGCGAAATGCTTAAACTTGTATTCAATTACAATCCATACTTGCTACTAGACGCATTCAACGCATGTTTAACGCCAGGTGTTTTTAAATGCAAGGCGCCGTCAGCGTACCGCCCTCTTAGTGTGTTAGACACATCGGGGAAACTGCTTGTGCAGCTCATCAAACCAAGACTGATTGAAAATACGGCTCCGATGTGATCGATACAATTGAAGAAGTGGTCCAAGCAGGAGGATAAGGCGCACCTTCTTTCAAAAACTCATTTCCCCGGGTCCTGTAGTATTCCGGGGTTGAGGACACCCAGAAAAGAAAGTAGGGGGAGAAGAAAAACAAAACTTGAAAATAGCGAAATAAATATGCTGAAAGTTAAAGGGAGATGGACAGTAGGAACCTCTAACCCACCAAAATCACATGAAACGAATGATATTTTCGCACCACTACTCCAAACCAGCAATCGAACAACGTATAAAGATAGCCATAATTACAAGGTTTTCTTTCCGATAGCGAATAAAAAGGATCAATTTTTCCTTAAATTTCCCTTTCCACAAGGTGGGCTACCATTACCACTATGGTAAACTCTTGGGAGAGCTAACCAATGTGAGAACACTTTACACGATAGAATCGAAGTGAGGCTGAACATCACTAACAACTGACTGAAGTGAGCGAGGCTGAGTATTAGTCTAGCCAAGATTGTCATAGTATCCTTCACTGTTAAGCGAAAGCTGCATCATTAGAGGGTCAGCAGATTACTCGTCATATAAATTAAACAAGAAACAGAGACCAAATATTTAGTAAAAACTTGATATCTGGTTGCAATTTACCCTTTGGTGAGGTATAGCGCATCAAGCACATCTACGTGCCATCATTCGCGATTCCCTGAAATGCGCCTCAGCTCCCACCACGATTTGTTGAGCCGTCTACATGCCTTCTCTACTGTTCAGCGCCAAGTACTCTTGGGGCGGCTCACTTGTCGAGCATCTTGGGAGAGTGGATTCCACTGCATGGCGTACCCAGCAATGCAATTGTCGTTCCTCCTTAATATGTGGCCTATCCACTGCACTTTCGCCTTCACAGCCCGTATAGGTGCTATGCCAGTGAACTCCGACATCTCTCCTCGCTCTCGGCAAGCATTCAACCCGCCACTTGGCCCACCAGCGACTTTAATAAAGATCGCCTGGTGGTCGCTGTGGGTGTAATGCTCACTGATATACCAGGTAGTACTACATGGGTCCTGGTAGTACTACATGGGTCCTGGTATGTCAGTGAGCATTACACCCACAGCGACCACCAGGCGATCTTTATTAAAGTCGCTGGTGGGTCAAGTGGCGGGTTGAATGTTCGCCGAAAGCGTGGCAGAATAAAGGAAGCGTAGATACCAACATAAACCCCTGAGTCATGGCCTACAGGCTGGAAATTGCTGGGGGAAAGGTCGCCTCAGGTAACCTGTATACGGCTTCTACAAAAGATTATAACCACGCTCTTTCCTCACCATACGGTTAACAGGTATCAAACGGAAGCCCAATTCGAGGTGGATGTAATACCTCAAGAGACAATGCTTTCTCGCAAGTGCTGCGCCGTACTGACGGTGGATATAAAAAATGCATTCAACTCCGCCAACTGGGGCCGCATTAAGGAGTCATTGGCCAATATTAATGCACCTGGTTACTTAGCTAAGCTAATCGAGAGCTACCTGTCGGGCAGAGCTCTCTAGTACCGGACGGATGACGGGCCCAATGAATACATCGTTACAGCGGGAGTACTACAAGGTTCGGTGTTAGGCCCTCTGCTCTGGAAGGTGATGTACAACGAGATGCTCTTGCTTTCCGTAGCAAAGGAGACCACGTTGGTCGGTTTTTCAGATGAACTGACCATAGTGATCGTTGCAAAACTCCCGGGTGATGTGGAGGTTTACGCCACCGAGTCGGTCATGGCTGTAGGGTCCTGGCTTGAGGGAGCTGGACTCAGCCTGGCAGAGGAAAGGACGGAGGCAATCCTCATTATAAATCGCCGGAAAAGAAATACGATCAGTATGCGGGTTGGAAGCGACATGATCGTCTCAAAGCCGACCATCAAATACCTTGGCGCGACTCTCGATACCAGGCTGAATTTCAAAGGGCATATATCTTACGCTTGTGAAAAAGCTGCAAAGGCCACCATGGCCCTTGCCAGGATTATGCCGAAGGTAGGTGGGCCAAAACAGTGTAGCAGGCTGCTGATAGCTGGGGTCGTGCGGTCCATATTGTTGTACGCGTCGCCTGTGTGGGCGGAGGCTTTGGAAAACATACAGAACTGGAGGAAGATAAATTCTGCCTATCGTTTGATCGCACTGAGAGTACGCAGTGCATTTCAAACTAGTTCGGATGATGCGGTGTTCGTGGGATGGTCCATATTGACCTGTTAGCGAGAGAGATGCGATGCCTGTATGGACTGAGGCAGGCGGGTTCATCAAGAACGAAAGCAGATCACCGGCGAACGGGAAGAAAGGAGACGCATAGACTCTGACAACGACGGTGGGACGAGTCGTCGAAGGGTCGGTGGACATACAAGCTCATTCCTGATATAAGGAAATGAATTGACCAATGACGTGGGGAGGTGGACTATCACCTCACGCGCGGTGGTTGCTACCGAACGTATCTGCGTCGTATTGGTGTGGATGATTCCCCAAACCATTACAGATGTCATGGGATCGCATAGCACCCGGAGCATGTCCTGTTTGGGTGCCCGAGATTCCGGGAGGAGAGAAGAAGCCTGAGCAGAGCTCTGGGTGGCGGGATGAGCCACCAAAACTTAATCCGGGAATTGCTCAGGAGGCAAACTGGACTTAGTTTCATCCACACAATTGTACGGATACAAACCCGGCTCCTGAGAGAAGCACACACAAGAAGAGCGCAAAGGAATGAAGAGGCTGTGCCCTAAAAATAGAATGTAGCTGCTGAAGGAAGCAAAGAAGCGGAAGACTGCAGAGTTGCAAACATGGAGGCCGACGGAAGGCAAGCCCGCTCCCCGAAGTAATGCCTAGATGGAGGTCCCGTGGGCAAGGGCAGGAGTGAGGTGGGGGTGCGAGTACGTGTGAGTACGAATCCCACACACTACATCCATGCCAGCTTTCACGTTCACACGGCAGACTTGAAATGGATGTGTCTTTCTAAGATTTTTTAACACCTCCGTGTATTTAAAAAAATCAACATATGTTATATATATGTACATACATAGTTTGGATAGTATCAATCTGACAAAGACTATTCAATTTCTTTCAAAATGCTGGTGGTCACACATTGAAAGTATATCATTCGTCCAGGATTATTGAATGCTATTCAAAGGTTAAGTAACAAAGGTTAAGCTTTCGAACGAAGTCTCCTGATAAACTCAACAATCCCTTAAAACTCATAATCATCCTTTGATGTTACCATTTGTAATCTACATTTGAAAAACATAAACTGCGTCGCAACCGAAAAGATCGTTAAAACAAAGAAGTCATTGCTACAATAAAAAGCTACTGGAGCTAGCTATGCTATTGGTACAACCCTTTCAACCGAAATATTATTATCATATGTACTGAAATAACTCCTTCGACTGTCTGAATCCTTCTACAGTGTGTTGTCTGTATTTAAATTTTAACAACTCCGATAAAATCTACATAAGTCCTGACATTACTTGTGATCCCCAAAACAAACTCGAAATATCTAATAAATCCATCGCGTACTAAAACATTAATCTCACTATGATCCTAGAAAATTACCAGCATTTCGAGCAGAATCGTAAACACATTTAATATCCCGCCGACGATATGATATCACGCACGAAAATCGATCAATTATCTAATGCAATTGTCCCGCTGTAATGAGTGGTTGGAGCTAATCCATCAAACAAAGCAAAGATACATATCAGCTCGGACCAGGGTACAGGGATTAGGGAGTGTTCCTTTATGCATGAATGTAAGGCTAAGCAATCATAAAAGATATGAAACCTTAGCTGTCGGTATCCTGGATAGTAAATTACGAGGAATTCAAGCCAATTAGAGAAATGACACGTTTACCAGACTGAAAGCAATCAAAATTAATTACAGCCAGTTTCAGAAGCCATTTAATGTGTAATTCGTGCTAAGAAGTTGGGAAAATCTAATTCAGATTGATTCGAATATGACCTTTTGTTTTTGAAGCTATTTTGGATTCTTATCCAATAATAGGTTATTGGGAAATGCAGACATCCCGGTTTTGCGCCGAGATCCAAAAATTCCATATCCCTAAAAGCTGTCTGGCGTCCTGACCTACGCCATTGGTCCATCTCAGGCAGGGTCTGCCTCGTCTTCTTTGTCTACCATAGTTATTGCCCTTATAGACTTTCCGGGCTGGATCATCCTTATCCATACGGATTAATTGACCCGCCCATCGCAACCTGTTGAGCTGGATTTTCTCCAAAACCAGACGGTCGTGGTATCGCTCATAGATTTCGTCGTTATGTATACCAGGATAACTCGATATAACTCGATTACCATGCTAATCTGGTTGGCGCGGTTTTGACACTTCCTTAATAATAATGGCAACGATTTCAGAAGTATGAGAACAATCTATGAATCCCCTTCTGTCTTCCCAAAAATCAAATCAGTCATGACAGTCTTGGGCGATAAGCGAATGTTTCGAAAGCCGTTGAGAAAACCATTTCAAGGAAGAAATTGGAGAACTAGGAATATTGGACTTCAAATCAAAGATCGATTTAGGCATGGTTTAAACCTGAGGTTGACTAATTCATCAAAATTCAGTGAGGCAAGTTAGTTCTAAACGTGAGTTTAGCTGTAGGACCCTAGGCAAACTCACATATCCACATTGTAACGATAAAATATCAAAAAGGTCAACGACCAATCCCATTTTTCCAGGACCCCTAATTAGGGTTGAGAAATGTTTGAACTCCGCCACGTCTCAACCTTAATGAATGTCAGAACAGAAAGGGAGGCCAATAAAGACTCGGATCATTATCTCATTGTCATAGTACTCCGAGCTCGAATAACAACAGAGGCTGCAATCCCCTTTGACAATCAGGTGAGAGTGAAGCCATTCACAACACAGTCCTCCGTAACACCTATAAGGGGGAAATAGATGCCACAATAAGCGCAGCTAACAGATGTTCTAGAGATAAAGCATCAGCAAATGATCTTCACAACCACCTGAAGAACGTTATCATGATACGGCCAGAAAGATACTTGGCCCCAGCCACGAGAATAGTCGGAACGGCTGGTTCGACGATGAATGTAAAGAACGCGGGCACGCGCAGAGAGTTATCACGAACTCCGTCGAGCGGAGAAGCGACTTCACAGATGGCAAAAGGAAGCCTGGAGAACAAACGAGTCTGCGAACTAGAAAAGTATAGGGAGCAACAACACCAGGCCCGGAAGTTTTACCAACAAGTCAGCAGGATGAAGCCTTATACACCTCGATGCTCATCCTGTCGAGACAAAGAGAAGAATCTGATTTCCAGCAGAATGGGCATATTGAAGCGATAGGTTGAGTATTTTGATGAACTGCTCAACAACCAAAATATTGGCGAGTTGGAGATTCCACCAACTGAAGACGACGGACAAATCCTGCCACCAGCATGCATAGAAGAAACAGTCCGTGCAATTCATCGGCTTAAAAATCATAAGTCGCCAGGAGCCGATGGAATTACATCCGAATTGGTTAAATATGGAGGCGACCAACTACACTAAACGGATCATCAACTGATGCTCAAGGTGAGGAACAACGAATCAATGCCTGACAGCTGGCAACGAGGATTTATCTGCCCCATACATGAAAATATCACGCAGTGCAACAATTATAGAGATATTACGTTGCTGGGTAACATCTGTAAGATATTCTCCGCTATCTTGCTAGGCCGGATAGCTCCATACGCCCAGAGCATCATTGGCCTCCGCCAAAGAGGCTTCACTCCGGGCAAATTAACAACAGATCAGATTTTCGCCATCTTTTCATCGACTTCAAGGCCGCCTATGATAACATAGCCAGGGAAAAACTGTATAGGGCCAAGGGAGAATTCGGTATCCCGACGAGACTAGGCTGACCCTGACCAGTATACCGCCGATTGCAAAATGCTGAACGTTTCAGAAATCTCCATCGTTTTACCATTGTTGTTACGGTCACGAAGACCCCGTCAATCCATTGCATACTCTGACAAAGTGTTGTACACCCTTTTCTTATCCTAAAGATGTCTCTCCGTTACTGGGTTGCATATAGAAATATCCTACGCCCCTATATCCGCATTGCAAAATTGTGAGGTTTCTTAATCTGGAACGGAATCTAGTAGTCAAAATCCTGTCAAAAACTAGTGTCTAGGTTCCAAGAGCATCCCCTTTGACGAATAGCAACGCTAATCCAACAACGGATTCGCATCTACTACCACTATGGCTTACCATAGTATATAAGGAAAAAGCCAGAAGAAAACTACCGGAAGATGACTGTTCATTCCCCTATAGAGGAGCCAACTACTAGGGGAATAGTGAATTGGTCAGCCTTCAATCAGCCTATCATCGCGCCAGCCGAACGACTCAGAGGGCAGTAGGTAGGAGCAATCAAGGACAAAAAGGAACATGTTCACAAGGAAGCCCACAAAAGCCTCAAGCTTGCCAACCGGCAGAGCAAAAAGGAAGGCTTTAAGGAACTCTGCTCGGAAGCGGATTTAAATCCGTGGTGGAGAGCCTATAAAATTGCGATGAAAAGGCTTAAAGGTCGGTCATACCCACAGATCAAATGTCCTATGTGTGTGGGTGTCTGTTTGAGGTGGGGAGAAGCAAGGCCTCTGAACAGTCGGACCCTAGCTGTCCATTGGACTCGATTCCCATGTCGAAAGAAATATCTCGGATTCATTTATGTATCACAGGATTTCCGTTAGTGGATGTTATGCTACGCGCTGCAGTAGGCACATCAGCGCCAAAAATCTGATGTTTGATGCACCCATAGGCAGGGCACTCACATAGAATATGATCCCCCTTCCTGTTTACAGGATGACCTGTCAGAATGCCCACAATATTTCTACAAGTCTTTCAACTTTTCGACAGGACAAACTTTGTCGTATATTTGTTTGGTTCTGACAGTAGTGAAAGATCGTTATATATTGGGGAAAAGCCCGTTTCTCGTTTTTATTCAAGAAGTAAACTCCTCCTCCGGAAACCTGTCCTGTTTTTGAGCAATCGGTGTAGGAGAGGTCAGTATATCCTGACGCGCATCAAATACCCCCAGCAAGAGAGAGGCAATGACACATTTCAGAGATTTCTGAATATGACGGCAATTCCTACAGCAACAACAGACGAGCTTTTGGAGATCTGCAGCAGAATAGGTGATAAGAAAGCTCCGGGCCTGGACGGCATACCAAACAGAGCTCCGGACGTGTTCGCAGGATTGTTCAAAGTGTGCATGTCCGAGAGGATATTTCCTACAGCATGGAGCGACAGAAACTGGTACTGCTGCTTAAGGCTAGTAAACCTCCAAATAAGGCGTCTCCCTATAGACCCATATATCTCTTAAACACTATGGGGAAAATGTTAGAAGGCGTAATCTACAATATATTGCTCCAGGTTATTGAGATCCAACCAGGCCGTTCAGATCGGCATTACTGGTTCCATAAAGCAACATCAACCATAGATGCCATCAAATTCGTTACTGGATTGGCCGAAAACGCGATTCACGAAAGGGTATTTCCAGCAAATATTGCATGCTGTTACCCGCGCACGTGAAAAATGCGTTCAATTCGGCCAGTTAATACGGGAAAACCCTGATAACGATTGGCGTTCCCACATACCTCGCTACTATTGTCGATAGCTGTTTAGCAGAAAAGAGGGTTTGGTGTGATATAGACGGCGGATCCCAGGCGTACCCACCATCCCACGATGGTGGGTACGCCAATGATATAGCATTGGTCGTAGTTGTAAAGAATCTAGAGGATGCTCAGTTGTACTCTTGGAAAGCTATCAGTGCTATTAAAGACCTGGTTAGAGAGCCCTGGACTAGCAGGCAGAAAAATTGGAAGTGGTCCTCACCAGAAGGCGCCCGAAACAAAATTATCATCACTTCCATGCCGGCCATCTAATATTCGAATGTGATGATAGATATAGATACTTACAATATGAGAGAGAGTATAACCCTGGCAAAGATAATGCCGAAAGTGGGAGGGCCATGGTATACTTGTAGGCTACTTATTACCAGGGTCGTGAGTTCGATCTTACCTAATGCCACTCCTATTTTGGGAAAGGCATTTCGCATATCATCCAATACCCTTAAATTGAGTGCGGTTTTTAGGACGACAGCCCTAAAGGTGTATTCTGCCTTCAGAAGCGTCTTAGATGAGCCTGCATACGTCATCTCGGGAATAATACCAATAACATCTTGGCCTATGAGGTAACGAGCGTTTGCAATCTGAAGTGAGTCTCTCCTTTATCGCATGCGAACAACGCAGAAAGAGAGAGGTCTGTAAATAGAGGGTGCGTACGGTATTTGAGGACAACTTGAGAGTAAAACTAATTAGCTTTTAGTTTGAACATGGATGAATGAAACTTGGCGATTTTTTTACACAACATTAACTTATTATATATCGATAAACTCATTCAATAAAATTTCCATTAGCAGCAATAACCTCCTCGATCCGGGTCCGGAAACGATTGCATGCCCGAATCAAACGCTCCTTGTTCATATTGACCATAACGTTATTAATTGCACCCTTCAGAGAAGAAATAGTGTTATGATGATGTTTGTTGGTTTCACGCTCAACTACGCCCAATATATAATAACGCAGAGGATTAAGGTCTGGAGAGCTAGGCGGCCATAAATTCGGTGTTATGAGGTCAAGAAAATTTTCAGCCATCCAATCTTGTGTCGCAGTCGCTTTGTGTGAAGGTGCAGTCTTGTTGAAAGATGTATGGGCTGTCACCGCGAACACTATCAATCCAGGGTTTCACTACTGTCTCTACAACCTCGATGTATGCAGCAGAATTCACTCGAAGTCCTTGAATGAAGAAGTGAGGTGGCATGACATGTCCTTTGTTGCTCACAACACCCAAAACCATAGCAATAGCTGAAAACTTCGTGTGCATGACAGCAGAAACCTCTGTAGGATCGTAACAGAGCCATCTGTCATTTCTGCGGTTGGCCTTTTGGTCTTGGTCAAAATTTTTTTCATCAGAAAAAACCATAACGTCTCAGGCGCTTCAGGGTGTTTAATTTTGTTTAGAAGACGTTTTGATCGGATAACTCGCTGTTACCGAGTTTGCTTCGACATAAACTGTCGTCTGCGCAAAACGTAGGATTTATACCGGAGATCTTCTTGGACAAGTCGACAGATAAGATGGTCAGAAACATTAAGCTCCCTGGCAAGGGCCCTCATTGATTTTGAAGGGTCCTCGTCAATGATCGTTTGCACTTTTTGAATAAATTCTGCAGATCGGACAGTGTCAGAACGTCGCAACGTCGTTTGTTTTTGCATTTTGCAACAGATTATGTATCGCGGCCTGATGCTTCCAATTCACGGCGAACCTTATGAACGAATGAACGGGCGCACTTAAGAAAATTAGAGATTTCTAAATCGGTGTGATTTGCACATATAGCGACATGGCGTTTCTTCATTTCTTGGGTTAAGTTCCATGTATTATCTGAAAAAGAACAAAAAGAAAAATAATAGTTTCGGAAAATTATAGCGACATATATGCATGTCCTCAAATACCGTACGCACCCTGTAGATGACAGGAGCGTTGGGAACACTCGGGAAAGGACCGGTGAATGTACAGGCTGATCCCTACCATCAAGGGTAGGAGAAAACAGTATAGGGAGATTAATTATAATCTCACCCAGTTTCTGAAGGGACATGGGGGATATTGCCAATACCTCTGTTGGTTCAAATTGAACAATTCACCCAATTGTCTAAACTGCGAGGGAGTCACCGAAGACCCAGAGCAATCATTCTTTCACTGCCCAAGATTCAGGGGAAATGTGAAATGAAACGCTAAGACTGGAAAATGTGATCAGGAGAATGCTAACACCGCAGGACGACTGGAATGCGGTAAACTCAATAATCGCATTAATCCAGAGCAAACTGCGAAAAGTGGCCTAGGTGAGGAAGGCGCGGTTACGAACGTCGCGCATAGAAGATAGGAGGAATAGCTAAAGTGAAATAAATCCCCCCCCCCCCCCCCCCGGGATGTAATACCTTATGCTGGTTCCACGGGAGAGAGCGGGGAAGGCGGTGGTGGTTTTAGTGGGTAAAAATCCCATACTCTGACGTGTCCAAGCCAGAGTCATTCGAAGGTTTCCACCTCCTTACAAAAAGAAATACCAACAGACTAACAGATGGTTTACGGAAAAATTTGAAAAAATATTGGACCATTTAATTACTTAGTACTTAGCTACTCCACTGACTTCAATGTAGAGCGAATAATTAATTTTTCGGCAATTCTTCAATTTTTTTTTCAAATAACAAATAGCCAAAATTGGGACCTATATGTCAAAACGTGTACCAAATTACCTAATCCGGCCGTACCTTTGTTTAAGGATATGAAGAAATCCTGAGTCCGCGATCCACTTGATGGCGGACCTGACCAATTGGGAACAAACTTTTTTCCTCAGTTCTTTGTCCACGGACCCCTTTGTTCTGAACCAAATTTACAAAAAAAAGGCGACTTGCAGTTGCATCCAGGGCAGAGGCAGAACTTACCAGGCGGTTTTCGGCATGAATATAATTCAGTAGAGCACGAGGCTGTCGTACGGAAAGTCGCGATTCAAATCTCACTGGTGGCAGTAAGATTTGTATCATGATTTGACGTCGGATACCAGTCGACTCAGCTGTGAATGAGTACCTGAGTCAACTCAGGGTGATAATCTCGCGTGAGCGCAATACTGACCACATTGCCTCCTACAAGGTGCTGTAATCCTGTAGTGTACCGTTACGGCCTTAAATGAAGTGCTCTAACACACTTCAGGGCTCTAATCCAATATGGATTGTTGCGCTAATGATTATTATTATTGAGGCTACTGCTTGAGCTACATCTAGGAATATACAAAGACATATTTTCTTTTGTTTGGGGCTGTTTTGATTTTGTTCATTATCTTGTGTACCCGCTATGGTGGACTGTTTCTATCGAAATCGAAACTGGTGTTCTGGAATAAGGTTTCTGCTTGTTATTATTGCCATTAGCTTATCTGGCAGGATCTTGGAAAGAACTAGGAGGAGACTAATTAGTCTGTATGATTCCACTTTTATTCTGTATTTCCCTGGTTTGGGGATAACTATTATCTCTGTATCGGCGCTATGGTCCAGGATTTCCATCGTTGAGTGCTTTTTTGGAGCTAGGGGATCTATATTACTGCCAATCGGGTTTCGCTTTTATTTTCGCTCGAAAGAGTTGGAGAATTGAGCTATTGTAGTGCTTATAAATTCTGGTTTCGTCATTCGGGCTGTTGGGGTAGCTAATTCTGCGCATTCTTTAACTGTCGCTACAAGATAGTCTATCGCGTTTTTTATATCCTCGTTTACTTTTAATCTAATTTTGGGCCGGAACTTTTATCGAAGCTGTTGCGATATTTGACCCAATTTGTCCTAATGTTCACTAGCCTTGGCTCCGCATTGGTTAGCGCAGGTCCGATGAGAGATCGTTGGTTGTTATAACCTTGATTAGGTGTGATTTAACCTTTTTTGCAACTCCAAAGTCGATGATATCGGGAATTTCGTTGGGGTCAGAAGGCCAGTAGGTGGGCGAGCTCCCTGTTATGCAATGTAAGTTGTTATCAAATACTGATTTAAGTAACTCCTTTAAGGAATGATTAGTCATAAAAATGCTGAAAGAAGTGAAAAGCTATTTGCCAGGTCAATGGTAATGAAATACAATATTTCGTTGTTTAAGCATCCGCTCAAAATGAAGCTAGAACCAAACGGATCTCTGAGACCGCCGAACAAAAGATGCATGGGCGATGCAAGTTGATAAGTGATAACCAGCTTGATTATCATACTTCCTTTAATATGATGAAGTAACCTCCACATTCAAGGGAGTAAACAAGAAGAATAAAAACCTAAGAAGACATAAGCGGCGACTGGTATCCAACGTCAAATCACGATACAAATTCCACCAGTAAGATTTGAACCGGACCTTCATTACGACAGCTTTCTGTTCTACCCACTATCCGGACACAACTAAAACGCCTCGAAAAAACTATGAGGCCGTATTTAAACAGGACAAATGCGAGAACATCCGATTTCCGAAAGGCCAAAGGTTCAATCTAAACATAAAGCATGTGGGAATTGCTTCACCGATAAGTTTTTGGCCGAAAGGTAGCGATATCATTTGGCCAAAATTTACTGAGAGGTCGTCATATCCGACAGCAATCAGTGTCAAACATGACCTGGATAGCCTGATATCCTACAGAAATTCAATCAGATCAAACCTGGAAAATGGTTCCTCATCTACCACTGAATTTCTCAGTGTCCCAACTTTGTAAACAAATCGGCTTACTTTGATCCACGCTATCAAAAATTACGTCATCGCTAATGGGCGACATGAGATGAACCTAAAGTACAAAGGTACTATGATATGTACTGCCAAGATGTCATCAGATCGAAGTCCTCTGACGCGGAGGTTTTTAATAACGTTTAAGTACATACTTCTGGCAAACAACACCTTAAAAACACGAAAAGGTACGAGCGCAGATACAATTCTAAATTTATTTTATTTTCCTATATAATACACGTTTTTCCGCCTAAATACTGGTTCTGGACAGCCTAGGATATTGTTGAGACCGCTGTAACAAAATCTACCGATGCGTGAATTTACCTGCAGCGAAGTACTAGAGCAGCGCACCCTAAAAGCGCCCGGTCTAGCGAGAAAAGTTTCTAGCGGTGAGGTTGCGCCGCTAGATCTGACTACAACTCTTCTCTTTTCAAGTCGAGCAGCCAACCAAGGCGGAAACAGTTGAAGGATATCCTTCCAAAAGTATTTAAATTTGATAAAAATTGAGAAAATAAATTGTCTCGTTCTTTGACATAATCATCATCATCATCAATGGGACAACAACCGGTATCCGATCTAGGGCTGCCTTAGTAAGAAACTCCAGGCATTCCGATTTTACCCCGAGGTCCACCATTTCGATATCCCTAAAAGCTGTCTGGCGTCCTGACCTACGCCATCGCTCCATCTGAGGCAGGGTCTGCCCCGTCTTGTTTTTCTACCATATATATTGCCCTTATAGGCTTCCGGGCTCCTCATCCATACGGATTAAGTGACCCGCTCACCGCAACCTGTTGAACCGGATTTCTGTTGGCAGCCAATAACCGTGCGCGGATTTCATCGTTATAGCTGTTATTGTGAATTTCGACCCTAGATAGGAAAAATTTTCAACGGTCTCAAAATTACAATCCCCTATCCTTTTTGTTCTCGTTTGACCAGTGCGATTCGATGTTGTCTTACTTTGGTTATTGGCGCTAACGTTGTCATCATGTTCTTCGTCTTGCCCTCATTAATGTGCAGCCTAGGATCTCGAACCGCCTGCTCGATCTGGATGAATGTCAATATCGTCAGTGTAGACTAGCAGTTGTGTGGGCTTAAATTTGATCATGCCTCTCATTACCTTAACATCACAGATAACTTTTTCCAAGGCCAGGTTACAGAGCAGGCATAATGGGGCATCCCCTTGTCTTAGACCGTTGTTGATGCTGAATGGTCTCAAGAGTGATTCTGCTGCTTTGATCTGGCCTCGCACATTCGTCAGGGTCAGCCTAGTCAGTCTTATCAATTTCATCGAAATACGGAATTCTCTCATGGCCGTGTACAGTTTTACCCTGACTATGCTATCATAAGCGGCCCAAAAGTCGATGAAAAGATGATGAAACTGTTCGCCCTATTTTAAAAATTTCTCCTTGCCGCAGGGAGAAAATCTAATATGTTGCTGATTTGCCTCAAGTGATGCCTCTTTCCGACCTAGCAAGATAGCGGAGAATATCTTATAGATGCGTTATATCCCTCTTTTTATGTATGTGACAGATAATGCCCCGTTGCCTGTCGTTAGGCATTGATTTGCAGTCACACATCTTGAATATCAGTTGATGAATCGCTTGGTGTAGTTGGTCACCTCCATATTTAACCAATTTGGCGGTAATTTCATGGGCTCCTGTCAACTTACGGTTATTAAGCGGATGCATAGCACGGACTGTTTCTTCCACGCTTAGTGGTGCAGGATTTGTCGGTCGTCTTCAGTTTACGTGACCTCCAACTTGTCGATATTTTGGTTGTTGAGCAGTTCATCAAAATACTCAACCTATCGCTCCAATACGCCCATTCAGTCAAAAATCAGTGTCCTTCTTTCTCTCGACAGGATCAGCATCGAGGCTTCATCCTCCTAACTTCTTGGTAAAACTTGCGCGCCTGGTGCGGTTGCTTCCTGTACTTCTCGAGTTCACAGACTTGTTGGTTCTCCCAGGCTTCCTTTTTTTCTGTGAATTCGCTTCTCCACTTGACGAAATTCGTGTAGGCCCCTGAGCATGCCCGCGTTTTTTGAAAGTGCAGCATTGCCCGGGATTCAGCATTCTTCTGTTCCGATGTTAACTTACATTCATCGTCAAATGAGCGTCCCGACTTTTCTTGCGGCTAGGGCCAAGTACGTTTGTGGCCGTATCAATGATAACGTTCTTCAGGTGGCTGTGAAGATCATTTGTTGATGCTTCATCTCCAGCACCTCTGCTGGCTGCGGTTACTGCGGTATCCATTTCCCCATATAGGTGTTTCAGAGGGCTGTGTTGTGGATGGTTTCAGTATTCACTGTCACCAGATTGTCAGACAGGAATGTAGGCGGTGTCGTAACTCGAGTTGGGAGCACCATGCCAACGAGATAGTGATATATTGGCCCCCCTGTATGTTCTGACATCCATCAAGGCTGAGAGGTGGCGACGTTCAATCAATACGTGGTCAATTTGGTTGAAAGTCGTCCCGTCTGGAGAGGCCCATGTGTGTTTGTGAACCATTTTCCGCGCAAACCACGTACTTCCAAAAACCATTTCGTATGATACTGCTAACTGAATGATCCGCAGTCTGTTATCATTGGTATAAGAGCGACGTATCGCTTGATTACGGGCTGCGTCTGTTGAAATCTCTAAGTATGGTTTAATGTCATACTTGGTACAGGCTTCGAGGGTCCCCTCAACTGCCTCGTAGAAGCTATGCTTCTCCGACTCTGCAGTCTCCTCTGCATGGGCCTGAATAATAAGGTTTATATTTCCAAATTTCCCTCACAAACACAGAGTGCATAGCCTTCGCTTATGTTTTCAAAGCCGAAGGCAGCAAGTTTCATTTTTTGGCTGACAAGGAAACCTACTCCGAGCACATAGTTTACAATTGAAAATGTTCACTTTAGGCATAACATTTCATTATTCCTTACATTATATCCGAAAACAAACAATTTCTCGGCAAAGTTAAGCACTAACTTCTTAATTCAAGTAATAGTTCGCCTTTCTCAAATTGAATATTTTATATCGTATCTGAAACGTAAAATCTCAGTACGTCCTCCTCCTATTCCTTTCGCTTCACTAAACAAATTTCTACTGACCTCAAATCGTAGTTAGTGCAGCCAAAACTAAAAAGATATTGGATTGGATCTTCTGCCTTCGACCAACAAAAGGAAACTTTTTCAATGGTTCTATTAAAGGATTATATTAGCATTTTATTAAGGAGCCGAAAAAGCTTTTCTATTCCCATTTATGCTCCCTTTCAGGCGCACGGGTCACGGGCAATAGAGAAGAAGTTAAGTGCTATAGTAGTTTGGTATTATCAAAGGATTTATTGCAATGGCAAAAGAAACTTCGAAAACGAACGGGCGCAGTGCAATATTATCGTAAAAGCTCGTCCAAAATAGATAAACCAGTTCTTTCTCCTGATACTGGAAACGTCTTTGACATGGAGATTTGATGAAATGAATATTTCAGATAGCGTTTAGATAGATTTGATGGCAGCAAAGATAGAGTTTGTGACTTTTAGATATGGAATCGGGAGCCGGGATTTGGAAGCTAAGAGGGAATTACTTTTGGCCTTATACAGTTTGAATGATTTCGATTGCAAAACTCAAAGGTGCATTCGGGAATATTCATCTGAAAGAGCGCAAAGGGTTTTATTCGGAAGGGTAGAACTTACAGTTGGAAAGCGTAAGATGATACATTTTTATACGATTGAAATATTTACCCGATTCCGGTATTTTACGGGGTTTTTCTCTAGAAATCGCTCTTATGATTTATGACTTACTTTTTTGAATCAGCCGAAATTTTACGAATCAGTAGCGCAATATTAAATTTTGTTGGTGTCTTTTGGTTTTCGCCAATATGGAATAGAGTACTCGTGATTCATTCAACTATTCTTTATAGCTTATGAGATTATGCTTCCTTTAGTTACTTTGTCTTTACAAATGAAGCCATCTGCATAGGCAACCCAAATCACCGAACCAAACTCGAGGTACAATCCTTCGAACCAAGTCCGACGCAACGCAATTGAGCATCCTATTCCCACTGAGTTATCCATTTTCCCCGCTCGCATCTATGTATGTCGTCTAAATAATTAAAATTTTGTGTGAAACCAAACCTTATTAGAATCGAGCCGATGTTTGTCTGTCTGCCTGTCTTTTTTTTGCCTGCTACACGTTTGGTATTACGTTGCGGGGCTGGATCAGAATTTATTCTGCGCTCATGTTAATATTCGTTTTTCTTTGCCGTTCATTCTTTCGGATGACTTCTTCCTGCTTAAGCTTCTTTCCGATGACTGCAATCACCTTTTCGACTTCGGCCCATATCCCCTTTGCTTTCACCATAAGTTCCATTATATTTTCTGGTGTAAAGTGCTCTCCGGTTGTAGCTTCTAATGTAGCCCTTTGGGCTTCAAATCTAGAGCAATGAAAAAAGACCTCTGCAATATTTGGGCACTTTGGGAAATATAGCGAATCAACACGCTAAATCGATACGGATATGCTCGATAGCCTCCGTGTCCGCTCAAGAATTGAGTTAGGTCGAAACCTACTTCGCCGTGGGGTCGCTCGATCCATTTCCGGATATCCCATAAGATTTTGTGAGTCCAGCGGCCTTTTTCTGACTCGTCCCACTTCTCTTGCCATTCCGCTACAGTTTCAGTTTGTGCGAACTGTTCGATCGTAAAGTCGTTGTATTTCTTTCGCCAGAATCTCAATCGGGACCATTCCTGCTATCACGTAAGCAGCTTCATTGGATATTGTTCTGTAAACGCAACATGTTCGGAGTATACTTATGCTATAGGCAGCTCCAATTATTCTCTTATTTGCTATATTTTCCAGTGCATCTGCCCATACTGGGGCTGCATACAGTAGGACTCTGCTCTGCGAGATGTAGACCAGCATCCTCCAACCAGGATTTAATCTCATAGACATAAAGCTCGACTACTCCGAGAAGGCGTGCAACAACCGTCACACCAATATCGTCCGCGAAACCAATGGAAGCCACACCAGTAGGAAGGTCTAGCGTCACTACTCCGTTATACATAATAATCCACAATAGTGGCCCTAAGACAGACCCTTGTGAAACTCCGCATGTCATTTGGTATGATTTCATTCCTTCATCTGATTCGCAGCAGAGAATCCTATCGATTAAGAAGTTGGCAACGATACGCACCAGGTACTTCGCCACGCCTAAGTTGACTAGGGACTCAAGTATCTTCCTCCACCTAGAGGAATTGAAGACATTCTTCACATCAAGCGTAATCACTGCACAACATTAGCCCTCGCCAAGTGCGATCTTAGCTGTGTTAGCTACTAGGATAATTGCATCCGCTGTAGACCTCCTCTTTCGAAAACCGAACTGATTTTCGGAGAGACCGCCAACCTTTTCGGCAATTCGAATTAACCTGTTATAGATTGCTCGTTCGAATAGTTTGCCAGTATTATTTGGAAAGCATATCGGCCTGTAGGACGAAGCCTTACCCAAAGGTTTGTTTGGCTTAGGAACTAATATTAATTTCTGCTTCTTCCGTTGTGTAGGGAATGCTCCTTTTTTAAGGCATGTGGTGACTGCCTCGGCGAACATATTTGGAGCTATTTTCACTGCTGCTTTGAGAGCTTTATTGGGGATGTTATCCAAGCCAGGTGCTTTATTTCCAACAATTTTATCCGCAGCTTCGAGATCCTCCTTTTCACTTACCATGGGAACTTCGGCGGTGTCTATCTCGACAGTGGGAAGGGTAGTGGTACTCACATACTGTGGGAAAAGATCCGTTACTACTCCATTAAGCAGAGTAGGACAAGAAATCGGTGGGAAGCGTTTGCCTTTGAATTTTGATATTATTGTTTTATAGACGCCACCCCAGCGGTTCGAGTCAGCTTCCTTACACAGTCGCTTAAAGCGTTCGCTTTTACTTTTTATTATGGCCACATGTAATTTCTTCCTAACATTTTTGTATTCTTCATGTAACTGCTCGAATCCAGATCGGTTTCTATTTTTCTGACTGCGCTTTCTGGCCTTTAGACAGGCCTTGCGGCAGTCTCCGATTTCAGAATTCCACCAAAAGTTCGAAACTCGCTTCTGCGATACAACATACCTTGGCATGGAGGCGTCACATGCTCGCCGCAACTTTTCGCTGATCTGTAAAGCTTTATTTTCTGCGCTTCCTTCAGAACTTCTTCGAAAATCTCATCGTCAAACTTATTAGCTGCCCACCTTTCAGCTCTTCGTGTTCATTCGTGTATCATGCATGCTTTCAAAAATGATGGCCTGATGGTCGCTATGTGTGTATTCTTCACTGACATACCACTGGAGATCCTTGGCTAAAACATCACTAACAAAAATGACATCTATAACGGACCCCATTTCTCTCTTTCGGAAAGTGTTCACACATCCAGTGTTAGCAACTACAAGATTCAGACGAGAAAGAGCTTCGAGAATTATACGTCCTCTTGGGTTCATTTTTCGACTGTCCCATTCGTCAGCCCATCGCCAGCCGCTATTTTATGGTTATGGTTGTTTGCATCCATTGCTAACCTTTCCACCAAAGAATGCAACTCCTCTCTCATTAGGCTTGGAGCCGCTGTAAATAGGTATTCCGCCTATTTTTGCTCTAGTGAACCCACTCTCGAGAATCTTCGTGGTTCCTTCTATGGCCCGATTTCCGCATGCCCAAATCGTTGCTTTTCCGCTCTTATCCGCGACCCAAACTCCACTGTCTAGATTTTTGTACTGCTCTCAGATAATAGCAACGACGATTTCGTTTTCAAATATCGTCCTGGAGAGGAGGTCCTAAGCCGCTTGGCAATGGTTCAGGTTTAGCTGTAGCAACCTCATTTCCGCCTATTGTCGATCGCCTTCCTATACACCAGACAGGTGCTGCTGCCTGTAATATGGGCGCTGTTAATATCATTTATTTGCCTGCAGAACAGACAATTGGGATGCGCAGACTTTTGCAATGTGGCCTTTTTTCCCACATTTACGACACTGGTTGGATCTATCGTGAACGCTAGTACATTTTTTCGTCACGTGCCCAAATTCTAAATACCTGAAGCATCTTTTCAGAGTTGGGTGGACTTAAAGAGGATCGTACCTCTTGTATTTACTTCTGCATCACGGATCACTTTCTCAAGGGCCTGGTTAAAGAGGACGCATGATAGGGCATCCTCTTGTCCTAGACCATTGTTGATGTCGAATGGTCTTGAGAGTGATCCTGTTGCTTTTATCTGGCCTCCCACATTCGTGGGTCGGGATACCAAATTCTCTCATGGCCGTGTACAGTTTTACCCTGGCTATGCTATCATAGGCGGCTTTAAAGTCGATGAAGAGATGGTGCAACTGATGTCCATATTCCAACAGTTTTTCCATCGCTTGCAGTACAGAGAAAATCTGATCTGTTGCTGATTTGCCTGGAATGAAGCCTCTTTGGTATGGGCCAATGATGTTCTGGGCGTATGGGGCTATCCAGCCTAGCAAGATAGCGAAGAATATCTTATAGATGGTACTCAGCAGCATGATACCTCTATAATTGCTGCACTGTGTGATATCTTCCTTTTATGTATGATACAGATAATGCCTCTTTGCCAGTTGTTAGGCGTTGATTCGCTGTCCCACACCTTAAGCACAAGTTGATGAACCGCTTGGTGTAATTGGTCGCCTCCATATTTAACTAATTCGGTTGTAATTCCATCGGCTCCAGGCGACTTATGATTTTTAAGTCGATGAATTGCACGGACTGTCTCTTCTATACTTGGTGATGGCAGTATTTGTCCGTCGTCTTCAGTTGACGAGACCTCCAACTCGCCGATGTTCTGGTTGTTCAGTAGCTCATCAAAGTACTCAACCCATTGTTCCAATATGTCCATTCTGTCGGAAATCAGATTTCCCTGTGCCTGGTGCGTTGCTCCCTGTACTTTTCGAGTTCACAGACTTGTTGGTTCTCCCACGCCTCCTTTTTCTGTCTGTGAAGTCGCTTCTCCGCCCGACGGAGTTCGTGATAAATCTCCGCGCGTGCCCGCGTTCTTTGAGAATGCAACATTACTCGGTATGCGGCATCCTTCCGTTCCGTTGCTAGCTTACATTCATCGTCAAACCAGCCGTTCCGATTCTTTTTGCGGCTGAGGCCAAGTATGTTTGTGGCCGTATTTATGATAACGTTCTTCAGGTGATTGTGAAAATCATTTGTTGGTGCTTCATCTCCAGGATCTCTGTTGACTGCGGCTATTGCGGCATCCATTTCCCTCTTATACGTGTTGCGGAGGGCTGTGTGGTGGATGGCTTCAGTGCTTCAGTGTTAACTCTCACCTGATTGTCAGAGGGGATTCTGGGTGGTGTTGTTATTCGAGCTCGGTGCACCATGCCAACGAGATAGGGATCCGCGATGATATTGGTCCCCCTATATGTTCTGACATTCATCAAGACTGAGAGGTGGCGGCGTTCAATCAACACGTGGTCAATTTCGTTGAAAGTGGTCCCGTCTGGAGGGGCCCACCTCGCTTTCCGCGCAAACCAGGTACTTCCCACAACCATTTCGTGTGATACTACTAATTGAATGATTCGCAGTCCGTTATCATTTGTATTTTGGTGTAAGCTATAGGAGCCAAAGTATCGCCTGAATAAGAACTCCTTCCCTACTTGACTGTTAAAGTCCCCAAGTACGATTTTTATATCATATCTGGGGCAGGCTTGGAGGGTTCGTTCTACTGTCTAGTAGAAGATATCCTTCTCCGACTCTACAGTCTCCTCTGTAGGAGCGTGATGATGAGGTTTATACTTCTAAATAATGATCTGATAATGAGGCTTATACTTCTAAATTTGCCTCGCAAGCACAGAGTGCATAGCCGTTCGCTTATGTTTTCAAAACAGGAATTTTTTGGCTGACTAGGAAACCCACTTCGAGCACACGGCTTACTAGATGGCCCCTCTAATATATGGTGTAGCGGCTCTTCTCCAGAAAACCGGTTTCTGTCCAACGCATCTCCTGTAACGGTGTTACATCAGCCCTATATTGGGACAGGGTATCGGCTAGCTGCTCAGCGGCTTCATCACTGTACAGGGAACGCACGTTCCATGAGAAAATGCGCAAATCGTTATTCCTTTGTCGTTGCCGGGTTCGTCGTGGTATAATCCGTTCAGCCCGAGGCTCCTGTTGTGGCTTCGTCGCGGGTTGTTTTCCGTGTAGGGTTCCGTGTAGTTGTTTCGTTAAGAAAGAGCTCCCAGCGGTCACCACGTGGAGGTGGAGATAGGGTTTGGTAACAGAGCTGTTTCTGTTGGTTCAGTAGGTATATCCCAGGTTTTATGCTCCATCGTGGGTACCAATCTACGTTTCGCCCTGGGACCTATACTACCCTTTGACCACTGTTTGTATAAATTGCTCTTAAAAATAGTGCACAACTGAATTTTTAACTATGTACAAGTGGAACTGCCATACACACATGGCTCCTCACATAAGGCAACACAAAACCTTGATACATGAAGCGTCCAGCTTCCCGTTTCCCGACTTGATAAGCTCCTTCACAAACCTGTTCAGTACAATCCTCCTATTTTATAGATTAATTCTCTTCTTAATTGTTACTCCCTGGAAATCTAGTCCATATAACCGTTAAGGTGTTACCTGGGTTTCATGGAGCTGCTGATTTCCGTCCTCATGTCAGTGTGTTCTACCTTGGTACCCAGAGCAGAGAAATTTGATACAACTAGGAATACAAACAGCGCTCTTATGATCTTACCTAGTGAAAGCCAAATAATGGCTACAAAAGCAATCCATATCCCAGGTATTAGGAACTCAAAACGTCCCTCTTTCTCTTTTTCTAGAATCTTAAAGTTTCGATCTGAAAATAACAATCTCGATTCTCTTCAGTAAGCCCAGAAAGCAAACATCGTAATTCTCCCAAGTTTGCATAGTAACCCATTTCAGTTTATTACAAAGTACCTCGGAAAATAATTTAAATAATTCACTACTACGACTGTGAAGCAACCTCGTCCTTTTTACCTTCCACACGGAACTCATAATAGCGTATTTATATCCCAGACTAAAGAGAGACAACTTCCTGTATTCGATCTTCTCGCAAGCTTTTCTTTATTTAGAAAATACCATTTCAAAAAATGTCTTCCTCAGGTACGTACGTAGCATTTCTCCCCTAAAAACTTTTTATTTATCTGCCGCATACATTGCTGCTCTGTTATTTATTACAAGCAGCAATCCCTGGAGTTGGTATTTCAATTTAAAACATGCTTTCCACTAACTCATTTTTATTCAAACACAATTACTACTGCAGGTATTCTCCCCTTAGTCTGTTTATATGCAAACTCATTTCCTTTTAGTTTCCATTTTATTCCTTTTTTTTTCAGGAGTCGTTCGTAGAAATCTGCCATGCTTTTCTGTATCAAATATTCTTGCTACTGGGAAGCTGGTTTAATTAAAGTATGATATTCTGATGAAGTATACTAGTTTTGGTTACCAATTTTTAGTGCTGAACTTTTCGACGAAAAATCGTTTTGAACTTTTATGCTTCATTGTCGACGGTGGACAGTGCAATGGTCAAAGTGATTGAACGTCAGTCTCTCAGTCTCGTGTCCCTGGTTCGAATCTGGGTTGAATCATAGATATTTGTTTTTCTGCTTGCCCCTTATTATTTTCACACTTTTGTATTATCCTTAAACCCCCCTTCCAGGGCGCTTCATGGCAGCTTTTCCGCTTACAGAGAAGCAGTACGTCACACCGGAATTACCCACATAATCCCATCTTTTGAGGGGTTAACTTTCAAACAAAAGAGGGGGCAAACCATCGTATATAAAACTCCCTTTCATTAATTGAATAGTCACGCAGAGAATCATGAAAATAAAAATGTTATTTGGCAGTTGGCTTTCTAGAAATTTTCCAGCTTCAATCCCAGGTTAAAATAACAAGTCGGGAAACCGGAAGCTGGACGCTTCAGGTACGAAAGGTTTTGTGTATTTCTTAGTACGTAGCACGTAATATATGCATATGTCCACTTTCGAGTGATATTGACATTGATAGTCCTCAATTTTCAAAGAAGCAACAACTTCGACGTATTATAAATTTGTTAGTAATAGTGCGATTTCCATCAAACTTGGTATGATCATGCTCTACATTATAGCCTACATCACTGCAGAATTTCGTGCCGCTAGGATGAATTTAAGGGGGGTTTCCAGCCAACTACAAAAAATTATAGTAATATACTATTATTAACTTTCTTTGAACAGATATCGGTATGAAAGGTATTTCGGAGTCAAGGCACCATATAGTGGCAGCCTCCTGATTTTTTTCAGATTTTTCGGTTTGGTAGTTTCTGAGAATGGCCCCCTTAAAGAAATGATCACTTTCCACCCCCCGCACTACCCACGTTTCCAAGAAATGTCAAAACTAAGACCGGCTTCAAAAAGTACTAATCGAGACCTTTAATTTGATACCCCACATGACTATATTTGATGAAAAAAAATTTTACACCCCCCTTTTGCATGTATGGGGACCCCCCCCCCCTTAAATTCAACGTAAAAGGATGTAACTCACTGTATGTGTGAGCGTTCACAGTTCCCATCTTTCTACCAAATTTGGTGTCAATCGCTATAACCGTCTCCGAGAAAAATGCGTGTGACGGACAGACAGACAGACAGACAGACAGACAGACAGACAGACAGACAGACGGACAGACAGACAGACAGACAGAAGAGCGGCTCAGAGGGCGGTAGGTAGAGTCGATCAAGGGCAGAAAGAGTGCGCCTACAAGGCAGCCCGCAAAACCCTCAAGCTCGCCATCCAGCGAAGCAAGAGGAAATGCTTTAGGGAGCTCTGCTCAGAAGCGGACATAAATCCGTGGGGGAGAGCTTATGGAATCGTGATGGGACGATTTAGAGGCCGTTCGTCTCCGCAGATCACGTGCCCCGCCCTCTTGTTGAAAATCATCCAGGGGTTATTCCCCCAGCAAGAGGAGAACACCGACACATTCCAACCACCTCTGAATGTGACGGCAATCCCGCCAGTCACCAGAGACGAGCTCTTGGAGATCTGCGGCAGAATAGGAGATAATAAAGCACCGGGTCTGGACGGAGTACCGAATAAGGCCCTTAAGCTTGCCGTGAAATCCAGGCCGGACATGTTTGCTAAGTTGTTCGAAGCGTGCATGTCCGAGGGAATATTTCCAGCGGTATGGAAGCGGCAGAAGTTGGTGCTTCTGCCTAAGCCTGGTAAACCACCAGGTGAACCATCCTCATACCGACCCATATGTCTTTTGGACACGGTGGGGAAAATGCTAAAGCGGGTAATCTATAATAGATTACTCCCAGTAGTTGAGAGCCAAGGCGGCCTTTCAGATCGGCAGTATGGATTCCGTAAAGCCAGATCAACCATTGATGCCATCAAATTGGTTACTGGCTTGACCGAAGATGCAATCCACGGAAAGGGTAGTACCAGCAAATATTGCGTGGTAGTAACCCTGGACGTGAAAAATGCATTCAATTCGGCCAATTGGAATCTAATCCGGAAATCCCTAGCGAAGGTTGGTATTCCCGCCTACCTCGCCGCAATTGTCGATAGTTATTTAACTGAAAGGAGGCTCTGGTACGACACTGATGACGGACCGCAGGAGTACGTCGTTTCCACGGGTGTCCCGCAGGGCTCCGTATTGGGCCCACTACTGTGGAAAATCATATACAACGATGTACTTAATCTTCCCCTTCCGGAGGAAGCCACAGTGGTGGGTTACGCTGACGACATTGCACTGGTTGTTGTCGCAAAGCATCTCGAAGATGCTGAGTTATACTCAAGCGAGGCAATCAGTGCTGTCAAATGCTGGTTGGAGAGCTCTGGTCTGACGCTTGCGGAGGAAAAAACGGAAGCGGTCCTCATCACGAAGCGCCGGAAGAGAAATTACGCCTGTGTTAGAGTCGGGAATCATATCATCACTTCCAAGCCGACCATCAAATACTTGGGGGTGGTGATAGACAGGAAGCTCAGCTATAAGCAACACGCACAGTATGTTTGTGATAAATCATCCACTGCCAGTATGGCCCTGGCCAGGATGATGCCGAACGTGGGAGGGCCACGGCATACCTCTAGATTGCTTATAGCCAGGGTGGTGACCTCAATCATGCTCTATGCGACCCCAGTTTGGAGCGAGGCGTTGCGGATGTCAGTTAACACTAACAAACTGAATGCAGTCTACAGGAGGACAGCTCTGAGGGTATGCTCTGCCTCCAGGACTGTCTCAGATGATGCAGCATTCGTCATCTCTGGAATGATGCCCATTGACATCTTGGCAGATGAGATGGCGAATATATACCATGCGAAGCCAATCTCTCCCTTATTGCAGACGAAGAATGCTGAGAGGGAGAGATCCATAAATAGATGGCAAGAGCGGTGGGAACGCTCGGGAAAGGGTCGGTGGACTTACAGGCTCATTCCTGCCATCAAGGAGTGGTTGGAGAGACGACAAGGTGAGATTAATTATAATCTCACCCAGTTTCTCACGGGACATGGAGGATATCTCCAATACCTTCATAGGTTTAAATTGGAGACCTCACCCGACTGTCCAAATTGCGATGGAGTCCCAGAGGACCCACAGCATGTATTCTTCCACTGTCCGAGATTTGTGGAAGAAAGGAGGAACCTAGAGGAGACTCTAGGAGAGGTGCTGGTACCAGAAAATCTGGTGCCGAAAATGCTAGCACATCAAGAGAATTGGGATGCGGTCAACTCCATGATCGCATCAATCCAAGATAAATTGCGAAAGGCAGAGGAAAGGAGAAAAACGCGGTCACGTGCGCCGCGTATAGAAGAAGTGGGATTAAGCTAGAGTGAGCTGACTCCGCCCCGTGATGTAATACCTTATGGTGGTTCCGCGGGGCAGGGAGGGAGTCGGGGGTGGTATTAGTGGGTAAAAATCCCACACGCTGGTGTGTCCAGACCAGTGTCTTTTGAAGATTTCCACCTCCTCAAAAAAAAAAAAAAAAAAAAGGCAGACAGACAGATGGTAAACCGATTTTAATAAGCTTTTGTGTTGACACAAAACCTTAAAAAAAAGACGTAAAACTTCGGCCCCATGTTGGGTGCCATTAAAGGGCATCCTACAATATAATGGCCTCACGATATCAAGGCAGGCCGGGAACCTGAGAGCACACGTCTTACAAAACATGTAATCTGTTGTGAATCCTCCCTTTCGATCGCGGTACTCGGGTCCGAAGTCTTACGGCTCCACGCGCGCGGTCAGGCGTGTTGTTCAGTTCGATAGGTGCACGCAACCCCCATGTTTGAGTATTTTTCAATACACGCGAATTTTTGTGAAACCCCCCACAAACCCGAGCCTGGCTAGCAGCAGAAACGTGCAAACACGGGTCAATAGCACGCTTTGATGAAGCTTCAATATTACGAGCGAAACTTAACGGTCAATTTGGACATCTTTTTTTTAGGTTTTGGCTTTTCCCTCCTCATCGTCTCCGGTGACTCAGGATGGTGGTTTACCCATTAAAAGTTCAACTTATAAAGCGCACATCTGCACATTAAGTACACAAGGTGCCCCACTCGCGACATAAGCTTAATTGTAACCAGCAAGAAACTTCCACAAGTCGACGAAAGCATATCTGCCAAGATTTCTCTCTCAAGGTATCCCAATCGTCCTGGTTCCCATTGTATCAAATAGCTTCTGACACTATAGGACTCCTGCCGACACAGTGTACTCTTTAGACACCTCGTAGCTGCGTTAGCTCGTATAAAATGTCCTTTTGAAAGGATAACTCTCACTCAGTTTAGCGAGGGAAAGTTCTAGGGAAGAAACTAGGGAAAGTTCTTTTTGCCGATGAACTTTCAATTCACCAATCCAGTTAAGCGAAATAAACACATTTTGAACGTCTACGACTTAACACTTGGTGGAGATCATCATCTTGCTCTTCTGGGAAATCAAATTAGAGTCTAGTAAATTACTCTCTCTCCCTCTCTCTCTGTCTACCACCTCCCTTTTTTTATTAAAATCGGTTCAATATCTGTCCGTCTGCTCCTTTTAATATATTTTTATGGATGGAGGTGGAAATCTTACGAAGACACTTTTTCGATCGTGGGACTCGGGTCCGAAGTTTTACGCTCCAGGCGCGCGGTCGGGCCGCCTTTTTTTGTATTTCATTTAGCTCACGTGTTGTTGGCCGCCGCACCAGATTGGAATAGTATCTCCGATTCACCCATTAAAACTACCACCAGTCTCTTCTTCTTCCTTCTCCACAGGACAGCCGCAAAGCGTTACTTCGCGGGAGGACTGCGCTTTAAGCGACCTAGTCTTTCGCTTTTCGAACCTTCCTTACGCGCTCCGCTTCTGCAAGTTCCGCCCGTATACTTTTAATGGCGGAATTCACCGCGCCCCAGTTTACCTTCGACTTCAGCATTTCCCCGGCGCTGTTCTGAGGGCTTATGCATGACATGCTCCGGATCCTCTGGTTTGCGGCCACATTCAGGACAAAAGGGTGATTCATCCAACCTGAATCAGTGCAGATACTGCATGTAACCACCGTGCCCTGACACAACTTAAGTCAGGTGGTAGTTTATCTCGCCGTGTCGTCGCTGAATCTTCTCCTCAATACGGAGAATCAAAGCGTGAGTCCAGTGACCCATCTGCGTGTCATCCCGCCATTTTTGCCACTTTTCCAGCGATTCCCTCTTTCGATATTCTGTATTCTTTTCAGGTAGATTCATTCTCCTTTTCTAGTACAGGCAACGTGTCTCACTTCCCAGAGTGTCCATCGGCACTGGCATAGTCCAGGCGTGCCTTGAAATTGATCTTCACGTGAATCATCACCCCCGGCTATTTGATCACCTATTTTGAAGTGAAGATGTGACCGCCGACACAAACAACAATCGTATTCCTCTTCCTACCGTTGATAGTCAAGACCGCCTCCGTCTTTTGTTCCACAAGGTCAAGGTCAACCATCTCCAGCCCCACTTTTATGGCACTGATAGTTTCACTGGCGTACACCTGAACATCTCTCAGGTTGTTTCGCGGTACAGGAAAGGACCCAACACTAAGCCCTGTAGTACTCCTGCTGTCACAGTATACTGCTTAGGTCCCTCATCCATGGCCTTTCCGAAGGGTAACTTCCGAGGAACTTAGTCAAATAACGAAAAGCACCCGTTTTAGCTAATGAGATTTTTATCCACACTCACGTGATTGGATTGTATGCATTTTGGACTTCCAATGTTATGACGGGACAACGTTTAATAGACAACATCGCGTCACGAATCAGCTTCAAAACAACTTCTACCGCGTCGATCGTTGGATGAACTTGATGAAAACCAGGGGGGAAGTACGAGAAGTCTATTGTAAATGACCCTGATGATCGGGCAGTTTAAGGGCTCTATTGGGAATTGGGTATCCAAACTAAGAGTCTTATTATCACCGATTCTCCGGCAAATCTCCTCAGTTACCGCAAGCATGATGAAGACGTTCAACGCTTGTTTATATTTTTTGCCTCTCCTTTATGAATGGGGAACAGCGCCATCATTATGTCGAGAAGAAGATGCGGGCACGCCAGTTTGGTGTTCGTCCTCTTATATTTTTAATAACAACCCTGTACGCTGTTCCCCAGGGGTTTTTGGTTGTCGCCGCGCAAAGTTCCTTGAAGCATTCTTGCTTGCTGGTCCGTATAGCCTACTTAAGCTTTCCTCGAAGGTTTGCTTATACTTCCCGTTTCCCTTCGAAAACTAAGCTTCCTCTAACTGTCCGCAACTCCACGATTTTTTGTTCCACCAATCGGTAGACCGCCTCGCGCACCTCGTTGCATAACCCATTTTCGATTTGGAAGAAAATTGCCTAGTGCTCGCTATGAGTATAGTGCTCCTTAATGAACCAGACTGTCCTCCTATTTAATATGCTACTCACATATGTCAAATCGACCATTGCCCCGAGTTTGCCCCTCAAAGTTGATGTTTGCAAGCACCAAGTCCAGCTCCGCAAAAATCTCGAGCAAAATATGGCTCCTGGTGTTCGTACTTCAACTGTCCCAAACCATAGTCCCTTATGAATTCCCTCCTGTTTCTCTGTCTGGGAGAGAACCCTCTATACTTCCGCATTCATCAATTTGCCGGGAGTTCTTGATTTCCATCCTGCAGTGACGTTGACTTCGAGAGAGATCGCAGGATCACCGAGCTTCTTCTAAATGGATAAGGCACTAGTTCCTGCAAGATCTCCTGACCATGTGTTGTCACCTCACTATGCGCTGGCGAATGCTCAGTCTGTGAATATTTTTTCCGTACCTTTTGAACAGGCATTCTCGGGAGTGATATAGTCCTTTTATATGCCTTTTTCTCCAGACTACTTACCGTATTAGACGCAACACTGGTCAAGTAATATACCACCGATACATTGCACTCGAGGGATATCGACGACGGGGAGCCGCCGGTACTGGGTTACCGAGCCCCTGCATCGTAACTTTTACTCTCCTTTCTTCCTCCATATTGGTTTCTTGCTGTGGGTGTGGTTCTCATAACCATTTTTGTCCACGGATGGGTGTATTTCTTCATCCTACCTGACCTACACATGAACATCCCCATGCACAAATACCTCCAAATGCATTCAAATGTATGTTCATAGGCATCCACCGAGCATTCCCCTATCCGCACGAAGGGACGCGCCTGATGGGAAATCTGGCAACGCCGCACAGGCCTGTGTTTATATGACAGACAGGCAGACAGTCTTAGTCTTAGTCAATGCACGTAGTGTGGCAACATCCAGACTTACTTTCAACGTTTTGTCATTCCTTTTCTGAAGGTATATTTAGAAGAATATGCGGATAAGTCACCTGTAGTGTTCATTGTTTCAAATGATCCTTAACAAATCAATACCAGGTTCCCCGAATATTCAAATCTGCTTCAGTTTTTTAAGGCATTCACACTTGTTGGTTCGTATCGCCTGCTTAAACCTACTCCAACAATTATTTTATTATTCCTTGCTCGTTATTGTATTGAGAAGAAGATGTGGATACCTCAGCTATATTATTCGCTCTTTAACTTCTTCATAACACCCGGTATACTGCGCCCCATGGATTCATCCGTAAAATTTTACACTGCTGTATGCTTTTTCGTCGATATGACTTGCTCAAGCATGCTCTAATACAAAATCTAGCCAGAATCAGGCCTCCCTCTAACTCACTATCAGAGTCTTCATGCTGAAAAGCCCGCAGCCCGCAGCTCGCCAACATCGTGATCTCTCCAAAAGTTTTACTGCCTTACTCAATATTTCGGTATGCACATTTTTATTTTCTGAAAATTCCTCCGAGATTATGGCCTCCTAAAAGCACTTCTTTGAATTCATCCCTATCAAATGTTGGCACTAGCCAGCCCTGTGTTCCAGCTCTGTGTTTGTCTGACAATCGCAGCCTTATAGTGAATGGCATGGTTTTATATTGACTTAAAGGGAGCTCTCCAAACATACAAAAAGATTATGTGGAAAAGAAAGAGTTGACAGTTGTGACATTGGCCGTAAAGTGAAAGACCAAAAAGTGAAGAATGAAAATGAGACAAAACTCATTCAGAGAAACGGCCCGCCCCGAAAATTTCAAGAAAAAAAATCTAAGCCTCGAAATTCATCCCACTCCAATATTTAATCTAACAAAGTTGATATTCTTTTTCTTCAGCCTTTGTCCCGTTCACAAGCGGGGTTAGCTCGTCGTGATCGGTTGCGCCATTTGGCTCTATCGAATGCCTGATCTGGGTGCAATCTCGAGGCTTTTAAATCCCCATCCAGCGTATCAAGCCACCGTTGTTTAGGCCTGCCTTTTAGTCGTTTACCATCGACTTCGATGTTCAAACCAATCTAACAAAGTTGATAATAGTGTATTACTACATTTTTAAAATTTGCTGGAAAACCTCCCTTTAGTATCCGTGGTACTCAACTCTCTTTCCTCGAGCAAGTTCGACCTAACTGCCCTCTAGTACTATACGGTCATCTTTGCCATTGGAGTTCCTAAATTCCCTTTTTCGTAGCAAATAGCATTTTTCCCTTTTCATAATTTCACTTCTGATTCCTTATATCTCTTCCTGATCCCACAAAGTTAAGAAATCAAATTCTTTTTGTCTTTATTTCAAATCACTATATCATAAGTAAAGCTACCCAATAAATTTTACTCAAAACCTTTCAACTGTATAATTCCCGCAACCCTGAATCCTAGGGTACAATATACAATTGTATACTTTGAAACAAAAATAATCATGAAATCTTTATCATTTTAAAAATGCAATATATACTTCAATGCTCATGCACAATTAAATGCACTTCGCCTAAGCAGGCGGGTACTGAAATGGTAGCCTGGCCTTTTTGCGATTACGCTCAAGAACTCCACTCTTTGTCGGAAAAAACTTGATTCTTGGTTTAGGGCGATCAGTCGACAACTATCATACTATAGATCAATGGGGACTAGAAAAAGCTTTTGGATCAGAACAGAAAACTGTTAAATGACTTGGTAAAAGGTGAACGTTAAAAAAGATGAAAGCGTTTGAAAAGAAAAGGTGAACGTTATTAAACGTTTTCAACATGAGCAAGGACGAGTTCTTCCAGAGAAAGTTAAGCTGATGTTCGAGGAGTCGAAAATATGATAATGGAAAAGAAAGTTATGAAAACAGTTCTAACGAAAAGGAGTTTTCCTGAACTCCTTGAGGATGCGTGCAGTCTAGTCTTTCAGGTTGAATTAGGGAGAAAGAGAGATTACTGCGAGAGATTGTCCACAAAACCCCAAGTTTTTCTGACTGACATTTTCATCCAGATGTAATTCATTAGAAGCCCCCAGCTCTCTGTATATACTAAAATTCAAACTTTTTCATTAGTGTCCTTTTATGGGGCTTGAATACCTTATCTCCGTCTAAAGGACATGAAAATTTTAATAAAAAGATCCCATGACATCTCAGCGCACTGACCATAGCCGCAGTCAAGTGCAGTTCTATCAAGCGAGAGTTCATAATTGGCACTTTGAAGTTGTTCATGCATGCACTGAAGGACTCCTTCAAATCTCCGGACTCAACACTGCAACTACCCTTCAGCAAGAAGGTGAAACCATTATTTTCACCGTGTCCATATCGAAAAAAAGGATGTACAGGTGCAAATATTGCACGAATCATATCTCTTTTGTCGGAATTCCATTTCTCTTTGCATCCACCTCTGCAAAAACATTTGCAAGTTAACAACAAAAAGTACAATTATATGGCATGTGATATAATAGATGGTTCCCGGGAAAGTCGGGAAAGTCGAGTATGCAACCAAGAATTAGATTTATAACGTGTATATCCAGATACGAGCATATCTACAGATGGAACCGTACACAGGAAGGAGTAAATTGGAAAAAAGTCTCTTTGTCAAGTGGCGAATGAGAAATGCTCGTTCACACTTGTTTGCCTCTGAAGTAACTGCTGAAAATGTTGTTGAAAACGTGGCAATTGTGATTGTTTCCACTTCAACGAAACTCTGATTTTTGTTGTTTGCATGTGAAAAAGGTGCAACCTGGAACAAGGACCAAACGTTTCATCCCTCGGGATCATGAGAAATGAACTTCTTCTTTTATTTGTTCTGGTGTGTACTTGTCACTTAAAAATTGCAGTTGTGCCTGCATAAAGGATGAACTGAACTTCAGTCAACTAATTAATGCACCGAAATGCATCTACATCGACACTCGGCCCTTATGCCTTTTACTGAATGTTCACATATGAATCACCAAGGGATGAATTCCAGTAGCTATAATTCAATATTGCTTCAATCGGACAAAAGTTGACTGTAGCCCATAAATTTATTTCTTGCTCCAATCTACTTACAAATATCAACCTCACGAAACTTCTAATTATTCTTTTCGATACCTAGACCAGTGGAAACCGCTGGTAGATTAGCAAGAATAGAAGCTAAAAAACTAAAGGAACTTTCAAAGAAAATCATAAGATGGAATCTCAACTGTATTTAAGCCATCTGTTTTTTTCAGATGAGACCCTTTCTAGCTCAAAGCAAATTCCTACTAAGGTTCATAGGCTTAATAAATTGGGACCACGTGTTTTACCTTCCTTTGGAGAGCAACTAGACTTCACTATTTCAGCTAATGACATTTGCTTGGTCCCCGTCTTTGTAGTTGTTTAGATTGCAACGATTTCTGGGTCGATACTGAATGACCACTACTAGTAACATCTAAAACGTTCCACTCCTTCAACATTCTAGGAAAACCATCCAATGCTAAGGTCTGAGATGCTTTCAATCTTTCCTAATATTCCTAATATAGTTGTCCTTATCCGCCGCTGGACGTTTTCCAGATCGGTTTTCGTCCACGACAATATTCCGAATGCATAAGCCAGTGAAATGATAGCGAATACATTCAGCGCGCTTATTTTATTCTTCCCCGAGAGATGCGATTTCGGCACCAGCTTTACACGTCCCAGGAATTCGAACAGCGAGGGCATCCTTCAGATCACAAACTCGGGATGGGTTCCTTGCAAAATTCCTAGGTAATTGTAGAAGTCTGTCTCGGTCACAGCTTCGATGTGGAGGTCACCAATGCTATGTCCGGCATGCGGCTTGTGATGACCTTTGCAGATGGCTTGGAATCGACACTTTCCCAATCCAAACTCTATCCGATTATCACGGCTGAACATGTCAACTATTCGCAACAGACCTCTAAGATGGTCGTCAGTAGCAGCATACACCTTGATGTCATCTAGGTACATCAAGTGTGTCAGTTCGCACTTAGCACGTAGGCCATATTTTATTGCAAAACCATGCCCTCTAGCATCACGTACCCATGAAAGGGGATTCAGTGCCATACAAAACCAAAAGGGGCTCAACGTATCCCCCTGGAAGATGCCCCTCCGGATACGGATGGACTCTGAGGTATTAGCACCCTCAAATGTGCGCACTGATAAGATGGTATGCCACCCTTCAATGACTGTCGCCAAAAACTTTATTAGTTTCGGATGAATGCGATGCAGATGTAAGACATCGATTAGCCAAGAATGCGTGACGCTATCGAAAGCCTTGGCATAATCGATATAGCAACTAAAGAGGTTTCTTTGGTCTCTAGTTGCTTGTCCTACAACTACCGAGTCAATAATGAGTTGCGCTTTATAACTCCTTGACGCAACTCAGCAGCCCTTCTGCTCCTCGTAGAGAATGTTGTTGGCCTCGAGGTGCACATTGCCCTTCCACTAATAATGGACCTTATGAAATTTTCGTAGAAATGTTCAATTTTCCTCAATTTTGCCCAGTCCCTCTGGCTGCCGATTTTCCGCAATATCTCGCGTTCCCGTGAAAATTCTTAGATTTCCTGAACCTGGGTTCCTCCCGGTTCGAACGAGATATCGCCCGTTGCAATCCGCCGATTTTGCATTCTCGTGGAAAGTTTCAATTTTCCTCGATTGCGCCCAGCCCGGTAGTCGGTTGGCGAAAGGTCCGGTGGATATGGTGGATGAGGCAGAGTCTCATACTTCAATTCGTTCAACTTTTGAACCGTTGTTTTGGATACATAAAGGAGTATCACGCCATCTCTGTTGACCAATCTCGGCCGTTGAATACTCAATTTTTGATGCATTTCCTCGAGTTGGGCACAGTATTTCTGTGCATTTACCGTTTCTCCAAGTACCAAAAAAGAATCGTGAATAACTCCAGCTGTAAACCACCAAACAGTCACCGTCACCTTCTTCGGATGGAGGCATATGCTTCGGTGGCTCATCAGCATCTAGCCATTGTGCTGATCGGCGACGATTGTCGTATAACTATAAATATAACCACATGTGACTATTCTGTGCAAAAAGGGGTTGCTTCTGTTGCGCGAGAGTAATGAACTGCAAATGTTCATTCAACGCGCCATGTTTTGTTCCGTAAGGGCTTGCGGTACCCATTTGTCGAGCTTTTTCTTCTTTCCAAGTTATTGGAAGTGCCGGGAAACTATCGAATAGTGTACGCCCAGTTTTTCTACAATGTCTCTCACAGACTTACGTGTGTCGGATTCGCCTAGCACACGCAGCTCGTCGTTATCAATCGACAGTCCTGGATGTCCATGTGGCTCACTTTGAAGGTTTACGTCGCCTGACCGGAATTTTTCGAACCACTGCCGTGTGGTTCGTTCGATTACCGTATCAGCTCCAAAGGCGCTGTTAATCTTCCTGGTCAAAACTGAAATCACTCCTTGATTACATGTAGGAGTATTTATACTTCATTATCCGACACCATCAGCACCGACTGGTGGTGGTTTGATACAGCAAAATCGCAACTAACTTCACTTGATTGCCAAATCGGCCACTTCATATGCAACAACCTAATAAAAGACAGATGAGGCGATATGAAGTAGGTGCGGCGGGTGGTTTTTGGGACTTCGGTAGCAGAACCAACTTCTGTCTTTTCTACTGCGTGGGAAACACTCCTTCCACCATGCACAATTCAAACGTACTTATGAACCATGCTGACCTAATTTTAGCTGCCAATTTCAGAGCTTTGTTCGGAATCCCATCCAATCCCGGAGCCTTATTACTCCCAATTCGTCCACAGATTTCCTGTAGTTCGTCCGCGGTAACCCCTGGGATTGTGAAAACGTCGTGTTGCACTGTTTATTGAGGTCCACTTTCTTCCTGTTGTGGAAAAAGAATTGCGATTATTTTAAATAAGAGTCGCGAGTACGTCACTAGGGTTGATTTTTGCCCACCAATCTTGTTCACTACAACCTTGTAAGCAGCGCCCCACGAGTTCGTATTTGCAACAAGGCACAACTGCTTGCAGCAATTCCTCTTATTTTTCCGTATTGCCCTCTTAATGATCGCGGTATTCCTTCTTCGACTGCCGATATTCTGACTTCCCTCTGGTCCTTTGGCAAAACCTGCTCGCACGCAAACACGATCCTCACAATAGCGCGATTTCCTGGTTCCACCAGTACTTTGGTTTCCTATTGCGGTGAAGCCTACATCGCGGCATTATAGTGTCGCATGTCTCAATTACCCGTTGACATAACTGGCTCACTTTTTTCAACGCCGTTGCCTTCGGGTCGTAACCTCCTTCTAAAGCCGCCAGGAATGTTTCTTCCTGGAAAGCTCCAATGGACCATCCAGCGATCCTGGTTTTTCCGCTTCTGTTACTCACTCGACTGTCGCCCCCTCCGTTCCTGATGTCGAAAAAGATGGCCTGGTGGTCACTGTGGGTGTAGTGTTCACTCACATCTCAGACCATCCCTCTCGCCAACGAGGCACTGAAGTTGGCTAGCTCGACGATTGAGCCTAGCCCTCTGCCTCTGAAGGTAGGCACGCATCCAACGTTGGCTAGTATGATGTCCAGCTCCGCTGAGGTTTCAAGCAAGATTTGGCCCCTGGTATTTATTGCTCGACTTCCCCACTCTAAGGCCCACGCGTTGAAATCGCCGGCAATGATTTTGGGGCTGTGGTCCCTAGCGCCCAACACTAAGCTGTCTAGCGTCTGGTCATATTGTGCTAATGTTGCACTAGGAAGAGCTTAACAGCTGTAGATATGGACGCCGTTAACTTTTGCCCTTGCCAAGTCTGCTCCTGGAAATGCCATCGTTTCTTGGATGGCTTGCCGTCCACATTCCAGTATCACCGCATTTCCTGATGAGTCTTTCACTCACGTAGCACCAACGTAATTTCGATACGGTTCACATATTACCGCCACGTCTACATTCGACTCTCGAATGGTTTGCGAGAGCAGGTCTTGAGCTGCCTAGCAATGGTTGAGGTTGATTTGTATCAGCCTTATTTGATCCTACAATTCAGGTCCCTCCTATATGCCGGGCACCTGCTACCAGTTGGAACGTTCCGGTCGTCCACTCCCTTTTTCCCTTTGCATAACATGCATCGTGGATCTCCTCCCCAACTCTCTTCTGAACACTTCCTGCACGTTCTCGACCTATCATGACCACTAGTACATGTGACCGAAATCGAGGTATCTGAAGCATCTCTTAAGAAATACTTGCTCCCTAAGTCGGAACACGACGCAACCTATTCTTACCTTGCTCGCAGTAATCGGTTTAATTCCTGATTCCACCGGCAAGCTAATAATAACGGTCTGTGTACCTCCATATATCTTCTTCATCCTTTTGATGGCACTGTCTTCTAGGTCGCTAAGGTTGAATTGCTTTCTTAGCGCAGCACAGATATCCTCTCATGATGTGATCTCGTCTAGGTCTTTGTACTAGATTACAACCTGTTGCTTTCCCGCTCGCCTAGCACCTTACCTACCTGACCGCGAAAACTATCCACTGTCTTCTCGCTAGATTTGTTTAGCTCCAGCACCAAATCCCCCTTTTGTGTACGCCTGATACGACTCACACTGCCGCCCAGGTCTGCCAATTCCGGATCGGCTTTGACTTTCCGAAGAATATCGCGTCCTACGCCTTTCTTGGGAATAATAATTATTTCCGGGCGAATCTTCTTCTTCTCGTTCCGTCGCCCCGGGAGACGGGGCGGCAACCCTGTTGGTCAAACCAAAACCAAGTGGTCGAGGAGAACCTCCATAGTAGTGGCACCGGGAGACGCTGTACTCACGTTGGTTTGCCGGCCGTGGTGCCAATGCTCCAAAGGCCTAATTAGGGCGATCAGACCCGAGTCTGCACGGGGAATCATCTGAAGTGGTAATTGGCCACAAAACCTTACCAGGGGTATACTGGTACCATGGGAACCGGGATAGCTCCTGGACACTCATACTTCGGGTAAACTCCCGTTGTATATGAGTTCAGCTCAGTTATTTGCGGTAGGCCCCCTAGTGGGAGTTTCATGGGGGCTGTGGTTATGCTCAAGCGAGGCGAGACCTTCGGGCCCCGGCGTGGTGTGCGTTTCAACACGGGTGCCGTACTCTTTAATTCGGTAGAGATTTAGGTATGTCTTGCATCCATCAGTATGAATGCTAAGCCATGCACTTAGTATAGACTGGTACCGTTGTTGCTTGTCTCAACGGGACTTTGATTGTAGTCACAAAATCAATCCGTGTCTTAAGAAGACCGTAGGATTAAGTCGCAAGACAGGTGCTCACGTAAAACCCTCAAGGACTTAACTACCTTATGTTGGGGAGGCGTCTCCCGCGTGACTTTGCAACATGACGCTTAGACAGAGGAGCTTTCTTCGACGAAGAGACCTTTTTCTTCTTTGCCGCTTGTTGGACACCAAGGGATTCACTTATTCCATCCCTACTCACTTTGGCCGAGTTCTCACCTACCTTATGTTGGGGAGGCGTTACCAACATCTCCCGAGTGACTTTGCCACCTGACGCTTGAACGTTTTTCTCCTCCACCGCGCTAATATGGGAAAACTTAATACCACGTATCAGAGCCCTGATATTTTAGTGGACATTCCGCCTCTCCTTAATGAACTCACAGTGTTCATTGACGCGTTCCCCCAATGAAATAAACGCTGTTATAATTTGCCATCTTCCACAATTGTCTTTTACAGCGTCGATAATTTTGTCAGTCCGGGGACTTTCCAAATTCCGTTTCGAGACCCGCGACGAATCTCGACTACCTAGGGGTAATGTTGCCCTGAGTGGTGACGTCCCAGGTTTTCAGCTTTTCCGAAAAGGATCCGGTGTAGATATCATTTCCACTCCACTAAGATCTCTTGTAGCATTAGATGCCAAAGTAGCCAAGTTTCCCACTACTGAGGTACTGCGGTCACTGGATATCGACGGCCCGCTTGCCCACTCCAAAAAAATGCCGGTACTGGGTTTCCGATGCCCTGCACCGTAAAAAAACTCTTTCTCGTCCTCCATATTTGGTTTGATTTCTGGGTATCCTTCCCATAGCCAATTTTTATTCATGGACTACCCGGCCTGCGCATAAGCATGCCCATACACGCACATCTCCTGATGAATGCATGTGCAGCTTTTAGGAATATCGAATTGGTGGACCTCAGCGCAAAGCCAGGATGTTTGGAGTTCCTTACTAAGGCAGGCCTACCATAGACCGGTTACCGGTTGTGGCGCCGTTAATGATGATGATTTCTTCTGTCCTTCGCCTGTTGCCATCCAAATGTACTTGAGGAGAGCGATCCTGGAGTGTGCTCTCTGCCCGCTTTGCGATTGGCTCCCTTGCGAGAGTTCCATGACGGTTATAAACCTGTACCGCTGTGCCAGCTAGAGCAGGGCTCTGATTGTGATCTACAAATCAATACGAATCCGAAAAGGACCGTGGATTGTGCCTATATGGAAGGTGCTCACGTTAAACCCCCCAAGACCTTCACGCTCTACGCTTATTACAAATGCAACCTAGCTATCGTGTTAGCTATATGACTTCCAAATTGTTCATTTCAAATTGTAGGCGTTTGATTACACTTTTAAGATGCCACATCTACTGTTGTTTAGTCATTAAAATAAAAGTTCATAATCAGTTAACCCTGTTCCGATATATCTGAACTAACCTAATTATCCGTTGAATCTTTGAGTGCGCTCAATTGCGCATAAATTCAACTGGACGCCTTCTGTCTATAAATATATCAGTCTAATGTTTACGTGTCGAAAACAAATGCATTGCCTTAAATACGTCACAGAAGACGACCTTGACTTTGATGTGAGAGGCGCCTCCCCCTGTTTATCATAAGCGTGCGACCTCAACCAATCACTGGCAATTCAGAATCAAAGACTTCATTTCATCATCAAATTTAATATTAACCTTAACTCCTAGGAAAATTCCCGTCAACTATTATATTTTTGGACTAAACGAGGGTGTTGGATATTTACAGAACTAAAGGAGCGCACACCACATCAGCTTCTCTGTTGGAAATCACTTCGCCTTCGCGTCGACCGCTTGTTCTATGAAGGCGCGAATTTTGTCTGTGTCCTGGAGCCCGACCATCCTGTTCTGTACTTTACCATCTTTGATAACAAGCAGAACAGGGACCGCAGAGACATCGTAGTCGAGAGCAAGGTCCGTGTGCTCGTCGATGTCGACTTTGGCCAGCTTAACAGCTCCCGCTTTCTCGCCGATCACTGATTCTATCCGCGGCGTGAGCATCTTGCACGGATTGCACCACCTAAAACGGAATGGCATTTAGTTGAATGCAACGTAGGATGCAATTCAGTCTGCTTACGTTGCAAAGAAATCCACTACGACGGGCTTTTCACTTTGCTTCACTTTCTTCTCAAAATCCTCGGGGCTTTGCACCTGGAATATCTCCCGACAATTCGGTGTAGTCACTATGCCCCGGCAATTTGTACGCCTGACGGCGATGCGAGCTATTTTCCCAAGAGATATCATTTTCGCTGGTTGTTTAGTCTCTCGACAAATTAATCTGCAGGATCTGTAAAGTAGGAAAAGGTTTCTATGGCACGTTTTGCCCTATTAATCACCAAAAAATGAAATTTTCTTTATATGGATTCAAATTTCTTAAGACACCCAATTTCGACAGGAGGATTAAACACTTGAGACACTTACTGACGACAAATCCAATGATAGATGGATTCAAATCATGAAGGTTAAAAAGTGCTATAAGCTTGAAATCACTTATTTTTAAATGTAGTTCTCCCGCAGCTATCGCTTTACATCACCCTCGTCATTGTCGTACCGGACCACTGACAATGCTCTGAAGTTTCCAATTGGACTTCGAATTAAGACTATTCGATTTTCGAAAAACCATTTGAATTGTGGCGGAATCTCAAGCTAGGTCAACAAAGCTCACTGAAAATATTGGCAAATATGAACTTTTTTGTAAAAAATTCAAAATGGGTTTAAAGAACATCCTTTCACATTTTAAATAAGATTATAGTTGGAACAAATTCGATTTCAAAAACTCTTCATTAATCAATTTCAAGGTTATCGAACCGCCCGCCAAATTCACTGTCAATATGTCTGACACTGCTCGTCTCGGTACTTGGTGAAGTGTTTATTTTCAAAGTTTTCGCGGTAATAACTGTGAGAAAATGTTTTTGGCTGAAAGTAACACATAAACTAATGACAAATTAGTAGTGAAGTTGCGAGGATAGTCTTCGAACTAAGAGTGTTTTGCTAGTGAAGTTTCCCACTATCTTGTAAGTGCGTAAAGCATCATGTCCTAATTATCTCTGTGAATTTGAAGTGATATTTTAGCTATTATTGGGCCCAACAGGATACTAAATCGTTGAAATTAAGGTGGCGAATAAAATCCAAAGCAGGTTTTGAGGAAGAAGTAATTGAGGTCATTGACATGACAGTCCATTTTTTGCTGCATGCACTCATCAGTGGATAGACAAGAATTTCAACTTTGTGAATTTAATGTTGATTTTCGTTGTTTTATTTTAAAACTATGAACGCATCTCACTCTGCGTATAAAATACAAAGGTAATCTAGCGAAAAAAGCATACGTGGATGAGTCAACTGGGCTAGAAATGCATTTCTTTGCTCCCTTGTAAGCAGGGTCATGGTTTCAACGAGCCAAAGTTTTAAAAATTTAAAATTGCTTCTCCTGGCCTAAATCAACATGCATCCAGGCCCTGGCCTATCTGTTTTTTTCACAATCAACACAACAGCTTAGCTGGTAATATGGTTGCCAGTATGGACCAACCACAAGCACCACTACTGCGCGGCATCGCCGAAATAAAATGTACTCCAATTCTCCCACCTGTTTTGGGTCATATGTTTCTAGAATGACTAATGACGATGCGCGCAGTGTAACGAACCTGAATCCGCGCGCTCAAAATTCCTCGATTCCGACGATTACTGCGGGAAATCTTACCACACCAAATGTCTAGGTATACCTGCAGTATTTTTCAAGATTCGTCGTTCGTTGAGGCTTCTGCTTTGGTATCGAAGTCGATTGGGTTCCCTCTACCGGCAGCTTCTACTGTATCTTCAGCTGTGTCTACTTCTCCTTCTGCCAAGGGTGACCATACCAAGCCCACCGATTCAGCACAATCACTGAATTATGCCGAAAACGTGAACCGCAACACTGGTGCGATGCCAAAAATGCAGCGATCTCTTAAGTCGTCGCTATCTACGTGTTCCCGGCAGCTTAGGAATTCGTTAGACGAGACTGTGACTTCCGAAAAGGCGCTTCCTACTGTGCCTAACAGTGTAACCTCAACATCATCTCAGGAGTCTATGCACCAAGTCTCTCAATCTGTGTTGATCTCGTCTGCAATGCCTTCCTACACCAGGGTTGCTTCCACTGGCTCTACACCCCTGATCCAGGGCCCACCCATTCGACGAGTTACGGTCCACTGAGCCTCCGATCCTGTCTCGCTCCATCGCGTCTACAATCCACAGCCTCCTCAGTAAGTCACGAATCGGTGCCAACGTTCTACCATCCCATTAGATTGCGGGTGGTAAGCCGTAGTTCGCTGGCGTTTGAATCCCAGGAGTTTGCTTAATTCCATTGCATTCCCTGGTCAGTGATAATCACTGCAGGGACGCCAAAGCGAGGGATCCACTGTCGACAGAGGGCTTCGGCACAAGATTCCCCGTAATGTTCTTCAGAGGTATTGCCTCAGGCCACCGCGTAAACCTGTCGATGATAGCAAGGCAATACTTGTAACCGTGCGAGTCTCACAAAGGGCCTACGACGTCGAGGTGTATGATGTGGAACTGCTGGGTAGTGCGGGGGAATGAGCCCACTTCTTTTCTTACATGCCCGGTGACCTTACACTTTTGGCATGCGATGCACTCTCTGGCCTAGGAGTTGATGTCCTTATTCATTGTGGAACAGATGTATTTCTCGGTGACTAACCGATTTGACGTCCTGATGCCTGGATTTGATACATCGTGAACTGCGTGGAACACTTCCTTGCGAAAGGTGGCCGGGGTCCCTTTCCCAAGTTTTCGCAGCAGAGAGAGAAGTTCGAGCCGAAGATGGGCATCTCCCGAAATTTATATTTGGGGTTGGATTTGAGGCTCTGAAGTACTGCGTCATCTACCTGCGCCTTGGCGATAGCCGAGAAGTCTAGTGAGGCGGAGATGTTAACTTCGGAAACACGTGACAAAGTGTCAGCAACTATGTTGTCCTTGCCGGACACGTGCTGTATGTCGGACATGAACTGGCTTATAAAGCTCCGGTGTCGAAGCTGGGGGGACGCTTTGTCGGGCTTTTGTTTCAAAGCATATGTGAGAGACTTATGCTCCGTGAACACTGTGAACGGCCTGCCTTCTAGGGAGAACCGGAAGTATTGAATGCTCAAGTACGCGGTGAGCAGTTCTCGATCGTAGGTGCTGTAGTTCCGTTGAGCGGGGTTCAACTGTTTAGAGAAGCAGCCCAACGACTGCCAGACTTGATTCACCTTTTGGTAAAGAGTAGCACCTACTGCAATGTCAGAGGCATTAACAAAAACGGCTAGGACAGCCTCTTCAGACCACACAATCTCTCGTGTATCCTTTGTTTTGTGACCAGACAAGTACGCGTTCAAAACAGACTAGTGTTGAGCGGCCTTGGGCAGGAAACGACGATAGAAGTTTAGCATGCCCAAGAACCTCCACAAATCCTTCGCGGTTTTCGGACGCGGGAGGCTTAAGATTGCTTGCACCTTGTCTGGGTCGGGCTGTATTCCGTTAATGGATATGAAATGGCCGAGGAATCTCACCTGTGACTGGAGGAACTTGCATTTCTCAATGTTTAGGACTAAACCGGCCTCAAGGAGACGTTGAAAAATGCACTCGAGATGGGCTAAGTGCTCAGACTCTGAGAAAGAAGCGACCAAAACATCATCGAAATATATGAAACAGAAGTGGAGGTTTCGCAGGACCGAGTGGTTTGAAAGGTTTACGCCACATTGCACAACCCGAAAGTCATCTGTGTGAACTCGAATAGTCCAAAGGGTGTGCATATTGCCGCCTTTGAAATGTCTTCTGGAACTACAGGGATTTTGTGATAGGTCTTGGTTAAATCCAAGGTCGAAAAGATTCGGCAGTTTGCGAGATGATACACAAAATCGTGGATGAGCGGAAAAGTCTGTGCCTTAAGTCTTCTGTAATCCCCGCAAGGGCGCCGTTCGCCATTTGGCTTAGGGACCATATGCAGTGGGGAAAACCGATAGCTGTCCGAAGGTCTGCAGATACCCTGTTGCATAAGTTGTTCAAACGCTTTCCGTGCAATTGCCAGCTTCTGGGGAGGTAGGAGACGCACCTTCGAGAAGATAGGGGAACCAGTAGTGTTAATGTGGTGCTGCACATTGTGCTTCACTGGAGAGACTACACTCGGTAGTAATCTGGCTGAACTTTTGGAGAAGTGCCCAAACACGAAAGGCAGTAATGTCCTCCAAAAGTACGGAAAGATTGTTGTGGGGAAGAGATGAGATTTAGCCTGACGAATTAAGGTTGGTTGTGGAGTCTATAAGGGACCTGTTCTGCAAGTCCACCAGCAACCCATAGTGACACAAGAAGTCTGCGCCTAAAATGGGGAAGCTGACATCCGCCACGGGAACGTCCTACGCAAGCCAAGACTCACGTCCACTTGCCTGTACCCGTAGGTGTTAATACGCGAGGAATTTGCCGCCACAAGTTTCAAAGATTGACGGAATAGCCGATTGTGCCGGGGTACGAGAAGAACCAAAACATCCGCACCAGTATCTACAAGATAACTGCGCCTGCTGAGAGGATCATAAATTGTTAGGCGACGTGGCGCTGCGTTCTGAGTAGCCGTCGCCAGGACCCCCCGCAGACCTAGTTTTTTTAGGCGGGCGTGAATTTACACGGGAGCGTACATCTGGTTGCCTTTTCGCCGAATCTGCGATGGTACCAACAAATGCTTCGGTCCGTAGGTTGTTCTGATGACCTGCTACCCGATCGCCCTTTTCGAGCAGTAGACCGCGAGTCCGCGACCTGCCGCCCGAATGATGAACGTCCAGCGTCGCCCTCATCTCTGTCATGCTGGCCACACACACTTCAGCTCGCCAAATTCATCTGAAGGCTGCGGAACGGCCGCTATCAAGGGACACGCGTGCACCTCATACACCTTGTCAGCCGCAGCTGCCAGTGCCTCCAAAGAACCGGAAACGCACCCGAGGACCGCTTATGTATTCTCCGGAAGTCGTCGCAGTCAGAGCGACTTCAACAGATCGTCGTCGATCTTGCTCCCACCCAATTGCCTCATTTCGCGAAGCAATTGGCTGAGAGTTCGATCGCCCAATGTCAAACCTGCCAGCAAGTGAACCAGCTTAGCTGGCACACTTACCGACAAGCGCTTAATCAGTTCAGTTTTCAATACGGTGTAGGAGGCCGATTTTATGATGTCGACCACCAGGAGGATGGACTCCTCATCCAGGCCCACAATGGCGTAAATAAACTTTGTCGCGTCCGCCGTGATTCCGGACACCTGGAATTGCGCCTCCAGACGGACGAACCAAAGGGAGGGACGCGCACTGCGAGAGTGGTCACCTGAGGATCCTGCCACGACTTTATTGTCAATCAACATAACAAAAGCTAAGTTAACGACGCGAGTGGTGTCGAATTCTAAAAGGTCCTACTCTGACTACGGCAGACCGCACCGACAAATGCCCCGTTCGACAGAAAAAGAGACACCACCGACGCACGCCGAAGTGGACGCCTCACGCGCGGAAATCCAAAGAGTATCAATGCCGCCTCTGGCGGCGGTTTTATGTTTTTTTTAAATATGTTAACAATTCTAACAAGTTCTTTTATTCCTCGGGCGATTTGTTCGTTGTCTAGGTTGCTGCTGCGAATGTTGAAAGGTGGTCACGCTCGTTGTTAACCCTGCTGTGCCACATCCCGTAGTGTGGTGCGCTATGGCGAAACAACAAATTTTTCGCTTTATACTAGCCACACTGCAAAACACTGCGTGTCTGGGTATTACCGGTGCCATATGCACGATATCCCGCGCAGCTCTAAATGTATTATTCAATTTGCGGTCCTTGGATTTGTTTATCAGAGCACTGCAATGATAGCAGCTCATAGAGTAATTCGAATGGATCTATCTGGTGACAACGGAGCGACAACGTACTCTTGGGGTCCGTCATCAGTATCATACCAGAGCCTCCTTTCTGCTAAATAACTATTGACGGTAGCAGCGAGATAGGCGAGAATACCAATCTTCGCCAGACATTCCCGTATTAGGTTTCAATTGGCCGAATTCGACCTATTTGTCCCGTACACCCTTGTTCGTAAAACTTCCGCACCTGGTGCAGTTGCTCCTGTACTTCTCGGGTTCACAGACCTGTTGGTTCTTCCAGGATTAGTGTGAACTCGCTTCGTCACTCGACGAAATTCTTGATAGGTCTTGGCATGTGTCCGCATTCTCTGAGATTGCAGCATTGCCCAGTATGCAGCATTTTCCATGCCGTTGCTAGCTTACTTTCATCGCCGAACCAGCCATTCCGTCTTTTTTGTGACTGTATGTTTGTGACCGTGTCAATGATAACGTTCTTCAGGTGGTTATGAATATAATTTGTTGATGCTTTTTCTGCTCGGGTTGCTCTAGAACCTCTGTTTCAATCTTTTGGCTACGGTTATTACGGTATCCATTTCCCTCTTATAGGTGTTGCGAAGGGCTCCCTCTTCAGAGGAAGGGACAGAGGTGAGGTAGCGTCTGATGAGTTGACTCTTCCCTGAACAAACCGATCAGTCAACTTTTTTGAAAAACTTGCACTTTAACTCAAAAAAGAGGGGTCTATGGACCACAAGAGAGGAAGTAAGTTGCTTCTCAAGCGGTCTCGTCCATCATCAAGTGGATGCATCCTCAAACCAAAATTAACTTTGGCCTAGTTTAAGAACATACGACGGATTTCGCTTCAATATACTTCGCTCTCATGCCGTGTTGCGATTATATATAAATTGAGCGATTGGCACCTGTTGCCCCTCTGCTCCCAGGGCAGAGGTAAGGCAGCGTCTGATGAGTTGCCGTCACCGTCACCAGCAATTAAACTGAACTGGGAACACATCAAACTTTTCCTATCAGAATCAAACAAACATATTTCGAAGTATATCCTGTCGCAAGGCAGGAAGACTTGCAGGAGTATGTAGGCATTCTGACTGGCCATAATTCACTAGGTGGACATATGCTCAGGATTCTTCAAGATGATACGTGTTCATCCTGTAATAAGGAAGCGGGGCCCAAGGAGCATTTTCTATGTAAGTGTCCTGCATCATACATCAGATTTTTGGTGCTGATGTGCTCCAACTGCAGCGGGCCACACCACGTCTATTAACGGAAATTCTACGATACCTAAACGAACCCGGGATATTCCGAAAATTCATTAATTGTTATAAATAGAAAAATCTTCTATTCAACCTTTTTTTTCTGCCGTTGAAACACGAACAAAAATTAACAGTAATAATTCACAACTTTTTTAGCGGTCCACTGTTAACATGAATAGTTTAAAAAACTACTTCAGCCCAACGAAGCTGGAATCGCCATCAACGCAAACTCTATCTGAACCAGCAACACCATCAACTCCGAAGCTTGCAACGACCCCATCAACTAAAAATGGTCCAACACCCAAACCCTCTCCCAAAACACAGAGTCGTCAAATCATATCAAATATGGAGTCTGTGATAAGTTCTGTAAAAAAGAAACATCGGCATCGGAGGAGAAAGGAAACTAACGGGTTGAACAAATCGGAGCCTGAAATCACAGACATTTCGAACATCCTCAGCAACAGCTTAAGCTTCGTATCACCAAACACCACCCAGGAAAAAGTGAAAGGTAGCACTCCCGACTTAAAAGAAAATGTCGCGAGTAATGGTGTCGTGGAGGTTGTTAGAAGGAGAAGCAAAGAAAAGAGACTGACAAATTCTGGAAAACGTCGAAAGAACTCCTTGAAATCAGCAACCGTATCTTCATCTCAAAAGTCTGGATTGGATGAAGACGATGCGAAATTAATTTCCACACAAGAAAGCTCTGTAGACACGAATACTCCAACCCAGTCATCTGCAAAGGATACATCATCTGAAGTGACGATCGTCGACGATGACCCTAAACCACTGGAAGAAAACACGACCCCAAAAATTAATGCCTTCACATTTATGATGAGCGCTCGTAACCGTACAATTGGTTCGAATCAAGCGGGAAAAGATCCATCGCAAGATGATTTAACATCTCCATCAAATCCTGAGAAAGTAAAACGTAAGTTGATGCTGCAAGACTGGGCTGATCGCAAAGGCGGAAGAAAAAGGAAACTAGAAGAGCTTCAGCGTGAGGAGTATGTGGAGCATCAAATGGAGCAACGAGCGAAAAGGTAAGTTCTGTCTAAAGTTGAAAGGAAGTAAAACAATTGTGTTGCCTTTTCACATAGGTTGAAAAAAATGCTTGTTAATTCACCAAAATCAGTGAAGAAGACGAGCAAAAGGTTAAAATCTGCAGCTGCTAGTACCGAAGCCATCTCGGCCTCTTCCTCCCAAGAAACTCTCAATGAGGAGCCACGGAGTGAAACTAAAAATACACGCACTCGACGTAAGCCAAGGGGGAGACAAAATGAAATTACAGCGCCGCCAGACTCATCAGTACCAACAGACTGCTCACCTATTGTGAATGGGAAAAATTTATCTGCTCTGCGTAAAAAACGATCTCGACGAATTTCCTCGGCTGAATCCGATGGTAGTGTCGTTTGTAGCCAAGAATCGGATTTTGTTCAAAAGTTATCGTCGCCAATAAAAAAGCGTGACAGTTTGCTGGGGTATTTCCCGAAAATCGTTTCCCCCACAAACGTGAAAGAGGAAAAAGAAAAAGATTCTCCTGAGCCAATTGAATGTAAACAAGAGGTAAAAACTAGGAAGGCTGGCCGTAAACCAAAAAACTCTTCAAAAACCGTGGAATCAAAAGAAATTGATCCACCTGCTTCTGAAGCGGAGACGCCGACAAGCAGACCTCGGAGATCGTGCGCCAACCGAGTTCACTACGATGAAGAGTATTTCTACGGTAGTCCTGAAAAGGTCGAGCCTAGGCGGCAGAGATCGACAAACAAAACCAGTGAAAAGAACGAAGACAAGGGAAATGATGATGTAATTTGCTTAGACATTTCAACTGAAAATTCCTCGGCGCAGAAACCGAAAAAATTGGCTCCGCTGTTTATCAAGAACGTTCCAAAACCCGCTATAGATCCTGCCATCATGCAAGCTCGAAAGGATTTCCTGATGTCTGGAATTCCCGAAAAACTGAAGCTAGAAATAGCCAAGCAGAAGCAATTTGAAGAAAATTACGAGATCTCATTGGAATCACTGTTTCCAAAAATTAGTCACGTAGGGCACGAAAGTGATGAGGAACGAGTGGCTTCCAATCGGAGTATTGATTGGGAGAAATGCGGCGTTTCTTGGCATGAGAAGACAAATAGCCCAGATAGGCTTAGTAAAGTGCACAAGGTGAATGGTTTGAAGCCATTTACTCCATTGAAAAAGCCTCTCCCAACGCTCGGCACCTTAGACGAAGTGGAAAACAAGGTTGATATCATCAAAACGTTGAAGGTTTCTTATGAAAAATTCCCAACGTATCGATGCTATAAGCAGCTGCGAGGGAAATACAAACAAACCAGAAAATTGGCTGTACAACAAGTTTCGGATTCAGTTGTGATGCTGAAAACGAACAGCAAAGTTAACGATGATGAAAACGGTTTTAGCGTCAACGGCGAGATGATGTTTACCGAGAAATATAAGCCAATGACTTCCGATCAGGTTTTAGTCAACCTTCAACCTGTCAGCCAACTGAAAAACTTCCTCTCCGGCTGGCAAAACGGAAGATGTTCCGCTTTTAATGATAGCTCAGATGATTTTGAAGCCAGCAATGATTCGAACTATTCGGGATTTTGCAATTGCGTTGTGTTATGTGGACCTAGTTCTAGCGGGAAAACCAATGCTGTGTTTGCTCTGGCCAATGAACTAAATTTTAATGTGCTTGAAATAAACGCGGGGATGAAAAGGAACGGAAAAAAGCTTCTACAAGAAATGCAAGAGGCTACTCAGTCTCATTTGGTTAAAAGCGATAAACCAAATATGCTAAAGAGAAGCCTCAGCGGTAACAAAGCAAAAGACTTAGATGGTAATGATAGCTCCTCGATCTCCGATTTAAGTGGAAGCGCGAAACTATCTTTGATTTTGGTCGAGGATGCAGACATTGTATTCGAACAGGATTCAGGATTTGTTGAGGCTGTTTACCAACTAGTCAACACCTCTAAACGCCCCGTTATCATAATTTCAAACAGCCTGGAATGTCCACATTTGACGCGGTTACAAAAGCAATCATGCATTGAGTTTCCCAAACCCAATGTTTTGAATATATCAAAATTCTTGTCGGTTATGTCGCTGGTCGAAAACTGTTTCGTGGAGCTAGACGATATCATGAGACTCTACCTGTACAATGATCGCAACGTGAGGAGAACACTCCTGGAGATGCAATTCTTCATACAAAGCGGAGGAGACAGAGTTCGTGTGAAGCCCGGTAAACCGTCTAATTTGCAGTCGCCGCGTAAATTCTTCAAGGACGATACTGAAAGCGAGATTGTCGACGATGTGGTCCCTGTGGACAAAACTGCAGCTTTGAGTGTTTATTCACATCAAACGTTATTTGATTTCTTCACAATCAATCAAAACTCAGACTATTTGATACAGTGTCCAATTGATTTTGAATGTTTGCATTATAATTTGGATACAATTTTTGAAAACTTGCAAAAGCCACCGGAAAAACCTGCAACTCGTGGTCGACGATCCAAAAATTCTGCGCAACATACTTCAAAGGCTCCTGAAAGCATTGATAATATCATTCAATTCTATGAAAATGCTTCGGTGGCATCATATCTCACATCACCTGAAGTTGAAAGTCGTCTAAGTGAAAATTTAGAAGAGACCATAGCTCATACTTTAGTAGAAAAATCACTCCGTGCGCATTTACATTTTAAAACGAAAATCGATATGGCTCCGAGGAGTAAACCGGAACGGTAAGTCTTTTCTTTTTCCTCTTGATTTAGTGATAACAATCACCAATTTGGTTTTAGACTATCACTGTCAACCTACCTTCCGCAATCGATCGTTCGCTCGAATCGGTCAATCGATCTTGATTACGAACCTGTCCTTCGATCGATTTGCCGAAGTGAGAAAGCTCGATCACAAGTGGAACGACGAGGTTCCCGATTTTATCATTATCTCCGAAATATTTGTACAAGTACCAATAATTTCTCAACGAATGAGTTCGACAGGACGTGCTCTGTATTGAGTGTTTCGACTGGTAGCGAAGAGAATTCCGTAGATGTTGGAAGTAAAGATAAATCGACAGAATAACTGAGGATAGTTTAGATCGATATTAGTTTGTAGATACTCTTAGTTCATAGTTTTAGGTAAATTTTCTTTATATACCTCGAAATTGTGGAATAGCGTGCTTGAACTTTTCTAAAGTTTTAAGTGTATTTTTTACCCCTTCTTAGGTGAGGTTTTATGTGTATAGTTTTTTCTCGACGGAACTCTTTATATTATTGAAGAAATAAAATGTATTTATCGTGACGTAAATGGACCTTTCATTGCCAAATTCCAACTTGGAATTATTGCACTAGAGCCTATAAGAAAGTCCCTTATGCGGCCGAGTTTTCCACGAGCGATCGGAAACGTGGAATTTTGGTGTGTGCGTGATTTCGTTTTTGAAATGAAGTCAACATTTTCCTGCAAATCCGAGTTGGCAAAACGCCGATCAAAAGACGGGAGCTAACCAGGCCAGACCGTGCAGCCGAATTCGCATTCGAGTTCCAGCCCAGCAGACAGTACGAGCGCTCCGTCGCTCCCGACCCGCAGACACATAGCGGAAACCTAATATAGATCCTCAAGTCATCACAGTCACCAAAAAAAAAAGCCAAAGACACCAGGAGCACAGTTCGAACCCTAGAAGATGGCACCAGCATGACAGCTCCGTCGACGACTGCCAGAATGCCAGGATCAAGCAAAAATTACCAGAAAGAATCAATAAAGTGTTTGGAATTAATATAAGCTTAGTTACAGTTTAAATTTCATTTTATTTTTCTATTATTACTGTGTCAGCACTACCTCTTTCCCTTCTACAAAAAAAAAACCAACAAAAATATAAAAAAAGAACGCCGCAAGAGACGGCCCAGGACCATTTTCTTCTCCGCCCTTTCTGCTCTTTTCTGCATTCGTTCCGCTTGCATGTTTTTGATCTCTTCAGGGTTGTTCGCTTCCGCTCACGATGTCCACCAGAATAAAGGCGAGTCCCTCGGTAACTGGCGCGGTGCGTTTTGGCATTGGCACCCGGTAGCATGGTTCTTTCAGCTCGAGGCCCAATTCACGTTGACTGCCGTCACCATTCGCTTCAATCACACGCCGGTCGGGCCAGATGAGGAGACGGTTAAACTTCTTGTGGACTGCTCCGACAAAAAAATAAATGAACAGCTCATAAAGCACCTGCCAGTAAATGAGACGGCATTAACAGCTACCGTCCCTGAGTTGGCAGAGGCCATCGGTGCTTTGCGTTCGGAAAGTAGGCGATCAATAGGGTCCTTGGGATTCTCGGCAAGTATCGAGGCATGCTGGTACCACCGTAGGTTTTTCGAAAAGACTAAAAATAGTACCAGCCCTTGCAATTTCACACTGAAAAAACTAAACTTGCAGGGCTTCTGGCGATTGGTACCCGAAATGCAGCACCACGTCGCCCCTTAAGCCAGTGTTCTTCTCATATCCCGGCATCATTGAAACTCGCTGCAACAAATTTTTCGTCGATCCGCACGAGTGGCGACAGACAGGTAGACTTGAGACTAGAGTTTCGCCGAGGGTTTTTTGGCGCGTCATTATCGCGGGCATCAGCATTTCCATCTTATTTCCTATGGCACTATGGATTGCTAGTGGATCTATGTAACAGGTCTCTTATTGACTCTCCAGCTTCCCTTAGGTCATCAAGCAAAATCTCCTCCTACTCACCCAGCACTCATTATATCACTTCTTCGAAAATACCGCGGCACCACGTCAACACTACTGGCTCCCCGCTCTTTTCTAAGATGCATCCATTACCACCGCATAAGCTCGCAGTTGCGCGGAAGGAGTTCACAGAACTTTTTTTTTCAGACGGTTGTTGGTCTTCGCCACTTCACATGGTTCCTAAATCCAAAGGCGAATGGAGACCTTGTGGCGACGATTCCAGAACGGTATCCCATTCCACTCATCCACGTTTTTGTGCACTCTATCGCAAGCTGCCGTATTTTCTCGACCGTAGACTTAGTCCAGGCATACTATCAGATCCCTATAGCTCCCGAAAGCATTCCGAAAATGGCAATATGCTAACCTTTCAGACTCTGCTGCGAGTTCACTAGGATTACTTTTTGAATGTGCAACGCTGCACAAACCTTCCAAAGATTGAAAATGTACACTTCTGTCTCGTATATTTGAATGGTGTTCTGGTCGCGTCTCCCTTTGAGTCCGAGCATTTAGAGCACCTCGAGTGCATTATTCAATGTCTACCCAAGTGCAAATCGCGGTGACTATGATATCTAAAAACCAATTTTTGACAACGAAATTTCTTTTTCGGTGTCAGTGCGGCATGAAGTCAGGGCAGTTCAGAAGAGATAGGTATTGCTTCAGGCAACCACATAAACCTGTCGCTGATTGTGAGGCAATGCTCGAATCCGATGTCGAGGTAGATATTGTGGAAGCGCTTGTTCGACCCAGGGAAAACATCCACTTCCTTTTTTACTACTTACTACGTACTTGTTGATCTTACACTTCTGGCACGCGTTGAAATCTCTAGTCAAAGAGTTTCCGTTCTTGTTCATGGACAGCCAGAAGTATTTTCCATTGACTAACCGATTCGTCGTCTTGATGTCTGGATGCACAGGTCCCTTGCCTGAGGTCTCGCAGAATAAGTAGGAGTTTGAGCCGAACATAGAACACTCCTGGAACTTATATTTGGAGTTTGCCCTCAGGCTCCGAAACTCTGCGTCGTCTTTCTGCCCTTAGGCGATTGCCATATAATCGACCGCGGCGGGGACTGCGACCTCCGAGATTCAAGATGAATGTCGGAAGTGAACTGGCTGATGAAGCTCACTTGAGGAGGGGCGAGGGTTGTCGAGCTTTTGTTTAAGCGCGAAAATAAAGGGCTTGTGGTGCGTGAACACTGTGAACGCCCAGCCTTCAAGGGAAAACCGGAAGTATTTAATGGAGAGAAACGCAGCAAGTAGATCACAATCGTAGGCGCTCTAGTTACGTTGTGCTGGGTTGAGTTGTTTAAATAAAAAGCTCAACGGTTGGCACCTACCACTATATCTGAAGCGTCGACTAACACAGCTAGGGCATCAACAATCTGTCATTTAACGGTTTCAAACGCCCGGACGGCCTCAGTAGACCACACAACCTCGCGGGAGTCTTTCGTTTTGAGCGTTGAGAATTGCTGATAGAAGTTTAACATGTCCAAGAACCGTGGTTGGCAGAAGAAGGTTTTTGATCGCTTCAACCTTGTCTGTGTCTGGATTCTGTCAGGGGGTGATCATGTGGATCACCTGCTTCTGTAGGAATCTGCATTTGTCGACGTTTAGAACACCGGCCCTCAAGAAGAGGTTGGAAAATGCACACGAAGTGGTCCAAATGCTCAGATTCGGAAGCAGAGGCAACTAAAACATCATCCATGTAAACGAAACAGAAGTTTAAGCTTCGTAGGACAGAGTGGATGAACCTCTGAAATGTCTGCGCAACATTGCAGAGGCCAAATATCATCCTATTGAAATCGAAGAGTCCGAAAGGTGTGCAGATAGTCGTTTTCGGTATATCTTCGGGAGCAACAGGGATTTGGAGGCACGTCTTGGTAAGATCCAAGGTCGTGAAAAGACGGCAGTTTGTCAGTGAATGCGCAGTCATGGATGAGCGGAATAGGGTATCCTTGGGGAGCATTCAGACACCTGTAATCTCCGCCAGGCCTCCATGCGTCATTTAGTTTAGGAACCATATTAGGTGGAGGGCATTCTTTGCAACAGCTAGCTTCTGTGGTGATCGGGGACGCACCTTTGAGAAGATCGGGGAGCCACATCGTGCTTAACCGGCTGCCCCCGAAAACAACGGAAAGAGTGTAGTTTGCGTAGTACTTGGAAATTTCTCCTGACGACTCTAAAGAGGTTACGGGGTCTATTATGGGTTTGTTCTGCAGGTCCACCAACAACCCATAGTGCAACAGGCAGTCTGCATCTAAAATGGGGGTCCTAATATCCGCCAAAACGAATCACCACGAAAATGTTCGACGCAATCCGAGACTCACGTCCAACTGCCTGTAGCCGTAACTAAGGATGGGAGGGGTGTGTGAAGCTTCAAATTGGAAAATTTTGCTTCCGGTGGAATTGAACGGGAGATTTGATTGAGCGACTTCATGACCATTCTCTGTATGCTTATAGGAGGTTTGCTAAGACCTTACATCGCCGTAAAAGCATGTACTTTTGGCGGCGTATGGCTCAACAAGGAAAGTCATATGAAGACAGTTGTACTACGTGTAAAACCACTTAGGCGCCCAATCAAACGCTTCATCCTCCTATGGTTCCCACTCCGTTTCAGAAGCTGTTCGTCGATCTAATTGGTCCGTAACCACGAAATAAGTCGGAGAACGTCGGAGCAATCGTCGTGCTTGGTTACTTCACGAAATTCGTTTTCAAGGAGGCGATCCGGCGCTTCGTGACTGAGGTTGTAGTTCGATTCCTAGTGGATCGGATCTTTAATGTCTTTGGCACTCCTTAATCAGTATTACCGGGCAACGAGGTACAATTCCGTTTCGCTCACTTCGGTCGGGTGATGAAACAAAAAGGCTTTAGATATGTGCTCATCGCTCTGTATTCTCCTCAGGCGAATGCTTCCAAATGGGTTAATCAATCCCTAATATCTGCCATCCAAGCTTAGGCCTCTCCTAATCAACGCGACTGGAACTTTCGTTCAGAACATGAACACTCATTGAGGGTCCTACTCTCAGTTACGCCAATTGAACCTCCTTCAGGATCCTTCTTCGGTCATCTCTGGTAATGCGAGTACAGAGCTCCTGAAACAAGAGGTACAAACGAAGCTGCGATTGACCCAGCAGAGAGCAGCTAACCACCACAACTTGAAGACACGACAGGCTGTTCCCGAGGAATTTCCGGCAAAGCGATTTTAACAAACGAAGTTCCTCATTGTCGCGAAGGAACGGCTGGGCGCTCATATTTACAGGTTGATGGATGCCAGTGAGAGAGATGTTGGAGTTTTCCATGGAAAGGCATAAAAGCTAGCTCTCAGTCACACCTCAATGGCTCCCTCGGGGCCAAGCTGCGGCACAGCAATCCATCGATTTCCGCAACAGGAAATATTTCTAACTGGAGGAAACGCTTACTCAGAACCTCATTAAACTGGACTCGATAGACGCGGGGGGCCAGTATAACATCAAGGCCGCTCAGGATCCACGAGTACATTTCGATGATGAAGGCAAAGCCCGACTCAGGCACCTCTGACCGTCCCAACTGATTCCTCCAGATTATTCTCCTTGCCATGGGGTCCGCGAAGCACCTGTGGTTTGTTACATCGGTGCAACTTTCCTGCCCGCATTCGGGGGTTTAAAAATTCAAATTTGAGCCTTCCAATTTCGACTCCAGCAGGGGAATTTTATCGGTGTGGCAGGGCTTCACCGCTTTGCCGAGCAACATGGCGTGGGATTTCTGATTGATTTATTTGGGGAACTGCGTGAAAAAAAAGTCCCTTTGAAAAGGGAAGGAAACAGTTTGAGATGGAATTAGGTGAAATTGTGAAACGGCGATCGAATCGAAACAAAATTTTCACGTCACATTTCAGGAAGAAAGTTCCAACAAAAGTGGAACCGGTCATCCAGTCCCATTTCAGTAAATGGAGAATTGTATCGACAAGGCGCTGAGTCTTGATGAATTGAGGAAGAGTGGTCAAAGTATCGCATTCCGGAATCGAAGCAGAGAAGAAGTAGAGCTCCGAGACTTGTAAAGGCAGAGTTTATAGCTCACTAGAGAAGCGTCGTCATAGTCTCAATCAGTCTCGGCCATTTTGTCTCCGTACCTTCGCGGTGAATCTTCTCAGATTGTGTTCTTGTCTTGTCTTCTGATACACTAAACGCGGAGGAAGAAAAAAAAACCGTCCAACATGAAGAGAATATTGTGGAGATTATATGGCAAAACTTTATTCTGTGTAAAATATTTCGCGTCAGTCCTCCCATGTATTTATGGTTTCCCCCCATCATGTTTGAAGCGGCAGGGGCGAACATTTCGATTGAACTGGGCCGCTGCAGGGTCGCCATGTAATCTCCTCCCCTCCCCAATAAGATGAAAGGAAGACGGAGGCCCCTTGTCACGTTGGTTCAAGAATCGGCTCTTGGCTAGTCCTTCCTCGTTAATCCTTCGCGCGTTAGTTGTTTTTTTTTATTTGATCCTCTTCCTTATTAGGTTCGCCAGTTTAGCATCTTTGGAAATGAAATTTTCGGGGGTATGAGCACCCCCCTCTCCAGACTTTACATCTCTATTATAGTACTTTACCTCGGGTGGGTTTAGTTTTGTTGACTACTGAGTCAACCACGTGATAAAAACTCTGTGTCTTGGGAGACTGTATTTGAGAACCAAGAGGCTCGGCCCACATTTCCCCAAACTGCTAGCATTCGGGTTAGATCCAGCACGTACCGTCCGGTTCCATATATTATCTCGCGCAGTCGGTGTTCACGACTGACAAATGCTGTTAGGGGGAGTTTGGTTGGTTGACAGACTTGGTGACCGGGTTGGTGCCAAGGTGATACAACGCTGTAGTTTCATCGTAACACATGTTCCAACCACTGACCTCATTTCAGGGCATTCGGCTTTGTTCTCGACCAACAACTCAAACAGCAGATTACGTCCAGTTTTCGTCTTTTTATTAAAGCATTTTTTTTTAACTCTTTTTACATTTTCTCTAAAAAACTCTTTTCTTTATTTACAACTTCTCTCTAAAATATTGTAAAAATTATAGTACAACGTCGATTTATATTTTCAGTATATAATCCTTATTGAATGATGTAAATGAATTAAACTTAGAAAAATGAATTCTATTACAGAAACTAAACGGTCATGCAATCTATTTACTTCTGTAGAGACACTCAAGTGTTTTTCCTGGATAGCGACATCAAGCGGACTTCAAATTATTGAAAAAAACATACACACGTCCGGATGATAGAATAATCAAGTAAAATCTAAGCTATATATCTAAACAAGAATGGTTTAACCATATCACATCACTATCAAATTTAATTTTTTTCATGTTCCACCCAAAACGGACCTACATGGAACATACGTACTGCAAGCAACTGTCGACCCAGAAGTTTCACTTCTTTATAATGTGGACATGTTTGTTTTGAGCGAAGTTATCTGATACGCATTAATCTGAACGAAACGGACTTTTTTCTAGGAAGTAAAATAACGATTTGTATTCGTTGCAGCAACTAAGTGAATGATTATCACAAATTCTTGTCCTCGGTTGTTATCTTTTTGTTGAATATGTTTAATCCTCACAAAGGATGCATATAATAAAAATATAAAACTGTAAAAAACTTCTTATCTTCAATCTACTAGAGCCAGTGCTACTTAACCTCCTTATGCTCATTTTTCTACGACTTGCTTGCACTAGTTTGAACTTCTTGTCCAGTTTCTGAGATCGGGACCCCGATCGAGTCTGTTGATGTTTGTTCGATTTGAATTGTGCCCGGTGTGAGATTAGAGGTTTCGTCGCGAGTGTCTGTCGACTCGACGGAGAGTTGTTTCATCGATTCAGCAATTTCTGTGACTGAATCTTTTTGTTCATCTTTCTCGGGAGAATTTCCTGTTTTATCTCCTGCATCGGTTGTCACTTGTGCTTGCACATCTGCTTCATTTGTGTTCTGCGGCCTTGTATTTTCAGAGTCGTCACTTTGACTAACAGATGATGAAACTGTGCTGGACGAGTCACTGCTTACGCTACTACTACGGGAACTCTGATTCCTTTCAGTCAAGTCTTCTGAGATTGTCGTAGCAGAAACCTTTACCTCTTCTGAGTTTGACACAGCAGGAATGGTAAATTCTTCTGAGTTTGCTGCTATATCCAACTCTCCTGAATTTGATACAGCCCCCGTGTCAATCGGATCATTAGTTTCCGCAACAAGTAACCTCGCCAAAGCGAGCGATTGGGACATCACCAGCTCTGACATGCTAATGCTACTGTCGTTGTTTCCTAGTGAGCTTTCTTTAACATCTGACGCCTCATTAGCGACAGCCATTTTTTGAATGCTTTCGTCAACACTTCTGGTTTCTTCATTTACAGTCTCAGCTGCAAAATCGTCGTTTGTTTCACCATTCCCTTCGTCAGAAACAATCCTTTCTTCTTCTGCATTCACTGGAACATCACTTTGTTGGTCATTGCTTTCGTTAACAGTCTCCTCCACTTTCTCTATATTGCTTCCTGGAGGTGGAGCAAGCACACCCCTTAACCGGTTCGATTTCACCGACAATTTCAACCATACTTCGCTACATAGATTCACCTCAATATTTTCATCAGAAGAGGGATAAGTTATAAACATTTTACAAACTCCATTTTCCTTTGTAGTACGTGTCTTCACTTCAGACTGACTCTTCAGACTCACCGAGATCGCATTGCCGGTTTCGACTAGTACTGCGTCAAACGAATAAGAATAAATCTCCATCACAGCCGCCAGCATTAGTACTGAACCTTTAGCCTTAACATAATGCAAGAAGTACAGGTTTGCACTATCATCACCTGCTAGTTTGGCACTGTACTTATCATCATTACAGCGCTCAGCTAGAATTTTGAGTTCAGCGGGTGTTCGCTTAGGAACCGGAGTATAGTCCAAAGCAGCCGCCAACAATCTACAGAAAAGAAAAATATTTTAAATTATAAGAAATGATCCCAAAAAAATGTACTTGCCTGTGAACTAATACGTCAGGATATCGCCGAATAGGACTCGTGAAATGCGTGTAGATTGGAATTGACAATGCATAATGACTGAATTTATCATACTCCACGCCATCGCTGCAGAAGTATCTGTAGATTAAAAACAAACATTTCTTGTTATTCACATAAACAGAAATGGTGAGTTAAAAGATGAGCACTAGCAGCTCATAGTGGTACAGGAAGTCTGCGACTGCAAAATGGTGGTTGGGGGGTCTAGGTGCTCTGAAAATGGCCTTAAAGTGAAGGAATCTTGTGTAAAACTTTAAAGGGTCGTATCTCCGTTAATACTGAGAATTTCGACAAGAGGAGCTTAATTCGTGATCACTTGTATAGTATAGAGCACATTTAGTCCTGCAAAATGGTGTATAGATTGGGGGTCTGGATGCTCGGAAATGCTGATATCCTCGATAATGAAATGCCAAAAAAAATGCTCGTTGAAATTTTAGACTTAAGTCTACCCGTCTGTAGCCAAACATGCGGATCGATGGGAAATTTCCCGCTGCGAGTTTTAATAATTGCGATGTTAAATTATAATTTCGGGATGCGAGAAAAGCATAGATCAAAGTGCCTGTATCGACGTGATGCTCCATTTCTAGTAGCCGTCGTCAAAGCTCCCGGTAACCCCAGTCTCTTGTGGAGAAAGTGCAGAGGGTGTTGCATTTTGTGGCCTCTTCGATGAATCTACGGCGGTACCTGCATGCTCCGGTGCCGAGGGTCCTGACGACTTACTACCCGATCGCCCTTTTCGAGAGGCGATTCTAGACCGTGATCTAGCCCTGCTGATCTGTGTGCTCTACAGAAGTCTCTGCAGCCTTAAAGACTGCACGAGGGTCCTGATGACTTACTACCCGATCGCCCTTTTCGGGAGGCTATGTTACACCGTTATCTAGCCCTACTTCCTGAACGCAAAGCAACGATTGTCTTCGTCTACTGCTGCTGGGCCAAACACGGCTCGCGCGTGGACCTCGAGAATTTTGTCTGCGGTGGCGGCCAACGTATCCAGATAGCCCGAATCCATATATGCCTAAATGGTCTGTGTACTCTCCAGAAATCTCTGCAGCCTTAAAGACTGCGCCAGGTAGTTGCGATCACTGTCATCTGAGCGAACCATCAACAAGATCTTTTCGATAAATTGGATACTCAGAATGGCGATAGAAATCTGTATCAACTTGCCAAAAGCTAACACCAACGTACAACCAATATCGAACACTTCTCTTGCGTTAATGACAAGAACGGTACTTTGCTTACCGACCGTCGAGCCGCAACGGATAGATGGCAAAAAAATATTTCGAGCACATTTCAACGGAAGATCGACAATTCCACATGCCAGCACAACTGAAGTCGAGGAAGCAATAACCACCAAATGGCCGAGGAAAATCTCCATAGTGGTGGCACCGGGAGACACAGTACAACTGCCTGTATTGAAAAGAAGGAGGACTCACGTCTCAAATCTTGCAATAACTGCGGTGGACCACATAATGTGTTCATGGATATTAAGCAAAATATGCGACCCCAGCTACACCGGCAACCCTTTAATAAACATAAAATAGCCAAATCATCTTTCACTTCATTTCCCAAGGTCAAGCACCAGTGAACCCCGTTTCATAAATTTTAGAGGGACTTCCCGTCATGTTGATGCAAGCTATAACACAATTCATGGCATCAATGCTGACCATATTCCAGGAGATGATGCGTAACCAGCCACAAATTCTACAAGTCAAATTTGTCATTGAACTTGAGCTGTACAGATTTTTAAACGATTCTTGGATCTCCGAAATGCATCTTACACAAAAAGACCACCGCCAGATGCAAGGATATACATTCTACGACACCAAGCATTCAGATGAAAAAGCTCACGGTGGAACTGATATTCTAATCATATCCCAGCTTAGACACTTCTCCGCCTAACCGATTCTAGCCACGAAATCATCTTTTCCAAGCTTTTCTAGGTCGCGAGAAAAGTGTATGAGCAATACAATTCCTCGCGTGATTTGCAAACCCGAAGGCCTATTTCTCGGAGTGGCCATCGAACGAGTTCACGACCGCTCTCTTGGACACAAAGCATTCACCATCGTCGTCAGGGGGGTCACATTGGCCGTAAGCGCGGCAAATTGCCTCCTCAGTTCTGCCACGTCGGCGGAGTCGTGAGACACCTCCGCGATCGCGAGGCGGTCGAGCACATCGTGCAATCGTGCGACCTGCAGAGAACCGCTATCGACACACGCTAGGATGACCTACGTGCCCTCCGACTGTCGTTGAAGCCACATGGATTTTAGGAGGTCCAAGCCAATGTTGTCCCGATCCAGCTGCTTCATTTCCCGAAGCAACTGGCCGGCTTTGCGGTCACCAAGCATTAGATCACTTACCAACAGACGCCTAGTGAACTGGGCATAGGAACACTTGCTCAGCGATAGATTCCTCATCCAGGCCGACCAACACGTGGTTGAATTTAGTGGCGTCCGTCGTGACGCCCGGCAGCGCCTAACCGAACTGGCCTACGCTGACGATATTAACATTATGAGAAGAATGGGCTCACCTGGCGATGGGTTAAGCTGAGGCCAATGTGCCTGGTGGTGGATCCCTACTATGTCCGATTACTGAGACTGAACTGTAAAGTGGTCCCGGTTTTCCTTAAACGGACACGTGGCCCATCACGCTGTCTCCAGATGCCTGGTATCGCTCCGCCACACCCTCTTGTCTTTGTATATCTCGATCTAGACAAGGCGTTTGACCGTGTGCCACACGAACTCATCTGGTATACCCTTTGGCAACACCTAGTACAGTACCAAAAGAACTCACGCGCTGGTTTAAATTTCTCTACCGCGATCCGAAAAGTAAAGTTCGAAGGGTGGCGAGCATGTCAAAACTGCTCCGTGTCTCTGTCGGTGTTAGTCAAAGAAGCACAACATCGAACACCTATGCAGAATCGTGTACTTCTGCATGATTTGGACCAGACTGGGTGAGAATTCCAGGACATCAAGGGAAGTCGTGAGTGATTTAGGTACAATATCTGTAGCTGACGAGCTGTTAGTTGACAAGACGGGTTGCTCCACGTATTGACATTGCTATCCCCCATCATAGTAACATTGAACGGAAGTATGTAGAGAAGAAGGTAGCCGAACACTGGCTCGGAAAATCAAAGAAATTTCGCGCCTCGGAAAAGTGATTGTAGCTCCCAGCTACAGATCTTGAAGAAAAAGAAGAAGACCAATAGTTGTCATCTATGTACATCAAGTGTGTCAGCTCGCACTCACGCCATGATCACATCCGAGTGAAGATATCTGCGATCGATATGGAATTGTATCGTGGGAAAATTGCAAGGGAGGCTTCTTCGATGGTATGATCATGTAATTCGCGCTAACGAGATTTCACAAGATTGATCTGAACATTGAAGTCGATGGAAAGCGGTCAACTAAACAACGATGGCTTGATGCACTAGATGGTGATTTGAGAACCTCGCGAATCCATCCCGATCAGTCCTTTGACCAAGGAAAATGGAACAACCGATAAAGACAAGGCGGTTGCGGCGTCAATACAGCGTACAATAACAAGCACTCCTTCAATATTTTATTCTAATAATTAATAACCAAATCATCCACTTACTTGGCTCTCATCATAGGCTTCGAAATGAGCTGGGACAAGCAAACAGATGCCGCCTCGGTGTTTCCACATTCCGCAATCAAACGCCTCAACGAATTATATATCGATTTGGAGTTGCTTACGTCCAAAGACATTCCCACCCTCTGCAATATATCCTTGACGCGCTTCAAAACATTCTTCAACGGAGACTGATGATTACGCAAGATCGATAAGCTGGGAAATTTCTCATAAATAAACGCAGCCACCGAACGATTTGCCAACAACATGAACTCCTCAATCAGGAAATTCGCCTCGAGCTGTTCCTGTTTTTTCACTTCAATTGGTGCTCCCGTATTCGGATCCAATATGAACGACATTTTGGGTCGATCGATTCTCAAGGCTCCGTTTTCGAAGCGTTTTCTTCGCATGATTGTGGCAAGGGAGTCCAATTGTCTGACGCATCGAACCACGTCAGCTGCTGTGAATCCGTTGTGGATTAGGGGGAAATCCAAATCGCTGAACTCTCGGTCTGGATTGTCGATAATCAGCTGGGCATGCTGGTAGGCAAACTGCGTGCAGGAACGGATTACAGTTCGTGCGAATCGCGTGGAAAGTATTTCAGCTTCAGGGGTCATATTCCAAAATACTGAAAAAGCCAATTTGTCGGTACCGGGCAGCAGGGAACATCGGAAGCATAGCGATTTTGGCAACATATGGAACACTTCATTGACCATATAAACGCTAGTAGTGCGCATCTTTACCAGCTCGTCCAGTTCACATCCTTCTTCCAGGAAATATGACACATCGGAAATGTGCACGCCAATTTCAAAGTTCCCGTCGGGGAGTTGCTTCACCGACATTGCATCGTCCAAATCCTTGGCTGTGAGAGGATCGATCGTGAAAATACACTCCTTTCTCAGATCCTCGCGTCTTCCTAGCTCTTCTTCGGGGATCGTAAACTCGCCGCTGTACATTTCATTGAATTTCTCATCGAACGGCACCAACTGCAAGTTGTTCTTCAGCAGGATCGCGCGATTCTCCGAATCCAAATCACCACATTTTCCAATTGACTGGACGATTCGTCCGATGCACACATCATTTTGCCAACCGATGATTTCAGCGACGTAAAGTGTGTCAGAGACTTTGTCCATGTTACCCTGTCGGAAGGAGTCGGGCCAGAATTCCTCGAAAATGCGAATGTTAGGTAGTCGCATGTCCTGCGGCACGAACATGATGAACTTACAGTTTTTCCGCCACGAAAGGAAACTGCCGACGACCATGCGATTATGCACTTCTTTCACAATTTTGATCACGAACGCTTTCGTGCTTTTGCCGACCACAAGAGGTTCCTCTTCGGGTAGCTGAACAGTATCTTCAAGAGGCGGGGAATCCACGTCGAGTTGGTCGTCGGTTTGGGAGTCTAAAATGACTTGATCGTCGGGTGGCGAGTCGACTGTCTCTTCCGCCGTGGTTTGCTCCTCGAACCCGTTTCGAACAAAAGCTCGCACCACATCTCCCTGCAATGCAAACTTCCTCGTCAGTGGGGTCGAAATCATGGCGTCCCGTTCACTGTCGGTCACTTTTATGAATGCGTGATGGTTGTTCTTCGCGCTAATTCGCACTTCTTCCTCAACAATCACGCCGAGGTTCGCTTCTACACATTTCTGAGCAAACGCCTCCAGTTTGCTCTCAAAGTCCTCCTCCTTAAAGTAGTTCTTTCTGCGCTTGGTGCTCGCCGTCACTGGGAAGGCAAACTCTTTTCGTTGATCCTCGGAAAGTCCTTCCTGGACAACAATGTTTACAAGATCCTCGAAAGTTTTCGGACTGGCTTCTTCCGGCGGTGGCGCGGCGGCAAACAATTTCCCAGCGAATTTACGGTCCGAGTAGTTGGCAGCAATTTTGGCGTAGGAAGAGCGGAACGGTTGTGAATTCCATTTGAGGATTTTCGGATTCAAATGCCAAAAGTTGTTGCTTTCAAGCAAAATTCCTCGGTTGCAGGCTTCCCTGGCAATGAGTTGCTCCCTCTTTTCGGCGGAAGTAAAAAGCATGTCGAGCAGAAAGAACGAGAGACTGTCCAATCTGAACTCGCCATTTCCATTTTCAGGCTTGCGGCCATAAAACTGGTCCCAAAGGGACTTCTCTGTTGAGCCCTTCTTTTGTCGCGCCCGTTTTTTTACCGATTTAGCGATGGAATCCTCCTCTTCTGTATTTCGCCTTCGACTAGGTCCCGGTTCAGATTCTGACACAGACCTTCCGGTTTTTGGCGCGTTATTTACCGTTGCGCTGGAGGTAAATAGCATGGATTTGATGAAACTGGCTTCAGCCCCTTGTTGGGATGCCGACCGTTCCGAGCAAGTTCGCCGTTTCCCCTCAGACTTCTGATCGACTGTCGTCTGTGATGGTCGCCTGTTATCCACTTTACTGCACTTGTTCGTGAATTTCGCCAGCTTGTTTTTGACACGAGAGATTTTCGCCTTCAAATCACTGGAGGCGATTGGCGTCCGGCCAATTTCTGATTTCTGGGTCACTCCATTGGGGTCAAGCGGACCAACTTCCTCTCCCTCATCAGACAAGCCATTGTCTTCCTCGCAATCGTCCTGGCCTTGCTTGTTCTTTTTCGAACGATGTCTTCTCCGGCGAGGTCTAACCCGACGTTTAGATTCTTGTGTTGGCGCCTCTCCGCACGAATTATCCTTGGAATTGGGCACAACTTCGGGAATTCGCTCCGAAACACTCGCCTTCTCGTTAGCGTCCATTTTTGTTGCAGCAAGTGTTAGCACTCTTCGTTATCATTTATCCTTTCTACCTATGAAAGAATGATTAATGTTACGGTTCTCAGGGAAATCCCGGAAAAATATGCACCTGCAAAAACGCTATACGACGAAATCGCAACAACGTGACAGTTACAGCTGATGTGCATTGATGTGTCAATGACATTTGGCAGGCACAGTTGTTCGGTGACAGATGCCAATTGGGAAACAGGTAAGCACTCTCGGGAAGATAATTGTGCTAGAGGCAAATAACGACTTTGGAAAGTTTGATTACCAATTCGGGGAAAGGAGCGTTGACGCAATATAAAATATTACAATTAATATGGTGTGATCACTCCGTACTGGAAAACGATGGAATGAGAGTTTTTAGGCACCGGTGGACAGGAATGAGAGGCGGGTTTAGAATAAAGTGCAGCGCTTCCTCATTGGTAATAGCAACCCGAGAAATGGATATCTTTTACTCGATTTGGGCCTTTGCAAGAACAGTGACCAAAGGCGGGAGGGACCAAGGAGATAGTGAGATTGAGGGAGCTTAGATTGTGGAGCCTAATTGCTAGGAGGAGGGACTTTAATTCAAAGGGGACCTTAATGTTTACAGAGATCTCTCTGCTCCCCCAACGAGGCGTTATCCATAGCAAGCGTTTTTATCAGTGGATTAGGGTGGGATCGCCACTTCTTCAGTCTGACGGAGAGGGCGTACAGAAGAGAATTTTCGTTGAATTTTATGTTCGACTTACCGTATCTGGCGGTGGATTTCCTAAGTATAGTCCTTTCGAAGCGTTGGAGAGCTTCTGCTAGGTTGGGTGACCTGGTGGCCTATACTTTCTGGCACTGTGCGTCAGTGGCATTTCCCACTGGGGTTTCTGAAGCAAATAACCTTAGATTTAAGAGAATTATCGCTGAAATACGCCATGACTCTGTTGGTTAGATGTTTGAGAGTGAGAGAGGCTAGTAAGGGCCTTTTTTAAGGAGGTGGAAATAACAATACTAAAGCCACCGCCTACTCAATTCCCCCACTCTCCACCATCACGGTGCGAAGTCAGCTCACTTTAAGTTGGTCACGTTTCGTCTCTACGTGGCGCACGTAACCGCGCTTTTCTAGTCTCCTCTGCCTTTCGCAGTTTACTATGGATAGATGCGCCTATGGAGTTAATCGCATCCCAGTCTTCCTGACATGCTAGCATTTTTCGCACCAGATTTTTTAGTACGAGCACCTCTTCTAGACTCCCTTTTAGGTTCTTGCTTTCTTCCACAAATCTTGGACAGTAGAAGAGAACGTGCTCTGGACCGTCGGCAAGTCCTTCCAACTTGAACTGTTCCATCAAGGCAGTGCAAATTTCTTCTTTGAATATCTCTTCATCGAGATCTCTGCACTGTATATAGACATCATGTTTTAGGTCCGTGCTGTGATATTCTCCCCATGGAGCTTTAAATTGAGTTCGGAAGCCATCAGTTTTTCCCAAGTTGGATTTTTCAGCTCAAACATGAAGTCATCTTTCTGGGTCCTTCGAATCTTGCTGACATTTCCGCCTAGATCTTTTAGACCGGGATCAGCTTTGACCTTTTTCAGTATATCCACGTAGGACTAATTTCCCTCTCTGGAGATCGCAATTGGTTTTGGGTGAATTCGCACTTTTACCCTTTTCTTCGCCTACCTTGGTCCATTCATCGTTTTCATTCTCTTTAGATTTTGCCGATTCGATTGCCGGAGTTTGCTCTTGGGGGATCTGCTTTCCCTCTTCGGTGTTTTTAGTTCCTTTTTTCGGGACTATTTGTATGGCCTTTTTCCTCTTATAAGCCTGCTGATTTTCCAGAGGATCCACGTCTTTTTCCGGCACTATCTTGTTTGGTGGCAGGTTGATTGCAATAAGATTAGGTGTCACTTGGGTCGCCTGTGACACCGTTGGGGTAGAAGATTTCAACTTGTCCTTGGAATTTGGTTCCTCCTGGTGCCATTTGTTGTAGAACACTCTAATATCTCTACCCCTATTTTTTTATGGCTTGATGGAAATTGTATTTGTCCTTGATAAACTCGGACAGCTCAACTATTTTTGCACCAAGTTGGGTGAAAGGTAATTCCTCTGCATTAGAGGTCTGCCCTCCATGAGTCCTAACCGGATTACTACTTTCAGTTGAAAAAAGAACTAGGTTTTTTTCTTTATTCTGTAAATATTTTTATTTTTTCCCGCATACAATCGTTTCGGAGACCACGTGCCTCCTTCCTCAATGCTAGTATCTAATTAGGTAACCTAGTTCTTTCAACTTACTACTTTCAAATAGTCCTTCACATTTGGCATTCATTGACCTTATCTCCGTTTTATCTTTTATTATGTTTGGCATTGGTGGAGATGTCAACGTTGACGAACTTCTTCTGAATGGGTCCTTTTCCTGGCCCTGGAGTACCTCTCGCTGTCGCTTCTCTTGAATATGTGCGCTCGGTGTTGTTGCCGATTTTGTCGTCCAACTCATCTTTCTTAGATTTTGTTACTGGTTATCTCAGTAGAGTGGTACGGAACACCGTCTTTTCCAAATAATCTGAACACTTGTAGTGTTAGATACCACGGTGGCCAAGTTGTCCACCACCGAGGCACTGTGGTCAAGGGGTATCGACGACCGGGAGCCCGCTTGCTCACTCCCAAAAGCGCCGATACTGGGGTTCCGAGCCCTTGCACCGTAAGTTTATTCTTTCTCACGTCTTCCATAGTGGTTTTATGTTCTGGGTATCCTTCATCATCATCATCATCAACGACACAATAACCGGTATCCGGTCTAACCCTGCCTTAATAAGGAACTCCAGACATCCCAGTTTTGCGTGGAGGTCCACCAATTCGATGTCCCTAAAAGCTGTCTGGCGTTCTGACCTACGCGCTGACATCGCTTCATCTCAGGCAGAGTCTGCTTCCTCTTCTTTTTCTACCATAGATATTGCCCTTATAGACTTTCCGGGCTGGATCATCCTCATCCATACGGATTAAGTGACCCACACACCGTAACCTATTGCGCCGGATTTTTCTACAACTTGAGGGTCACGGTATCGCTCATAGATTTCGTCGTTATGTAGGCTACTGAATCGTCCATCCTCATGTATGGGGCCAAAAAATTTTCGGAGGATTCTTGTCTCAAACGCGGCCAAGAGTTCGCAATTTTTCTTGTAGTCTCCTATCTTTATTCGTCTCGTTTGACCAGTGCGGTTTGATGTTGTTGGTTGTTTGGTTTTTGGTGCTGATGTTGCCACCATATACTTTGTCTTGCCTTCATTGATGTGCAGCCCAAGATCTCGCGCCAACAGTTTTCGAGGGTCAGGTTAAAGAGAACGCATGATAGGGCATCCCCTTGTCATAGGTCGTTGTTGATGTCGAATGGTCTTGAGAGTTGCTTTTATCTGGCCTCGCACAATGGTCAGGGTCAGCCTAGTCAGTCTTATCAATTTCGTCGGGATACCGAATTCTCTCATGGCCGTGTACAGTTTTACCCTGGCTATGTTATCATATGCGGGTTTACAGTCGATGAGGAGATGGTGCAACTGATGTCCATATTCCAATAGTTTTTCCATCACTTGCCGCAGAGAGAAAATCTGATCTGTTGTTGATTTGCCTGGAGTGAAGCCTCTTTGGTACGGGCCAATGACATTCTGGGCGTATGGGGCTATCCGAACTAGCAAGATAGCGGAGAGCATCTTATAGATGGTATTCAGCAACGTGATACTTCTATAATTGCTGCACTGTGTGATATCTCCCTTTTTATGTATGAGACAGATAATGTCTCTTTGGCAATCGTCAGGGGTTAATTCGCTGTCCCACACCATGAGTATAAGCTGACGAACCGCTTTGTGTAATTGGTCGCCTCCATATTTAACCAATTCGGCTGTAATTCCATCGGCTCGTGGCGACTTATAATTTTTAAGCCGATGAATTGCACGGATTGTTTCTTCTATGCTTGATGGTTGCAGTATTTGTCCGTCGTCTTCAGTTGGCGAGACTTCCAACTCGCCGATGTTCTGATTGTTAAGTAATTAATGAAAGTCCTCAACCCATCGCTCTAATATGTCCATTCTGTCGGAAATCAGATTTCCCTCTTTGTCTCGGAGGAATGAACATCGACGCGCGTGCCCACGTCCTTTGAGAATGCAACATTACTCGGTATGCAGCATTCTTCCGTTCCGTTGCTAGCTTACATTCATCGTCAAACTAGCCGTTCCGACTCCTTTTGCGGCTGGGGCCAAGTGTGTTTATGGCCGTATTTATAATAACGTTCTTCAGGTGGTTGTGAAGGTCATTTGTTGATGCTTCATATCCAGGATTTCTGTTGAATACAATTATTGCGGTATCCATTTCCCTCTTATAGATGTTGCGGAGGGCTGTGTTGTGGATGGCTTCAGTGCTAACTCTCACCTGATTGTCAGAGGGGATTCTGGGTGGTGTTGTCATTCAAGCGCGGAGCACCATGCCAACGAGATAGTAATCTGAGTGTATATTGGCCCCCCTATATCTTCTGACATTCATCAAGGCTGAGAAGTGGCGGCGTTCGATCAACACGTGGTCAGTTTTGTTGAAAGTGGTCCCGTCCGGAGAGGCCCACGTTTGTTTGTGGACCACTTCCCGCGCAAACCAGGTGCTTTCAACATCCATTTCATGTGACACTGCTAATTTGATAACCCGCAGTCCGTTATCAATTGTATTTTGATGTAAGGTATGGGAGCCAACGAATCACCTGAATACAGGCTCCATCCCTACTATTAAAATCCCCACGTATGATTTTGATATCATATCTGGGACAGGTTTCGAGAGTTCGTTCAACTGCCTCGTAGAAGGTATCGTCCGACTCTACAGTCTCCTCTGTAAGGGCGTGAACGTTAATGAGGCTTATATTTCTAAATTTGCCTCGCAATTTGCGCAGAGTATGTTCGCTTATATTTTCAAAGCCGATAACAGTAGGTTTCATTTTTTGGTTGACTAAGAAGCCTAGCACATGGTTTACTGGATGGGCGCTATAATATATGGTGTAGCGACTCTTTTCCAGGAAACCGGTCCCTGTCCAACGCATCTCCTGCAACGCTGTTACATCAGCCCTATATTGGAACATGGTATCGGCTAGCTGCTTGGCAGCTCAATCTCTGTACAGGGAGCACGTGTTCCATGGGAAAATGTGTAAATCGTTATTCCGTTCTCGTTGCCGAGTTCGTCGTTGTAAAATCCATCCTGTCCGTGGCTCACCAGTTGGTACAATTTGTACCGTTTTTCGATGCGGGAGACTCACCCTCATCCTTCCCCGTCTGCAGCTTTTCGTTAAGAAAGAGCTCCCTGCGGTCACCACTTGGAAGTGGGGATAGGTTTTGGTGCTATTGGTGTTGGTTCAGTGGGCGTTTCCCAGGTTTTACGCTCCATCGTGGGCACCAATCCACATTTCACCCTGGGACCTACACTGCCCTTTCTTTTTTGTTACTGAGAGATAACTCGTCGGCATCCAGAAATCAAATTTCATAAAGTAACCAGGGTTCGAATTCTTCTATCTGTTGTGGTACGATGCAACCCCTCTGATACGTCTGAAACAGCGAATTTATCCCAAGCCTACAATACCACTAACAATTCATCGCTTTCAATCTCGTTGGCCCGAAAGAAAAACCAAAAACACGTACACGCATGTATTTCAATTGGATTGAAAAGTTTATTGAATTTTCTTGTATAAAACATCAGTTTATCGAATTCCATGGGGATTTACTCAATTTTCTGGTATTTTTTATTTATCTTTAATTTTGGGGCTTCCCCGAAATCCTCACAATTTGCCAACATTTTCTCCCGAAGAATTCTGATTTAAGCAATCTCAAACACCATTCAAGAAGAAGCATCCACAACCACCATAATAGAAAAAAGTGAAATTATATCAAGAAGAACGCAAAGTGTCAGAAGAGCTCAATTTCCAGTTTGTGTCGTTTCTTTGTCCCCGCGGCAGTCGATAGTTTCCACCGTTTTATTTTAGCATTAAAAACAACCTATGAGTGCTTCAGTTGCGGGTAATAAATAAGAATTCACCATGAATTAGGTGATAAATCGGGTAAAATGTCATCGACGCTCACGTGAGACGGGCGCCCCCCGCACCAAGAAAAATCTCTCCCGCGACACGACCGTAGAACGTACGTAACGCAACCCCAAACAAGTTAAAAGTCATTCATTCGAGCTTGAAGCAGTCCCCGGAGTACTGACGTGTGTTCATTTCCTTCGTTGGTGAGGCGACGAAACCTTTCGCGCGGTTGTGCGTGGAAATCCAGTTGGAAGTGAGCGGGCGCTTGCTGACGAGAAGACTCGACACGAGCAGCACGACCGCGGAGGTCGTCAAAACATTTGCGGTAAACAAGCACCAGCCGTAATCGGGCGGTAGTGGGTCGAAGTTCATTTTGTCGCGACTGCCGTTGCCGCTGCCGCTATGGACGATCTGACGCAGGGCGATATCTGTCGAGTGTGTCGTTGCGAGGGCCAGTCCGACCGGCCGCTCTTCCACCCGTGCATCTGCACCGGCAGCATCAAGTGGATCCACCAAGACTGCCTCACGCAATGGATGCGCTACTCGCGCAAGGAGTACTGCGAGCTGTGCGGCCACCGGTTCTCGTTCACGCCAATCTACTCGCCGGACATGCCGAGGGTGCTGCCGCTCCGCGATGTGGCCGGGGGTCTGCTTAGTTCGGTGGCCCGGGCTGCCAAGTACTGGCTGCACTACACACTGGTCGCCCTCGCCTGGCTTGGAATAGTGCCGCTGACGGCGTACCGGACGTACCGATTCATGTTCAGCGGCTCCTCCTTCGATACAATCCTTTCACTGCCTTTCGATGTGTTTTCAACGGAGAATATAGCGTCGGACGTGCTGCGAGGTTGCTTCGTGGTTACCTGCACGCTGCTCTCGTTTATTGGACTAGTTTGGCTGCGGGAACAAATCCTGCATGGTGGCGGGCCAGATTGGCTCGAGCGTGACGACGCGCCCCAGCAAAACGACCAAAACCAAGAACAGCAAGCCGAGGCAAACGGCGGACAAGCGGACGCAAACGATGCCATCAACAACAACAATAATGAGAACAACAACAACGAGGGAGAAGCCCCCGTGGACGTGCCTATGGACAACGCAGAACCACCACAGGCGGACGCAGAAGCGGCAGATGCGGACAACGACCTGGCAAACGGCAACGAGGAAGCGAATTGGAATCCAATGGAATGGGATCGCGCCGCAGAGGAGCTGACTTGGGAGCGACTGCTAGGCTTCGACGGGTCCATGGTATTCCTGGAGCACGTGTTCTGGGTGATCTCCCTCAATACCATCTTCATCTTCACGTTTGCCTTTCTGCCGCACTGCATTGGCAACTGTGTCATCTCGTATCTCGGCTTCCTCAGGCCGGACAAGCCCCTGCTGCACTTTCACGGATTGCTAACGACCCTGTTCGGTTACTGCATCATTGGGGTGACGTTAATCATGCTGCACTCGCTGGCGCGGTTACTACAAATGAGGAAGATTCGGTGGCTCCTCGGTCTGTGCTATATCGTGGTGAAAGTGTCGTTGCTTTCGGTCGTTGAAATCGGCGTGTTGCCACTGATCTGCGGCTGGTGGCTGGACATCTGCTCATTGCCCATGTTCGATGCCTCCATTAAGGACCGCAAGACAAGTTTTCGAGCCGCTCCTGGCACGTCACTCTTCATCCACTGGATGTTTGGGATGGTCTACGTTTACTATTTCGCCTCATTCATAGTTCTCCTCAGGGAAGTGATACGACCAGGCGTTTTGTGGTTCCTGAGGAATTTAAATGATCCAGATTTCAGTCCAATACAGGTAGTGGCTTATTTGCTCGCTTCAGTGAGGAAAATGTCCTGATTTCGGTCTCTGTTCGTTGCAGGAAATGATTCACTTGTCGATCATGAGACACGCGAGGAGATTGGTGGCGTCCGCGATAATTTTCGGTTCGGCAGTGATGCTTATGCTGTGGTTGCCGATTCAAATTTTGAAGAACATCTGGCCGGCGTTCTTGCCCTACACATTGTCTGGGGACTCCGAAGTTAATGAGCTTAGCTTGCAGTTGCTGCTGTTACAGGTACGTATGCCCAAAAGGTGTCTTCGAGTGAAGTTTAGACTAAAGAATCGATCCTGGTGGTGTAGTGCATCAATCGGTGAATCATCTGAAGGATTACAGGTGGCTTGTGCAACGCCAACAGTTGCACGCTACTATAAGGTGCTCAGACAATTCCCGGCGTTGATTCCCAGGCTTATAGCCGCACATCTCTCGATGCAGCATCATATTGTAACAACCAGGACACCAGTCGCCGAATGAGCTCGACGAGCCCCCGAGTAATTAACTCCGGCGAAGTTAGTTCTATGAGCGATACGATGATGGTCAAGTTGTGGATAAAATCCGGCTCAATAGGTTACGGTGGGCCGGTCACTTAATCCGTATGGATGAGGATGATCCAGCCCGAAAAGTCTATAAGACCCTGCATGAGATGGAACGATGGCGTAAGTCAGGACGCCAGACAGCTTTTAGGGATATCGAATTGGTGTCTGGAGTTCCTTATTAAGGCAGGCCTAGACTGGATACCGGTTGTTGCGCCGTTGATGATGATGGTGTAGCTAGTTCGTGTATGTGCTTAAGATGGGCCATTGCTCTCCATCAAGCAGACCTTGATCGAGTTCACTGTAACTGGTTCCTAGAAAGGATGTCTACTGGCGGCCCTGTGTCGATTATCGCCGTTTTAGTGCGAGTACTGAGCCCTGTCGATCGGTCCAATGAAGCACATTGAGGACGTTCTCACGGGGCTTGCCATTTAACGAATCTTTAGCAAAATAGATTTGTTGTGGAAAGTAGCATCCCCAAAACAGCTGTCATTACTTTCAGTGATGACGTTCGGGCACAGTCCTTCCAACGATTTATGAGCGAGACATTAAAAGAACTCGATTTTTACGTTTCTATGTCGATGACATTCTGGTTTCACCGGAAAATCCAGAGCAGCAGTTACGCATTCGGTTTGACTATCTTAACAATCGGTGTTCTCGTTATTAATATCTTGAAGTGCATTTGAGGTGCTCAGAAATGGAGAGCACCATTAACAAGAACGGAGTTGCACAACAGGCGTGGCGAATAAAAACTACGTAATTTTCCGCGGCCAGTTACCTTCAAGAAATTCCGAAAGATCTTCAGAGCACTGAACTACCATCCTTCATTCCAAATGCTGCACTCAGTGATATATTACGCAGGCAGTCGAAAAATGAAAGACTACTAACGGTGTCGTCCAGGGCAAAGGCAAGTAATCAGACGCTGCCTCACCTCTTCCTTGGAAGCAGCATGATTGAAAGTGGCTTCAGGTGGCTCCTTTCTATTTAATCGCAAAACACGATAATGATGTGAATAATATCCAAATTTAAAACGCCAATATACGTGAGAGTAGGTTGTTCTCCATTTGTTCTGGTCCAAGTCTACTTGATGACTCACTCTACCGTCCAAGAATACACAAAAAGCCTTCCCTGCTTGTCGTTAAGCAAAAGTAATAAGAATTTGTTGGATAACAACACTTTGGATAGGGACTGACCTCACGCCAACGATTTTTGGCTATCAAAAATGGACTATGATTGGCTTCTGGAATGTGCGCACGCTCCTCGACATATAATATAAGCAGAACATTCTGCGTCTAAGCCAAGAAGGGGATGGTGAGACTTTCTAGAGAGGCCTCTGACATCGGCCTCGAAAGATATCTCCAAATGATGGTCGGTTAAGTTCGCTTGCGTGTTGCGTCCGCCACTTCTCGCAGAGTTGGGGAGCTCGAGCTCGAGCATCGACCGTTTGTATGGCCCAGCTGTCGTTCGACAGTGGAGGCAGATCGATAAACTGAGGGTATGAAGGGTCTACTGACCGCTACGAGTGATGGTGGGCGTGACTCGCTCGAACTTCAATATCGTGTGAAATCCTTAGAAGTTCAGCGTAGTGTAGGCCGTGACAAGAAAGAATTTGCTATTGCGCTGGTCAGGGAAGCGGAAAATGCCGCAAATCGCAATGATTTCAGCACTGTATTTGTACTCTCCCAAGATGGCCAACAAGTGGGTCGCCCCAAGGGCACTTGGCGCAGAACAGTAGATGACCAGTATGAGCGTCTCGAGAAACCGTGAGGGGAGCTGAAGCGCATTTTAGGTAACCGCGAGCGATGGCACAAAGGTGTGATTCACGATTTCATGACATTTTAGAAAACGATCCCTGCTTTGTTCCCCTCTCTCGTCCTAGTTTGCACAACTGCCTTGCCTGGTTCACTGTAGAGGTCTTTAATACTCTTCGTGAGAAACACAAAGCTCGTCTGAGGTTTAAGCATAACAGGAATGCTGAAGACAGGGTAAAGATTGTAACTCTACGTTCATCTGCGAAAATCCAGATCAAAAGTGCACATTTCAAATATTTAAATAGCATCGAAGCGCGACGGGAATTCAAACTCTTCTGATCACATGTGGCAATTTAATGTTAATATTAAATTGGATGATCACATTTGTTATTGCTCTAAATCAGCTTGTGAACTTCTTCGGGATCATTTCTCCTGCGTTTTTACTCCTAACCATTCATCTTATCTCTCTTCCGACACATTTGATTCCTCTTCGGCTAGTATACTCTCCATTCCCCTTCTAAATCCCTCTATTGTCGAATTCCTTCTTGGAAACGTTGAAGTTAGTGGCGGTTGCGGTCTCGATATCATTCAGAATCTTTTCCTAAAAAATGTAAATCAAACATCTCCCTTCTCCTTGCTATAATTTATAACAACACCTTGTCTGAAGGCATTTTTCCGGACATGTGGAAGGAAGTTCTTATACAAACAAGTCGATGAACCGGAAGCTGGACGCTTCAGGTATGAAAGGTTTTGTGAATTTTTTTTATGAAGACATTTGAGCGTGTACATTATTTGAGAATATCCACTTTCAAGTGATATTGACATTCAAAGTGTTGAATTTGCAAGGAAGTGACTACTTTGACCTATCATAACTTTGTTACTAATAATGTGACACCAAACTTGGTGAGATCATGCTCTATATCATAGACTATATTGCTGCTATTTTGTACTGCTATGGTGAACTCACTTCCCACCTTTCCAACAAATATCAAAATTAATATCGGCTTCGGAAAGTACTAATCGAGACCTTTCATTTGACACCCCACATGACTGTGTTTGGTGAAAAAAATGTACACCCCCCTTTTGTATGTATGGGCACTCCCCCCCCCCCCCCCCCCCCTTCAAGTTCGACGTAAAAGGATGTAACTCACTGTATGCGTAAGCGTTCATAGTTCCAACCTTTTCACCAAATTTGTCAATCACTATAACCGTCTCCGAGAAAAAGGCGTGTGACAGACAGACAGTAAACCGATTTTAATAAAGTTTTGTTTTACACGAAACCTTAAAACGGTGATAACACCGGGGCCGAAAACTACTGACCTAAATCCATCATTTCCTTGTTCTCCAAAATCTCCAAGATCCATAAAAGACTGAATTTCGTCTCCTTTCGGTCACCTCATTGTGAAAGAGCAACATGGATTTCAACCCGGTCGCACCACTGTGATCAATTTGTTGAAATTCATCAACTTTGTTGCGAAGTTATTAAATACAAGAAACTACGTCCATACAATCTATACTGACTTCTACAAAGCTTTCAATTCCATTGACTACTTGCTTCTCACCAAACTCCGCTCGTATGGATTGCCGACGAGTATGCTCTCCTGGTTAAGTTCTTACGTCTTCAATCAAACCTCAGCAACTTGTGAAGAAATGCTGCTATTCACTAAAAACTTCTCTCCGACACTGGTTTATTATCTTGGTCAACCCTTAGCCGTGATTGCCTCTTACAAGGATCTAGGTCTGACCTTTGACAGCAAACTCCAATTTCCTCTTTTTCTTCAGCCTTTGTCCCGTTCACAAGCGGGGTCAGCTCGTCATGATTGATTTCACCATTTGGTTTTATCGAGTGCCTGATCAGGATGCAATCTCGAGGCTTTTAAATCCCCATCCAGCGTATCAAGCCACCGTTGTTTCCACCTGCCTTTTGGTCTTTTACCATCGACTTCGATTTTCAGACCAATCTTGGCAAGTGAATTCTCGTAAGCGCGAATTGCGTGACCATACCATCAAAGACGCCTCTCTCGCAGTTTTTCCACGATCAGTGCAACTCCATATCGATGGCGCAAAATGTCACGTGCTGCACCGGGGTAAAATTTCGGTGGATTTTGAGGTCCAAGGCGGAGTCCGTCATGGTTGCAACCTGTCATCGATATTATTTCTTCTTGTTATCGGTGACGTTCTTCATGCTGCCCTGAGGACATTGAGGAATTCAATGGATGATGACATCTTTCCTCAAACACTGATGTCATCTGTTTGCTCTTTGATGGGGTCATGGACCTTAGAGAGGCATGTAGGGTTGGACTGAAGATAAACACGAACAAAACCAAGGTTCTCAGTCTGGCGTGTCATGACACTCTCCCTATCTGCATCAATGGCCAGAACATCGAAGACGTCGATAAATTTGTATGTCTAGAAAGCGTGGTTTCTGCCGAGGGTGGCATTGCAAATGGATGTTGCCCGGCGCATTAACAGCACTTTCGCTGTCCTGTCTAAAATCTGTTTTCAAAAGCTCCAAGCCAACACTTGTCTGCGATGTATCATCAGAGTGCGCTGGCCTGATACTATTTCAAAGAAGAACTTGTTCGGCACAAAGGCCTGCCAATTGCTGCTAATATTCTGCCGTAGGACCTTACTCAGTGTTGCTATTGCTGTCAGAGTTAAGGCCACGCTTCGCTGCCATAACTTAACACAGGTCTGACGATAATTTTGTAGTCGGGCGATTTCGTCTTCATGTTTACGCATGTTGACTTCAGAACCGTGCAACGTTGTGTTGGTTATCGCGGAAGTAATCCGTTTCCCTCTTCTTGCTAAGGAACGCAAAAACCTCTACTAGCGCAAGGATGCGAGGTGAGTTGGAGCTCTTTTTGGAAAACCAGTCGAAATTAAATGTACTGTCTGGCTCATCGGGGGCTGGGATTCTTTTGCAACTTCATGCAGATACAGGGAGTCCTCCGGAGAAGATTGTCAGAGAGATGCGGAGGAGCAGTGGCAAAAGGATCCGTCTTGCACAGTACGTCTGTGTTCTTCTTACGAAGTAGATTCCGCTCCACCGGCTCTGAACTAACAAGTTCCCTTCCTCCCCTCCCATTGCTGAAAAGGATTATTAATGCAGGAGGGCTAACTCGAAGAAATTTGTCGGAACAGTTCCAGATTAGTGCTCTAATGACGAGGAGGTATTTAGTTGTCTATCAGTCAATCTCTCCCCACTTCTCTGAAATAGTGGAAGCATCAGAACTGGCTTTTAAGGAATTTTAAGTTTTCCCATCCTAACTATTATATACGCATCTAAATTCTGGCAATATTAAAAGAATAATTTCAAATTATCAAACTTCCTTTTTTTCTTTTCAGATCATTCTTCCCGGTTTCTTCGAACAATCACATACACGAATCTGGCTGAAAGGTTTAATCCGAATTTGGTGTAATGTGGTCTCCTGGCTCCTGGGAATTCGCAGTTACTTACTAGGCAGTGAACGATCAGCCGAAAATGAAGATGCTGCTCCGCCACCGCGGCCACCACCTGAACATGGTCAAGGACTAGGTGCAGCACATCAAGCTATCCTGGAACGCGATGTTCCAGTCGGTTTTCAACCCTATGACCGTCCAACATTTTTCCCACTACGTTTAATTGGATTAGTGTTTCTAATGTGTTGCAGTTTAGTTGTAAGCTCTTTGGTTACATTGACAGTGCCGGTTTGGATTGGACGTCAATGTATGGCTCTTTGGTCAGTTGGGGGACATATTTCGAATCCAGCTCAGACGGTGGTGAGTTCAGAAACACCATCAAGACCTCATGAACTGTACACAGCAGCTATGGGAACCTATTTGTGTTGGATAATATCGCGAGGAATTGCAATTGCTGTGAATTTGTTGCCGCAAGGAAGACAAGCGGTCGTGCAGAAACTCAAGCAATGGTTATCAGTGGGAGCATCGTATGCCTTAGCTGCCCTCATTTTTATTCTAATGTTGGGAGTCATTCCGCTCATGTTTGGACTTTTGTTGGAACTCGTCTTGGTTATTCCACTTCGAGTGCCATTGGACCAGACTCCCATACACTTTTTATGGCAAGACTGGACCCTGGGCGTATTGTATACTAAAATCGCATGCGCCCTAACCGTGATGGGACCAGACTGGAGGCTGAAACGAGCGATTGAACGTGCCTGCCACGACGGTTTGCGCGACATTGACCTCAGGTTTATCATCCGTGAGCTCGCAGCCCCGGTCATCACATGCTTCGGCCTGGCTCTGGCCGTTCCCTATGTCATAGCGCATTCAATCGTCCCCATCTTTTTCACAAGCCAATACACACGCATCCTTGTGGTTCGCGAGATCTACCCGTGTTTCCTAATAGTAGCAATCATCATTGCCATCATCTACTTTCAAATTAGACAGTTCAAGAAGCTTTACGTGGCGATCAAGAACGACAAATACTTGGTGGGACAGAGACTGGTCAATTACGATCATCGCAAGAAGAAATCACAAGATGCAACAGCAAGTGGAGCGGGAGTAGCAACGGCAGCGAGTCCAGCCGCTGAACCGGCCCCCGTCCCAGCTCAATCTCCGGTAGAACAGGCAGGTGGCGGCGGGACAGGGGCAGGTGCAGGAGGCGATGCTGCACCTGGAATTGTTGCATTTTAGATGAAAATTAGGAATGTTGAATTAATTTTAATCACTTTTAATTTAGTGGATGAAAATTCTCTTTAAGTTATACTAAATGGAAATTGAATTTGTAAATTTCATTCTTTTGTGATGCGAACGTGCATGTAAAGGAGTTTCTAACGGGGCAAAACTTTAAAAATAATGGAAAAGTTAAAAGAGCATCGTTGACTTCTATGTAGGAACCGAAGACTATCAAATTATTTGTGTTTAAGTTTAAAATGATGTCGGGGATGAAGGAGGGCGACGATGTCGTGGAAGCAACACGGTGTGATCTTAAGTCAGTGCGAATTATCTCCCAAAGGATTTACGTACATAATTCATTCGGGGTGGGGGGAGCGATTGGAATCTAGGTTTTCTGTCTCTCCTTCTCCACGGTAAATAGATATATTTTTTTTTAATTTGAACTACTTTGTTTGCGATCTGTACTGTTAAATTGAAGACGGAAGTGTTTTTTTCGTTTTTCTACTTTTTTGTTGAAACGCATGTGTTTATTAATTTTGATTATTATTAATAATATTATGTAATTAGCAACTAATTATCTCTATATGTAAAATATTTTTGAGGTATACATACTTGTAAAATAAAGAGAAGAGAAAATACGAGACAGAATGAGGAGATTTTACTTTGTCCGGTTGGTGTTTTATGTTCAGTCCACTCCTAAATTCGGAGTCGTTTGGTTCGTTATTCAAAACCTTGAATGGCAAGCGAGTAAATATTTTCGCGGAAGAAGTCTAACCCTTACTTTCTCAAGGTGTCCTTCGGATGATCTCATAATAGTAAGAATGAAATTAGAATTCGGTACAGAACTACGCGATTTAAGTAAGTTAGATCAGAGCTTTCAGTCGCATCGGTGCAACCACAATGATGTTGTGCCCCACAACCGACGTATTAACGAACTTTCAAATCTAAAATCTACTGCAGCGTCGTTTGCCTTGTTATTGTCTATGATTCCGAGTGTTGGCTGGCGACCAACGACAATGAATGCCGCCTCGTGGTAATGGAAACAGGGACTTCCGGAATAAGGACGACTGCGATCGATATGGCGTTGCATGATAAGCTGATTCAAGGGCTTCCCTAATCCAGCTGGACTAAGCCTAGTGGGAAATCTGATCTAACCAAGCCAACCCTGCTACCGGAAGCTACAAAAACCAGAGAGAAAAAAAAGTAAATTTCTCAGAGCTCTTCGTTTAGTGAGATATAGTAATCGGTGTATTTCTCCTCAAGTGGTATTTATTTGATTCCCATTTCAATGTCCATTACGGAAAATGTCGTCGCTGAGTACAAAGCCTTGATCGCCACGTGACTGTCGGTCAGAATGGCTTTGTTACGCTTGGGGCGTGAATCTCGCTCCAGCCATCAACAGACTTCCAATATCGCCAGTACTTCCGCTTGGAATACACTGGCGAAACATGGGAGACCATTCGACTTGGATACACAGTGTGTATTCGAGAAAACCCCCGCGCCGACTCCACAGCCCATCTTTGATCCATCAGTAAAGAATGTTGAATCATAACCCTGCAACAACCCGCCAGTATTCCACTTTTCCCTGGTTGGGAAGTCCCAGGACTGCAGACCCCCGTTGCACCTGCACACGCGGTTCTTTGAATCCTATTAAACTTCATCCTATACTACACCGGTGTACATCTAGAGAACCATCCTCGGCCGGTGACCCCATTTCTTTGCAAAGGTTCTCTTACAGGCATAGAAGGCTATACAGGTCTCAGTTCTATGTCCAATCTCCAATTTAGTTTTGGATCCAGGATTACATCCAAATAGGACCCCCCACCCCCCAAAAAATCTCAACGTAGAAGGATATCACTCACTGCATGTCTGGGCGTTCACAGTTCCCACCTTTCCCCCAAATCTCGTGTTAACCGGTATAGCCGTTTCTGAGAAAGGACAGACGGACAGACAGACATTGAACCGATTTTAATAAGGTTTTGTTTTGTAAACAAAACCTCAAAAACCATTATTCGATGCACATGGTGAGAACTAGTGGGGGTGGTTAAATGGGTGTGCGAATACTTGGAGCGAAGCAGCATGGGAGATTCATTCGCTTTTTACGCTGGCTCGCTTCGGGATAGAACTTTTCTATTATTACGTACCAAAAATATCTGAAGCTTTTGGCGGGGACTTTCCACATCATAACAGGATGATCCAACCTGGAAAGTCTATAAAGACAACGTCTACGGTAAAAAAGAGGACATGTCAAGCCCTGCCTCAGATGGAGCGATTGCGTAAATCTGGTGGATCTCCGTACAAAACCAGGGTGTTCAGAGTTCCTTATTAAGGAAAGCCTACACCAGTTAATGGTTGTTACGTCGTTTTTTCCATGTGAGCAATCGATCGGGATGCATCCAGAGATTGAGAGGCATTTAACATCGTTAACCTGAGCTCGAGCAGATTTACATAGCTTTCCAAAGTGAATAATCGGACGTTCCTGAAGGGGACAACTTACTCAATTATGTTTCAAGATTCGAACCTTTTGGTTAAGAACCATTTTTAGCTTTTTGGTGGCAACTGCCAACTTTTCGTTTCAGCGATTGGGACTTGAATTTTTACCATTCTGTTTTTGCTTGGCACTTGATGATTTTGTGAAAAAGGAGCAGAGGTGATTTGTATTACGCAATTGCCCTCCATCGGGTTGAAAAGAAAGTTCAACCGTCCATATGTGGAAAAATAAAGGAAGTCCAGCAGAATGTTTAAATTACGGTCCGATTCGTCTGTTGTCCGATATCCTGAAGAATTTCGAACGCATTGTTATCAGGCATATTTGCGACATCGTTCAAATAACAGCGAACTGCAGAACTATTGAGGTAATACATGCTACGTAGTTACTCATAGAGAAATTTTGTGAGAAGCAGCTATCTCTCTACATTGCGGATCTAGAGAAGACATTTGACCGTATGCCACACAAACTTATCTGGTGTGTTTTGCGATAATACCTAGTACAGACACTATTTCTGTCAGTGGTAGTCACTTGCCCAGAACTAAGTGATTTAAATATCTCGGATCAATACTATCAGCCCATGGTGAACTGCGTTACGAAATTGCTTCATGCATCAGCGTAACTTGAACGAAGTGGCGTTCCACAATTGGCGTTCTTTATGATCGACGTATTATCGAACGCCTCAAATCCAAAATTTCATTATGTCATTTGCCCTCTATCGCGGTAATCGCCACTAAAATATTGCGTTGGGCAAGGAGCGCAACACATCATGATCACATCCCAAATAAGAACATCCGCGATCGATATACAATTAACTCGATAGTGGAAAAATTGCGAAAGAAATGTCTTCCATTTTATGAACATGTAATTCGCATTGACAAGAATTCCTTTGCCAAGATTAGTCTAAATATCGAAGTCGATGGAGAACGATCAAAAGGCCGGGAACCTACGATGGCTTGATATGCTAGATGGTAATTTGAAAGCTTCACGATTCCATCCAGATCAGACTTTTGACCGAGTAAAATGGCGCAACTGGTCAAGACGAGTCAACTGTGTATCAGAATGGAATAAAGACTGAAGAAAAAGAAAAAAAAGATTGCTAGGCTGCTTCCAATCAGTATTGGCAATGCCAATAGATGGATGAAAAACAAAATGCATAGGGATTACCGAAACTATGTCATTCCCAGTGAAATACCCGTTATTGAAATTCTGGGGCCACTCAATCAGAAACTTTCTGTCGAATGGAGTCGGTTGCGATGATTTGCTGAAAATACTCCAGAGGTGTGTAGAAAAAGAAGAAGGAGCTTTTTAAGATCACCCAATGAATCCCATCAGACCTTCCAAGGATTGCAGTTTTCAGTGGGTGACGGAAGCAAAAGAATATTCTGATTGACTTTAGATGTTTTGAGGGATGTTGTCGAAAAGGAGATCGACAGCTCAATGAATTAGAGGCGTCATAGCCTGAATGGAATGCAGAAATTCTCGTGACCAGTATACACCGTCAACTGCTTCACAGTATAAATTTGATTGTTACTCGTACGGTGGAACTACGCTTACACAAGGCTGATTATTTGCTAACCGACCATTAAAAAATGCGTTCGTCATTATCGGCTCGGTAGTTTTGGAATAAGCAACTGGAAGCCAGAAAATCTGCTTCGTTGCTTTACCGATTACACCAAGGCTTTTGACTGATGCTGATGAAAGGTCATCACGTCCAAGCTATGCCGAAACAGAATTCTACAAGTACCTAGGAATTCAGGCACGCTTTGGTCATTTGGAGGGTGCTTTGCTGTTCGAATTCCTGTGACGTGTAAAGTTGGTGTTAAAATGGTATCATGAACTTAATCAGCAGAGAGCAGGTTGACTTCCATTCCTGCACTGAATTCATCAACATTTTGTGGATCATTTTGGAACAGTATGTGATATTCAGATCATCGCTTTACCTGCTCTTCACGATTTGTAAAAAGTTTTCGGCAGCCAGGACATCTAGGGTATACTTCGCAGGAATGACATTCTCTGTACATAGGGAGTTCGCTAGAATTGAATTTTCCCCTTGATCTTATTCTTCTTGCTACTGATGACGTTTTTTATGCCGCCCCTTCCAGAGGATGTGGAAGACTTTAATGGGCCATGGCATATTTCCTCAAACATATCGACTGATTATCTCACGGAGTCAACGACTAAATGGTCCTGGATTTGGAAAGAGAGGTAAGCAGTGTCACACTCTTCCTATCTATATTAATGGCAGATCAATGGTTCATATGGAAAGTGAGTGTCATTGTTACTTGGAAGCTGCAAGCTTAATACCAGTCCCCCACTGTATCCTCGAGCTATTTCGCCCCGACGCAATTTCAAACGAAGAACGTCGTCGGCCTTCATCTAGATCGAGCAGGCGGCGTGAGATCTTGAGCTGCATATCAATGAAGGCAAGACAAAGTATATGGTGGCAGCGTCAGCATCGAAAACCAACCAACCAACAACATCAAACTGCACTTGTCAAACATGAAGAATAAGGATAGGGGAATACAACTTTGAGATCGTTGACAATTTCTCCTATCTAGGGTTGAAAATCACAATCGATAACAGCTACGATGATGAAATCCGCGCACGATTGTTGGCATACAACAGAGCCTATTTCAGCTTACAAAGACTGTTCTGCTCGAAACGTCTCACCATAGGGTCAAAGCGCTTACTGTACAAGACAATGATCTTGCCAGTCCTCATGTATTCCTCGGAAACTTGGGTTCTTAGCAAGAAAAATTGCGAACTCTTGGCCGCGTTCGAGAGAAGAATCCTCCGAAGAATTTTTAGTCCCTTACATGGGGATGGACGATTCCGTAGCCTACATAATGACGAAATCTATGAGCGATGCCATGACCGTCTGATTGTGGATAAAATCCGGCTCAATAGGTTACGGTGGACGGGTCACTTAATGAGGATTATAAAGCCCGGAAAGTCTATAAGGGCAATATCTATGGTAGAAAAAGAAGACGAGACAGACCCTGTCTAAGATGGAGCGATGGCGTAGGCCAGGACGCCAGACAGCTTTTAGGGATATCGAATTGGTGGACCTCGGCGCAAAACCCGGATGTCTGGAGTTCCTTATTAAGGCAGGCCTAGACCGAATACCGGTTGTTGCGCCGTTGATAATGATGAACGTTGTCGGCGTATAGTCTAGGTTGTGAGGCAGAAGTGGCAGTGAATAGGACACACTTTAAGAAAGGGTTATAACACTATTGTTGGCTGGCATATAATGAGTCAAACTGGAGGTAAGCGCCGCTGAATAGTTGGAGAAGTGCAAGCTTCTTGGGAAGACCTAGAGGAATCTGAAGCAAATTTCAGCGAACTTGCAGCATTGGGGAGGGAATGAAGGGGGCCACATTTATTCGTCGTGGACTACAGTAGCTGTGCAGAAAAAACGAGTTCAACAACTTTAATTAACCAAATATATTTAAATCATGCACAACTAAAATTAATACAGTCAAAAACTTTAAACTTAAAATACTTTATCTACTGCAAAACTTGAACCAGCTCCCGCGCCCGCTTATATCTACTCATTTTCACGGGATCATTCTTCGCCTCTGGCGACTCCCCAAACTCCTTGTCCAGCCTCTTGATGTCTTCCTCGGCTGCTTTCCCCATTAAACCGCGCGCTGCGCCCTTTGTTCCCGCCAAATACTCCAAGGCAATCGGGAAAATCTCATCGCTCATTTTCGAAGGATCCAACACGGACTTCTGAATGGAAACTTGTCGTAGTTTTTCGAATTTCCACTCATCGCGGGAATGCTTCCATCGCGTCAAGTATTGGTCGTTGCGCTCCGATTCCTTGAGCGTGGCCTGGTCCTGTTTGATTTTCAGGTTCTTCTTGTGTGACTTTTGCTTCTTCTGGCGAATGGTTTCGATGTCGAGGGTGTTTTCTGGCTTTTCACTTTCGTGGAGCTCCTGCTGAGTGGGTTCCCGGATTTCATCGTCGGAGTTGGCGCTGTCCTCGGAGTCGTTCTGGTGGGACTTTCGCTTCTTGGGACTTTTTTCGAGTGGTTCGGATTTGCGTTTTGATGCCTTGCGGGCTTGTTCTGAAATGGAGAGGCGTTGGTATGGATCATTTTCAGGTAATTTATGAGGAGGATGAAGAACAAGGTCCTTCTTGATACCTACCCAGGAACACTTTCTCCTCGTGAGGGTCCTCTGCCTGATTTTGCTGCTTACGCTTCTTCGCTTTCCGCTTGCTTGATTCCACCTCCGACTTACTCTCGTTCTTGGCCATTTCACCGACCCAAATTCAACGGCAAGGCTACTCGACTGCGAGCCTACTCAACGCACGAAACCAAAACAATTCGCCGTCAAGTACACGCACTTCGAATTAACCTCAAATTCGAAATTTCTCCCTTCATCAGGTCTCCATGAATTCTCCACGAACCAAAGCCACGCACCAGACCCTAGACCCGCCCCGATTCCCGTCCCAACTACAAGAAAATTCACCGGAGTGCCTGGTGGCGGGCGCAATGAACAAAAACACGAAGAAAACAAACAACCACTCGCGGGTTCACTCGTTTTTGTTGACAGTACGTCGGGGACGCGTTTTCCGCGATTGTGGTTTCTGTTTTTTGATTTTGTGCGAAATCGCGGCGGCCGATCGTGTCGCGAGCCGAGTGCAGCGTTCGTGCGTGCCGCGTCCCGTGTTGTGCGTGTGAAGTGATTGTGGCGTTTTGTGAATTTGTTCCATTTTTCCGGCGGAAAATCGTCCGCAGGTAAGTAGCCAAGTTTTCCATGCAGTGGAGAAGTCTCTGTCGAGGCGGCCGACGACCGACCGACCGCCACGCGAAGTCCGACGACGACGGAATGTGCAACGGTGGAACGGGATGGCCTGAGCTGGGTAGGTGCGGGCGTCCCGCTCTGGTGCACGCTGTTTTCGTTTTTACCGTTTGACAGGCGAGCGGTCGGTCGTCGCGGCGATGTGAAATGTTTTCGTTTTGCAATGAAATTTCTTTTTGTGAGGTTATGTGAGCGTGCGAATCGCGGTTTCCGTGTTTTCTTGCGAATGGGAAACGGGAAAGTTATGAGTCGGGAAGTATTTGGTGGTGTAGTGCGAAAATTGGTTTGTGTCTGGAGTGAGAAAATGATCGTGGTCAAAGGCGCGCGCATGGAAATGATCATGCCAGAAACTGTCATGGGGGGTGGATGCGGAAACGGCTGCCTAATTGGATTGCGGAAAATGTTGCGGTAAGTTTTTTTGAAAAAGAATTAACTTTTATTTTTTATTATTTTGTTGTTATAGGGAGTAAAAATCATTCTTACGTGAAATGTTCCTGATTCATTAAAAATATTTTTTATTTATTTTATAAAAACAGAAATTTTGAAACACCAATTTGGCCTCCACTTGGAAATCTATTATTTGAGCGAAGTCCTTCAGTAAATTCTCAGGAAAAAGATCTGTCACTTGATTAAGGTTTTGTGTGAAACAAAACCTTATTAGAATCGATTCGATGTCTGTCTGTCCGCCTGTGTGTCTGCTGTATTTTTTTTTTTAATGGGTGGATTTGGAAATCTTAGAAAGACACTGCCGCGCCAGGTGCAGCAGCGTGTGGTATTCTCACTCACTAAAATCACCCCCACTTACTCCTTTCTCCTTTCCCGCGGAGCTGCGAAGCATTACTTCGCGGTGATTACGGAGTTCACCGTACACAAGCTTTTTACCGACTTCAACATTTCTCCGATGAAGTCCTACGGGCTGCTGGGAGTCTTCTAGACTCTTCCTCTCTGAGAAAAATTGTGGACAGTGGAACATAACATGCTCCGGGTCCTCAGGTGTGCCACCACATTCAGGACAAAGTTGAGAATCATCTAGTCTGAATTGGTGCAAATACTTCCTGTAACCACCATGTCCTGACGGAATCGGGTCAGATGGTATTGAATCGTGCCGGGTCGCCGCTGGATCCACTCCTCAATATGGGGTCCAGCGACCCCTCTCATCGTCCCACCGTTGCTGCCACTTCTCCAGCGACTCTCGCCTTACCGCCTTTCGGTATTCTGCATCCTTTTCAGGAGGATTCATTTTCCTTATCTCGTATAGGCAGCGTGTCTCACTTGCCAGAATGTCTATTGGGATCATTCCCGCAATAACACACGCTGTCTTGCCTGATATTGTTCTGAAGGCGCTGCATACCCTTAGCACCACTAAGCAGTAAGTCATATTTACCCTCCTCTGATTACTCTCACACGTTAGTGCTTCCTCCCAAACTGGTGCCGCGTATAATAGCGTCGATGGAACCACTCCGGCCACAAGTAATCTGCGACTGTATCTTGGGCTTCCAATGTTAGGCATCATCCGCGCTAATGATACGCTGGTATTTGCCGCTTTCTCACAGTCATAGTTCAGGTGTCCCTTGAAATTGATTTTAGCATCAATCATCACTCATAGGTATTTGATAACCGGTTTCGAGATGATGATGAGACCACCAACACGAATATTAACCGTATTCCTCTTCCCACGGTTGCTAATCAAGACCGCTTCCAACATTTGTTCCGCAAGGTCAAGCTGATCCATCTCCAGCCACGCTTTTATGGCGCTAATGATTTCGTTAGCGTAGATTTCAATGTCTCCAGGTTGTTTCGCGACGATAACCACAGCTAGATCATCTGCGAAACCGATTTTTGTGGCCTCCTTTGGCACGGGAAGGACAAGGACCCCATTGTACATCACGTTCCACAGGAGAGGACCCAACACTGAGCCCTGTGGTACTCTTGCGGTGACGGTGTACTGCTTGGATCCGTCATCCGTGTCGTACCGAAGTGTCCTCTCCGAAAGGTAACTGTCGAGGAGCTTAGTCAAATAACTAGGGACACCCGTTTTAGCCAATGAGCTTTTTATCCACTCCCAGCTACCGGATTTTTTTATGTCCAACGTCACCACGGCACAGCATTTTTTAGACGACATCGCGTCTCGAGCCAGCTTCAAAACAACGTCTACGGCGTCAATCATTAAGTGGGTTTGTCGACATCTAAATTGCTGCTCCGATAGTCCATCCTTATATTCAATGATAGGGAGCAGTCTATTGTAGATGATCCTTTCAAGCATCTTTCCTGCCGTGTTGATGAGGCAATCGGTCCTGGGTGCTTGTTCGGCTTCGGGAGCAAAACTAGTTTTTGCCTCTTCCACCGGTCGGGGAAAACTCCTTTTACCATGCATGTTTCAAAAACACTGATAAACCAGTCAGATCTGGTCGTAACAGCGAGTTTGAGAGCTCTATTTGGAGCAGCATCCAGACCGGCTTTGTTATCACCCATTTTCCGGCAAATTTGCGCAAGTTCCTCCTCAGTTATTCAGGTATAGTGTAGACGTCCAATGCTTGCTTGTGGTGTTTGCGCTCCCATTTATCCGGGAAGAGCGGCATCACGATATCGAGCAGAAGATGCGGGTAGGTCAGTTGTGGTGTTCGCCCCCTCATCTTCTTCATAATCATCCTGTACGCTGTTCCCCAGGGGCTTTGGTCTGCCTCGGCGCAAAGTTACTTGAAGCATTCCTGTTTGCTGGTCCTTATAGCCTGCTTAAGCCTACCTCGAAGGTTCACATATACTTGCCGTTTCTTGTCGAAGTCCGGTCTTCCTCTAGATCGTTGGCAGATCCTTCTAGCTCGAAAACACGCATCCCCTAACTTTGCGATCTCTTCATTCCACCAATAGTTTGAGCGCCTTTTGCGAGGACTCGCCGCCTCGACATAGCAGCGTCGCATGCTCTCGTTATGCGTCTCATCATTTCCTCTACCTTTTCCATAGTCACACCACCGGGATTTTGACCTCCCAAGAGCATCTCGTTGAATGCATCCTCTTCAAAATTTTTCACGGACCAACCCTAGTGTCCAGCTCCGCGGGAACGCACATCGCATGACCAATATTCGATCTGGAGCAAAATTGCCTGGTGGTCGCTGTGAGTATAAATCTCACTGACAAACCATGCCATTCTCCTCGCCAATGTGGTCAGATTGACTATTGAGCCCGACCCTGTCCCACGAAAAGTTGAAACATTTCCCGTATTGGCAAGCACCAAGTCTAGCTCTGCGAAAGCTTCGAGCAGGATACGGCCCCTGGTGTTCGTAGTGTGACTGCCCTAATCCACGGCCCACGCGTTGAAATCACCCGCTATGATCTTGCGGTTTCGACTTCTTGCATCCGATCAGACCCAAGTCTGCAAGGGACTCATCTGAAGTGGCTCTGCCACGAAGCCTCACCGGAGGTTATCTGGTACCATGGAAACCGGGATGGCCCTCTGAGAGCATATGCTCCAGGAGAATTCCTGGAGGATGTGTTCTCGGCCCGGTTATTTGCGGTTGGCCCCCTAGTGAGAGTTTCATGGTGGTTGTGGTTATGCCTACATCGCGGGCAGAGCTCTTCGAAGCTCGAGCGTGGAGTTGTGCTGTACTACTCGGGTGCCGTACTCCTTAGTTGCGGCAGAGGTGTTAGATAGGCCTCGCATCCACTGGTATGAATGCTGACCCTGCACTCTGCATAAACCAGGACCGCTGTGCTTGCATGGCGGGGCTCTGATTGTGGTCCCAAAATCAATCCCTGTCCGAAGAGGACCGTGGGATTATGCCTTCACGGCAGGTACTCACGTTAAACCCCCAGGACTTTCATCCGAGCATACCTAGCATTCCTTCGAATTCTTCTATTGTCGCGCTTGTCTGACTGTGGTCTGTCACACCCGATTTATTCGGTAACGACTAGACCGATTGTCATGAAAATTGTGTTAAGTTTAAGGGGGGGCTCCCCATACATATGAATGGAGGGTACAAAAGTTTTTTTTCATAAAATGTGGCCATATGCGTTATCAAATGAAAGGGCTTAATTAGTACTTTTCGAAACTAATTCCATATTTGATATCGGGCGGAACATAAGGGCGTGAGGGCTCAAAAAGTGACAATCAAAAATTGTAACAGGTCTCGATTGCAGATCTCCAGCAGCTTGTTCCTGGTGAGTGGTGGAATCGGCGTCACATTCATGGGGCGCTGGAAGATGCCAGTACCCCCTCTTGCTGCGGAGATAACCTCTGGATTATTTTCAACAAGAGCATAGGGCACGTTATCTGCGGAGATGATCGGCATCTGAATCGTCCTGTCACGTTTTTACAGGCGGTACCCCACGGATTTATGTCCGCTTCTGAATAGAGCTCCCTAAAACATTCCCTCTTACTTCGCTGGATGGCGAACTTGAGGTTCTTGCGGGCTTCTTCATAGGCATCCTTCTTTTACTCTTGATCGATCCTACCTATATTGCCCTCTGAGCCATTCAACTGACTCTGTGGCAAATCGATCGAAGGCTGGCAACTTCACTATTCCACCAATAGTCGATGATGGGATGGGGATGGGGATGAACATTTCCTACGCATCGACGCGTCACATTTTTTAGAGATGCTTTGTGTGACATTGAGGGCTCTATCCGTGGAGGTGGCTGCTTTGCTAGGAAGGTCTAACCACATGAATGTTTGCTCATCCATCGCTTTTGCAGACCATCCTTGTGTTCTTGTTAATTTCGGCTTCCGCGGTTCGGATCTCCTCCCTTGTGGCTCCGTCTTTAGTTCAAAGGTGATTGCCTAGGGGTCGCTGTACGTGAAGTTCTCGCTAACTTGCCAGGACATGTCACGTGCCAGCGAGAAAAGTCGGATCTAAAATTGAACCAGCTCCCTCTTTCCGATAAGTGTTTACATCCGCTTCGTTGGCCAGAACTACATTTAACTGGGCGAATGCTTCCAATAAGCACCGCCCCCTTGCATTACGTCTCTTTGCTGCCCCACTCGATGGCCCACGTATTAAAGTCACCTTTGGACCTCGTCCCATTGCGTCATGAACAAGATCGTCTAACAAGTCTTCATCCTCAGCAGTGTGAGGCGCGGTGGGGCCTGACTCATGCTATATTGTATGGCTTGACGACCGCATGTCCATATCGCCGCTCCACCAATCGAATCTGTGACCCATACACCACCGTCAAGATTTCTGCACGGTTCACTAATGATATTAATTTCCATCGCCGATTCGTAAGTGGTCTGCGCAAGAAAATCTTGTGCGATCCTGCAATGATTTAGGTTTGTTTGTATTAATCTCATTTTTTCACTGCAGTTAGCGCCTTCCTTAATCCCGGACATTTTCCACCTCCTATGTCGGCTATCCCGTCCCTTCTTTCCTTCGCACAAAATGCATTTGGGTCTCTATTGCACTCTGGATCGGACCGATCGATGCCACTAGTGCATGCCTTCGCGAAGTGTCCAAACATTAGGTTTTTGAAGCACCTCTTTAAAGAGATATGGTCCCTTAGTCAGCAAACAACCCATCTGATCCGAACCTTCTGCGCTGATTCCACTGGCAGTCGCATTGTGGCCGTTTGAGTATCGCCATAAGCTTTTCTTAGGCTCACGATAGATTCTTCACTGAATTCCTCCAAATTAATTTGTTGTTTTAAGGCAGTGCAGATCTGCCCTCTAGATGCTACCTCATCGAGATACTTGCATTGTATATAGATCTCAGGTTTTTGGGAACAAACCGCGACATTCTTCCCAAGTGAGTTTATAGCTTGGTTGCGAAAGCCGTCCGTTTTTTCCACGTCGGCTTTTTCAGCTCGAGCATGAGATCCCCTTTCTGGATCCTCCGGATTTTGCTGACATTCTCGCCTAGGTCTTTTTGGTCGGGGTCAGATTTAATCTTTTTCAGTATCCCCGCATACGTTAGATTTCCTTCGCTGGAGATTACAATTGCCTCCGGACGAATTCGCATCTTTGGTTTCTTGTTCCTTTTTTTGTTCACGACCTTAGTCCAACTACCGTTCTTATTTTTCTTCGGTCTCGTCTCGCTAGCCGACATTGCTACTTTGGGCACTTTTGGCCCCTCTCAACTTTTAGTTCCGCTTGTTGGACTGGTGAAGTCACCTTTTTTCCTTTTTGGTGCCTGTTGATCCCCAAAGTTTCCCCCTCTTTGTCTCGCACTCCCTTAATTGATCGAAAATCGATGACCTTGGGCTTTGGTGTCACTTGGGTCACCTGTGACACTGTTGGGGCTGGGATGTCCGACTTTTCTTTAGGTTTTCTTACTTCTTCCTGCGACCTATTGTAAAGCACCCTGATGGCTCTCACCATGTTGTTAATGGCTTGGTGCACGTTGTACTTGTCCTTGATGAATTCGGACAACTCAACTATTTTAGTCCCAAGTTACATAAAGGGGTAGGTGAATGTAGGTTGCCAAATTTTTTTTCACAGAATGTGGCCATGTGAGGTATCAAATGAAAGGGCTCAATTACTACTTTTCGAAACTCGTCCCATATTTGATATCGGGTCACGCGTCGGAGAGTGATGGCTCAAAATTTGACCTCCAAAAAGTGTAACAGGTCTCGTTCTCAAAACCTATCCAATCGAAATATCTCCGTCGAGCGGAGGAGCGACTTCACAGACGGAAAAAGGAAGCCTGAGAGAATCAACAAGTCTATGAATTCGAAAAGTACAGGGAGCAACGGCACCAGGCGCGGAAGTTTTACCAACAAGTCAGTAGGATGAAGCCTTACACACCTCGATGCTCATCCTGCCGAGACAAAGAGGGAAATCTGATTTCCGACAGAATGTGCATATCGACATCACGGGAAGAAGGACCCGAGACGTACAAACTGCCTTCATTCAGATAGAGCAGGCGGAGATTGGAGCGAGATCTTGGGCTGCACATCAATGAAGGTAAGACAAAATATATGGTGGCGACGTGAGCACCAAAAACAAACCAACCAACAACATCAAACCGCACTGGTCAAACGGGAAGAATAAGGATAGGAAACTACAACTTTGGGACTGTTGATAATTTTTCCTATCTAGGGTCGAAAATCACAACCGATAACAGCTACAATGATGAAATTCGCGTACGGTTGTTGGCAGCCAACAGAGCCTATTTCAGCTTACAAAAACTGTTCCGCTCGAAACGTCTCACCATAGGGTGGTAGAAAAATAAGACGAGGCAGACCCTGCCTGAGATGGAACGATAGCGTAGATCAGGACGCAGACAGCTTTTAGGGATATCGAATTAGTGTACCTCGGGGCAAAACCGGGGTGACCGGAATTCCTTATTAAAGCAGGCGTAGACCGCATACCGGTTGTTGCGTCGTTGATGATGATTATGATGATGATGATAAATAACAACAAAACCAAGGTTCTCAATCTGACGGGCCATTCTCACTATCTGCATTAATGGACAAAGCATCGAGGGCATCGATCAATTTTTATATCTAGGAAGCGTGGTTTCTTCCGATGGTGGCACCGAACTGGATTTTGTCCGCCACATTAACACCGCTTAATCCGCTTTCGCTGGCCTGTCTTAAATCTGAGAATGCAGATATCTCAACACCAAGATCAAGTTGCAACTGTTCTTTGCCAGTGTTCTTTCTGCTATATTAGGAGTAGCACATTGAAAGTGATCATCACTAACAGCGTCCAAACCTTGGCCAACATCTACCTGTATTATACCATCAGAGTACGTTGGCCTGATACTATTCCAAACGAAGATCTTGGTCGGTGCACAGGCCAGTTGCACATGGACCAATTGGTGAGAAGGCAAAAGTGGCAGTGGATAGGTCACACATTAAGGAAGGGCGGCAATTGCATTGCTACATTGGAATTCAGTCTCCCAAGATGGCCGACGGGTGGGTCGTCCCAAGGGCACTCCTCGCAGAACAGTAGAGAAAGAGTGCAGGGATCTTAGGAAATCGTAGGGGAGGTCGAAGGGCATTTCAGGTAACCGAGCGATGGTGGTGCGTAGGTGTGGTTGACGCACTATATCCCAACAATGGGTAAATGGCAACCATATGTATAATATATCAAGCATGTTGATCTGGAGTGCTGCTGTGGGTGCCAGGGTACTGGAACATGTCCCGGAGGAAATCACCCCTTTCCCTTTCTCTTGTCAGAACTGAGCAGGCTTATGGATGACCAAGCGATACAAGGACATTCCGTCTTTTAACCGAAATACTGCTTCAGTTTTTAACTAGTTTTATTTAATACTTTCAGATTTCCCCCTAAAGTTTGTAAGGTGCTACCTCTAAATCGCAAAGTACTCGTTTTCGGTTATTTCATCCCTCGAGTGAATGTAAAATTATTTTGGCGCAGATAGTACCCTTTTCGGACAACCAACAATAATAACCCATTGTCATCGTACATGTTTTTGTCTCACAGTAGCCCCTCTAAATTTTTACGACCACCGCAATCATTCACCGCTTACTAAAAAAAACACACCCTTCAATTCCGAAATGACCACCACAGGGTGCTGTAATCTCGTTAGCAATAAATCGCGCCAAATGCTGCAAAAAAGCTCTACCCTAACATCACTTTATGCAATAGTCCCCCATCAAAGGTTGCTGACCACCCGCTTGTCTGGTGAGTGGGGTCGCGGCAAACCAATACAAGTTCGGCATTATTCCAGCATTACAATACGTTTTCGCTTGAAATGCGACCATTTTAGAGGATTGCGTGTGTAAAGTTTTTTTCCCTTTACAACCCTTACAATGGCACTTTGTCACCCCTTCAGACTAGCCAAGGTGCTTTGTGCAATTTTAGCTTTTCTAGTGCTCTTGCCAAATGGAACTAATTCACAGTTAGGGCAAGCAGATCAATAATGGAGAAAAATGTGGAGGCTCTCTCGGGGTGGGTTTTCGGGTGATTGGAGACACGCGAATGGTGTAATGAAATGAATTACTTTAGTTGGTGCTTGGGTGAGAAAAGCTTGAATAAGGTTGCTTAGTTCTTGGGGATGTTTCGCTTTGAATTTTCTTTGATTGGCTCGTTTTACAGTCTGGGTTGCTCAGATATTTCCATTTGGGGGGACCGAAAGATGGGGTTGCAGAGATTCGTATTTCTTGGACACCAACTCGGCCCTCAGTGTTAAGGGATATTTTTTGCTCCTGAAGGGCTGTCATGGGTCATATCAGGCGAGTACCCCTAAGGGTTGCTCCACAGCACCACGGACATCTTCCATGTTCTCAAACCGGGAAGTAGGGGACCTGCCTCCTCTTAACATTGCGGCACTAGCTATCTGCCGGCGAGTGTGTTTTCACTTCAATCCTCGCTTTCCCAACGCACCATACGCAAGTTCCTCGTCAACAGTTCACGCAAGTTTTTCAACTATTTTTAACCACACTACATGCTTTGGCCGAAGCACTTTCTACTCGCCTAGTTCCTTGGACGCCATCCAAAAGGCGGCCTATCTACACATCTTATCTGATGTGCGTTTCTGCGTTTCGTCTGTGAAAAAGTCGAGAGCGCTTCTATCTAATTTCACGACTTCTTGACATGCACAGAGAAAATTCCTGAGATTTGTATTTCCTATTAGTTTTCCTTTGAGCGGATTTTCTTTTTTTAAAACGCTCATAGGCCCCAAGTGCTGTTGGCTTGCCGCCTTGCGCTGAGAGAGAGAGGAAGTTGACTTCACTTCCAACGTATGCTTTCTCCCCGTGGAAGCGGTAGCGTGATACTATTGTGCCATGTCGGGTGGTTTGGGGGCGTCCTCTGACTGTACGCTTGCTACATGTTGGATCAGACTAGGGTATGCGGGGGTTGGCAATTTTTGCCTTCTTGACCCAAACGCGCACTAGGTCCCGGCTGTAAGCACAAGTTGATTTTGAAATTCGAACGGGCGCGGTACGTGTACGTGTGGTTTTTTCGTTTATTTCGCTTTTCCGGGGGTTTTCCTCTCTCATACGAAATTTTTCAAATAGCTTTTTAATTGTTGTTGTATTTTCTTTTTTCGAATAACGAACAATCTTGTTGGAGATATTCCCGACGCATCTGAGATTGCATTGCGAAGGTTCTTTTTTGGATGATTTCTTATGGTTTCGGTTGATTTTTTGAAATTTTTGGCGCGAGTTAAGTTCTAGCCCGGCACGTTCTCTCTCGAAGTCAATTTAGAATTATTCGACTGTTTCGCGCAGAGTTTCGGTTGTTTTGATGCAATTTGAGTGGTGCAATCAGTTGTTATTCCTTGGTTTAATTGGACGCGCGAAATCACCAAGTTCGCGCTTGCATGCCTTGTTTTTGTCGCAAAGAAAATAGAGTCTTGCAAAGCAGAACAATTTCAAGTGCCTTCCTCGTTGGCTTCTCAAGCGTATTGTTATCGAAAATTCAAACTTGAAGCCGGTTAGTGTCTGTGTTGTAATTTTAGAATTGACGACATTGAAGAGTCGCGCGTCTGGACATCTCAAGTGCCAAGGAGCGTTAACACTTAGTGGAGCTCGTGCCAGAGCACCACCATTGCTCTGGATTTTTTCAGATTATCTTGCAGTCCTGTTTGCCGTCCATCGACTAATTGACCAGAGATAACGTCGGAGATATCAGGCTTTGCGGTACATTAAGCTAGTGTAAGTATGTCATTCATTTATCCAGCTGTGCTCCACTTTCATTACTCTATTGTTCCGAGAGATACGTTGCCACGAGACCGCTTATCTTCTAACCCCCTCTTCCGAAGGAATTCCTGGCTATGTATCTTAGGGTCGATAAAACCGCATGCAGGCATTATTGGAAAATCTAGGAAACACAAAGAAAAAACACCACCAGAGGAAGATATTCCAATCTATGATGGCATGATATAATTCACTTTAAAATAGATCAATGGAATGGCATTGCCAGACGACGCATGGACTTCATCTGTGTTTATTGGTCACTGGGATGAATATTAAAACTAAATTTGTTTTTATATATAGAAAATGGGGGTAGGAAATGATGAGTTCGGACACCTGATCGTATTTATTTTAAGATTGAATCTATGGGGAATGATACATGATGAATAATTGGCTTCCTACACTTGTCGCCAAATAAAATCTCAATTCTGGCAAATGAAGGAAACTACTGGGTTGTCGGAAAGAAATGTTCAGAATTTCTTTGTTTTGAGTTGGAATTAAATTGGATTAGATTAAAGAATTTCGGTAAACAAGCAGAATTTCAGATAAAAGATAGATAGCTTCGAAGTTTATGTGTTCCAAAATCAACAACCGTGGAGAGACTTCTTTCTTTAAATGGTTAGGTACTGGTCATGTATCTATATGTCTATAGCTAAAGTAGATATCCAAGCACATGCCCTGAAAGTAAAGTAGCTCCTTAAGGACTCACCTTGAACTCTGTCTTCCAATTAGAAGATTATATGAGTGAAGTTTCTGACGTCATAATCATTTTTGACAGGTCGTCAAAGATGTGTGAAGTCTCACATGATAGAACGCATCTCCCTTATGACTGATGAGTTCCATACGTTTCTGAATGACAGATTCGCTGTTCAATTCCCTGATAGGAGCTCAATACTGCGACCAGTCGTGAGGTGAATTATCACGTCGGGACTCAGACCACTTACATTCCAAATTGTTGTACCTTTCATCATTAGTTACATTTTTTTCCCAAAAAAGGATCATTTTCTTCATGCTTCAGCAACATATCGCAGCTCCCCCTCCGGCGCCACCTTGTCGTGATGGATAGTCGTTAGGGATTTACTACTACACTACGGATGTCCAAAAATATGAATGTGGAAGCAACGGATTTTAGCTCTTCAAGTGGTATGAAGTTATGGCCTCACTAATTTCATGCCCCCTACGGAGAAATCTATAGAAGGTATGCTTTCTAACTCGAAAGAAAGCTTGCATTTAGTGCCTGCCTCCCAGCCAGCCAGAAAGGAAAATAGAGCAATTCTCACCTGAAGAGAAACTGAAAATCCGGCTGCGACCGCCCCGTCCGCGGTACTACAGCCCAAATCTACCAATAAGTGGAAGAGGAAGGCTCAGAAGAAGGAAATTTCAGCTACTAAGGAGTGGGGACTACAAGCTGAATCCTGCCTGTCACAACCATCACTTTCACCATAACCAGGAAGAGCAGGAGATAGGGAAGGTGATGACGTGGACCCTATTGATTTGACGCCGGTATGTGTCCGGATAGCTGAGTGTTTAGAGCACAAGGCTACCGTATGGAAGGTCGCGGTTCAAATCTCATTGGTGGCAGTGAGATTTGTATCGTGATTTCGTCGGATACCAGTTGACCCAGCTGTGAATGAGTACCTGAGTCAAATCAGGGTAATAATCTCGGTCGAGCGCAATGCTGACCACATCGCCTCCTACAGTATACTAGAGTGTACCGTTTCGGTCTTGAATTAAGTGCTCTAACACACTTCAAGGCCCTTATCTAATATGGGTTGTTGTGCCAACGATTATTATTATGTGAAAATGGGACCAAGCGATCGGACACGGTGAACTTAGGAAAGCCCCAAACCGGCAGCAGAGGAAGGTACTGCAGAAACTGGTAAACCATCTTGAGAATGAAGACATGGACGTGGCTGCACAACCAGTTTCGGTAATGTCGAGAGAAATCAGACGCAAGAAAACGCAAGGGACAAACTAGTAACTTCGGTGAGACCCATTCTGGATGTGCCAGACTCCTTTGGCAACGGTAATGGGCGCAAGAAGTGCAAAACGAACACATTTGTGGTGGGCAATGCTTCATTGTGTTCCGCACTAGGGCCTATGTTCTTGCGTCCCTCGTGGATTAGAACCGGTGTGCCGGGAGGCAATCAAATCAGCAAGAGAGATCTCATCGAAGCTGGTCTCTCCCATGGGAATATGGACAAGAAGGAAAGAAATACGAGGATGTATGCGTAAGGGATGGCAAAGTGCCAGAGAGATAATTTACCATCCTCCGGTAGGGCTTGTGGAAAAAAATGTTCGAGCCTGCAATGAGGCCAAGATTTAACAATCAAGGCTTTCGCGATGGGCTTCTTCATTTGGAGTGAATTGTGCACACCGAGCTGCGCAGGATAGAATATCGGATGGATGTTGGATACCTGACGGACGAAGGAAGGCAGGGAACATCATCCGCATGTTAGGTGAACAGAACCCGGGCATGGACTTTGGACACTGAGGGGTAAAGTTCACGAATGCCAGGAAGAATCTACCCACAAACGTGGGTTTTAGTGTGGTATTCGAATTGAACCAAAAGAGTCTGAAGGTGCTCACGGACAATCACCATATGGATCCCCACTCTTCCTCGGTAGATTGGAAATGATTCATATCAGGAAGTTGAAGATCATCATCTCTATATTGAGAGCATATCGGGAGCGTTTTCGACTCACTCAAAATAGAACAAATTGCAGCATCTTCGATGCGCTTTCTCACAATGTAACTGCGCGGGGAGGATAGGGCATACAGCGGCGAAAACGCCCGGGATTCGCACTGGCGAAGGGAATACAGAGTAAATCCTACCTGCTAGTAACTTCTCCTACATCATTTACGGAATAGGCAGAAAGAAGGGAAGCCGGAGAAATGAACCGAACTGGCTTGATGCCAGTCCCTGTGATGGAATCTATGCAAACCGGAAACCATTTCCTCAACAAAAAATACCATTGAAAGTGTTAATTGAACATCAGACAAATGCTCTGCGTGATAAGATCTTTTATGGATGAGGACATGGGAACTGCTGACGGTGCGGTATGGGAGAAACCTGGCCACACGCCGACCGTGGCATACGCTTCTGTTTTGCATTACACATTAGACTAAGTTTATGTCGGAAAACAAAAAGGTTAGTCAAAGAATCCTGCAGCATGACAAAGCCTGCTCCTATTTGTTGGCAGCGAGGCTGACAAGGCTGCAGGATTACCACTACATTTTTTTGGTGCATGAGTTAAGGGCTCGATTTAATAGAATCTGTGGCATTGGATAAATTAAGGGATCGAGGGGCTACGAGCGGTAAAACGATAAAAGATCTATAAGACTGAGAGCTTTTGTCCTGATGTCAAGACGGTTAAAGGCATCCATACTGAGACAGTTCTGTTTCCAGAACCTAATTGCGCCCAGTTCAGAGAATTCCGAGTTTATGGCTCATTCAAATATTCTTCTATCCCCCACGGACTATGTCACACGCAAGCTGAACTTCACAAGAAACTTTGCTGTGGACCTTCCAACCAGGTAAAAGTGGAAGACCGGCGGCGTGTTGCAAGACTATGACACGGTATTCTTTACGGACGGATCAAAGATGGCCTATGGAGTCGGCGCGGGGGTTTTCTCGAATACACACGGTGTATCCAAGTCGTATGGTCTCCCAGGTTTCACCAGTGTATTCCAGGCGGAAGTACTGGCGATATTGGAAGTCTGTCGATGGCTGGAGCGTGATTCGAGCCCCAAGCGTAACATAGCCATTCTAACAGACAGCCAAGCGGCTATCAAGGCCTTGTACTCAACGACGACATCTTCCCGGTTGGTGGGGCAGTGCAGAGACGCGCTCAACCATCTGGGCGGCACGCTCAAGATCACTCTCTTCTGGGTTCCCGGGCATAGGAACATAGAGGGGAATGAGCGGGCTGACGAATTGGCCAGGCAAGGCTCTGCTTTTGGCAGTCCCTCGGGGAATACAGTCGGTGTTCCGCTGGCGACTGTCGGGGCCGAGTCTACTCGCACTACCTAGCAGCCGCGGGTCTGAGATGGCAAAGACTTACATGCTGTGCCAAATCAAGGAGAATTTGGCCCGCTTATAACATAGCCCGATCACGGGAGCTCCTGTGCCAGACGCGTGCAAATGCATTCAAGATTACGGTGGTCTGCACGGGGCACTGGCCCATAGGGGACCATGCCGCTAGGCTCGGCTTACCCTACAACTCGCATTGCCGAAGCTGCGGAGAAGGAAGGGAAACCCTCATGCACTTTCTCTGCGATTGCCCAGCTCTGGCTCGAGTCAGGCTGCGGACACTGGGTAAACCATTCTTTGGGGACCTCAGTGAGATTTCTAGCTGCAGGGTCGGAGAGCTGCTTTCCTTCGTGAATGCTACGGGCTGGCTCTGAAGATCCGAGCCAGCTGGACTCTGCTTTCCTGTTCCTATAACAACAGTCACGGTCTTAGGAGTTTGTGGCATCAAAACAGCGCACCAAAGCATTAATTGGGCTCCTCGGAGCGGCCACTGATACCTACCTACCTACCTACCAAATATTCTTTAGTTTCTTTAGGTGGAAATAAAAACTTTTTAAATTGGCCTCCACGATTTCTGGAATCTCTTGTGCGTATAATGAGGGTTTAATGTGACCAATGCCAATATTTTGAAGCCTTTGACTTCAGTCGGCCCCCTGATCGAGGAGGATCGTTGATATCTACAAATTATCAGCACGGAACCAATTTTGACACCGGCTTTGTAGATTATTATCACCATAATTTGCAGAAGCTTGACGCCCCTTCTTTTTCAATTTGTTAAATCTATAAACTAAAATATGAATGGTTGCAAATATCCTCTAGTTGGTGTATAGTGGGTCCATCATACCAATGCGCTTTCGTTGCCGGTTCGCCAAAATCTACTTTAGCGGATCCAGCTAAGTTCGCCGGCGTTACTCTACGTTCGTTTCTGACATGGACTCGTTGTGTAGTATTCGAGTGCGTCTGGAAATAGGGATCTCTGTGGCTATATGAACGCAGACTTTCCTGCCAGCAAATCAATTGCATTGTAATTTTTACAATTAAGAAGGTCGATGGTTCATGCTGTAGCTTTCTATCTGAGATACTTCACCCTCGCGGCGATCTATGAATAATTTTCGTATCAGCCGAAGGTCCCTATGGGCAGAACAGAAAGGACACCTCGACGGCTGGCTGCTTTGTAATCATTTGAAGAAGAATTAGGTGAATATGCCTTAGGTCTATCGTAAAAGACACCGAACATTTTTTGGGAGTAAAGAACTGTGACAAGCCCTGACGCCCTAACGACTAAAACGGCTATATCACAAGAAACAACCCTGTTCTGTGTAAGAGGACCTCATCGGTGATGAGGATCGCACGGAAGTATTTATCAAACAGGGAACACCCTTATCGTAGCTACTCTTACTGTGGTCTTCGCATCCGCGTCTAATCTATCGACTGTTTCAAGTTTAACATGCAATTTTACAGTTGACGTTGTGAATAAAGCCCGAAGAATCTGGACGAAGACCAAAGTTTGGAAGATGAGGGGGGCGGCTCAAATTTCGCAGGTATCAGGAAGATTCGTACCCTACACTGCACGGCAAATATCAGTAGACTCAATTCTTGAGTATCTAGACGAAATCTGGGCATTAATCCTGAACGAGTGCAATGTTGTTCAGGTAAACTTGGGTCTATTTTGGCAATACGATGAAGGATGAGATGGATTGTCAGTCTCTTTATTTCGAGACTCGATTTTGAATTTGGGTTGTGGTTATGAATGCTGTGTTCGTCGGATAATAATGAAACTAATTGTCATTTCGATTCTTTTGACTACTTGGAGGAGGGACTATTGGTCGGTTTTAGATTTTAGAGACGTAGTATCAACTTAGCTATAATTAAAGTTCCTTGCACTTTATATCAGTTTATATTAGCTGGGCATCCAATCCAACACAGATCCAGTGAGTTTAACCTCTGTTGGGAAGCACTTGCTCGACGTGTTTTGCATTTTGCTCATCTGTTAGAAGGTAGTTTTTGGCATACTTAAATCTCGTGACGTAGTGGTTTAGGTAGTCCTGTACCAGGAGCTGCATTCCATGCACAATGTTGGGCACTTCATAGATTCCGTTTTCACATAGCGCAGAACAAATCTGGGAATATTTAGGAAAAGAGCGAAGATCTTTCAATTTCACTATTGTAGAAATTCTTTTGAGTTAGGGTTTCTAGGATATGGTGGGGATGTTTTTCTCAGCTGACGTTGTTTGAGAAAATCACATTTTGTTATGTAAGTAATTATAATTAATTAAATTAAACCGCCGGGCATGCTACGGAGGCTCCTGATGCATGCTTGTATAAGGAGGAAACTTAAGGAGTATCAAGTGTATGAGTGACGTAAAAAACTTATGGAAATAAGAAAAGCGTAATTACAGATTGGGAGTTAGAGGAACAATACCAGGATCTACGAAGTAACCTTAGAAAAGCTATATGCACAAGCAAAAGGGATTGTTACTGGCGGCTATGCCTCAATGCCAATATGAGTTCGTGAGGTGTTGCTTACAGGGTTGGAATGAACAAAATACGTGGGCAGAAAGCACTACTTAGCATTAATAAAAATAATTTAAAATTGAAATTAAATTAACTTTTATCAAGAACATAAAAAGATACTTATATTACCTAATTAATAATATATAATTTAAAACTTAATTGAAACTAATTTACTTTTGAGTTGTTATCTAAGTTACTTTTCCTTAAAAAGTTTTGAGAAAAAAATCGTTTTTTTGGCTTGGCGGGAATGAGCGGCGAGCCGCCGGCGGGTGGCGGACCAGACCACCCCCCACCATAAGGACTAGGGGTACTCGGGTCGGTCTTGGAGTCCGCAACGAGGAGGATCCAGACTTGAAAATAGCCAAAGTGAGAATAGCCAATCTTGAAAGAAGAAATGGCGAGCTGGCGAAGACACTCGAAGATTTAAAAAAGCAAATGACAATGTTAATGAAAAAAAAATGGAAAGCTTACAGAGCAGCTAATGGCTTGGGAGGCGGGCCCGCCGTCTCCAAAGGTAGCCAGAAAAAAGGTTAAGCTTTCTTCGACTACTTTTGCAGTCATGGAGGAACCGGGCTGCCTTGAGGGCGAACAAGTTCTCGACAGCGAATCTGTCCGTATGGAGGACATAGAGAGCAGTAAAGCAGACGATACGAGAGTCAGCGACAACGGTGGCGATGGAAATGTCCCAGAAGAGGATGCTAACCAGGCAAGTTGCAGTAGTGAAGATGGAAAATTGGGTGAGTTTTTGGTCTATGTTTCCAAAAAATTAAAGAAAAAAACAAAACTCAAGAGAAAATGTTAAATAATGTAAAAAATAATGCAAGTACGAGTGAAAATTGAAAAAATGGTCTGACTGGGGATACAATTAGCACCCGAAATAAAGAAAAGGGGGAAAGGGTGCCCCCCATTAATGTTTATAAATTAGGTGGTAGAGATTTAGCCACTCTACTTAATAGGAGCGCGGGGCTGTCAAATTTTGTTATTAAAAAGACGGGGACCGAGAGAGCCCAAGTCCAATGTAATAAAATTGTAGATTACAAAAAAGCACGGGAGGTCCTCGAGCGAGTGAAGGCTCCTCACTTCACCTACACTCCAAAGGAAGAGAAGGTGCAAACCTTCCATCTGAAAGGTTTGGATGCGGAGGAAGAGCCCGATGAGGTGCTCAAAATGCTCCGGGAGACGGGAACTGAGGTCAAGTTCCTCTCAGTGTCACGGTTTAGTACGAGGAGATCCGTTTTGGAAAAACGAATTCTGCCGCACTTCCTCGTGCAGATAAGCCGGGAGAGCCGGGGAAGCGATCTGATCGGCATCAGGTCGCTTAATTACCAGGCCATTCGTTTTGAGCGCCTGCTAAGGGGCGAAATAGTCCAGTGTCGAAGATGCCAGCGCTATGGTCACTCGGCAGTGAACTGTCAAATGACCTTACGATGTGTAAAGTGCGGGAAAGACCATACCGCAGCTGAATGTTCGCTGACTGAAGCAGATGGCAAGAAAAAAACTTTCTGTGTTAACTGCGGAAGCGGAGGCCATCCGGCTTCGTACCATGGATGTCCTGCATACCGCAATGTTAAGGTCACAAGGCAGCAGGCACCGAGATCGGCCCAAAGAACGAAGGTGTCAGCGGCGTTGGACGGTACCGTCCCTTCGGCACCAATCGTCTCGGGGATCCCATTTGCAGAAGTAGTTCGACAAGGGGGAGCTAAGAAGCTCCAACAAGATGCAAGTGGCGGGATGAACACTATCCTCAATAAAATACTAACCATGTGTGAAAACATGCAGCATACGCTACACGTAGACAATACAAAAATAAATAGCATAACAGAATATTTACACAAACAGCATGCCCGCTGCTAGGTCTGCAGTCACAGCGGTACCACTGGATGGTCTCCGGATCATCGCGATTAATGTGAATTCCATCGTAGGAATCCATCGAAGAGCGGAGCTCCTTGATTTCGCTGCCAGACAACAGCCTGACAGAGTCTTGATTTCAGAAACCCACCTCAATCCGAGGCATTCGATAACATTCAAGGATTTTGAATTCGTGAGGAACGATAGACGAAATTGTGATGGGGGAGGTGGTACCGGAATACTTGTGGGTCGCCATTATCGTTTCAGGCATGTTAATAGGCCTGAATTTGAAACCTTTGAGTGTATCGAAGTCTCATGTGTTCTTTTTTCACTGCCTAGAGGAGGGAATTTATACATTCTGTCAGTCTATGCAGTGGGAAACAACCGAGCCAAGTTCAAGGAGGAATTCCATTCTGTGTTCACGATACTCGAACAGAATAGGCTGCATAATTACTATATTATAGCTGGTGACTTGAATGCTAAGCATGCCTCGTGGCTAAACGCCACAAACAATCCCAGAGGGGTATTCCTCAAATCTTGGATAGAGCAATACCAGATAGAGTATAAATGCGAATTATATGGGTCAGAGAGTCCAACCTGGCCCAGGGCAAATTCCTATCTGGATTTGTGCATTGCTGACGCGCGCTTGAACTTTAATTTTAGGAATCCTCAACGGAAACTACAGACTCTTCCTTACGATAGCGACCATAACGCTATTCTTATTGAAGTTCTGTTTGATGGACGAAGAGTTCGCCTTCTGCCGATGGACAGTGGCGTCCACAGGCTGAACTTTAAACAAACAAATTGGAAGAAATTCCAAGAGAGGTTTATTCGGGGATATCGAGAGGAATGCCCACCTCTTGATGGGGAAAACGATAGTACAATTGCACCAGGTGACAGGAAATTGAGCAACGAGGAAATACTTCAGTATCTTCTCAAGCTGGAGAACTTGACGCTGGAAACAATTGAACAAGGCGTCCCTAAGATTAAATCTCGCAATAATATGGAAGGATATGAAACTGCAGCAATAAAACGGTTGAAAAAAGTGAAAAGCCTTCTGCTCACTCGCGTCAACAAAATCTATCGGAGATATGGGGACTATCATCATCCCATATTGGTTGAGTTCAAATCACTTATTCGTCAACATTACGTAAATGAAGTGAACTTCCAATGGTGGGAGAAGTTAAAGGGTATTTCACCAAGCGATCCAGATTCCATGTTTACTAAGATAAATACGTTATTCCGGAAGAAGTCACGAATAACTGTACCGAGAATTAAAGTCGGTGGCAGCGAGATCCAACACCTTATTGACTCAGGTATAGACACGAATAGTGTAACTGCTGATGCGCAAGGCAATTACATCGTGATGGATGATGCTCTGAAACTCGAACTTATAGGGGAGCACTTTGAATCGGTGCATCTGCCCAGAACGGACTTAGAGCCAACGCGACTTTCGGAAATTGTAGAACGAGATGTCCACAATTTCAAATATAGCCTGAACGGTACCACAGTTCTCCAATTTAGCTCTGCGTTGCAGGCTGATCTCATACCGAGTGATAATCTGCTTGATTACTTTGTCTCATGTGTAGAGTTAACTTCCATATTCAGAAGAGTAAACAATAAGAGATCATCCGGTATGGATGGCATTCCCAACGTGGTCCTCAGGCATTTACCAGACATTGCCATTCGTAATTATTGCATTTTGTTCAATAATTTATTGAACAATTCCTTCTTTCCAGGACAATGGCAGAAAGCCCGAGTATTCCCGATTTTAAAGAGAGGGAAGGATTCATCCAGCCCTCAAAGCTACCGCCCAATCAGTTTGCTGCCTAACATCAGCAAGGGGTTTGAGGTTTTGGTATTGAAAGCCTTGAACGGGCATATCAAGAGGAAGGAATTATTGCCGAACGCCCAATTCGGATTTCGATCTGGACATTCGGCAATACATGCAATAACGAAGGTAACGTCTGATATTTGCTGGCGAATTAACAATGGTGAGTGCGTAGGCGCTTGCCTTATAGACATGGAGAAAGCCTTTGATACCGTCTGGTTGGATGGACTGATTTTCAGGCTCCTGAAGAATGAGTTTTCCAGTCACCTCGTAGCGATGATGTGTAGTATGCTGTATGGCAAATGCTTTGTCGTTACGGACGGAAATCTCACTACTAACAGAGAATTTCATGTTCTGAATGGATTACAGCAAGGGACAGTGACTGCGCCTACACTTTTTGCGGTATTTGCCGACGAATTGCTCAATTCTTTCGATTTTAATAAATCTCCTAAAAGGTCGTTGGTTGCCTTTGCTGACGATCTGATAGCCTACACGGCGCACAAGAAGGTAACTGAGGTGCAAGTTGAACTTCAGAAGATGTTCAATGATATTAAGTTCTTCACGAACAGTTGGCGGATGAAAATCAATGCGTAAAAGTGTGAAACGATTCTGTTTCGAAATTCCTTAGCGTATGCCAGTAGGAACTTGAAAAGGAATTGGAGAGATTTCCACATTGTCGCGAACGAGGATAGTTCTGAGCGCATTCCTCATAAGAACTGCGTTAGATACCTGGGTGTGCGTCTTGACGAGCGTCTCCAATTTAACGAGCACGTTAAAGTCGCGCTAGAAAGCGCTCGCAAGGCATTCATGTCTCTTCGAAGACTCTTTTATGCTCCACATCTTAGCCGGAAGGTTGAGATTATTTGTTATCTTACTTTGGTTAGACCGGTGCTCACCTACGGGTGTGCTATCTGGTTTAATTTGAGTGCTAGCCAAATGGAGAAAATAAGGATGTTTGAAAGAAAATGTCTGCGTGCTTGCACGGGGCTTAATAGGACTGCTTCGTCAAACTATGAGCACTATGTAACTAATGAAGTGATGTATGCAGCTGCTGCTGTGCCGAGAATCGACACAGTTATCGACAGATTGATTCGGAATCATATAGTGCGATCTGCTTCGCATGGTGAGAACCCTTGGGTTTCGCAGTCGTTCTACCCAAATGATGGGTATTTCGAGAAAACTCTCACGACAGGCTTCATTCCTCCCGAAGCGTTCGTGTATCTTGACAGGAATGGTTTAATTCTTGATTGTGCCGGTGATCCGGTTATGTATCATATACATAGACGGGCCACGAACAAAAGGATAGAATACCCCCCAAATTTGACAGTGGGGGCTCCGGGATTCGACTGGAGATACTCCAGAGCGAGAGCAATTGATATTAAGCGGGATGAAAAAGAGAAATCTTGGTACTGGTGGCTGCGGGATGCCGGTTAGCGGTGACCGTGCTCAGTTCTGCCATTTGTTTCTTGGTGGGGCTTTGTAAATATGTACATATTGAACGGGTGCTGATTTTGTCTCCAGTTGTAACTTATAAATACATACGTTTTTATTCTTTGTTTTTTTTGTATGGATGTTATTGTAAAAAAAAGAAAAAATGTGTAATATAAAATATATAATTATGATAGTTTTAAGAACAATAATTTAAGTTAAAAGTATTTTTTGAAGCGATCAAATATTTATTATTACTTTTATATTTCTTTATTTGCCACTAAGGCCAAGTGAATTCTGTCGGGTTTTTGACCATTTCCCGACAACTTATTGTAAAATTAGATTTTTATTTCTTACTGTTTCTCTTCTCTGTCTGTAAATTGCTATTCGAAAACTTTGAGAGCCCACAGTGGCCATTCGATTTAAGTTATTTTTGTTATTTTAAAAGATTGTTTTTTATTGTTCATTTTTCCAATCTATATACTATTGTTACCTATTTCTTAAAAATAAAAATGATTTTTAAACTAAAAAAAAAACACTACTTAGCGGTTCAACAGGATGCTTCTTTGATCCCTGAGGTCATTGAGGAGGAACTGCGGGGAATCTGCGGGAATATTAGAAATAAGGAGGCTCTGGAATTGGATTGGGTTCCAAACAAGGCTTTCAAGTGTGTTGATATTGCAAACCCGTGTAGTTCACAAGTACATGTAACCCGTGCAGGGTGAAAGGTGTGCTTCCTTTTCAGTGAGAGAGGTAGAAGTTAGTTCTACTATTGAAGCCCGAAAGGCAATTTGACGTCCTTTTTCACATCGTCCATCGTCTTCTAGAAACTATGGAGAAGATGTGGAAGAGGGTGATTCACAACAGGCTGTCCCAATCGTGGAGCGTCTATCAGAACGACTGTATGAGTTTATGTTCTACGGTCGATGCGATAGAAATAATCATTGATTTGGCTCGCTTTATGTCAACAATGCAAGTTCGGCCAACTATGGTTGGATAAAAGGTACTTTGGATAAACTGGGTGCGCCTGGCTATTTGGCCCGGTTAACCGAGAGTTAGCTCACGGTGAGTTTTTTCTGGTAAAAACGAGGGACGTGTGGATAGAGTACATTGTGACAGAAGACGACCTTCAAGGTTTTCGGAGCTCATATACGAAAAAGTGCAACTTTGCAGCTTTGTTTGGTTTTACAGGCAACCTGGCAGTGTTAGCTTTTCGTTAATGATGATCTACGTCTTTCTACATCAATTCACGTTCAAAACTAATCAATACGTATGAATGACGATGAACTGCTCTCACTATGAAGTAGAGCGGAATCCATATTCAATCCTTATTATAAGTAAAAGGATTGCTCCAAGATGCTGAACAGGGTTTAGCTTTTAACGAAATTTATTGCCTATCTGGTGGGAACTTAACCGCAGATTCTTTCGTTTTAAACTTAAAATATGGAGGCATAAGGAAGAGAATTCTCCAATAAGGAAGTTCATCGTATCCCATAAACACTCATCACGTTTGTGTCGCAATACACGTGTGCCTTACATTATCACAAATCGACCATAAATAACCATTCCCCTAACGGATCACAGTCATCACAACCATCCTAAATTTCCTTGTCTTGTCATTTGTGATTTTTCCGCAATAGTGAAATTGCAATGTTGGGGTAATAAACTCCACATTTTCTTGGACAAGTGCCACCACTTAAGACAATGAAAACATAAATCCTTCACCGGCAAGCAATTGATCTCGATCATGTTAACACTCAGTTTTTGTAATGCGAATTGAAGTTAAGAGTGAGTGCAGTGATACAGATGAAAGATCGTTTCTTAGTTGTTTCTTGCGAAATATCATCAAGGAAAACTCCTTTGACATAATGATTGATTGGAAATGATCGTGGAGTGATTATGGCGTGATAAATTGAACCTATTCGATGGAGCAATGGATGTTTGGCAGGGAAATTTGCTTCGAGATATTGGAGCGATGTCGGTCCAGTTGGGAGTTAAGGGATATTTTTCAGCGCTTTTGGAAAACTGTGGATCTCGAAGGAAGGCGAAATTCAATGCATGTACAATGATAGCTCCGCATTTTTTTCAGGAGAAGGACTTCTGCTCTATACTTCTTTGATTTTGGGAGGACTTTTAGTATCTTTAAAGTCTCGGGTAAAGTTCGGCGCAGCTTAGGATGCAGGATATCATTGTGAGTGGAGTAAAGAAGGAAATCTTTGGGAAAGACGATTTTGGTGTAGTCTTATGTCTACATTTTGAAGTGCGGTCTCATTTACTTTTCTTTTATGAAACGCTACAACCCTTTTCCTAATGGCCAGCAATCCTCATATCCTCTGCAGGCTGCATCACGTATGATTATCATCTATCAGTAACATAAACATGATCTTCATCGTATGTGATTGGCATGATCGCGATCTGCGAATGCTCTTTGCAGAATAGCATTAAATTGTCGATATCCCTCAGAGTCTTTACACTGGCGTAGTTGTGCCGAGCGCAATTGGTTCACACAATGTACTGAGAAAGTCTGTAATTTCAAATGCCACTTCTTGGAATGAGCCAAGCACGCAGACCAAACATCATCGTGATGTCATGCATACAAATGACGTGGAACAAGATCAATTCAACAGTCGTGAACTCCTTCAAGATTCTTAATAATATTCTTTTGCCTCTTTGGAAATGTAAAAATACATGGAAATACCATGGCACAGTGCTAATTTTCGATTCCAATTTCATGTTCAGAATTGAACTGATTGAAATTGAAATTGTACAGTGCGAATGTAAACAAAGTGGTATATGGCCCCATATTTTTTTGGTCTTATATTCTCTGCCGAGTCGCAAGCGACTCGGCTCTAGGGATTTTCGTTACGTGCCGTAGTCATTCCAATTAGGCAACACACAATATAAATGATGGCTTGAGAAAATAAACCATGCGAGAAAAAATGGATTCAAGTACAAACATTGTTTATGAAATTCACATCTCTCTCTTATGTTTGGCGTGAAATCGATCGTTTATGCTGTGGATTTCCGTAGTTTTCGTAACTTGAATTGATGACTTCATTTCGACATTTTTAATTTTAACTTATTACGTACTTCATGGTAGCTGATCCCTTGGTTGAAAGTGGCAATGCCATTTGGGTGGTATCTGATGCTGTCAGAGGAGATGTTTTCTGTCAGATTCCGAATATTAGCAAATTGTTGAGTTTCCAAGAAAAGGTAGACATTGGCATTGGAAATCTAGTTTGGAACCATCCAAAACCAAGCAGCTTCGATGGCAGAGTACCATTCACGTGGTCGGAAATTTAATGGACAGAAATGTTCTCGCACCTACTAAAATGTTTACCAATTCATGCTTTGAAGGAAACTCCTGCAATCCAGAGGAAGCAGACATTAACCCTGCATCCGAGAGTCGTAAAATTTGCAACATTAGCACACGCAATAGAGCAAATACAAAATATGGATGGAGTCTTTTGAAATGCACAACCATTTGCAGATACTTTGCGTCTAAGTTTGGTGCTAGTGATTTATGTGAGTTTGCTGAGATTTCACAGGCATTTATCATAATATGCAATTGCGGAGCGGACGTCTCAATGGGCGAGAACTTGAAATGAGATATAGCTGTTAAAGCTATTTAATGAATATGAGGACGTACATCGGTTTGTGAATTAAATTATGATGTTACCAAGGATGGTGCGATGCTGGAGTTGGTTGATTCGAGTCCTGATTCAGTTATGAATCAACATAAAATAAGGAAATTTGAGTGATATAATCCCGGCCGTCATCAGGGAGCCTGTTTGACATGAGGTCATTGTGGAAACCAGGGACCAAGAGTTTGGTCGTCGGCCACGTCCAGAAGGGGCTGATTGGGGCACCTTAAGATCTGGCTGACTGGGGAGTCATAGAAGTGGATCGATGAACGGAAGCGAAATCCCGAGAAGTTCAGCGTAGTGTACGTAATGACAAGAGAGAATTGGCTATTGCGCTGGTCAGGGAAGCGGAAGATGCCGCAGATCGCAATCAGAACTGTATACCGCATCCCGAAAGAGCTTGTATATGGTCGCAAATCTTTCGATGGGCCTGTGAAGGACGTCAACGGTTCACTTCTCATTCATGATGATGAACAACTGAAGAGGTGGAATGGACACTTCATTATGGTTCTTAACCGTATTACAACCGGTGGGGTTCCTCTTTTTGTGGATGAAACGGCTAGTCACCGTAAAATGTGGATATGGACTGTTTCTCCAAGTAGAATAGAAACATTTCGACTGTCAATGCACTCAAACGGAGTAAATCCGCTGGGCTTGATGGTCTCCCTACAGAGTTATTTATCGCTGCGCCCGCAGTCTCTGTAGATTTGCTGCTTCTACTTGTATAGAAATCTTGGAAATTCGAGGCCTTTCCCAGAGTGCGGAAGAAGGGATGATCGTCAAGATCCCAAAGACGGTCATCTATTTTGCGTATCTATTGCCGTTGCAAAGATAATAGCTAAAATAATCCTGGAACGCATCAAAAAACATATCGGAAGCTTGTTCGACAGAGAGCAGGTTGGTTTCCAGTCTGAATCCTCCTATATTAACCACATCAGCACCCTACGGATCATTTTGGAAAAGTGCGCGGAATTTAGATCTACGCTGCACGTGCTCTTTATCGATCTCGAGAAAGCTTGCGGTAACTTGAACAGGGAGTGCATCTAGGGTGCTCCAAGCGGGAGGTACATTCCGGAGAAACTGATAGTTATATCAGAGTGACATGACATGATATGGCGCAAAATATCACGTGCAGCACCGAGGCAAAATCTCGAAGGATTTTGATGTCCAAAGTGGAGTCCACCAGAGTTCCATCCTATCACCGATACTATTTCTTCTTGCTACTGGTGACGTCCTTCAATAGCTTATGACATCTTTCCTCAAACACCTCGCCTACGCTGATGATATCTGTTTATGCTCCCACCAGGTTAGGGATCTTGGTCAAATGGCTCTGGATTTGGAAAGAGAGATAAGTAGAGTTGGACTGAAGATAAACACCAATCAGTTTGATGGGTCATCGCGCTCTTCATATCTGCATCCATGCCCAAAGCATCGAAAGCGTCAATCAATTTGTATATCTAGGAAACGTGGTTTCTATCAACGGTGGGAGCGAACTGGATGTCGCCCGCATTGTAACTGTTTTTGCTGCCCTGTCTAAAATCTGGAAATGCAGTAGTATCAACACCAAGATGAATATGACTTGCAATTTCGTCCAGGGCAGAGGCAACTCATCAGACCCTGTGTCACCTCTGCCCTGGGAGCAGTGTGGCCGAAGTAGTTACAAGTTCTCATTTGCTCCTTTATATTAATTCAAAAACACTACATGTATATAAAATTCAGGCCTAAGCCGGCCCAGGCCAAATTAGAAACTTTCTTTAAGAATCGAGGGATTCTTAATTCCGCGAGCCATCAAGATTTAGTTAAGACTGTTCTGTAATAACACATGGAAAATGAACTCCACTGTTACCCAAAAGCTCCAAGCTTTCGTCTCCAACGTGGGGTCTCATTCGTTAGGTTCAGAGCACTGCATTTGTGAGGTTCCGAATAAGTGAACCAGTGGAAAACAGCCTCTTCCCTGCTCCCAACTTCGTTTTGGTGTGCGTGACCTTGCATTTTCCAAGGCAGGGTGGGTCGAATTTCTCCAACATTTAAGGTGTTTGGGGTGACTTTCCCCTCTAGGTCGACTCTGCCCACATCCCATAAATTATTATACATTGTCAGTGGCTTTCTTCTTCGAATTATTGAAGACGTAGTTAGCGTTGAATTTTACGTTCATTTTCAGTGGATAGAGTGCTCAAATTGTTTAAGCTTCGGTGAGCCAGGCTGTTTCTGTCTTTGGATTCCAATAGTGGAGACGTTGCACGGCAGTCTGCATGAAATTCGATTAGGGCATCGTTGACGGCCAAGAACGTTCGACCGTCGTTCAAGAGGGCGGCCTTGGTAACTTTGTTGATCGTCATGGTGTCCAAACGAAGTGAGGTTAGCTTTGATCAGCAGCATCTCCCATTTCTTAACAATTGTGGTCAAAATCAGGAATTTGAATTCGCTTTTGGTTGATTAACCGCTACATCCGCCGCACATATTTGAGACAGCATGTGAAGTCTACGATTCGCATGTGGGACTTTACATTCTACTTTGAATCATCATCATCAACGGCGCAACAACCGGTATCCGGTCTAGGCCTGCCTTAATAAGGAACTCCAGACATCCCGGTTTTGCGCCGAGGTCCACCAATTCGATATCCCTAAAAGCTGTCTGGCGTCCTGGCCCACGCCATCGCTCCATCTTAGGCAGGGTCTGCCTCGTCTTCTTTTCCTACCATAGATATTGCCCCTACTTTGAATGATTCCTAATAAAGTTCGTTTCTATGGCATCCAGTTCGTTTCGGTTTGAGAATCAGTTGCAGCTGATTGGCTACCGAAAAATCGGTGGTGTCGGGCGAATCGATTGATGAAACCTGATTTCGATCGCGTTCGTAGATCAAGAGGTGACGCGATCGTTTCGCCCCTGCCGGAATCAGATGCTTACCTGCAATCCGGTACCAAGGCTGCCTATCAATTTTAGGCTTGACTACAAATAGAAGACAATATCTAACCTCTCTCCATGGCGTCGTTTAATCCGCTTTGGGACATCTGGGATATTTCTGTGTATCCAGCGTCGTTTAAGAGGATCGTCCCATCATTCTAATATTGCTTCAGTTTGTGCCAACTGTCGACGATAGATTCACCGATTACATATGATTGGCCATACAGGCGTCGACCCTCGTTCGCCAAAATATCGATGGGGGCCATGCCTGCTATCGCGCATGCTACTTCGTCAGATGTTGTACTGTAGGCGAACGATGTCCGCAGTGCACCTAATCGGTATGGGGGGCATTTTTTTCCAATTTGCTTCATCCTTCAATGCGGAGGCCCAGTTAGGAGCTGCAAGTAAAATTGTGCTAACGACTTTCTAGATAAGGGGTCAAAGGCTTCTCGTTTTTCCGCCTATATTCGGTAACATTTCTCCCACTAATGTTGCAACTCCGGTTGTTTTTGTTATGAAACTTTCCAGATGTGGCTTGAAGTTTAACTTTTTGTCGATCATGATTCCCAGGTATTTGAGCGTTGATTGCGAGTGTATGGTTTGTTCGCCAATTCTAATCTTCATCGACGTTTGCTTCCTTCGTTTAGTGATTAAGGCTACCTCCGTTTTATGCTCTACGAGCGCCAGACAAACGCCTTCTAGCCAGGATCTGATTTCCCGGTTTAAAGGTCGTTGTATACCTTTAACATTATTAGAAGGTAATTTGAGTGCTAATGAACACGTCTATGCCTTATTGTATTTTTTACCGTCTTTTGTGGAATAAAGCTTTATAGAGTAGCATAGGGTTGACTTGGACTTTCAACTGTAGATTCCCACTGACATCCCAAGAATTGTATTGCTTTGCCATGTTACTCTCGAATTGAGTGATGACCAACTGGATAGTCTCCAAAGGTCCATACCTTCTGGAGTGTGTAGCAATAGCGCTTTTTGCACTTAACATTTCGCAATAAACATTGGCCTGAACAGGCCTCACGACTGTGAAGTTGAGAGGACGGATTCGCTTCCCGAGCTTGGAATTTCTCGGCTCCCTGGAATAGAAATTTCAATAAAAAAAGGGATAATAGTAGGACCACACAATTTTTACCCCAGATCCATATAATTTTCACTTCGGGCCCAGTTTCTTTGCATAATTTTCCTTTTCGGCACGCATTTTCTCTCTACAGTTGTGGATAGTACCTTATCACCACTGAGCACATAAGGGGAGACATTTTCTCAAACAACAAGCATTGAAGTTGGTTTCCATTGGCGGAAGTGTACGATTTTCCAGTAATGTCACACATTGAGAAAGACCGCTTTATTACTGCGTTCAAGGTTTCGGCACTGGTTCCCCTTGACTCATACTTTTGTTAAACCTTTGTACAATACATCTAGCAGGTTATTTATATTAGTCATTATCATCCTAATTGACGGTCAGAATAGGTCCTGTGCTACTTCCCAAAAATGACTACCGATTAATAAAAATTTCCATCATTACACAAGATTTTCAAACCCAAAAAATATCCTTTTTTAAGGTTTTGTGTAAAACAAAACTTTATTAAAATCGGTTTACTGTCTGTCGGTCCGTCACACGCATTTTTCTCGGAGACTGTAGCAGCGATTGACAACAAATTTGGTGGAAAGGTGGGAACTGCTCACGCTCACGCATACAGTAAATTACATCCTGTTATGTCGAATTTAAGGGAAGGTCCCCATTGATGCAAAAGGGGGGAGTACATTTTTTTTTCACCAAATATAGTCATGTGTAGTATCAAATGAAAGATCTCGGTTAGTACTTTCCGAAGCCGGTCTTAGTTTTGACATTTGTCTGAAAGGCGGGGAGTTTGGGGGGTCGAAACTGATCATTTATTTAACGAGGCCATTCTCAGAAGCTGCCCAACCAAAAAATTTGAGAAAAATTAAGAGGCTGCCACTATATAGCGGTTAGGCTCCGAAATACCTTCCATACCGATTTCCCTTCAAATAAAGTTAATAATAATATTTTACTTTAATTTTCAGTAATTGGCGTCAGAACCCCCCTTAAGTTCATCCTAGCATCACGAAATTTGCAGCAATCTGGGTTATAATATATAGGTTGATCCTTCCAAGTTTGGTGGAAATCGCACTATTACTAACAAAGTAATAATAGGTCAAATTTGGCACTTCTTTGCAAATTCAAGATTTTGAATGTCAATATCATCCGAAAGTGGATATTCTCACATAATATATGCATATATTACGTGTTACGTACTAATGGGACAAATTCACACTCAAATGTCTTTATAAAGGAAATACACACAACCTTTTATATCTGAAGTGTCCAGCTTATAGGTTTCTTTCGGATTTCTTCTTTTTAAGGTTTTGTGTAAAACAAGCCCTTTAAGTGTTTTTTATCCCGGAGATCACTTTGCTGATTCTATCCTTCTGAAATTGCAAACTTTCGTTTCTATTAGAAATTCAGATTTACTTTCATTAACAGCTCTTCGAAAATAGGAACCATGCCTCCTAAAGGATTTGGCACCTTTTTTGTATCTTGACGCAACTAGATATACCTTCAATGACATGAACGGTTCAAGCATCAAATCTAATCCCGATTCAATATGCTCACTTGAACGATTAAGTACATTTCAGCACTCACTAGTATGGGACCTAATTTCTCTCCTCTTTTGAACGCTGCTTCCTTTGTTTACGCTATTTCGAATCTTTCTTAACTTAGCGTTCAAACTTCGAAGTAGCTAATTATTCCTCGTTTCTTATCCCCATCAGAAGCCTATCAACAGTGAACCATCTCAATTTCAATCAAATCAATTTATCCCATAAACAAATTCATTTTATTATCTTTAAAGGAACATTAAATTGACTTAATTACACCCTAAATGACTGTCTTTCATGCTGCAGTAGTAACCTACATGCATGCATGCATTAAAATGCAGCAGTCATAAAACAGGGCCATATATCCCTTCATTGATGGTGTCAGTATCCATGGAGACGTTCTGAAAATCAATTCTTCCAAGCTATGAAATCGGAGCCAGAATCCTATCAATTACGTAAAGATCATTGGACGCCACTTTTATGGGCTGAAGGGCTGGCAGATTGCAGAAGGGTTGCATTGTTTTGAGTTGGATGGCGACTCTGCGGTTCTATGTTTTATGAACGTCTGTTTACCTGACATTGCGACTTTTGTTACGTTAAACGTAATGATTTATGAAATCATGACTACCTCCATTCTCATTGGCAAGCTTCGGTATGAATTCCTCCTGTCTGCTGAATATATTTGTCGTTATCAATTGGAAATGGTTGTTTTTACATGCTTCGACTCCATTTGTTATTATTGGCAGTTTATAAAACATTTAGGTCTGTTCAAGACACGCAATGTTCAGTAGCTTATCGGGGCTGAAACTCCTGCCTGCATTCAAGATATACATAAGCAGCCGCGTCTGTAATCTTTTGTATTTCTGGGTTATTAGTGGATAAATTGACAAAACAAACGTCTAGGAAATGTAGTAGTCTGACAAGGCGTTCCTGGCACCGTTTCAAATATTTTCGGATAATTGGTGGTTTCAGGTAGATAATTCTGCCGGAAATATTAATGGATGATTGGTGACAGATTAGATGTGGGTAAGAAGGTACGGAATTGTCTTTGGATGGGATAATGGATAATTGTTTAAAGTTGGTATTTAGAATATGCTAAGCCCTCGGAATTTTTTCAAAACTTTCTATATGAAATAGTTTAGGGCTCATTGGCAATTTTTGGGTCATGTTCAATGCCTTTTAAGACACTGGGGAAGTGATATAAATTCAGTGGCGTCGATTTCAAAAGGTCATTAAAAAAATGATGAAGAGTCGGTATTTCTCATCCACCAAGGATCACAGTTCTGCACCTAATTCAGTCGTTAGGGATGCTTTGTTGTAAAGAGGACTGGCAATTTGCATCTTTATACCTTAAAAGACTCATGTTTTGGTACATTTTTTGTAGCAATAGAAAAATATATCATCTTAAGTTTTTATTTAGTTCAATGAGAACAGAAAGAAAGCATGAAGTAGTTTCAGAAAAGAGATTCCAGACCGTGCGAAATGAAAAGGGAGGAGGTGGGAGGGGGAGGGCCTCGTAGGTCTAGTTCTCAGCCCTTGGTTAGGTCTATTGGAGTTCATTGGAATTTTGTAAAAGTTGCTGCGAGCTTCCTTTACGGCGAAGATCGCCCCGTCTTAAAATTAGACTAGTTTGGACACGTCCAAATAAGGATAATGGTCGCGGCAAATTAAAAGAGAGAAATGTTCTCTCTGGTCAGAAAACAAAAGCAAGAGGGCAAACATAGCCTGTAATGGGAGAATTACACCCTATTTTTTTTGGATTTGCCATCCCCTCCCTTGCTTGGGAAGTGCTCCCGCGGTTCAACTCAAAATTTGAATGAATCCTACCACAATATATTGATGACAATACTAGCCAAAATAATTTTAATTTCTTTTCAAAATCTGCTTCACTATTTAGCGACGGGTAGGCTGGTAAGTAAAAGTGTTTGCCCCATCAATTGGATCATAATTAGCAAGACGTTGTGTCGTTTTGATGCCACTATTCCCGAGAATATGGCCGGTGAAAGAAGTAAAATCTAGCAAGCTCTTAATCTCAGAGTCAATCCTTGAAGCTCACCATACAACTAGAGATTTTCTTGTGGTCGCCAAAGGACGGTTTTGTGTCTGGCTCTAGCTAAGGCTCGCAGTTTCGATATTGCTTATTATAAGGTATGTTGAGTATAGTGGTATGGAGTCAACTGACAAGTGATCAAAGGACTGCTCAACGCTCTCAATGCACCTGACTATCGCTACAGATTGCGGTGCGCCTGCCCTTGAACCGCTCGTCAATCTTCCGGGTTGCCGGCATCAAGATCGCATCCACTTCAGCCTGAAAGACCGTTATATATTGTCCCAAGAGAAAAGGCCTTTTCTCGTTTTTATTCGAAAGCAAAACTGCTGCTCCAGAACCCTGTTCTGTTTTTGAGCCATCGGGGTAAAAGACGTCAGTATATTCTGTCACGCATTCTTCTGGTTCATCCCAGTTCTCTCTTCGTTTCAAGATAACTTCATATTTACTACCAAGCAGATATATGGGGATCCGGGAATCAGAAGTCAAAAAACGAAACGAGCGAAAACTGGATTCAGTTCTCCCAATAACTCTTCCAATGCTATGTGTCCCCCATGTTTATTGTTTCCCTATAGATCTAATCGAATTAGTCTATTAGCAATGAACAACAAATTGAGTAATACATTCAGAGTTGCGTCGGATGTCGTGCTTATGGCACCGGTGATACCCAGACAGACAGTTCTCTGCAGTGTATCCAGTTTACAGCGAAACTCTTTTGCTTCGCCTTAACTCACCACACTACATATGCGTAAGCGAACATCAGCCTAATGATAACGACATATATCCACATTACTACTAGCCTAAGTCTCCATTTCGAGTCAAAGGTCCGCCTAGACAGCCCATAAGCTGTGAGAGCTCATTTCATCTTTACCAAGACATGATTGTTCCAAAGAAGCTTCTATTATAGAATAACTCCCAGATATTTCACTTCTTCGGAGATTTGAAGGATTGTATCCCTCATCTTTGGAAGGCAAAGACCATTCAGTTTCCTCCCTTTTGTAAATAATACCATTGTAGTTTTATTTGAATTTACTGAAAGTCCATGCCTGAGGTACCAATTGTCAATTAAATTAACGGAGCGATGTGTATTTCTACACACCATTTCGAGATTTCGACCAACAGCTAGCACAGTCGCGTTATCTGCATAAGTTTGAGCGTGTATTGGAAGATTTTGTAATTCGCATAGTAGTGATTCGATCAACATACTCCACACAAATGGCGGTAGCACACCTCCTTCAGGGCAGCCTTTTGTGGCTTCCATTGTTAGCTAGCGATTAACACTAATTTCAGCACACAACAATCTCTGTGTTACCATAGCGTAGATTCATTTAAGTAAAGTTTCATCAACGCCATGCTCTCTGACGGCATCACAGAGCTTTTGGAAGGGCGCACAGTCCCCCCAAAAAGCCCGTTCAATGTCCACGAACCACTCCCATCGCGTACTCGCCTTTCAGAGTTACATCCTTCATTTTTGAAACCAAAGAATGAACAGCAAATTCACAGGACTTTCCACGTTGGTAAGCATGTTCGTTTTCATTTAATGGATGCGACCTTAGTGCCTTCTCGGGAATGTGACGCTCTCCAGATATTTCACCGAAAATTATGTTAAGCTGAGTTGGCTGAAGTTCTTTGGATTTGAATAGTCATCTTTCTTAGGTTTAGGTATGAAGACCACCTTAATCGTCTACCAAAAGGAAGACACGTAGCCCAGAGCAAGACATCAACGAAAAACATTTCTTAGAAGTCGCTCTAAGTGCTCTATAGCCTCTTTTAGCATGGCTGGGTAGATGCTATCCATGCCAGGTGCTTTGAAGTGTTTAAATGATAGTATAGTAGCTCTCGTCTTTTCATTGGCAACAACCGCTCTCTTAGTGTTTCAATTAGCTTTTGTAGCTCTCGGTTCTACCATGGACCCATTCTACTGCATTGGCTCTGGGAAATAGGACAAGCCTCTTCAAAGCATAAAAGTGTGCGATTCAGAGTTTCCAATTGATCTTATATCGCCAAAGGAGTCGTTAGTCTCCTAGGGAACTCTACTTTGTCGCCAAGAAGTTTGTCCAATCCGTTTTCCTAGGATTCCGTCTTTGTATTGCAGAGTATTCGCCCTCAATAGTCAGACTGAATTCTATGTAACGGTGATCTCAGAGTGAGACTTCATTATCTAATCAACTCTAACAACTTTGAAGCGCAGATTGTTAAGTCAATTACTTCGCTCCTTCTTGGCCCCAAGAACGTAGGGGCGCACCCTACGTTCCCGAATATCAGACCAGCTGAAGTGATAAGATCAAACAGCTTCTCTCAACCTATTCAAGACCACTTGATTCTTAGTTCTTGCGTCGGCAGAGGACACAAAGAATCATAGGGTAAGTAAGCAGCGGCAACTATAACGTGTCTCCTCTTACCATTAACCTGGTATTGTAAGTTGATCGCAACAGGGTCTTGGGAACAGAACTATCTCAGCATGGTGGCCTTTAAAAATGTTGACATCGGAACGCAGGCCCTGGGTCTCGAGGAGCTTTCATAGAAGCAGATCCTAGTCACTTTGACTGATCCAATACCACAAATTTCGTTGAAATTAACCAATGGCTCTTGAACCAGAAATATATATCGTCAGACCTGTAATTTTGCCCGCTTTGCCGCCAGGAATAGGAAGGAAGAGACTTTGGCATGCTGCATGTTAATTTGACTCTTATATTTGTACATATAAGTGTAGTCTAGTATGAAAAACGCCGCTAACTGAAAAGTCAGCGGCGTTCAGTGTGGATCCCATCGAGGTTACCAGCTTGTCCTCAGCTTCTGCCGAAAGTTCCGGTTTGTGTGGACATCGCCACACTTGGTGGTGCAGCAACGGCCATGTCCTTATTCCCAAGAAACTTCGCCTTCTTTTGCAGTGCCTTCAGTTGTTGTCGGCTAGAAACCCTCCCAGGTTCACTGTATCCGGGCTGCATGGATCTGTTTCCACCTACCAGAATTAGACCAGTTACACTTTACCAGCTTTTCTTTCTTCCACCTTTCCTGGTAGAGGTGGAAGAGAAGATTCTAAGAGTGAGGAAGGGTGGAAATTCCTCCGGGCATCTCATGACCTCATTTATACTGTGTGCCAACCGACTGTGTACGCTGGTAAATTTCTTATTCCAGAAATTCTGCACCCGATCTAGACCTGGGGATGCATAGTTTCGGTAAACCCTCTGCACTTTACTTCTTACCCATCTGCTGATATTGCCAGTGCTGATATGAATCAGTCTAGCAATGTCCTGCCTTAGTGAGTCCCGCCGACGTTCCAGACGAATTTTCCATGGTGGATCTCTTTCGTCACTCAAACCAATAACAACGAAAGTGAATCTTCTGACCGTGCAACCTGATAGCCACAACTGCATCACAATACACAAGTGATTGTAGTTGCAGCAGCGACATATTAGCCCACAGCCGAAATGCAATCTCATCATTGATTTGAGGTAGAATTCCCGGAGTTGCTGGAGATGCATAGAGCCTGGGAATACCTGGTCTATGCAAAGGATCCATGTCCGAGAATTCTCTACACGCTCTTTGGAATTCATCCTAAACCTCTGAACCTCAGCGGAAACTTCAGCTGGACGGTGGAGTAGAGTGCTTCGGCGAGTAGTGAAACTGTTTCCGATGACCTCAAGTCGAACACGCTCCCTGATGGTGGCCGGGATTATGTCGTTGCGAGTAATAAAGCGGTACTGGTCTGCAACTCGCTGCACAGTCACGCGCAAATTCCAGAAACCGCTCGATGAATCTCTGGTGCAACAAGGGGCGGTAAGATGCTGTTCCCGCCCCCGCCGTTATTTCGTAGTAGGAGCGGATGATGAAGAGGTTTATTTTTTCAGTCCACTTCATCCGCTGCCTACCCGAACCTGCTGAAGCGGCCGCCATAGATTGTGGCGAAACAGATGCAGCAGGCGGAGCTATGCTCCTGGTCGTCGTGGCGCCTAGACGTCGAACCGCCCCACGACTAGCGGTTTCGACGCCATACTGTCCATTACCCGACCCAGTCACCAAGTCAGACGATTGCCGCCGGTTATCCGTACCGGACCTCAAATTCCTTCTTCTCATCAGATGAATGTGCATTTTATACCTAACTGCCAGGTGTGGGGATAGCTTCCTTAGTGACTAATTTGCAGGACTGCAAAGTTCCTGCACTTTCCTCACTTACCTCCTGAGACGCTGCGGTGACGTACAGCCATTCAGACTGAAGCTATCCATCCCTCCTCCTTTCACAACCGGGCTTGGGACCGCCTTCCTTTTGCCACGCCTTCTTCCCCCGTTTTTTGGAAGAGTTAGGCAACAGTGTCATTTGTAGGCCGACGGTTATCAGGTTTCCAGTTCCTCTCATAAATGGAGTTGCTGTACTATCCTTTCCGATCGCGCCGTAGACACCGGGTGTAGGTTTTCCATTAAAGTGAAGAGACTCTCTTCCACAGATTTCTCCGTGGGGGAACATGAAGCTGGTGACGCCTCCAAAATCCGTGCCTTGGTCATGACCTGATTTCTCAAAGTCGCGGCTGCATTCGAAGTTTGTGACTTCGTACCACTTCGAGAGTTAGAATCCTTTGTTTCCACCTTCATGTATTTTTAGACACCCTTAGTGTGGTACTAAACTGCCATAAGTTCTCCCACCACGACAAGGTGGTGTCCGAGGGGAGATTCGACCGATTGTTCCCCTCTTTCCTGCGTGTGGGAACTCAGAGGAGAGAGACATTAAAGGGATCAGGGTTTAGACTATCAGTTTGTCTCTACATTGACCCATTAGTTTGGAGAATGTCATCGTTGAAATTTCATGGCCTGTTTTCTATCTGTCGTTGGTAGAAAATGCGATGTCAAAACTTTGCAACATATCGCCAATCCATGCATTCCCCCTTGTTTCCTTCAACTCCGGGGTATGGGTCTGGCAAATCAGAATGTACCGTGATGATATTAAAATACTCTACTATCGAAGCACTAAAATTCTGTAAGAAGGAGTGGATCGCCAGTAAGGATCTCTCGCCTCTTCCTCCATATCCGCTATATTCTGCTCCTCCTGTTGGGTGAGGTTAAAATTAAATCATACCGTTTTGTCATGCAATTTCTCAACGGGGCTAAGGAGATGGAATCCTTCCCCTCCTACAGGCACTCCCCATCCATTCAACCTCCGGGGGTTAGGGCTCTAAATTCAAACTTCAAAATGTTGATATAAAAAACACCACTTTCGTTATAGCCTGTTAAGAGAGGGTAACCGCAACTTGTTTTCGTTGTTATTATTATTCTGTTAAGGGAAAGTCCCACCGCGTCCTTGAAGAACTATTGTGCCCCTTTTACTGGTTACAGTGTACCTATTGATCATAGTATCTCAAGCAGGCCTGTAACCGTTAGAAACTTCAGTATGTTCCCCACTTCCAGATGTTTCAGCTTTGCATCTGGTATTAAGTGTTCTCCCAGAAGTCTCGACCTACTTTTCACAAGTGCCGTACACTGTCCCAGGACGTGTATAGAGGTTTCGTCCTCCTCCTCACAAAACCTGCAGGCAGTGTCAACAATGACCAGTGTGAATTCCCACTATGATTCGGAGGTTTCTTTTGGTGAGGTTTAAGCAATCCTTTGTGCGCATGGATTCGTATCCCCCAATAAGCACCCTGGACTATTCCATCCCTGGTAGGCCCGCCCAATATAGTTCCCTCAACCGTTTCTCTTCATTTCTTAGATTCATAGCCATGAAATCGTTTCCGATTCCACAGAAGGGTTCTGGCCCGTGTAAAGGCGTCCCTGTTACTTTCTTGGCTAGTTCGTCTGCTGCCTCGTTGCCTTCCAACCCAGCATGGCCTGGAACCCAAAGTAACCAGACTTGTTGGACGAGCGGAGTGTATTCAGTCTCTCAAGGCATTCCCATGCCAGTTTAGAGTTCACCTGGTTGGACCTAAGTGCCTTGATCGCTGCTTGGCTATCGGTGAGAATAGCTATGTTCTGCCCCCTGTAGTTCCTTTGCAGATTAAAGGAAGCACATTTGTCTATGCCCATTGGCTCAAAGTACATTTTCCTTGGACCAATGACACCGGCACTCGCTCCCTCTGCTGTGAGGGATCCGTCAGCGTACTAAGTAATCAGTTGCTGGTTTAAGCCGTATGTCGCAGCCACGCTCTCCCAGTTTGCCTTGTTACTCCAATGTCTTTCAAACTTCTTATCGAAGTGAAACGTCGTTGTCATGTTATCCCTCGGTATCAGTAATTCGGGATACCTCCTAGAAAGAATATCAACCTTCCTTCGATTTAGGCAGCTCCCCGCCTCACTCATACCGGCCATCCTGAATATTGATCTCCTTGCCTGCATCTGTATCTGCAGATGGAGGGGGTTAATCCCAGAAGGACCTCCAGGGATGCCGTTGGGCATGTCCTCATTGCCCCACTGATACACACGCAAGCCAGCCTTTGGAGCTTTTGTAATTCCCTGGCTTGTGTGCTGAGTTGGGTTCTTTCTGCCCAGATTACCGCTCCATAGGTAATCATTGGTCTTACTATTGCAGTATATATCCAAAGTAGTATCTTCGGGCTGCAACCCCATTTTTTTCCTGCTATGGATCTGCAGGTCATCAGAGCCCTCGTGGCTTTCCGACAAGTGTTTCGGACATGTGTCTTCCAGAGTAATTTTTGGTCAGCGTAATTCCCAAATATTTGACCTCTGTTTCTCGTTTCACCTCCATGTAATGTTATGGCTCTCAGGTGTTCCAGCTTACGCCTCCTAGTGAATGGTACTATGGTGGTTTTGGTTGGGGTTTTCGTTGTTTGTAGAGGGATGACCATTATGTCCCCTTCTCCTCAGGAGGAGCTGAAAATTGAACCTTTGCCTGATATTTATCAGCTAGGGTTACATTTAGAGTTATGTATGAAATATCGTGAATGTTGGTATTTACAGAGATATATGGGATCTTTGCCAACTCATTCACCCCGTACTCCATTTTCTACTCAAAATAAAGTAATGTTTATCCAAACCCCAAACAATTCTGGAATTCTCAAAGATTCGTAAACATTTTGAAAACAATTCATGTTTTCCTGGAAACATTCACCGCCAAACAGGCGACTCTACACGTGGAAGTGGATTTAAATTTATCACATTGCCCTAACCCATGCAATATATAACCGCAACCATCCCATCATAGAACCCGCCCGATTCATATCAAATTGAAATTCTAGATGATTCATGTCTACATCACGACACAATTCATGCATACGAGAAATAATGGAGTCTGACTGCTACTTCATTACCAAGATCAACTCCACAAGGAGGCAGACTGCTCACAGGGAAGGGAATTTCACTGTGGCGGCTGGGTTTTGTGGTAGCGCACAAATAGCTTCTTTCTCCATTACAACGGTACATCATATCGAATTGACTGATTCGAATCATATGTGATGTGATATGATCCGCAGAGAATCCATTTAACACCAATGCCTATTATGGTTTTGGTGAATGGATTCATGTCTGGCGTACGAGGAAAGCATTTTTAACCGAGGAGACCGGGGAATTAGGTGAATTATGAAAATTACAAAGATGATGTTTGGGGCTATGCCTGGCGCATAAATTAATGCTATGGTACCAGTATGAGGGCTTTTGATACACTTTCTTACAGTTGATTAGATAAGAATTATAGTGTGGTGTTGTGGTATTTTGAGGCTTTCTGTAGATTGGAGTACGCTAGCGTGGAGGGGATGATTTGTGTCTATGATTATGAGCAAGTGGACTTTCAACGCATTTCTTCAACTTTCATGGGCTCTAAAGGGAAAAATGAGAGTTCTGAATGTTGAGGGCTCATTTCTTTATAATTAACACAGCTGAATTGTTTAATTAACATAAAATAGGCTTTCCACACTAATTCATTTCGTCGGAAGTCTAATGCAATTTGTGCCCAACTTGAGACATGAAAGTCATTCGCCCATATTTTGTTGACCTTATTTCATATCTCTGCACTTTCCCGCCTGTATGCTGGCAGCCTAACCATAATCCAATGAAAGTGGCCCAACATTTTCAGTCAACTACCACTTTACGGCTCAAGCTACTTACACTGACGATAGTAAAACTGCACTTTTCGACACTATTCAATTCTAGCCACCCACAAAACGGAGCCCACATCAGGGACCGTTTAATTACACTTACGTGTAATCACCTAACATTTCACACTTAAAAGCCTCCTCCGCCTCTACCTCTCCAGAGTCGAGCAGAAAGCGTAGTGAAAAGCATTCCACAGCAATTGAAAAATGGAAAAAAATCTATGCAAATTAGCAGCTCAGCAGACGATTACATACTACTTACTTACATATTTGCTTATCAGCAGTTACGAATAAGTGTACTTTACAAGTGCAGACTGCAGGCGATGTCCCCGCCTGGCCCAACATTCACGGAGGCCTGAAAAAGCCTTTATGGCGATAAAAGTATTTTTGCCATTGTTTGGTAAACCCTCTAGCGAACGACGTGATAGGGGGACGTGTCATTGACAGTCACTGACTTGTCACTAATTTCAAATCTCGTACGTGCTCAATTCACTCGGTTAGGCGTATTCTCAATGCAGCAGGGTGTAGACAATATGAGGGCACGGTGGGATTAGAATCTCAGCAGAAATAATACCAAGTTGAACCTTTCAAGCATTTTTTCATGTACATTCTGATACAATCAAAGTATTTAGGTCTTTGATGCTTTAGCGTAACACGTGAAATCCATAATCAATAATTTCTATTGTGGGTTCAACAAGTGGATGCATATTTCTCTTTTAAGTCATATAGGCTTTGTCGTGAAGCAAAATTACCGTTTTCGTATCTATTAATACTTCAGACGAGGGTGTCACAAATACAAATCTTTTGACTCAATTCAAAAGTTTGTTTAGTGCTTGTAATAAGTGGAGCGCGGTGACAAACTGTAGCGATAACTCAATTTGATGAAAGAGGTACACAATCATCAGACGAAAAGGTGAGCCAGGCGACACAAAGTAAGGAAGAGGGCAAATCGGGAAAGAGGCTCGATGAAGGGTTGAACAAATCAACAGGACTGCCAACTCTCAGGAGAGAAAAGGTCTGAACATCATAAAAAGTGGAACAGGTGAGGGAACGGCTGAAATTGCTGGCGCAACGTACCTAGCCGCAGTGCCTGAGAAAACACAACAAAGAAGATGCAGAGTTTTGGAGAAAAAGACTAGGTAGGATTTGGATACAACCGTAGGTGATCATCTTCAAACAAGATACGCACTAGGGAGTGAAAAGGTATAGATAAAATTGTCAAGAAGGAGGGGGTCTTCAGAGCTTGGGGGGGGTTTGATCTCATCAGAATTCAGAAATAAGCGACAAAAAAGCTATGGAAAGATGACGGTGGAATATAGCGCTAAAAACGCTACGAAAAGCTTACCAGTCATGACAGCACCGACACTTTTGGTAGTAGAGAGAATATGTCAGCTTAGGGAACTAGTGTCCCTGGAGTGCTGCTTTAGATACCTTGGCTTCGGCCATGTAGCCAAAGGAAGTATCAGCGTGAATGACAGCTAATGCAGGTCGCGGAAGATGTCGGGAGTGCAAAGAAACTCCGAATAGAATCGCAGATCAGGTTGATACAGATCAACCTCGTAGATTATCTGTGAGAAAAATGACAATTATATCGGAACCGTGGTGTGGTAATTTCCGTTAGATGTAAAACAGAACCATACTCATATTGACCACTAGAAAATCGGCATATAGAACAAGAGAGAATCAAACTTCAGGAGAACTCTGGCAGAATACTGGGTGGGCTACTAAGATGGACGGAGAAAATCTCTATATAAAGGAGCACTTAACATCTACGAGCCGCTTCGGTCACGCTGCTCCCAGGACAGAGGTGAGATCGCGTCTGACGATTTGCCTCTGCCCTGGTAAGAAACCGTAAAGCGGTTATCGCCTGACATCTACAGTATGCATGCCAAAACGCAGCCGGTATCACCGCGGCACTTGCAAAAATCTTCCGAGTATTGATGGCCTGAAACACTGCCGGAGGTTGCTTCTAGCCGGAGTGTTGCGATCCATCCTTTACTCGTCACCTGTGTGGGCCACGACGCTTGCAAACTCTCAGAGATGGTAGCAGGGAAACTCGGTTTACCGGTTGATGGCTTTGAGGAGTTGAATTGGTTTTAGAATCACATCAGATGAGGTCGACATTCTGGCGAAAGAAATGAGTGTGATGTACCATTTAAGACGTATGGAGGGGCATACAGGAAGCAGCAATGCGACAAGGTCAGAACCGAATGATCGCTGGAAACACAGATAGAACGAGTCTGCGAAAGGTTGGTGGACGCACAGGCCCATTCTCAATATTAGCGGAAACATGGGAAGACCAACTACCACATTACCCAGTTTCTCATGAGACTCGATGGTTGCTACAGGCAATATCTGCATCGCTTTGGATTGGCTGATTCACCGAATTGTCCTAGAGTGGTGGCATTCCGGATGATTCAGAGCATGCGATATTTTACTGCCCATGGTTCGCAATGTAGAGAAAGTAGAAGAACCAAGCACTTGGCATGAGTGTGAGCCTGGAGAACTTAGATGCTGAGGTCGGAGGAACCCTGGATTACGGTTTCCTCCGCGTGAGAATACAGGAGGATCGGCTTAAGGAGGAAAATCGAAAGAAGGAGAAGAACGGGCGCCTAAAGGCAAACCCACTCCACGAAGTAATATCTAAATTGTGGTACTACGGAGGGCTCGAGATTCCGGGGGTAGTTTTTAGCCGATGCGAATCCCACACGTGGGTTATTCCAAACCAAATTCGCACCAGTCACCTTCTAGCGACCAGATAGTCTAAAAAGGATTCGATTGTGAAAAGTATTCACAACTGTTAGTTCTGGCGGCCACTTCTGACTTTCATTTACCTAATCAAATATTCTTATTCAATTCCTGTGTTCACTACCTTAAAAGTGTAATCGATATTTTTGCTTTTGTTAAGGTTTTTTGTTAAGTGGTTAGAGCCGCAGGAAATATGGATCTCTCGATACCTTTTATATTTCGTTTTGATTTGTAAACCCGTAGCCCCGAGGTACCACGTATCTATTATGTAAAAACAATAAAGGGATCATTATTTCATAAAATTGCCATCGTGACCATGCCCATGACTTTCCGAAAAGTTTACACTCTTCTTGCACTGTTATGCGCCACATACTTCTTGAGCGCCCCATTTGTTGAACACCGGGGCTAGTGGATACCATTGCATAACACGAACAACAGCAGAGCCGTCGTACTTAATATTTCTCTTATGCACTGCTATTTCTGCATTCCAGTCAATATGTCCACGAGCATTTGGTCTGGATAAATTGGTCTGCCAGATTTAGGGTGAAAAGGATCCTTTTTACCCGCTTTCGGAATAAAGACCACTTTTGCCAGTCTCCATGCCCTTGGTATGTATCCCAGTGCTATGCTCTCCCTTACCACCCTTAGAAGAGACTCATAAGATAATTCCTAAGCCTCTTTGGATTAGTGCTGGGAAAATGACATCTATTCCGGGAGATTTCAGTTGCTTAAAAGTTCCCACTGCCCACGTTAGCCTAGCTTCTGACCATAATTCTTTTGCTAGTTTTCAATTCTCCTTTCTTCTCCTTTTATTCGTTGTTGGGGGGGACTCCGGGAAATGAGTTTGGAGAAGCAGGTGTACCCTGTTGTCCTCATTCTCGGTAAATGTTCTATCTTCCTTCTTCAAACAGACAGAGGATATTCCCCCGTCTTTGGCTACAGCCTTATAAAGCCTGGTTGCTTCTGTGATCTGTTCGATCCCTTCACAGAATTCGCTGAAGCTGTTTCGTTTTGCTTCCCTGATCGCGTTGCTATACGCGGTCAGTGCATTTTTGTACCTCTACCAGTCCCCGGTTTGTTTTGCCCGGTTGAAGAGTTTTCGTGCTTCTGTTCTCATTCTGGCCAGGTTTCTGTTCCACCATGGTACATCCCTCGATGACTTAACTGTCTTAACCGGACAGCTGGTCTCATATGCGTCAATGACGACTATTTGAGGTTTTCCACCACTGTTTCTAGTTTCAGTTCGCTCCTGATGTCACCGCCCCCTTGAAAGTGGGCAATGTTGTTGCTCAAGTGCGTTGCGTAGGATTCCAAATCCGTTCTTCTGGGATTCCTTATTATTCTTTTTATTTCGGAGTTATCCTCAATGTTGAATCTGATTATCCCGTGATCAGACATAGAGGGTTCATTCGACACCCTCCAATTCCTGGCCATTCCGTTCATTAGAGTATTTCCTAGAGTTATGTCTAGTACCTCCTGCCTAGTGCTGGTCACAAATGTTGGAGTGTTCCCTAAGTTATATATTTCTAACTTATTGCTAAGAATAAATTGAAGAAGGTACTCTCTTCTACGATTGGTGTCGCTACTTCCGCAGACTTCGTGGTGAGCGTTGGCATCGCAGCCGAGGAGAAGTGGTAACGCCCTCTTCTCACAATACTTCGCCAGTTTTGCGACTTGTTCCGGTGGAGTCCGGATTTCGTTTCCTGGGAAGTATCCCGATGCCACGACTTCCGGCTTCCAATGAGACTTGGATAGCCACAAGGTCCCCGGTTAAGAACTTTGAAAGACATATGCATTTTAAATTACGTTTAAGAATTATGCAGCTCTTGGTTTTTCACAAGAGGATTCCCAAATTACGTGCAAGCTTCCTCCTTGCAGACCGCGAATCTGTCTCCGGTACACCTAGGGCTCCTGAGCCAGCACTATTCTAATGTTCTCCTTGGAACTTGCCCTTGTAATTAACGTAGATGCAGCTTTCCCATGGCGGTGGTTTATCTGGGCTATTTTAGTGCTGGCCATTGGCTCCGTTATTGTTTGGAGCTCTTCTCTACTGTCAGAGTATCGCCCTCTTCCTCCGACATGGCGCTTTCCTGCGCATCGCTGTCCACCCTGAGCCCTAGGAATCATAAGTCTAGGTCGTCTAGCTTCTGCTCTTCACTGGGCAGCAGGTCTACTTCCCTGGTTGGTCCAGTCCTTTTCACCTCTATGGCTTTCGAGACTTCTTCGGGGACCTCGGTGTGCTTTGCAGCCGGTGTCTCCTCCGAGGTGTCTTTCCTCTGCTTTTCCCTGCGCACATGCACGCGTATGTTGCCAAATCGGTAGTTGATATGGCAATTCCAACGTTTGATTGCCTCCAAGGATCGGTCATCTACCCCGATTGTGAGGAGTTTACTCTTGCCCTCTTTTGAAGACTCTGCATAGTCGGGTATGGAGATCTTCATTCTGAGCGATTAGGAGGCCTATAAGGTCTTCTGTTTCTATTGTCGCGGCTTTTGGCAAACTAAACTAAAACTGTCACCATGTGGGCTCCTGGCATATCATCTCCAGCACATGTTGACAGTTCTACCCAGTCTGGCAATCTAGGAACTATGGTTCTAATCCACTCTGCAGTGTCTTCTGTCGCGCAGTCCACCAGTATAAGGCCTGCTCGAAAGCGTATCCCGGTGAACACAAGTTTCAAAGTCCATCCCTTGCACATCTGCCTGACGACAAGGTCTTCAATGGTTTCCTGCTCCTCACGAATGAATATTTGCTCGGGAAACATTTTTGGCAGTATGACCAGTCGAATGCCCTTGACCGCACTAGCATAGCTAATGACGGGCTTCTTGTGTCCTTCACCCCTGACCTGGCCGGGTTTTCTCCCCCTTGGGTTCAGGTTTGGATTTTTTGGGAGCATTCCCTTCATGCGGGCTGATCTCTGCTGCTCCCCGTTTTCTCGGCTCCGGTAGAGATGGCTTAGGTCTGTCCTGAGCCTTCTTAAGGGCCTCTTCTGGTTTCAGGCCTTCCTTCAGATACCGCAGGTACCATTTAATGCCTGCGCCACTGAGACCTGTCTCCTTCTTGACGTCTGATATATTTATCTCAGATGTGCTTTTGCAGGTCCCTGCTTTTTGAGCAGTGGCGTTCGTTGGTTGTTGTCCACGCAGTATACCAATGTTAACCATGTATCCACTGTTTGACGTCCCAACTTCTTCCTTCTTGGGTGTAATCACCTGGCTCCCAGTATTTCGGAAATGTGCCTCCGCCTGATTAATCAGTTTTTGTGCGGTATGGGGCCCCGCTTTGTTGGTTTTCGTTTTTCTTTGTTGCATGTACTCATTTGATTCCCACGAGTTTGAGGGTTAGGAGGTCCACCGTGCGATAGCTCCCCGTAGCATGGTAAGGTCTAACTTACTCACTGAGGCGACCAGGTATCAATGAGGTTCCGTTACAGTCAGTTACTCCCGACTGCAAACTATCCAATGAGCACGGTTCGCATGACACCCTGGATTGGGGGAGGTATTTTTCGACTCTCCACTTTAGATCCGTAGCGTTTTGTTAATAGTAGGGTCACTTCGTACAGTGTGTGGCTATCAGCACTCACTAACGGTCTAGGTAGACGAGAGGCTTGGCTCCTGAAAAGCCACGCACCGCCTCAGAGGAGAGACAGCTCATCCTCAGAGAGAGATAGGTTGGCCTCAGGGAGCTATGTTCCGCGTTAGTCCATCCTGCAGTGCACTGCTTGACCCCAAGCTGGATCTTGAATCTTCTCCTATTTGCAAAGAGGACATTATATTATAATTTGAGAATCGTCCATTGTTATGTCAGTGAATGCTCTTCCTGTAGTGCAGTTAAATTCCTATAAATGAAGCTCCATAAATTGTCGTTATTGGAGTCAAAAGGTCATTGTTCTCTTGAATCTCGAATGCAATACTGATAACCGCATGAAGAATAAATTACCATAATTCACGTTCATATGATGCATCTTTGCATACTGATTAAAATCACGATAAATTCATCAAATCGATGGACGTAAAACTACCTTTTCTCTTCATAATCATCGTGTCCTCAGTATTTCCATCAAAACATTCATCATTAAAAATCAATTGCCATTCACATAACTACCGCTTGTGTGTATTATATACTCATGTCCGCACAATAAGAGTTCATAGAAATTTCATCACAGAAACATTCGCTTATAATTTTTTCCTCCATACTTCATTAAGGTTCGCTTCTAAATGGTCATATCTAACATATCTTCTGTGGCAATTTATCTTTTTAAAATGCCCTTTTCTGATAAAGCCCTTACGGGCGATCGACGCAATAGCGCAATAGCGTTGTCGTGATGATAAAAGTAGATAAGTTCATACTGCATTTTGTTGTGATTTGTCCGCAGGTTCAAAGGAACGGATAACGAACTGACGTGATGAATTTTTCTAAGTGATTACTGATTACCAATGAAATAACAATTGAAACATTGTTGCGCTACCGCATTGCAGGCTTGGATGGGGTAACACAGGGTGTTTTTATGAACTGGGATCTATTGACGAGGGCAATTCCTGGCAACAAAGTAGAAATGTTCCTGTTTAGTTTCAGATTGATAGTGTCTTCTTAAAAGCGTCGATGTGTTGTGACACGGCCTCCTTGGGGAAATCTTAAAGATACTATCAACACTGTTCCTTCGGCTTAATCCTTTGCTGCTGGAAAGAAACATTCACTTCGCAACAAAGTAACATAAATTGACTTGTCCCCGAGGACTATTCCCAAAGAGGCACAAATTCCCAAGACTTCAATTTACGCCACCCTATAGCACTGTTGATCCGTGGTAGCATTACAGCTACTGCTACTGCCGCCGCACTATCCCAAGCCTCTACATTAATTGAATATTCATTAATAATCACAACGACGATCATGACTATGATTTTTCAACGTTTTGTTTTCAAACTTTTTTCTTCAGTTATTTACAAATAAATTGTGCGTATTTTATCTAAAATCATTAAACGTCTGGTGCGTACGGTTAGGCAGTCTCCGTAGTGTAATAATTAAGGAACGTGAAAAATATAAATAATCAGATAAGCAGAAGTAGGCATATTGGAATCCATTGAAAAATGCGCATAGGAAATCGGATTCTTTTACAGAAGCAGATGTATTGCTGGGTAATGCGAATCAATCAAGAAATTATGAGGTACCTAAATGACGGGGAGTAATGAGACTAGATTGTGGTTTTGAGAGATGATTTTTAAATTCATCTGAAGATGTTTTTTGTATTTTTTACTATTTGCTGTGGCAGATGGGAATCTGAACAGTTGGAAATTACATATAACATGAATAACTCCCAGTTTCCAGAAGCATCCAAGGTATAGATAGACACTCATTAGGGATTTATCTTCTTCTTTTTCTTCAGCCTTTTGTCCCGTTCACAAGCAGTGCCGGCCCATCGTGATCGGTTTCGCCATTTTATTTTATCAAATCCCTAATCTGATCTGATCAAAACGTGTCACGCCACTAATCCAACGCAACATGTTCGTCTCCATTACCGCAAGACGCCGTTCATTGTCTTTTATAGTCGGCCAACAGTCAGAACCATAGAAGGGGGCAGGACGGATGATATGAATTGTAGATTTTAGTAAATTTTAGATTGGAGACGTTCGTTGATACGTCGATCACAAAGAACACCAGTTGTGGAACGCCACTTCATCCAGGATGCCTTAATGCATGAACCAATTTCATAACGCAGTTCTCCATTGGCTGATAGCGTTGACCTGACGTATTTAAATCGCTCAGTTCTGGGCAGGTCAGTGCCGCTGACAGTGATTGTGCTTGTTTCATGAGGATGGGTCGTCAGAAGTTCAGTTTTGTTTAGATTCAATCTGAGACCGTGTTGCATGGGGCAATCATTCCATTTTTGGACAAGTTGCTCGAGATCATTTTTGATGTTAGATGCTAGGAACACATTATCTGCATAAAGCAGTGTGTAGGACGCTGGACGTTGGATGTTTCGTGTGACAGTGTCCATAACAAGAACAAAGAGGAGTGGTGAGGGGGCGCTTCCCTGATGAACACCAACAGAGACACGAAGTGGTTTTGATACACCCACCGTACCTCGAACTCTACTTTTCCGAACGTGGTAGAGCAATTGAACCCAGCGCACGAGTTCTTTTGGCACTAAGTGTTGTCGTGGAGTATGCCAGATAAATTCGTGTGGCACACGGTCAAACGCTTTCTCTACATCCAGAAATGCAATGTAAAGTGGGCGATGCTTCTCATGGTGTTTCTCCATGAGTAACCGCGCAGCGTGTATTGCGTTAGTGGTTCCAAAGTTCTTGACAAATCCGGCTTGATTCACGGTTATTTGAAAAATCTTCATGGTACGGGAAAGTCACCGAATCGGACGGTAATTTGAACATTCTGCTGGACTATCTTTCTTTTTGCATATTGCAACTGTGGTAGTTTCTTGCCAGTCAGATGGTGTTCTTCCTTTCTGGATAACCCGATTAAAGAATTCATTTAGCATTTTTCCGAATTTTAGCTATGGTTTTGTGAGCTGTATGTTCTTGTGCAAACCAAACCTTTTCTCTTGAATTTTCACGTCCAATTTTGAGTTAATCCACTAACGAAATTCTCATAGCATCCCCCCCCCCCCCCCCCTTTCAGCCACTAACATCTTTTTTAGCTGATTTCTCTACATGAACTCGCTTCGGTGCCGAAGATTTAGGCGGACATCAATCCTTAGCCTCTTGTTTCGATTCAGGATCGTGGTGATAGATCCAGGGTCTCATTCATGGTTATGAATTGACGCACAAAATCTTTTTTATTTTTGCTAAAACGCTCCAAATGTTGCTGAGAATGTTGCATTCGGATGCGTTTTTGTTCCATCCAACTTCCTAAAACCCAAAATTTCACTTAAGATATGGCTTACACTGCCAGCTGAGATATCAACGGTCCTTGGACCTCGGGTTTGTAATAGTTCTGAATGCGTCAGGAGACAGAAGACCTTTTAGGGCAAAATTATGAAGAGCCCGGTCACTTTCCCTTCCTGCGCTTATCCTGAAGTCACAATAAAGTGAGTTCTGACTTGCCAAAATGTGCCATTTTTTGGGCATCTTAATTTGCTGCGTACTATAACTTAGAAGGCGACTAAAATTATAATTGAGAAGCTTCTGTCTTTGCCAAAATGAACCCTATATTCAAAACGAGGCCAAGGTTTCCTAAGTGGTCAATTTACATTTTCCGTGGATCTCTACTTCATCAAATGGTCAAAAATTGTTATCATTTTTCACGGAACCTACATCATTTGTCATTTTTTAAAATATTTTAAATTTTTCTTTTCTCTTTTCAGGTAAGTCTCAACACTCTTTTTAGTACAGTGAGTATAACAAAAATATTTTCGCGGTATCTTCTCACAAGTCTATTCTTCTTCCTTGTATCTAGTTTCACCATGTCTTTTCGAAACCTTTGTAGTGAACCTTTACTTTGGACGATCAAGAAGAACTATAGAATCACGAATATTAGACCGTTGTTTATGAAGATGATAACGATATAGGCCTTAAAACTCAAACTTTTGGACTCTGGAAAGTCAAATGGTAACAGATGCGAATTTGATGTCGGACAGCTATCGCGCTCTCTTGACCGGTCTCTGACAGACTTCTAGCTGCAAGATTCCGGTCCAGGTTAAGGAGCATCACAATTGTATAATACAATGCTCTGTACTGATGGTGATTTTCTATATAGTGGAGAAGGATGCTTTCTACAAGTAAATACACGCAGTTCGGGGGAGACTTCCTGCAGGTGACAACACCTCGGGGATGTGATGGGGGAGAACCGCTTTAGGAACCGTAACGATACTGGTGGGAGGTTCGTGGATGTCTGCAACTTGCATCGCCTCCTCATCCGCAGTACATTGTTCGAACATTGAGCCTGCCATAAGATCAGTTGGGTTTCAACTGGCCGACACCGCGATCAGCAGTACATTTAGGAGTTGTCTCCTGGATGTACGTAACAAGAGAGACGCTGGCATCGACCTAGAAAGGGATCATCCTTCGCTTGCATGTGGCCTCTGTCACTTCTCCCAAGTTTGGGGAGCTGCGACCCTCCAAGTTCAACATCGACCGGTTGTGTGATCCAGCTGTTGGTCGACAATGGGAGAGCTTGAGAACATCGATGAGTATTGAGTTGCCATTAAAAATGCTCTTCTTTCGGGTGCTACACAGGTTGTCGGCCACCTCCCGAAGAGGCGTCATAAGGTTTGGTTGACTGGAATCGTGGGAACGGATCGATAAATGGAAGGGGTTGAAGGTTCTGCTGACTGCCCCGAATGATAGCGGGCGTGACGCCCTCGAACTCCGATACCGATCCCTTGAAGTTGAACGTAGTGTACACCACAAGAAAATTTGCTATTGTGCTGATCAAGAAAGCGGAAGATGTCGCAGAAGACAATTATAGCAGAAATGTATACCGTACCGCGAAAGAGTCTGCATGTGATCGCATAGTACTCAATGGTCTTATGCAGGACGTTAACGGTCGACACCTCATTTACGATAACGAGCAGTTGAAGAGGCGGAAAGCACAGTTTACCGCTGTTCTTCGTAGGGTGTATCTGGCGTGCTGCGCTGTTATTATCAGAGCGATGATGGCGCAAAATATAACGTACTGCATCAAGTTAAAATCCCAGAGGAATTTGAAGTCGAAAGCGGAGTTCACCAGTAGATGATTGCTTTCCTCAATTACCTTGACTACGATGATGAATGGACTCTGGCCAAATGGCTCTGGATTTCGGAAAAAGATGCAAATAGAGTCGGACTGAAGATAAACTTCAACAAAACCCAGATTTTCAATCTGACGGATCATCGCGTTCTTCTTATCTACATTAATGGGCAGAGCGTCGATCAATTTGTAGTATTGCGTCCAAAAAGTAAGACCAAATCCAAGTTCCATCTCCAATAATAATCCGCTTAGTGATCGGTTGATAATCAGAAAGCGTCTATTCCCAGATCTTAACCCGACGGTTTTTTTTCGAAAAAATTGGGTGGTTTTGGCGTTAGTCGAGACTTTTCAGGTTTCATGCCCAAAATATCTTTTAAAATGGTATTGATAGATTCTTTTGAAATGGCAATAGCATCGGTAAAGTTTCTAGAAGTTATTCCATGATTGACAAGCACAAGTTCTTTGATTTTCTCCACGTGTTGTTCATTGGTAGAGGTTGATGGCAGCACGGAACGCTCTTCGTCTTCAACACTTCCACGACCTTCTTTGAACTGTGTATACCATTTGTAAATAATCCTTTCAAACAAAGTATGGTCCCTGAAGGGGCTCAATATAATAATAAGATAAGATGCTCAATTTAATAAAAGGACATTGCAAAAATCGCCAAATGAACTTTTAGTGTCGTACAAAACCAAGTGTAAAAAAAAGTAAAAAAAGTTTTGACATTAAATTTTGTCACAGATGTCTGCAACAATTTTTGCAACCCGCGTGATTTAAACCGAAAGTTGGTCTAATTTTTCCAGACGGTAGCATTATCTAGGAAGTGTAGTTTTTGCCGACGGTGAGCTTTCGTGAACACTTGTTTGCGACGTACCCTCTGGGTACACTGGCCGATACTATTTCGAACAAAGAATGTGGTCAGTTACTCGGGGGCGATGTGATCAGAAGGTGGAAGTGGCACATTAAGAAGAAAATTGCATTGCTGGCTCCGCCGTGCAGTGGAATCCACTTTCCCAAGATGGCCGACGACTGGGGCACACCTAGAGCGTCTGGCCATGAACAATAGAGGAGGAGTGCGGGCGTTTCGGGAAGTCGTGAGGGAGTTGAAGCGAAGTTCAATGGACCTGTTACGTTTCTAAGTATTATCGTTTGTAGATAAGATCACAACGAAAATAATCTAAAAGTGACTACTTTATCGGCTTTCTCTGTTTTTATTCTGCAACAATGTATGTCTACTTCACTCTTTTTATGATGTGTCCTTGTCAATAACTAATGTGTGTTGTTACGGAGGTGGTAATTCTCTCCCTTCCACTTCACGAACTGTTATGTTAACTATTTCCAAATAAAAATGGCCCTTTTTAAGGTTTTGTATAAAACAAAATTTTATTAAAATCGGTCTTTGCTAGAAGACGCTAGTCTGACGCTCACAGAATATAAACCCGAAGGAATGTTGGCCACCGTCTGTTTGTCTTTTTTTACTGGGAGAAATCCATCATGGATACGGATCTGGAATCTAGGGCACGCGTGCCTGACTCTTACCAAATAAAAGCTCCCATATTTTCTCCACACTCTCCCCGCGGGACTACGGTTCTGGTACTGCTTCGCGGGGCTGTTCAGTTCTTAGCTGTTCACTCTAAATGAGCTGTTACCGCTTTGCGTGGCGTTAATTGCAGTAGCTTAGCGTCTATGTTTCCCATGCGCTTCTGCTTATGTTAGCTGCTGTCTGCGTTCCACCGTACGCTCTGCTTAGGTTCTTGATGTCCGTTTCCTGCATGTCCTCCAGTTTCAATTAGTGTTTGAGCGATTGAGAGATTTTTACACTCTATCGTTACCATGGGCCGATTCACGTGCACGGTCGCTTGCACGCTGACTGAAGCCTTGATATGATAGGTCATCATAATCCTTCTTTTTCTTCGATAGTTCGGACAGTAATCCTCCTTTTTGGGTTCGCCTAATTCATATAATTCATTGTCGCTAAGCTCCTAATGCGTAGGATCTGCCCGCACCTTTGGTAAAATATCAGCATAGGACATACCCTCTTTTGCTGTTATTACCAGCGCTTCTTAGCAGTTTCGTTTCGTAATCATTTCCGCTGCTCCTTCTTTGATTTAACCAAAATCCAACTTGAGCTTGGATCCCTTTGATTATTGGCTCCTTTTACGTGGTGTATGGTTGAATCATCAACGGGTTCTCTGACACGCTTTTGTGTGTCGTATCTTGGCTATGAAATGATCTACAGAAGTCGGGTTGGTTCTTTTGCAACATTAGCTGGAAGTAGAGCTCTTTCTTTGTACTCAGCGACGACATTTTCCTGGCTGGTGGAGTAGTGCAGAGATGCGTCTGGGCGGCCCGCTTAAGGTCACTCTCCTCTGGGTTCCCGGGTATAGTAGCATAGAGGGGAATGAGCGGGCTGACGGATTGGTCAGGCAAGGCTCTGCTCTTGGCAGTCTTTCGGTGAATACAGTCGGTGTTCCGCTTGCGGCTGTCGGGGGCCGAGTTTACTGCGAGCAGCCGCGGGCCTAAGATGGCGAAGGCTTATGAGCTGCGCCAAGTCAAGGAGAATTTGGCCCGCTTATAACATAGCTCGATCACGAGAGCTCCTGTGCCAGACGCGTGCAAATGCATTCAAGATTACAGCGGTCTGCACGGGGCACTGGCAATTAGGGGACCAAGCCGCTAGGCTCGGCATACCCTACAATGCGCATTGTCGAAACTGCGGGGAAGGAAGTGAAACCCTCATGCACTTTCTCTACGATTGCTCAGCTCTGGCTAGAGTCAGGTTACGGACACTGGGTAAACCATTCTTTGAGGACTTCAGAGAAATTTCTAGCTGCAGGGTGGGAGAGCTGCTTTCTTCCTTGAATGCTACGGGCTGGCTCTGGAGATCTGAGCCGGTTAGACTCTGCCTCCCTGCTCCCATAACAGGAGTCACGGTCTTATGAGTTTGCGGCATCAAAACGGCACACTAAAGCGCTAATTGGGCTCCTCGGAGCGGCCACTGATACCTACCTACCATACCAGCCTTTAGCATTTCCCATTTTCCTAACAGAACACACAATAATTCATTGGCATGCACTCGCATTTGTTCTAGCTAATTCTACACATCTTTTTTATCCTCACTAGGGCTATCTTAAAAGCAATTTCTTTAATATATCTTTTGCCTCCATGATTTTGTAATATATACGGATTGTCACATTTTTCACCAGAAACGAAATGCCACCCCCAGAAAAGAATACAATCAATCAAAACTCCAAGATAAATTGCTACAAATTACAAAGCGTCTCCCCATAATATAATCTTACCTATCTCCATAATTGTTTTTCACTTTCATTATTTCAATTTTCATAAAGGTCATGAATTTTCGGTTAAGATTAAAGCGTGAAGTAAGCGTACCTAATCCTCTCACTTGCAGCAACCTTCAGTTGAACATTAAAACAATTTTCGGAATGAAATCGTCAACAGTGAGCCAGTGAAACATTGTTGAAGATTGATCACTTGCTCGATCATTTGTAACCTGTGCACGTAGGTTGAGATACCTTTTACTATCTGGAAGATACGAAATGCAAGTAATAGCGAGCATATGAGTTCTTCCACGGGGGGAAACTGCATGATGTTGGCTGACAGCGTATGCAACAAAGTATTTGTGTCGAAGGTGCATGGGGCAAACCAGGTGCAGAAGCAATTGTGCCCCGGGCGGTGAAATGCTTTCCATCAAATAATTGAACAAATGTGTGTACTCGTACGATGCAGAGTTCTCTGATGATTAATTCAAAGGTTTTGGTTTAATGTTCCGAAATTGTTGGGTGGTAGCTTGGGTGGTAATTACCTCATTTGAATCCTGGAAACTTGATTTATTTTGCGAGGCCGTTGAGCGTGGCAATTAAAATGTAATGCATTTTGGACATCAAGGAATTGGAGCCGGACGTTGGAAGAATCATCCTAACTGCAAAATTAGAACAAGTCGGAATATCGATTTCGTTTAGATACACCTTGCAGATTTTTCGGTTTAATAGGTTCTGAGAACGAGACCTATTACTCTTTCTGAAGGTCATATTTTGAGCCCTCACTCCCCTACGTTTCACCCAATGTCAAATATGGGGCCAATTCCGAGAAGTACTAAATGAGCCCTTTCATTTGGCATCCCACATGGGCACATTCTGTGAAAAAAATTTGCACTCTCCATTCACATGTGTGGAGAGCCCTCCCTTAAATTTAACACAAAATGGCGCCACTTACTGCTGGGAGCAGCAGACCACATGCTCTCACCTATTTTCGTGACAATTGTTCCAGCCGTTTCTGAATAAATCGGGTGTAACAGATAGACAGACAGACATCGACTGTGAGGAGTTGCCAGTTCTCTCATGACGCGTGACCCCAGGTGGCGGATAGGGGCATAGCTATTGATGTGTTCATGCACTTTTATTTTCTGGCTGTACATGGGCTAGTGTTTGCTAATCTCTGGTGCGTGGACCAAAATGGCTGTGGGAAGGATATATAGAAAATAAAACCAAAATGGATGAATTGAGAAAGAGTAAAATTACGATGCAGAGGCTCGGGCTCCAGTACCGGCAGCTTTTGGGAGTGAGCAAGCGGGGTCCCGGCCGAGGTCCCGGTGGTGGACAACTTGGCCACCGTGGCATATAATGCTACAAGTGTTTTAAATTTGGAGAAGGAGGTCTGGTGCACAACTCTACCAAGAACACCAATTACAAAGGTAAAGAATGGTGGGGTAAAAGGAAATAGCTGGCCAAAAAAGGCGATTTCGACACTCATCGGATCTGATCAAGAGGTACTCCAGCAGGACCAAATAGATCCATTCAGGAGACGCTCATCAATTCTACGATCTCCTCTAATAGTAAAGATGGCAAAAGAGAAAGCTCATAGGAGCTTAGCAATTGAAAAAGGTGAAGGAGTTAAAAGGAGTAATCTGGGTAAGACTTACCTAGAACAGAGCCCTGACTCAGAAGAACTACCTTTTATGCAGCTTGGGGGCTGTCCGAATGCATCAAGGACAAGCACAACGTGCACCAAGTCATTATGAACACGGTGAGAGCCATCGGGATGCTTTACAATAGATCGCAGGAAGAAGAAAGAAAGTCTAAGGGCAAGCCGAACACCCCATTCCCAACAGTGTCACAGACGACCCAAGTGACACCGAAGCACAAGGTCATCGACCTTCGATCAAGTAAGAGAGTACGAGACGAAGAGGGGAAGGTTTAGGCAATCAAGAGGCACTAAAAATGAAAAAAAGGGTCTTGATCAGTCCATCAAACGGAACTAAAAATTCAGAAGTGACCAAAGTAAGAATGTCGGCTAGCGAAGCGAAACCGAAGGAAAATAAAAACGGTGGTTGAACTAAGGTCGTGAACAAAAAGAGGAACAAGAAACCAAAGGTTCGCACCCGGAGGCAACTGTAATCTCCAGCAAAGGAAGATCGTATGCAGAGATACTGAAAAAAGTGAAATCTGACCCTGGCCGAAAAGACTTGGGGGAAGTGTCAGTAAAATCCGGAGGACCCAGAAAGGAGATCTCAAGTTTGAGCTAAAAATCCAGCGTGGGCAACACTGATGGCTTTCGTAATCAAATTATAAACTCACTTGGAGAGAATGTCGCGGTTCGTTTCCAAAAATATGAGATCTATATACAGTGCAAGGATTTCGATGTGGTAACATGCAGAGAAGAGATCTGAACATCCTTGAGGCAACAATTTAAGTTGGAGGAATTCAGGGAAGAACCTATCGTGAGCCTAAGAAAAGCTTATGGCGGTACTCAAACTGCCAGTGGAGTCAGCGCAGAAGTTGTTGGGCGTGGGAAAGGTTCGGATTAGATGGGTTGTTTTCCTGCTAAGGGAGCAGATCTCTCTAAAGAGGTGCTTCAAATGTCTAATGTTTGGCCACTTCGCGAAAGCATGCATTAGCGGCATTGGTCCGATCGATGTCGAAAGTGGGGGGAGAAAGAACATATTGCCAAGGAGTGCAATAGAGACCCCAAATGCATTTTGTGCGAAGGTAAGGTAGGACGGAATAATGGGCATATTTTCGGAAGTGGTAAATGCGCGGAATTTAGGAAGGCGTTAACTGCAGTGAAAAAATGAGGTTAATACAAATAAACGCTCGCGCAGATCACTTATGAATCCGTGATGCAGATTGCTATTATTAGTTAATCGTACAAAAACCTTGATGGTGGTGTATGGGTCACAGATTCGACTGGTAGAGCGGCGATATGGGCGTGCGGTCATCAAGCCATACAATATAGCATGGGTCAGGCGACTAGTGGTTTCGTGTGGGCAAAAAAGGTGATATATTCGTACATAGCTACTACGCCAGACCGAGCCTTATACTGCCTGAGTTTGTAGACCTGTTAGACGATCTTGTCCACGATGCAAGGGACGAGGTCCAAAGGTGATAGCCGGTGATTTTAATGCATGGGCCATCGAGTGGGGCATCAAAGAGACTAAGGCAAGGGGGCAGTGCTTATTAGAAGCATTCGCCCAGTTGGATGTATTTCTGGCCAACTGAAGTGATGTAAACACTTATCGGAAAGGGGGATCTCGTTCAGTAGACTTGACTTTTGTCAGCCCTGCGCTGGCATGTGATATGTCCTGGCAAGTTGCCGAGGACTTCACGTACAGCGACCACCAGGCAATCACATTTGAAATAAGGACGGAGCCACAAAGCAGGAGACGCGTACGCCGGAATTCAAAATCCAAAAGAACACCAGGATGGATAGAACTCTCCATGTCACACAAAGCATCTCTAAAACATGTGACGCGGCGATGCCTAGGAGATGCCCATTCCCCACTAGACGACCCAAATATTGGTGCAATAGTGAACTTGCCAGCCTTCGATTGATTTGCTACAGAGCCAGACGAAGGGCCCAGAGGGCAATAGGTAGGATCGATCAAGGGTAAAAGGAACATGCCTATAGAGAACCCCACAACAACATCAAGCTCGCCACCCAGCGCAGTAAGAGGGAATGTTTTAAGGAGCTCTGTTCGGTAGCGGACATAAATCCGTAGGGTAGCGCCTATAGAATCGTGACAGGACGATTCAGAGGCCGTTTATCTCTGCAGATCACGTGCCCTATGCTCTTGTTGAAAATAATCCAGTGACTAATTCCTCAATAAGAGGAGGGTACTGACACCTTCCAGCACCCCCTGAATTTAACGCCGATTCTACAAGCCACCAGGAACGAGCTACTGGAGATCTGAAGTCGAATAGGCCACAGAAAAGCCCCGGGTTTGGCCGCCATACCGAATAAGGCCCTCAAATTTGCCGTCAAATGTAAACCGGATATGTTCGCGGAGCTGTTCGGAACGTGCATGTCCGAGGGTATCTTTCCTGTACCATGGAAGCGGCAGAAGCTGGTCCAGGGGAAGTGTCCTTCTATAGACCTATATGTGTTCTAGACACTATAGGGAAAATGTTGGAGGGGGTAATTTATAATAGATTACTCTCGATTGTCGAGAGCCAAGGGGGCCTTCTAAATAGGCAGTATGGGTTCCGTAAAGCCAGATAAACCACTGATGCCATCAAAATGGTTACTGGCTTGGCCGAAAATGCAAATCACGGAAGGGGTTGTACCAGCAAATATTGCGTGGTGGTGATGCTGGATATGAGGAATGCATTCAACGCGGCCAATTGGAACTTTATACTTTATACGAAAGTGTCTGGCGACGATTGGTGTTCCCACTTACCTCGCCGCTATTGTCGATAGCTACTTGCAAGAGCAGACGCTCTGGTTTAATACCGATGATGGATCCAAGGAGTAAATTGTCTTCGCGAGTGTCCCACAGGGCTTTGTACTGGGCCCACTACAGTGGAACATCATGTATAATGATGTCCTTAACCTTCCGGTTCCGGAGGAGGCCATGGTAGTGGGTTACGCCGACGATATACACTGGTTGTGGTCGCAAAGCATCTCGAGGATACTGAATTGTATTCAAGCGAAGCAATCAGTATTGTTAAGGCTTGGTTAGAGAATGCTGGACTGGCACTTGCGGAGGAAAAAAAGGAGGCGGTCTTCATCACTAAGCGCCGTAAGAGAAAGTAACCCTGCCTTAGAATCGGGAATCATATCATCACTTCCAAGCCGGGCATCAAATATTTGGGAGTGATGATAGACGGAAAACTCAACTTTAAACAGCATATAGATGTCTGGCAAGGATGATACCGAACCTAAGAGGACCGCGGCATACTTATCGGCTGCTCATACCCAGGGTGGTGAGTTCTATCTTGTTGTATGCAGTCCCAGCTTGGTGAAAAGCCCTGCATGTTTTAGGTAATGCACATAAACTGAGTACGGTCTACAGAAGAACAGACTTAAGAATGTGTGCTACCTTCAGAGCCGTCTCAGATGATGCAACGTTCGTCATCTCGGGAATGATGCCGATTGACATCCTGGCAACCGAGATGTTGAACATGTATAACACCAAGTCCATCTCTCCCTTATTGCAGGTGAAAAAAGCCGAAAGGGAGAGATCGGTAAGCAGAATCCAGCAGCGATGCGACCAATCAGAAAAGGGTCGTTTAACTTACAAGTTGATCCCTTCCATCGGGGAGTGGCTGGAGAGAAGACATGGGGAAATCAATTATAATCTGACCCAGTTTTTCACCGGCCATGGGGAATAGCGTCAATACCTGTACACGTTTAAATTGGACACCCCACTTACTTGTCTTAACTGTGACGGGGTCCAAGAAGACCCAGCACACGTATTCTCCCAATGTCCTAGATTCGTGAAAGAAAGGAGGAACCTAGAGGAAACTCTAGTTGAACTGCTATCACTAGAAAATTTTGTCTGGAGAATGGTAGCTTGCCAGGAGGATAGGGATGGGATGCGATCAATTCCATGATCGCAGTAATCCAGGATAAACTGCGAAAAGCAGAAGAATTGACGAAGGCGCGGTTACGAGCTCCGCGGATAGACGGAAGGAGACCTAGCTATGAAGTAAGCTAACTCCGCCCCGTGATGTAATACCTAAAGGTGGTTCCACGGGGTAGAGGGAGTCAGGGTGGTTTTAGTGGGTAAAAATCTCACACTCTGGCGTGCCCAGGTCAGAGTCTTTTGAAGATTTCCACCTCACCCTAAAAAAGATAAAAATAGTGTTAAATTGGTGGTTTTGATTTTCTTTTCTTTTCGAATCCCTGTTGGCAAATACTGTACTGCGAAAAAACTGTTAGGTCAGAAAAGATCTACCTTGAAAAGAAACATACTTTCGGGAAGATGTATATCTTTAGTTGTTGAAAATATCATTGATTGCCAACATCAAAGTGCAAGTAAACGAATTAACATGAATTTTTTCTGCTCATAATGAATCAATCGAAAGTCATTGACATAGTTTGAGCAGGTGAACGATGCATTGAATTTTGAAATGAAGACGTTATGTTACATTGCTGGCTTCATTACCGATAAATCGTTAAATCTTTCATTAGAGATTTATATTTTTTTTAAAGAAAGTTTGCCAGAAAGTATCTTTTTCTTAAAATTGTGTGTAATGGATGATTAGCTTTGTTTTCTATGAATCTCTTAATTCATTCACTGAAGAATGAGAGTTTTGTTATCTTCAGTCAACCGAAAGTAAGATCCCTGAAGTCACCTCATGACATTTTGACGCATTCAGTCTTACTTCACCTGATATGTGAAAAGAAATTATTTTCCGCAAACTATAATCCGGAAAACCTGATTCCATAATCTTCGCGACGTAATTTTTCGTAATTTTCACATAACCAACTTTCAGTCGCACTACTTTTTTCCTCATCACATATAAATTCAGTTTTCAGATATCATCAAGCACTTGTACTCTTAGTTGCAGTGGAAACTTGAAATTCTACAACTTCTGTTGTTACTTGTTTGTCCAGTGCTTGCAATCTGAGATGATGAAGATGAAATTGCATTAAGCAGTAAGTGCAACGCACATTATGACCAACGAAAAGGGAAAATCGTTTCTTAAAGTACTCTAATGGAATGCTTTTCTCATTCCTGTGTGGGATTTTCTTTGGGTTTTTCTTGTCCGATTGTACTTTTAGGGTTTTGTAAAAAGAGCCCTACTAATATCTCTATTGAAGTTGACTGATAGAACGCCCGGGATGTTTTAAAAATAAATACGACTTTTCATTAAAATTGGGGAAACATGAAGTATCAGATGCGGTATTTGCAGACCCTTCAGTATTCCAGACCCGATTTTTAACATATATCCGAACAATGAACTTTTTTGGACAAGGAGCAAGGGCTCTCCGAAGAAAAATCCCTGATGAGCTATTGGTTGCAAGAGGGATAAGTTATTGAGTTGAGTAGAGGCAGAGTTGAGAGGCAGAATGGTCTACCCACTATTAGGATAAATAAAGGACATTTGGAGATGGCACTTGTACACAACATGGATGGTGCAAATTTTCTCGGACCTCATGCAGCTCCGTACATGGGAAGGTGGACAACATTCCTGGCATTTCTGCCTCTCATGTCGGTATTTAAAAATGCACGTATTTTAGCTTGTTGCCTCTGACATTCGTAATAGGCTGCTTTAAAACCGAAACCGCAATGTCCTCGGTAATATCGGTAAAATAATTGACAAAGTAATGCCTGAATCTGTGAGTAGAGCCTTATTATTCGAAAAGATAAGCGATCAGTACTAGAAGATAGTGTGAGGGAATGATATTAAGTACTCACTTCGCAGGCCTGTTTGGGACAAGCGATACGCGCGCCATCCGGCGGAAAGAGCGCGGGCGGCCACGGGACCGGTTCGAATGCCTTCGGTCGACAAAGACGCTGCCATAGCCAGATTATGTTGACGATAGCATATGACAGTGAATTGGCACTCTATCGACTGACGTAATAATTCTATTCAAAGGGGAAATTTGAATCCAAACCCCCTTTACGCCATATCAGACACTTCAGTCTGTATGAAGTCTGCTTTAGCGGGTGCGACAATTTTAAATGGAAGACATTTCTGTGGAGAGGTAAGTTGTTGCAAGCGAACCTTTGCAGTCACTTTTGATAGCTTTCCAGTTGTGAGGTTTGGGGGTGTCTAGTGCTTCAGAGAAACACACTTTGTCTATTCTTTTGACCGTCCCAGCACCTATGGCTGTATTCCCTAAGGGTCAGCATAAGATCTGGTTGACTGCTGAAACTCAGATGCGGGTCGATGAGTGTATGGAATTCCAAGCTTTTATTGCCATTGCAAGTGAGAGTGACAAATCTTGGTAAGAGCGCTGTCACAAAAGGGAATTTATTGTTGCTCTCGTCAGGAAGGCGGTAGTTGCCGTAAAAATTAGTGATTTTTCTACACTCTTCTGGGAGCTATAGTATTTCCTGCTTTTCGTGAAAGTGATAGATAATTGTGAGTTAGCAACGTGCAAATGTTGACATTTCTTGTACTTTGGAAACTGGCTCGGAATTAAATTGATCTTTCGGATACGAACTTTTGCCGTTAACTGTATATAATTGGATTTTGGCATGTGCAAACACTTATTGACAACGATATAGAGGCTCGCCAAAATGTCCTAACTTCAACGAAAATTTATGTGATACAGGCTGGACATTCTGTAGTTAAGCGACGTAGGATGGTAGGGCTCTGAGGACCACTCTTCTTCCTATTGTGGCAGTGTGATGTTTAGTTCTGGCAAGTTCGCCGGAAGTAATAGTCGATCCAATGTCGAATTTTTGCTTACCTCAACCACTAAACGCGCAGTTCCAGTCCAGGATGAAGAATACATTGATAGAGCAGTGTTACGCACCAATAGAGGCTTCCGATGGTAAGGAGCAAGAGACTTTTTATGAGCAACTAGAGGTATATTGCAATTATGATAGGTGATCTGAATGCCAAGGTGTACTCTGACATATGATGGAATACACAGTGTTTCCGTCGTTCTGCAGCTCCCACAATCTCATTATTGGTGGCAAATTGTTTAAGCGGGGATACGCTATCATGCGTCCTCTTTAACCTGGTCCTCGAGAAAGTGATCCGTGATGCCGAGGTAAATGCAAGAGGTACGATCCTCTTCAAGTCCACCCAACTACTGGCCTATGCTGACGATATCGACATCATGGGAAGAACCACCCGAGATGTACAAACTGCCTTCATCCAGATCGAGCAGGCGCGCGAGATCTTGGGCTGCACCTCAATGAAGGCAAGACAAAATATATGGTGGCAACGTCAGCACCGAAGACGAATCAACCAACAACATCAAACCGCACTGGTCAAACACAAACACGAAGGATAGGAGAATACAACTTTGAGACCGTTGACAATTTCTCCTATCTAGGGTCGAAAATCACAACCGATAACAACTACGATGATGAAATCCGCGCACGGTTGTTGTCAGCCAACAGAGCCTATTTCAGCTTACAAAGACTGTTCCGCTCGAAACGTCTCATCATAGGGTCAAAACTCTTACTGTACAAGACTATGATCTTGCCAGTCCTCATGTATTCCTCGGAAACTTGGGTTCTTAGCAAGAAAAATTGCGAGCTCTTGGCCGCGTTCGAGAGAATAATCCTCCGAAGAATTGTTGGCCCCCTACATGAGGATGGACGATTCCGTAGCCTACACAATGACGAAATGTATGAGCGATGCCATGACCGTCCGGTTGTGGATAAAATCCGGCTCAATAGGTTACGGTGAGCGGGTCACTTAATCCGTATGGATGAGGATGATCCCACCCGGAAAGTCTATAAGGGCAATATCTATGGTAGAAAAAGAAGACGAGGCAGACCCTGCCTAAGATGGGGCGATGGCGTAGGTCAGGACGCCAGACAGCTTTTAGGGATATCGAATTGGTGGACGTCGGCGCGAAACCGGGATGTCTGGAGTTCCTTATTAAGGCAGGCCTAGACCGGATACCGGTTGTTGCGCCGTTGATGATGATGATGATGGCATTGTTTAAGCAGAGCATCTGCTATAAGGCCAGTTGGGTTTCAACTGATCGGCAATGTTTGCTTGCGGCTATCGTTCAGTAAGAAACTATTTGGATGACCGCACGCCAAACATTTTGAGCAGCGTTTATGAATATTGATGAGCACTTGGCTGTCATCAAAAGTGTTGTTCTCTCCGATGCAGATGAGGGGCACAGGGGCGCCATAAGATCTAGCTGACTGCTGGAACATGAAGACGGATCAAAGAGCGCGCGAAACTCAACGCTTTTGTCGCCGTTGCAAATGCGTCGAACGTGATGCCCTAGAGTTGCAGTACTGCGATAAATTTCGGGAAGTTCAGCGTTGCGTGTGCCCTGAAGTTATCGCAAATAATAACGACTTTGCTGCTGTATCACGAAAAAACTTGTAGATAGTGGAAGAAGGGGATAATCGTCAAGATTCCGAAGACAAGTACCCGTCTTTTGTGTGACAACTGAGAAGATATCTGCATGTTTCTTTCCGTTACAAAATAAAATAGTAGTTAAATAAGCCTGGAACACATCAAAGAACACCTCGACAACTTGATCGTCGGAGTGCAGATTGGTTTCCGCTCCGGAACCTCCTGTGTGCGGAATTTAGATCTTGTCTTCACCTGCTCTTCATCAATTTCGTATCTGGCATGTTCCACCCAGGATGTCTGTCCTGAAAAACTAATATCTATTATCAGAGCTACTTTTGATGGCGCAAAATGTCACGAGGTAAGATCTCAGAGGAATTCTAGGTCAAAAGCGGAGTACGGTAGGGTTGCACCGATATTATTTCTTCTTGTTATCGACGACGTCCTTCATGCTGCCTTGTCTGTAGGATGTGGAAGAGTTCAATGGACAATAACGCTTGCTTGTTCTCTTATTGGGTCACGGACCTTGCCCAGATATTTTGGATTTGGCAAGGAAAGGATAATCACCAACTAAACCAAAATTTTCAGTCTGACGGGTCATTGTACTCTTCTTATCTGTATTATTAGACAGAATATGGAACATGTTGATCTATTTATATATCTACCATAGGAATTGCGCTTTCTGCCGAAGGTAGCATCGAACTGGATATCGCTTGACGCATTTAACAGTAGAGGTCCGCCTTCGCTGGGAATGCAATTATCTCAAAATTTTAGCGAACCGCGAACGAGGAACTGGCGCGCTATGTCTCACCAACCGATGAATCATGACAACCATATAATGTTAAGCTATTTCGTTTGAAATCAACGGCACCTCCCGCTACACTGTTGCTCCATATACTCTGCGAGGGATACAGAGATCATGACTGATAATTCTTCTCTCTGATGTTCTCATGCGCTTACCTTAATTTTTCTAGTCTGCCCATTTCGTGTAATGATTCCAGTCTGTCAACCTTGATTACGATTTGAAATGGAACTAACGTGGTTTTACATGGTCAATCCAGACCGACATTAGCCATCAACTGTAACTCCACCGATCGAGTACTCACTTCTCCGCAGGATAACCTAGCTGTACAGCACTCTTCTCGCGCTGGATGCGTACCTCTACTCAGCCTAGTAGTTTCCAATGTACCATGCAGTAAATCCTGAATAATTTCTCTCTGTACTTCAACGTGGTGCTCAGAGGTGGCGTTGAAGAAGACGGGGGGCAACCCTGTCGGCCAAACCAAAACCAAGTGGCCGAGGAGATCCTCCATAGAGGTGGCACCGGGAGACGTTGTACTCACTTTGCTTTGCCGGCTGTGATGCAGTAGGCGAATGCTCCAAATTAGGGCGATCAGACCCGAGTTTCCCGGACTCATCTGAAGTGGCAATTTGGTCACGAAACCTTACCAGGGGTATACTGATACCATGGGAACCGGGATAGCCCCTGGACTCTCATACTTCGGGTGAACTCCCGTTGTATGTGAGTACAACTCGGTTGTTTGCGGTTGGCCCCCTAGTGGGAGTTTCATGGGTGTTGTGGTTATGCTCAAGCGAGAAGAGATCTTCGGCCCTCGGCGTGGTGTTACTTTTCAACAAGGGTGCCTTACTCCTTAGTTCGGTAGAGATTTAGGTAGGTCTTGCATCCACCAGTATGAATGCTAAGCCATGCACTTGTTATAGACTGGTATCGTTGTTGCTTGTCTCAGCGGGGCTCTGATGTGGTCACAAAATCAATCCGTGTCTTAAGAAGACCGTGGGATTAAGTCATCTAGACAGGTGCTCACGTTAAATCTTTAAGGACTTAACTGTACTTCAACGTATGTAATACTGACGAGATCAACTAGTTGCATCAAGATACATTTCACCTAAAAATAGGCGCTGCGAACAGTTCATCTTGGTGTCTTTGGCCTCGAAAAGTACTTCATTGTGATCGCCCTCTTGAGTTTTACGAAAATCACCTGAAAGCCCCTCTGAAAGATGATTGGCGAACAACTAGTATAGGGAGCTAGTTCAGAGGCAGGCGCCTATATGCTTCCTTTTTTGTAAGGAATTGTCACGGGAGATGGACACTTTTGTCTTTATGTAAATCTGAGGCAAAGTCAGATAGTCTGTTTAAATATTTTCAGGCTTTCTGCGGCACCTAATTTGTGGACTTTATGTATTTTTTTGTATAATGCCTACGTTGTCCCAGCCAATGTTATGGACGCTTTCTACTATGTGTTTTGCGACCGCAAACTTGACATGCCGTAATGGGTTCTTTGCCGCTAGCTCCGCTTCTTTGATATGTTTCTCGAATCGTATTTTTACCAACCGCTTATTCTGGCCTATATATTTATACTGGTGTATTACGGGCATATGATCTTATAGATCCCGCTCTCTTCCTCATTATACATATTTCGGGTCCTTTACGCTCCTAAGCCGAGTTTTAAGTTGGACATTTTGAATTCTTTAGGTGCATTAATGATCCTGGTCCACAACGAGGTATATGTAATGCTGGATGTCACTGTTGTCTTGTCGTTGGTTCTTGACCACCTGGAAGTTGTTTTTTACAGCATATTTGCTACTTCTTGGAGTACCATTTCGCAATATTATTGGCGGGGGAGTTAGTGTCCGATCTTGCTCGCATTCGTACGCTCGATAAAGTTTAGAGAGTGTGATGTCTATTGCGATATATCAGCAGCGATAGTGACCTGTTCGGAAATGAGCGATTTAAATATTTCGAGTCAATGCTATCAGCCAATGAAGTACTGCGTTATAAAATTGCTTCACGCATTAACGCAACCTGGATGAAATGGGGTCCCACAACTGGTGGTCTTTGGGATCGACGTTTCATCATTCATTCTCTCGCTGTCTAGGGTTTTGAGTGTTGACCGACTATAAAAGACAATGAACGATATCTTACGGTAATGGAGACGATCCAGATCAGGCATTTTATTAGGGTCAAATGGCGAAACCGATCACAACGAGCCGACCCCGCTTGCGAACGGTATAAAGACTGAAGAAAAAGAAGAAGAAAGCTTCAGGTATCAAACATTTTATGTATTCGACTGGTCCCAATTGTATCTAGCTCGCAACGTGCAGTATTGTAGAAAAAGGACGACTTTGACCTGTTATATCTTAGTAATGGTGTGGTTTCCAATACTGCGTGATTTCACGATTCTAGCATTATTTTAAGGGGGGGTTTCCGTCAATTTTTAAAAAAATGTAGTAATTCATTTAAAGAAATATCGATATGGAGGATATTTTGAGGCCTAGAGATTGTATAGTACAACTTCGTGTTTTTTTTTCGATTTTTCGATTGTTTAGTTTCTGAAAATGGACACGGGAAAGAAATGATCACCTTTCAGCCCCTACATTTCGCCTTTTATATCAGAATTGGAAAGTACTAATCGAGTCCTTTCATTTGATATCCCACATGACACCTGTCTTTTGTATGTATCGGAAAACTTCAGCAATATGAGTACCGCCACTTTTCCGCGAAGACAACTTTACAAAACCCTTTTTTCCTTCATTTACCTTCACTGAATTTAATCGTAAACGGGAAACATTGCAACATCTGATGTTCGATAAATATTGCTTATTTTTCTATTGATTTGCTGTCGACGGAAGATGAAGATTTCATAGAGTTCTCAGATCTCTTAGTTTGACTTTTTTTTTCTGGAGCCCATATATAGTTAAAATATTGCGATACACTCCGTCCATACGTTGTATCCTCGTTACTCAACCATACATTATTCATGTTAGAGAAGGTAATGACATTTAGGATTTACTTGAATGAGTATTGTAGCACTTTATAGCCGATGGCTTAGACTATATGAACTTTCTCGGTCCTAGAATACCAATGCAAAATCTAAACTCTATAAGGAATGAAGTGTATAATTAGACAACCATTTTGTGGTTCACTTAGTTGGTATATGTAGTAACTTTCTAGTTCCGGGAAATCTATAAAGTAAGGATGACATCTTGGAATAATGGATTGAATCTTAATTTTCTAGGTTCTTGTACAATATCAATAATGCATGTTACTTTCTTACAATAAATACGATCTAAAAAAAGGTAATTCAAAATTTTATTGAGTCTCATAAGCCTCTACGCAAGTATCAAAATACAAAACAAAAGATAGCGTAATACTCTGTTTCACGTCATCTGACATAATCTCTTTTATCTTTTTTAAAAAGAATACTATCTCCAGTTGAAAAAGTTATACTTAACTTCATTTTTCTAAAGATTTATTTAAATATGATCAACTGATACATTAAGATACAATAGGTTAACAGGAATAATAACCCAGACAATTTCCATATGAAAATACGCTTTTCATTTTATCATTTTTAAATGATACCGCCGGTTATTAGTGCCATTGAAGCTATTGTTTTTTTAACGTAAATATTCCAAAAAGATTCGAACGTGACGACCAATCACTTTCCCTTTCCACTAAGCACAGAGTATTCTCTGATGAGTTCCCATAACGGATGCAATAACGAATTTGTATTCATTAATAATTTATGGATTATTCATGGGTTATTGTTGGGATGTTTATAATCGCAAAACAGAATTGCTTCCGTCGATTAGCCATTTATGCAAGTTGCAGCAGGTGGAAGAACTGTTCAAGTAAAGTGAAATATGTGAGCATCTCTTTAGTATTCGGCGGTGGTTTAGTATTTCCATTTATCACTAATGTCATTTATGTTCAGTTCTAAAATCTTTCAAATGACCTTGGTTGGAAAAATGCAGAAATTGAAAGTGGTCAACCAAAAATGAGGGCTTTAAACTAGTGCAAGTCAGAGGGTAGCAATAAGTTGTTCCTAAAACTTGGTGCGGGCAGTGGGTCTGTCCACTGAATCCGCAAACGCAAAAGTGTTGATAGTTAAATATATAAAAACTTTCTAAAAATATCTGGAGGTCCTTACTCCCTTCAGAATGGCTCTGAAACTTTGTTAGGTTTCACCCAACCTGTCCAAAGCGGCAAGAGACAGTAACTCTTCCTTTTTTAAGCAGAGTGTTGAAGTCCTGCAACGGTATGTCGTCGGACTTGATAGTCCGACTGACCTCCCCATCGTCAGAGAGCTAGATTGGAACCGTTTGTCACATTACTTCGGGCTAGTTCCCGAACTCTCTCGCCTTGCGGAACCTTCAAATCAGGCAATTGCTTTCACCAACGGGACGGGAGAGGAGGAAAGGAACTGTCCGCTCAAGAAATCCCCTGCTATCCGGATCGTCCAGCGCTCGAGCTCTATCTTCTCTGTAACGGAAAAGGCCCGAACGTAATGGGCAACACGGCTCCATGTATCAGCGCTCGTCGGCATCTCTTTGACAATGTTGTGTGGAGAGAGATCCCCTGTGCTTAAACAAAGCTGCTGACGAAACCCATCCCACCCCATTCAAAGGTAGTTGATTGCCGTGAAGTGATGATCTGGTTCCTATTCTGAAGCGAGCGGTCGATTTCTTACGATGCTTCGTGACAAACACCGCTTCTGGTTCGTCCTCCGCAAGACCTTCATTTTTCAACCACTAAAGCGGTGATTGTTCCAGATGAATACAACTCAACATGTTTTGCGACTACAATGAGTGCTATGTCATCGGCATAACGCATCGCATAACGAACGTATTCCCTCTGACCATTGGCCATGTTGTCCTAAACATTTTTTTCTGTTCGGTAGCTACCGATAAGAACAATTGGGCAATTGGGCGCATCAATCGTCGCCAAAGACCTTATTAGGTGCAAATCGGCCAAGTTGAATGCAGTTTATGCATTAAGGACAACTTTTGTATAAAACTTTCTAGCACTATCCTTTCTGTGCATTGTATTGTCGGCGAAACCTAGTAATCAGTTTGATGGCTTCGATGGTATTGCAAAGGAACTGTCGATCTGATAAGCTCCCTAGAATCTCTACAGCAGGGAACAATCTTTCTATACTTCAGAAAATATCCTGTTCATGGAACATTCCTCAAACAGCTCCACCCATATTTCCGGCCTCAGCTTGACAGCCAGCTTGAGGGTTTTGCTTGGCATATCGCCGAGGTTATATGTTTTGTTAACGCTCTACTGTGGAAAATAGAGAGTCTCAGTAACGATGAGTCGAATCAAAATGCAATCCGTGATATGAAAAATTCTCTCCGATTGTGTTCCCAATAGGGACACTGCTTGCTTAAGCACAGTTCAAAGCCGAACCAGACACTCCTTTCCGATGTATATTGACCTAGACATTACATTCTGTATGATACCTAATTACATGGAAACTTCCAAAAGCTCGCACACTTTTCATCCGCCAATGAACTTTCCTATTTTATGATCCTCGTATTAAAGCACAGACAATGAATTTTAATTTTCATCTTTTCGTGTCCGAGGCCAGTATGTTCAACATGTTTTCACACCCAGTCTATGTTAGACTTAGAGGAATCTGGCAACTATAAACGTATATGCCATCTATTTCTATCTGCTTCAGACATTCCTATATGGTTTGGTGACCACATGCTCACAAAGTCGCTCCACTTGTCAGATCTGCTACTTATACGTTATTGCCAAACCTTCTATGGGATCCATTTATGTGCACCTCCGATTTGTATGTAGAGTACGACATACAAAAAAAGCCGTTTCCGACAGTATGCTTGCTGTCCACGTCACCTTGAGTAAGGAAATAGTCAGTCCCACCATGCTGGCTAAGTTGCCAATGAGCCGCAAAGTCCATCTGCCTCTAGTTTCATTTTGCCAAGAGAGTTGCCACTAATCTAGGGTGCGTCGCCATTCTTCACGAGTAACAACCTCCCTTGGCTCTTCCCCCTTGCGCTTTTATATGGCTTGACGCTCCTTAGCAAGAAGGCCAACGGGGATTACTCCCGCGATCACAATCACGGCCGGTTCAGAGACAATCCGGTACGCAGACGCCACCCGCAAACCTCCCCGTCTCTGTACTTACGCGAGACGCTTACGATAGCGACCTCCTTGCCAAGATTATCAGCCCAGAGTAGGACAGACTGCGTTGAACTCATCAGGAGGTATCGCCTGCTGGACGTCGGACCCTCAATATTTGCCATTAGGCTACTTAAAGCCGAAACTCCAACTGTTGCTGATTTGCTCAAAAAAACTCATCTTTGTGTCAAGAATCAGCCCCAAGTATTTTACCGCTGGTTTTGATTCAATTATCAACTCGCTGGCTGATATGGGACGCCGAGTCGGAATTCTCTTTTTCGTCAGGATCACTACTTCGGTTTTTTCCAGTGCAAAGTTGGAACCATCAGTGGTCATCCATCCGCTTACCCGTCGCATCAATATTCCAAGTCCGCTTTGCACCTGTTCGACAGTGCGTCCAGTAAGAAGCACGGCGACATCATCTGCATAACCGACCAGGCACGACTCATCTGGCGTTTCGAGTTTAAGTAGACTATCACAGATAGCGTTCCAGAGATCCGGCCCTAGGATGGATCCCTGTGCTACCCCCGAGGTGGTCCCCATCCTCCTCTGGCCCTCTAGCGTTTCATAGAGCATTGAGCGGTTCTTCTGATAATCCCTCAATAACCGTAAAAGATAGTTCGGCACGTGGAAATTATTGTCTAGTGTGCCTAGAATGTCTTTCCATCTTACGGAATTAAGGGCGTTTCTAACGTCAAGCGTTGTGAGGAGCATCACCCGTCGAGTTCGACGGCTACGTACCTCCGCTCGTCGAACGGCATCCACAACTTGCATGACAGCATCAATTGTGCCGTGGAGATCGGCAGCACGTATCGCTTCAACAAGTCTACTTCTGATGAGTTTTTCGAGCACTTTTCCAGCAGTGTTGAACATATAAAGTGGGCGGTATGAAGACACTCAGGGTCGCCTTTCCCTTTGCTAATCAGCGCAAGCCTCGTCACTTTTCAATGAGAAGGGAAAATTACCTCTTTAAGTTGAATACGCCGTGCAGTAGTTCTCGTCGATGTTGGAATACCAGTTTGTATATCTCTGCTGGAATACCATCGAGTCTTGGCGCCTTCTTCCTTTTCGGAAAAAGTATTGCCTCTGAGTGTAATTATTGCGCGTTCCTATTCCTGTTCTTTTGTAGAGAAAAGTGGATAGTTCTTGGCGCTCTCCGCGCCGGCGTCATCATCCCATACCGGGTGCGCAACGAATAGTGCCCGTACAATGCGGTCCACCTCTTCAAAATAGCGTCCTCCAAAGCATCAAGCCTGTGTCGAAAGTCTGGCATCGTCTCATTCGGCGTAAGATAGACACTGAAAAACATCCCTAAACACCGAATCCAGACAAAGTCGTCCGCTCGGCTTTGACTAAGAAGGGTGCCGTCCCGAACCTAGATGGCAGCTGTGGCTCATATGTCAGGGTGCAATGAAACTGGGTCCTTGTTTCGGTACTGCTCACTGATGAGCACTAAATCGGCTTTTGCCTCCGCAATGAGCTGCTCTAGCAACTCGTGAGCTTCCTCGCGTATTGGTCCGCAACTTCCACCACAACGAGTTTTTGGGCCTCGTGGAGTTGGCAGAAGTGGTACCAATCCGGACATTGGTTACCTCCGAACATTCGCGTTTGATGGCCACTTCTACCTCGTTCTTCTTCGTGAAGCAGTCAAGGTTTCGAATTTCCAGAGAGCACGTGGGTTCTAGAGTGGAAGCCAAAGCTGTATCTCCCAGAAGCCCCTTGATTGCTTCACAGAACGTAACTTCATTTGTTGTCCTCGAGCCTAGTTCCACGAGGACTCCACCGCCCTTTGTTTTACGAATAGAAAAGACTTCTGCCTCGTTATCTTCAGGTTTGATCTTGTAACGAATTTCACTGAGGATCTCTGCAAAAATCTTGCCTTCCGCCGGCTTAATAAGCAGAGCTGGCGGTCTAGTCCTCTTTCGTTTCCCCACCTTTTCTTTTAGTGCTTTGTCCTCCGTGTCCGCCTTAATTTTAAGCAGAGGTTTTTTTGATGATGCGGCGTATTGTTATTTCTTGTTCCTCTTCGCCATCTTCTTTTGGCGCTGGAGAGTACCTGAGTGAGGTCTCCTTCAGATGCCCCTTCCTCCTTTCGTTACTTCCACTGTTCGCTTTACAATGGGCTTTCTGCGATCCGTTTGGTGATTGCGGTGATCTCATCGGGAGGTGCGGTTGTTTCTGCTTCCCACGGATTTCCTGTTACTCTCCACTTCCGCCTATAATATGAAATTCTGTCTGTTTTTCACTCCTTTGCTGACTTTTTCTGAACGAACGTTATAGGTTGCACAATTGCCGTGCATTTCTTTCTAAGCCTTCAGCTTTCGCCAGGGTAGTCGACAGCGCTCCCATTTGGCTTATATTCGAAACCATTTGGTTAGTTTCGGCAGTTTCCAGCGTGTTTCTTTCTGCAACGATAGCACTGCGTGGTACTGTTTGGGTTCCCGTCTCCGTTGCAGGTGTCGCATCACTTTGCGAGTCTTCTTCTCTATTTGCGCATCCCAATGTCTCGTCGGGTATTTGAGTCTTTGCTGCGTCCTTTGCTAGACGCTGGGGCGAGCGACGCATCCATGCCCACTATCTCCTCATTCGTTTTGTTTGTGTTCGCCATTTAAGTTTTTTACCAGCGCATCGTGTGCAAGGAAGTGGACCGCAATAGTCAGGAACGGGTATACTATACCTTGGGGGACAAAGCCTCTACTCCAGTTCCCTGAGGCCTGAACTAAGATTAGGTGATTCGGAACTCATGGACAGATCAGCGCTCACTCGAGGCAACGCGGTTTACTAATACCGGTTCAACTCCTTTGCGACCCTGGTTGGGTAGTGTACCAAGGTCCCAAAGGAGTTGGCTCCTGATACACGCCGCAACGATCACCTTGGCAGAGTTAGGTTCACATCACCTCACTCCCAATGTGGCCCGGCGTGTATCGGTCATTAGAAGTTCGCTCTTCACCGAGAACCTTTGGCGAGGCTACTACCTAGGACGCAGGTATTATGTCAGCTGGGGGGTCAGAACTACTTGCTCGGGCACCGCGGATATGTCACTCCCCATATCGTAAGCGACCCGGTAAGGATCGTTGACGACCCCTGAGATCATTAATTCAGAATCCTAAGGTTGCTTTTGGAACATTTATCTTTCATCTCATAACATCGAAAAATATGCTTACGTCATACTTACAACAAGAGAATCAGGAACTACGATATTTCGCAGTAAAAAAACGATCAATTCGACGTCAATCTAAATAGCACACATCAACGAAAATCGAATGACCTAAACATTTTCGCGAGAGTTCCAATTTACAAATCCTCATGAGCTTAGAGAGAAATTAAGCTTTAAGAAACCATAGCGAATTCAAATGTTGAATCAAAATACTTCGTCAATGAAAAACGACAAAACAACATTTCGGAGGTTCCTTTGTACAGTTCCATTAATCCAATGGAAATTTCCCAGCGTAATAGCCAATGTTTTCCAAACAGGTCTTCAATTTCTGAAAGATGCAGATGCTATTAAATTCAAGATGCACCATGCCGTCGACATCACCATTTCTTTTGATCTTAGCACGCGCGTACACCCACTTCAGATGCTGCTTTATTACCTCCCACTGGAGGAAATTCAAAAATAAATAGCTCTAGTTCATCTGCTTCTAGATTCAATCACAGATATCTAGAATGCAGTCAATAGATGCATTTAATTTGACTTCGATGACCATATGTTACAATCAAGGTGAAACGGAGTTCTGATTCTACTGGAAGTTTGTAGATGTTTCGTAAGAGAGTGGAGCAACAAAACGCATTTAAACGGTACAATATATCTGTATTTATTTCATCTGATATCTGTTCTGGTTTTTGGTTTCATCATCACAGATGTGTGAACTGAGACTTACCTTAAATCGTAACCACTGAATTAACCAAAAGTTATCCACTGAATCATATCCTAAAATGAATGTGGAAGTTTTTTTGACAATTAAATCAGCGTATCTTAAAAAATTTCCTCAATAGATTGGCAGAATCCCTCATCCACCTGCCAAATTACTACAATACTTGACGGATTGTCTATAAAGCCTATCATGTGTAATTTCAGACACTCCTTTTCTGCTAGTGCAGAATGCTTAGCAACTTGTTGAAGATGAAGTGACCAGAAATAGTATACTCTCTCGATAGTAGTGGAAAATGGAACTGCAGGCCAGGTTTAGTAAAGAAAACTCTGAATCTCAAATGTACTCATATATGGAATATCGTCTATAGCGAGCACTCCCTGGTAATCCATTGCGATATTTGTTTTTGTAAAACTAAACACAGGGCACCATGGCTTACTGGTAAAACCTTGAATCTTCCAAGACTAGAACCTGATAAAGCACCAGAAAAGTATAAGGGAGTCGGCTCGCCTGGATCGAATGCGCCATTTTTCTTTGTCATAGACTCAGTGCGGGAGGGGTAGAGAGGCTCTCTCAGATCTCATTCGGCATATTCAGCCATCATTATGCTGGTCAGCTTTTTGGTCGTTTCTCATCAATTTCAACGCCCAGGTAAATTAAAATTAATTTGATAAATCAGCGCTTAATTGCTTGAGGACGGGAAATCAGACAGGAGTTGATCTTTAAATTAAATAGAAGTAAAATATTTTTTTTGGTCTAAGCTCACCTAAAAGGAGGCATGACATTTTTCTTCAAATATAGCCAAGTGGGATGTCAATCGAAGGACCTGGATGAATACTTCTAGCGGAAATCCATAAAACCAACTGTTCGAAAAGACCAAAACTTTCTCCGAAAATGCAATCTTGCAGAATAACATCAAATTTTCCAGCAACTAGATTTTGTCAATCTGAAGTTTCCGCATAGTGGGCAACCAAATTTTTAGGTTTCACACCTATAAGCGGCTGTTTCAACCGTCATGGCAGATTGATTTTGGAATCCCAATCAAACCACAGCCATGAATAATACAATGATACTAGGCTCAAAATTAATTCCAGTGGATGTGAGACATTCCAGTCATGAACGCATCTTTTTCAGGAATATTCAAAGAAGAGGATAGGATAGAGGTAGGGTGACAGTTCACAGATAGAGTAGTCATCGCGTTTGAGAATACGGATAATAAGGCTTTCTTCCCAAAAATGAGGAAAGTAAGATTCTTGAAGACTTTTGTTGAACTTATGCATAGAAGGAGGCAAATGTATTATTTGCATTGGTGTCAAGTTTCTCAATAAGAAACTCAACCAGAAAGGAGTGAGAAAAATAATGGCGGGAGACTCAAAAGAGTAAGCGCCTAGAAGAGTCGTAAAAGAGATAAACATCGATGAAAGTAAATGACATGATTATTGTGAGGAATTAGCAGTGGAGGCCGCAGAAATAGTGGACGTTGGGGAAGATTGAGTTTTGTTACGAGGTTTGCGAGATTGGGAACAAAGTGGTTTAAGATCCCCGTGCTAGAGCGGTCTTAACGCACTTTTTTAATCACTGATTTCACAGAGGAATGCATAACCTTGTAATAAGCTAGGTTTGCGACATTTTTGGAGGACAGAAATTTCCTCTGGAGTGCAAGTTCTGTTAAGGGAAAGTCGCACCGGGTCCTTGAAGAACTATTGTGCCCGGAGTGCAAGTTACAGGCGAATATTTTTATGCAACTCCGTAGTGAAGAATTTTATAAAAGATGTTGTAAAGAGTGTTCGTTAAGTTCGGTAATATACGATGCCAGTTGATTAATGCTAAAGATAAGTGGACATCGAGGCGCCACAGAGAAAATAAGGAAGGACGGAAACGTGACAGTAAGGAGTATGCACAGGGCAAGTACTAATGCTGCTGGGACGACTCGGACATTTTGCAAGTTTACTTGCGAATTAGTGCACTGGTTCGGCTTGATGAACACATGTTGAGCTGAGAGAGAAATTGAGAAATTGTACCAACTGGTCCTCCAGGTTGGGGGTTGGGTACGGCTGACAACCCTACACGGAAAACCGATGTTACGAAGCCACGAAAGGAGCCTTGGACATGATGGATTTTACAACGACGAACCTGGGAACGACAACGGATTAACGATTTGCGCATTTTCTCATGGAACGTGCGCTCCCTCTACAGACCGAATGCTGCTGAGTAGCTAGCCGACACTATGTCCCAATATAAGGCTGATGTAACAGCGTTGCAAGAGATGGGTTGGACAGGGATCGGTTTCCTGGAGAAGAGCCGCTACACCATATATTATAGTGGCCATCCAGTAAACCTTGTGCTCGGTGTAGGTTTCTTAGTCAGACAAAAAATGAAACCTGCTGTCATCGGCTTTAATATGAGCGAAAGGCTATGCACTCTGCGTTTGCGAGGCAAATTTATAAATATAAGCCTCATGAACGTTCACGCCCCTACAGAGGAGACTGCAGAGTCGGAGAAGGGTATCTTCGACGAGGCAGTTGAACGGATCCTCGAAGCCTGTCCCAAGTATGATATCAAAATCATATTCATATCACCTTGCACGCGGTAGCCAGGTAGGTAGGTAGATATCATTGGCCGATTGGAGTAACCCAATTAGCGCTGTCAGACGCCGTTTTGATACCACAAAGCTCTCCTAATGACCTCGTAATTCCCGGCTTGGAGTTTGGATTATGCCCCAGCCATCGACAGGCTTCCAGTATCGCCAATACCTCTAATTGGAATACAATGGTAAATTTTGGAAGACTGTTCGACCGAACCGCGCTGTGTGTATCCGAGAAGCCCGGATACCAACTGCACAGACTATCTTTGATCCATCGGCGAAGAATACTTTGTCATTACCTTACAACGTTTCTCCGGTTTTCTAATCTGCTGTGGTCGGAAAGCCCACAGTCAAATCCTCGTGAAGCCTGGCTTGTTCGTTGAGAATGACCAGAATTCCCGAGGTACTTTACTCAGAATGATACTCAGGCCCTAAGGCTTCACTATCTGATATCTGAACTCAAGTAGTCCGACAGTACTGCACAATAAAGCGTGTTTAATGTGCATGTCCAGGGGGAGGAGATGCAAGGGCGCATTGGAGGCGCCTGCCGTGCAGAACTGCTGAGCCAAATGGAACCTGCACACGCGGTTTTTTTTAATCTTATTAAGTTTGGTTCTATTTTAGTTCTTGTTTATCGATTGCTACCGCACAGTATATATACTGTGTGCATATTCAGAGAGCCATTTTCGCCCGAAGACTTCGTTTCCTGGTGAAGATCCTATTGCAGGCGTTGAAGGCTATACAGGCCTTCCCAACCCTCAGTTCTATGTTTGGCCTCCAATTCAATTTAGGATACAGGATCTCTCCCAGATATTTTACTTTAGAGAAAAGTGCCAATCATTTAGCAGCAGCAGGCGAATTTTGAGTGCCATTTTCTTTTAGTTGAATTTATCGTGAGTCCGCATCTTACACCCAACAGTCACACCTTTCTTAATCTGTTCTGCATGATTTTATTCTGAACGGAAGTGATCATTTCTGATACTATCACCTTCACCTTTGAAAGAATAGGAGACTTCTGCAGTGAAATTTAGATTGAAAAGTATCCAACTCTCATCTAAGAAGGATCTCTGGTCAGACCCTTCTGGTCTCTCCCTTGTCCGTTAGTAAGGTGGTATTAACGACCTTCTTTCGTTCTCTGACGTGACATAAAAGGCATGCAGGCCCTTTCTAGCAAGGACACATGCTCTTGGTCTCCCCGAATAGTGTTCCCCTAGTGCTATGGAATAAATTATATTATTTACTTTGAGTCCCTTTGATGGTTCGGCTTCATCCAGGACTCCTGTATTAATACAAAATCAATGTCTTTCTCTTCGAAGAAGACCAGCAGACTAAATGAGGCGCATGTAATTACAAATAGACCATCCTGAACGGTCTGATGTAATCAAGAGGCGAGAGCTATACCAGAAACCTGGTATGGTAAAATGGCAAAATTGATCGTGAAAGTCCGCCCGTAAATATTGCAGCTCCATCGAAGTGTTTCGTTGCTTGCCTAGCTCGGAATTATGGGGGATCCTTTGAACAACTCCCTCACCCGTTACCAATACGTGGGTCTACACCGGAACATGAAAATTCAACAAAGATGGGAATTTGTGCAAGCTTACTGAAGGATCAACACGCGAGCTAAATCTGAAAAATAAAACTCCAGACCCGAGTGCCGCCATCGGGAGGGAAGATCCACGACGGATCGCATCTTCAATTGATACTTCTCCTGCCTCAGATGCGTCATGAGGTGCAACCTTTGGGGTCCCCGCCATGCCTTGACATCCTCAGGTCGTCATACTGGAAGATGTCCCTAATTTAAGTAGAGATTTGCGGGGTTAGGCAGGAGTAGCGGAAGAGGTTGTCATTACAAATGGCGCCCATAATGACGAATGAACTCATTTGAACAAAATAATTTTACTATCATTTAGAACCAACCCTCAATAAATTCGATTAACTTCTATCATATATGTGTTGTCTTACTGTGTAATCTATTAGGTAAATTTCTTTCAAAAGTTCTTTACATTACAATTCCCTTTTTTAAATTTTATCGGATCGCATATATTATTGAGTGTAGTACTTTTTCTCAGAAAATTTGACTATCTGAAATCGGGTTCGCTTGACACTGCTAATTACAACACTCATCCGCTACTATAGTTTTTTCAGTTAGCCAAATTTATTTAAGTTCTTATTCTCCCAATCCTCTCAACAGAACAAAACTCTCCTTCGAAAATACTCGCCGTTCCCACGTAACGGACACAGGTGAAAATAGATTCAACACCCTTTAAGCGTGCATCGTATCAATCACATCTCATTATAAACAAGCCCCACGTCGGGCGCCATTCATAACCATAAAATGTGGTGGGCGATGACCTACTAGACCATTCTGAGGGCTCGGCTAGTTCAGTCAGTAGAACATGAGACTCTTAATCTCAGGATCGTGGGTTCGCCCCCACGTTGGGCGCCATTTGTAACGACATAATGAGAATGGTCGATGGTCAGAGGACTATTTCTCTTGGCCTTTTCCGGAACTCAAGATGGTTTTTTGACCATCGACAATTCTCATTATTAGCACGATCTTGAGTGGTCGTCAGTCCCTGCGGGAGCATCTTCATCTCCTTCTCGTGGGAATCCCATTGTATGAGGTACCCTTGAGCATTACAACTTTTGAGGTTACGCTGATCTTAAAACCGCACTAACAGAGATAATGCATCTCCTCCCTCCCCTTGCCGCGGAAGGGATATTCGATGGCCATCTCCGACAAGTTGGCCTCAACACTGGTTCACACTTCCTACGGCAGGTTACCGCTAGCGGAGTTATCATCCGCCAGGGTCACTCTTAAGTAACTCCTGGTGACGTCCCTGAAGGTTTTCGCAATATTCGCCTTGTCATTCGGCCGTTGCTACGTCATTGTTTGCTGAGATTGCTTAGCGTCTGAGCCCTTGGACACGCTCTTCACCTCTTGTTTTGTTGTTCCACCTCATCCTAAGATCGATTGCGTTTGAAGGCGGTATGTTTCGCTTCCTGCTGTTTTTCCGGGCATTTGTCGTTGTATTTCTCTACAATGATGAGATGATGAGGTGCTTTTCACCTGCTACTTGACAGTCGGCCTTCTTTTTTTCGCAATCTTACAGAATCGGAACGCAACACCGTCTTTCTTCGCTAGTAGTGGTCTTTTTTTGCAAGTAGGCTGGTAGACACTTGGCACTGAAGAATGGAACAAGCTGTTCCCGAAATATCGGCATCTGCAAAATAAAAACCACTAGTGGCGGCGGAAACGGCGTCGAGTTTCAATGTGGTAAATTTTTTCGCTTGAACCACTGTGCACACATATTTCCTATTCATAATCTTGCTTAGAATATGGATTTGTTTGTGGTACTGGCACTTAAGCAGGACTCCAACTCGCTTTCGCCATTAATTCCAACAAAGCGGTGCTATGGCTGGCACCTACTATACTGCCCTCGACGGCTACTGTCTCCTGGCTGGCTAGCTACCAGCAGCGCGTCCTCTGATGTTACGCCTGACGTCAACAACTTTTCTCCCTCCAGCGTTGTCTGTTTTTGTTTGAAAAGTTTGAGTCCATGTTTGGTCTCACCAGTAATTCAGGGAAAATATCCACCATGATTATCCATCAGGGTAAGGGTCTTACTTGAGACTGAAGATGTTTGAGGTATTCGGCATTCAGTGTACTTGAGATCGCGCTCGTGTTGGTCCCGTAGCATTTGGCATATAACGTACCAACTTGGCTTGGGGTCTTATTAACACCTTTTTCAGTGCAAAGAGGACAGTCTCCCGGTTATTGGTTCGCCTGATCCCCCTAAAATCCATTTGTCCTAAAACATGACCAGCAAAGAAACAGATCGTTGTCAGTTGGGTGGAACTACTCTCAGTCCGGCCTTAGTCTTGCCTATTCGAAGACGGTTTTTAGCGGAGAAGTCAAGTGAGGACTTCCCGCATTATGCAACTGCGATACTCAGGTAAGAGCGTCTGCAATGATTCGGATCAAACTAATGGTCTTATTGCGACCAGAGGAGAAGAACCTTCCGGAAGTCATATGTTTCATTAGCTGCTTTATTTTTCTATTCCTGGGCTGCCCTGTTACGGACACTATCAAATCTTGATGGGATTTGGAGCTTTCAAGGCAGTCCCAAACCAATGACGGCAGCACATGTCATCTAGATTTTACAGCAGCCATGTGTTATCTGCGATCCATTCCCACCGATTCCATCGCACATTGTCTCAAATAAAATATGATAAACAAGATATGTAAACATGTATTTAGGTTAGTGAAGACAATCGTGTCGTTTCTAATCATAAAAGATACTTCTCTAAAGATTTCTGTAGCCGCTTCAATACCATGACCATGACCACAAACCACATCCAACATTCGATGAAAAACCGAACCTTCTTCACAATTCACGCAACATATGATGTTCTAATAGATGCCAAGACATTATGGAAAATACTTTTTCCTTTCGCTTATTTGTTACAAAGTCAAACACTCGTTAATTTCCCAGTTTCCATTTTGCAAATGTATCCAAGCGAAATGCACATCAGATCATTTTCATTTCAGATAGAAAAGTGCAAGACAACAAGACACAGATTGAAGTACAAAATGATCGTATATCATTTGAAATTGTAAACTGTAAAGTTGTAAAGTTGTAAAAATGTCTTTTACAAGTATACATTACACGCAACTAATATTCCGATCTAAATACCAAAGTGGAAAAACTTTCGTTTTGAAACGATGAAGATGATGAATGTGAAAAACTTGAAAGAAAAAAATTGCTTTGCAATTAACAAGCGATGTATGTAGGTACAATGTCGATACATCTCATTACAATTCATATTAGAGTTTAATTACCGGAGAAAGAAATTTCCTTTTTGAAAATTTCCAAAGACATGGAATGTAGGGTGCTTGAGACAGGCCCAATAAGGAACTTCCTCATGAGATTTTCACGAGAGAAAATCCAAAGTATCTTCTTGGATGCTATTATCATTTGATGTGGGAAGGATAAACGCAATGAAGCATTCAACAAAGAATCCAATTTTAAATTGAAATTCCAATTTCTCAGGTGAGTTTGATTCGGCCGTTTACAGAAGCCGAAAGGAACATATCAAATCTCTTCCAGTCCACTGCACCCTGTCCCCAGAGATACGCTGGGTCCACTGGATGGAAAGTGTTTTTCTCAGCTTATATCTTTGTTCATCCACTCAGATCTTTCACGTATCTATTGTTTGGCGCTTTGTCACATGTCTCGAAGACATTATTTTACGGTCAGGTAATTCGATGATGATCATCGTGATGAGAATGATTTCGAACTTCAGAGTACTCGTCCGGGTTGACAGGGTTTGAAAGTACGTGGATTTGTGTGAGTGTTGAAGGTGAAAATGTCAAGCAATGCTGCAGAAAATGAGAGGTTTGGAATGTCTTATAATTGGTGGTTTGAGACCAAGCCGATTGGTCTGCAATTTGTATGTCTTTAGATTGCTTTTAGATAATAGTATAATAGATACAAATGGCTTTGTGAATTTATTGTTAGAGTCGTAAACAATGGCCATTCTATGAGTTTAGAAGGGAATAAAGTTCTGATAGATATGTTGCAAGTCATTCATCAATGACTGTGGAAGAATAAATCACTTGAATGTTTCCGTTCACTTGCTAAATGTTTTCAGGCCCCATTGAACGGTATCCATTGATTTTTTAATTCCATTATTTCCCATAAGTAGGGATGAAGCATACGCTTTGCACCCAACTGATTTAATTACGGCAATTATATAAATTGTTCTAATCACTTACAAAACGCAATCTATTTCACAAAAGGGCTCAACATAACAGCATTAATGGCTGTTGCTTTCTCCAAACAAACATACATCGCAACAAAGCACCATTTGCTAACTAATTGCAGTTATGTTCTTACATAAAAGTGTGAACTTAGAACTGAGCAACTTTTGTTCTAGTTCTTTCTGTAAAAGTCAAGTTTCTCAGATACTCACACATTTCTTTTCTTTCATGGCTCTGGCCCGTGCCCGACATATCTCCATGGAGCAAACTATCTAGTAAGTCTAGAAAAATCTGAAGCAAAGCAAAACTTTGCATAAAAGATTTTCTGACTTTGAAAAAGAAAATAAACGGATGAAAAGGGGACCTAGTGAACTGCTTGTAACCCGTGAAAATGGAACAAATGAATATTTTCTTCTAGGGCACAATGGAATTTCTTTCTGTTTCGTTGGGTTTTGCACAAGTTCAAGATTAAATTGTATTACATGTCGCTCTTTTGGATATCTACATACTTGTGTTTGCAGATAAAATGAGGTAAGTACGAGATTGTGACATATTAGGAACATAAACGAGAAGAATTGGAATGAGCTTTTGCATAATTTATGCTGTTAGACTTTACTCAATTGCCAGTTACTCAACCATCCTGGTTCGGTGGACACTCCATTTCAGCACTATATTTTGCATCAGTGCAAACTAGTTCTTCATCTGTGAACTGAGCGGAAAATAGATAGATAAAACGATGAATGCTGCGAAAGATGAATTGAGAAACTGACCAAAAGCAAATATCCGCTGCATATGAACGAAGCAGTGAATGCATTTAATGACCGCCAGTATGCATTCTGCCCTACTTATGGTAGACCCCAGTCTTCTGCCATATTATTATGTCAAACAAGAAAATACCATTGGAGAAAGAAAAGTGTTTCATTTCCGTACTTCAGCTTGATCGCTGTAAGTCAAAGTTGACTCCTAAGATGACAGCGTCTTTAACAGGTGAGCAAACTGAAGTGAGCAGTTTTGTGCTTATTATTCCGTGAAGTGAAACTGATTTTAATTTTATAATTGATGCTTTTCCTTTCTCTTCCTGTCTGTAATGAATTGCTTATGCTGAAATAGCTGACAGTATCCCATGTACTCAAAACATAGATTTTTTAGAAGTAAGGAGAAGGGGAAAGGAAAACTCTTCACGGCCGGGGTAGATGATCGATCCTTGGCTCATTAATTACAGATTTCACAACGCACCTTTGCGCTTCCATAGGGAGGCACCGAGGAAGGATACTTCCGAAGACACATCGGGTGGAAAATCTACCGAGTTCCTCGAAAGAATCGTGGAGGCCGTAGAGGCTGAAAGGACAGGGCCGAGCAGGGAATTAGACCTGCTGTCCACATGAGAGGAAAAGTTGGGCGAACTTGACCTAATCCTTCTAGGGCTCAAGTCGGGGCAGTGAAAGGCAAGGAAGTGTCATGTCAGACAAGGAGGATGATATTCCGACATTAGAGAAGAATTTCAAGCACTAATGGAGCGAATGGCCAGCATTAAAATAGCTCAGGGAAACCTTCATCAAGTTACATCTGCAGTAATTGCAAGGACAAGTTCCAAGGATAGCATTTGAACAATGCTGGCTCAGTAACCCAGGGTCTATCGGGGGCATATTCGCGGTCTGCAAGGAGAAAGTATGCAGGTAATTTGGGTTTTTAACTCTAGATCTTGTGGTTATCCAAGTCTCATTGAAAGTCGGGGGAAGAACTCGAGAGGTTATCGTGGCATCAAGATACTTTCCATGGGACCATACCCGGACCCCACCAGAATTAGTGTGAAGAGTGTGTAGGGTCGGGCTGGGAGTAGGTTCATCCAACTGACGAGGATGTGCTTGTCTGTTGGTCATGTATTAAGGGCAGAGGGGGCGGATTAGGGAGCCGAAGCAACAACTCGTGGATCGTCCTCCCTGTACTGGAGAAGGTGCTAATAGAACCCCGAGCCAAGGTGGAACAGTATACGCCGGGAGCTGCGTGGCTAATGGGTAGCTTGGTCTTTAGTATGCGAACTCTGAATACCTTGGGAACTTTCGGTTTCAAATAAGATCCTTACTCTGCTGGTCGGGTTTCCTAGGGTGGACATTCTTCCCGAACTACTGATGGGATATGGACTCAATTATTAATAAAACCAACAAACCGACGATAGAAGAGGATTTGGTGATGCCAGGCGTATTATTGCAGGGCGAACTGCTATTATCCAGCCAGGAGACAGTAGCCGTCGAGAGCAGCATACTCGGTGCAGAAACCTCCCGGATCGAGGCGGCGGAGGGACTAGTTATTTCCAGCTTGGGATCACTTCCGTCAAGTTGGGTGTAGCGAGTACCAGATTACTCCTAACCCGTAACTCTCCACGTCGGGGGATCCCTTAAATGTAAAGACCGGCAAGAACGTCGGTCACAGGAAACCGGCTAAGATGCGAAAGTCCACTGGTGTCCTGCTCCAGAGCCAGTATCAGTAGGTCGTGCATATTCTCAATAAGATTACTAAAAATAAGGAGGCCGGTACTGTCGACCAGCGGGATGAAAGGAACCTCGCTAAATAATAGGCGTTTGTTGAGAAATATACCAGCAAACACCTAGCAGACAAACAGCAGGCGAAGCCCGCCCCTCTCAAAACGCAATCGATCTCAAGACGAGGTCGAACAAGATCACAAGCGAAACAGAATGGGCAAGAGCTCGGACGTTAAGCAACATCTGGAGAAAAGTGCGCAGCAACAGGCAGCTGACGAGCCACGAACTGCGAAATACTTACGTGTGGTGGTGGCGGATTCCGCTATCGGCAAACTAGCGCCGGACCCGTTGGGCTCCGTTGAGGAAAGGCTATCGGAGATGGTCATTGAGTATCTCTGGGACACCAAAGGCAAACACACGGCGTCCCTCCCCTGCTTTGATTCTACTAAGGTGGTCCGTGGGCTCCACGTTATCCGTTGCGAGGACCAATTCCCTAGGGGATTTCTTGGTTCGTGCGTCGCTAAGATCAGCGACGCCTGGGAGGATGTAAAGCTGAAAGTCATCCCATACGACGAGATTTCCAGGAAACCGGTCGTTCGTATCTGGTTGCCGAAGATCCGCATGGATAAGGACAAGCTCGTCCAATCCCTGCACCTTCAAAACCCCAGGATTCCCACGGACGAGTGGGTTGTTATCAAACAGCCAACCATTTCTACTGCGTATAAACGGAAGGTGCCTGGAGTCGCTGGAAAAGGTTGACCAAAAAGTACCGTTCGGATTCAGGAACGCAAAGGTGGAAGTGTTCCGCTTTACAAAACGAGACGACGACCTGGATCGAATCGACGCCGCCAACGAGCTGTTGGAGGAGATGAGGATCGACGGTCCGAAGGAGATTCACGAACCCCGCACGCAAGCAGATCACTTTGAGTGTGTGTAACGCAAATAAATCTATCGGAGGCTACTGAACCAGCAAACGGTTTCAGAGCAAATATTTTAATTTATTCCACAGCACAGGAGACGTTGATTAAGACAGACCTAAAGCACCGAAAAAGAGTCTGCAAGCTTTTCTGTGTCCGGGTCTGAGCTCCAGCGACCTAGTCGTGGTCAAACTGAAGCAGGCAGGGGCAGAGAACGTGCATATTTCCTCCACTTACATGGGTTACCATCGATCAGATCCGCCAGAAGAACTAGATTTGACGAGCAACATAGCAACAAAGAAAGTCAACCTGTTGATAGGCTGCGACGCTAATGAAAGGGATACGCTTTGGGGCAAATCGGAAATCAACGAGAGAGGTGAGACATTTCTTGATTTTATCATTACTTCAAACCTATGGGTGTGTAACTGGGGTAGTACACCACCCTTCCATTTCCCTAGCTTGGAGAACTGTGACGGTTTGGAGGAGGTCTTTGATATCACCATACTAACCGACAATGTGATTGTTAGGGTGGAGAACTGGAGGGTGTCTGACCAGAGATCCTTCTCAGATCACAGTTGGATCCTTTTGAGTCTAGATCTCGCCGCAGAGGTCTCTAAAGGGTCGACTGGAGAAAATTTGGTCAAGTAATCAAGAACAAACTCTCCGGTGTGCAAATTGGCAAGATTGGCACGACAGACGAACTGGAGTCAAAGGATGAGGCTCTGGAAAAGGTATTCGGTAAGTCGCGTACCCTGCTAAATACAGCAACTACTGTGTGCACTGTGCCACTGTGGTGCAATCAAGATCTCTCTAGCCTCAGGAAGCTGACTGGGGAAATCTTCAACATCTGCTACAGGCATAAGTATTGGCACCCATACAACGCCTGCTTGAAAAAGTCCAAGTCGGCCATCGAAACGCACTTTCTCGCAAGCGAGGAGGACTGTGGGTCAGAACCTTGCTTGGAAGGTCTGCGACCACCCCAGCCGTGCGAAACTATCAAATCGATAATTACCGAGGATAAGATCGGCTGGTTTTCATACCGAAAGCGGGCTGGCGCGGCCATGAGTCTGCGAAGGACTTTGGACCAATCAGTCTGACCTCTTTCGTGTTGAAGACTCTAGAGCTCGTCCTGGACATCCCTTCTTAAGTGGCCACGCGATTATGGAGAAAGCGTCTTTCTCTAAGTCCTAGCATGCCTACTTCAAAGGCAAATCCACAGACACCGTTCTCCACGAGGTAAATGGCACGGTTGGGTGGTCATTGCAGTACAACAAAAGTGGCACTGATGTTATTCACCGCCAAGACAAGGGTACTTGAATTTTACCTACCACGGCTGAATGAACAAAGATTGGTTCTTTTCTTCAATGTAAAGTATCTGGGTGTAATCCTGGATCCAAAACTAAATTGAAGATTGAATATAGAATTGGGGGTTAACACGGCCTGTATAGCCTTCTATGCCTGCAAGAGAAACAAAGAAATGAGGTCTCCGGCCGAGGATGTTTCTCTGGATGTTCACCGCTGTGGTGCGTCCAATCCTAACTTACGGCTCTATTGTATAGTGACAAGCTTTGCAAAAAGTAGAATAGAACGAAGCTAAATAGGATTCAAAAAACCGCGGGTGCAAGCGCTACCGGGGCTGTGCAGTCCTGCCCGGCAGATACTCTCTATGTACTCCTGCATCACCTTCTCCTAGACTTCCCCATTATATACGTTGTAGCGTGCAGTGCCGTCAGACTACGTAAGTTCAGATGCTGGACAGCGAAGCCCTCCGGCCATAGTAACATCCTAGACGAAGCACCTCGGGAAATCTAGGCATTCCCCACTGACTATGCCACACGTAAACTGAACTTTACAAGAAACTTTGCTGTGGACTTTCCAACCAGGGCAGAGTGGAAGACCGGCGGCGTGTTGCAAAGTTATGATGCAGTAGTCTTCACCGATGGATCAAAAATGGTCTGTGGAGTCAGTGCCGTGGTTTTCTCGAATACGCACCGTGTATCCGAGTCGTATGGTCTCCCAAGTTTCGCCAGTGTATTCCAGGCGGAAGTACTGGCGATACTGGAAGTCTGTCGAGCCAGCAGTGCAGAAATTCCCTGAACATTCTGGACGGAACGCTCAAGGTCACCCTTCTCTAGTTTCCCGGGCATAGAAACGTAGAGGGGAATGAGCAGGCTGACGGATCAGCCAGGCGGGGCTCTGTTCTTGGCAGTCCGTCGGCGGGTACAGTCAGTGTCTCGCTGGCGACTGTCAAGGGCAGTATCTGCTCGCACTACTTAGCAGCCGCGGCCCTTAGATGGCGAAGACTTAGTACCTGTGCCAAGTCAAGGAGGATTTGGCTCGCTTATAACATAGCCCGATCACAAGATCTCCAGTGCCAGACGCGTGCAAATGCATATCAGATTATGGCCTATAGGGAACCAATCCGCATTGCCGAAGCTGCGGAGAAGAGGGAGAAACCCTCAGGCACTTCCTCTGCGATTTCCCAGCTCTAGCTAGAGTGAGGCTAAGGACACCATTCTTTGGTAACCTTAGAGTGATTTCTGGCTGCAGGGTGGGAGAGCTGCTTTCCTTCGTGAATGCTGCGGGCTGATTCTAAAGAGCTGAGCAAGCTGGACTCTGCCTCCTTGCTCTTATAACAGCAGTTATTGTCTTAGGAGTTTGTGGTATCAAAACGGCGACCACAGATATAATTGGGCTCCTCGAAGCAGCCACTGATACCTACCTGCCTGACGCCCTAATAGAAGAAGGGGGAAGGGGGAAGAGATGAATTGGAAACTAGAAAAAGATGTATACTCGCAGTCTGGAGTAAGAATAAATGGCATTTTCCCAGCACTACTCCAAAGAGGCCTTGAAATCATTTTAGGATCTCTCCCAAGGATGATAAGGGGCAGCACAGGCTTGGGATGTATACCCAGATAATGGAGGCGGGTAAAAGCGGTTTTTATCTCGAAAAAGGATCCTTTTCACCCAAATTTTTTCATACTCATCCGCCTGGTATCGTTCATACTTGAAACGGAGGAGAGAATATCATAGACAATCCCATAGAAACAAAAAATAGCACTTTGTTTACATCAAAGGAACATCCGATAACACATCACACATAGAAATACGAGATGCCCTAATTCGGAAGGGAGTGGGAAACATCCTGGCCTTCGGAATGGTCAGAATGTTAGAGAGCAGGCAAATAGAAGTAAGTAATAGTGGAGTACTATTACCTGTGGAGTATGGCAGGTGACGAACTTCTACGGTTGTGGAAGGGAGACCAGACTGCAGCCATATTCAAGTTTTTAACCAAATCCTTGGGAGTAGGCCATGAATATGTCACTCAAAAAGGGCGATACGAGATTCCGTATTACCAACCCTCTGGTTCCTTTGTGGAACTATCAAATTTTACTTTTTCATGTGAATTTACTGATATCACAGAATGCTAATATCACAATAAAATAAATAAACAAAGTGAATAGTCTGAAATATACTTTAAAGAAAAAAATATGAGATGAGAATAGGCTTTCCCTAAAACCATAATTAATTAATTAAGTAATTTCCTTAAGCATTGTAATAATTAATAATTATATTACATGAGCGCATGACGTAATGTTATATTGCATAATATTCATTACATTACAAATTACTGAAACGTTCTAATTGCTAATTGTCGTGCGACCGCGGAGATTAAATCTTGTTAGTAGTGGTTAACGCTTACTTAGATGGGGGAGCAAGTGGGAACATTTCACTTTTATTTTGTTAGCTCTTGTAATTAACTGTGAAACAAATATAATTACTGGAGAATACGTAAAACTGCCTAAATGAGAGCAATAAATAAAGTAGCAACTTTTATGGATTATTTTATCTAATTATTTAGTTAGGCAATAGGGTTTTCCATTTTTTAAGGTTTTGTGTAAAACAAAACCTTATTAAAATCGGTTTAATGTCTCGGAAACAGTTATCGCGTTTGACACCAAATTGTATGAACGCGCACGGATACAGTGAGTTACATAATTCTACGTCGAATTTAAGGGGGGGAGAATCACGAAATTTAAGCAATTAGGCTATAGGATAGAGTATGGTCCTACCAAGTTTGGTGGAAATCGCACCATTCTTAATAAAGTTATAATAGGTCAAATTGGTTGTTTCTGTGTAAATTGAAGACTTTGAATATCTGTATCACACGATAGTGGTTATTCTCACATAATATATGCATATATTACGTGCTAGGTACTAATGGGACAAATTTCCGCTCAAATGTTTTTATAAAAGAAATACACAAAACCTTTCATACCTGAAGCGTCCAGCTTTCGGTTTCCCGACTTGTTTTGTATTGAGACTAGGCACGTGAGTAAAATCTCTGTGTCCTGACAGAGAAAGTATTTGAGAACCATGAACTCTCCGGCCCTCATCTCGCCGAACTGCTAGTATTCGGGTCAGCTCTAGCACGTGCTATCGGGTTCCATATATTATCTCGCGCAGTCTGTGTCTACGACTGGTAAACCCATTATGAGAGTTTGGTTGGTTGACAGCCTTTGCGACCGTGGTGGTACTAAGCGGATGCAACGCCTCGCTCTCATCGTAACAGAATTGACGCCCAACGTAGGGCCACAGTTGTTGCGTTCGTAAAAGCTTCAATCAACCTCACAGACGTCCTAATATCGAACGTGACGCTATGATCATGCCTGTTTCATATTAGTCAATTGTTAAAAAGCTTTGTTGTTAATGAATCTAACCATAGAAGCGGCGAAGTGCACCTGGCACAACGCTAGGAGAACACAGAGACTGCTGTCAAATTTAGGATCCTAATGTGCGTAGTCGAAGCAAAAACACGACGACGTACCGAGCTGCGTTTTCACGATGATTTTATTTTCTCGGGTTATGTATGACTTCCAAGTTCCAAGGTTTTGACTAAACTCTATGGAGCTAAAATGGTTAGTGAAGGGACTGTCCATAGTTTCCGCCAACCTTATGTTGTTTAGGTAGCATTCTCCTTTAGAAGTATCATCCATCCGTCCTAACTGACGCTATTGAGCTTTCTTTACTAGTTCTGGGCTATTCTGGAAACTGCAGAACTCGCTCTATATAGGCAAAGGTTTCTGATAGCCTCTTTGGCTTTCTAATCAGGACGAAAGGGGTGTTGCAAGTGAACTTTTTCAACTCCTGGAGTTTCCATTTTAAAAGGCTGAAAATTTATTAAAAATTAATTTGGAAATTTGAAGCAAATGCTTTCGACCTTCATCAAGGGTGGAGGTGAAAATTTTAAAAAGTCGCTGCTACGCCAGGTTACAACAGTGTGTGGGATTCTCATCCAATAAAACCAGCCTCCACTCCTCCGAATGTAGCGTAATAGCTGTAAATATGGACGCTGTTGACTTTTGCTCTTACAGAGCCGGTTCCCACGAATGCCATTGTTTCTTGAATTGCTTGCCGTCCGCATGCCCATATCGCCGCGCTTCTAGATGAGTCTTTCAATCACGTAGCCCTACCGAAATTTCGATAAGATTCGCAGATTACCACCACATTCGATTCTTGAATGGGTTACGAGAGCAAGTCTTGAGCGGTCGTCGAATTGTATCAATCTCATTTATCCCTATAAATCATCTGTCTCCTATGTGGCGGACATCTGTCAACACCTGCAACGCATCGAGCTCCCACTTCCTTGTTTCCTTTGCAGAACATACATCGTGGATCTCTAGTGCAATCTTTTATAAAATGGCTCTCTTCTCCACACTTCCTGCACCTTCTTGACCTATCGTGTTCACAAGTGAAGCAGCATCTCTTGAGAGATACTTGGGTCCTAAGTGGGCATACGATCCGATCTATTCCTACTTTGTCCGCGGTAATCAGTTTAACCGCTGATTCAACCGGGAATCTAATAATATCGGTCTGTGTACTTCCATACGGTTTCTCCATTTGTCGCGCCTTCTTCTGTTCCGCTAAGGTTGAATTGTTTCTTTATCGCAGCACAGATATCCTTTCCTGATGCGACCTCGTCCAGGTTTGCACTCGGTTACTATCTCTTACTTACGAGCTTTCTCTGCTGTTTGCTTATTTAGCACCTTTTTCACCCTGCCGCGAAAACTATCCGCTGTTTTCTCACTGGATTTCTTTTGCTCCACCATCAGGTCCCTCTTTTGCGTACGCCTGATACGACTCTACCGCCCATGTCTGTCAATTCCGAATCGGCTGTGACTTTCTGAAGGATATTGGCATCAGACATATCCTCTTTCTTGGAAATAATGATTATTTCCGGGCGAATCTTCTCTATTCTTTGGACTTATGAACTGTAGATTCTTCCCTTTTTGTCAAAGCTGGGGCCGTAAATGTAGAACTATCTGGAAATGTTGTCAGTTCGGGTTTCTTGACGAAGAGGCTTCCCTACTGCTACCTTATGTTGAGGAGGCGCCACCTGTGTCTCCCCTGTGACGTTGGCATCTCCTTCCAGAACAAAATCATCGAGGGAACGATCTTGAAAGTTGGTGTAAAATTGAATTTTCAACTGGGTAAAAACAAAACAGTCGTGTAGTTGAAAAACAGAAAGCCTTTCATACCTGAAGAATCAACCTTTCAGTTTCCTGATGTGTTGTTTTTTCATTTTGCTTCATTCATTCCTGTCAAAGCTTCTTGCCGTAAATTAGCAGCTTATCTCATTGCGAAGTTCAGAGTATAAAAACGTTGAGGCATTGAAGCGTCAAAGGCTCCATTCCCATTCCTAGACAAGATGACCCAGCAGTATGCAGGCATTGGTCAACGAACTCTTCTTTGGAGCTGCACTATGATATTCACCTCTTTCCTGTTTGAAATGCAGCCCTGCACTCGTGGTGACAACAGTTAATTCGCAGGTGACCTTTTCTTTATTACGCATTTTTATTAAACCTGCTATAAACAATCCTGGAAAACATTTCGTGCCAGAATTCCCAAAAACAACATGATCGCCACATATTATATTAAACAATTGCGCCCCTTTTTTGTTTAAGGGTTGATGGATGGGGAGCAATTTGTTCCTTCTCTTTTATTTGGTCCGCGGGTCCATTTTAGGCTTCGCACGCAAGTTTTTAAAGGGTAGTATAGGTCCCAGGGCGAAACGTGGATTGGTACCCACGATAACGTGGGACGATGGAGGAAAACCCCTAGGAAAAGCCTGCTGAACCAACACCAACAGCTTTACTGCCAAACTCTATCTCTACCTCCACGTGGTGATTGCTGGGAATTACAGACGGGGAAGGATGAAGGCGAGTCTCCCGCCATATATTAAAGCGGCCATCCAGGAAACCGCGTCCTTGGAGTAGGTTTCTTAGTGAGCCAAAAAATGAAACCTGCTGCCTATCGGCTTTGAAAATTTAAGCCAAATGCTTTGCACTCTGTGTTTGCGAGGCAAATTTAGAAATATCAGCCTCATAAACGTTCACGTAACTACAGATGAAACTGCAGAATCGGAAAAGGATACCTTCTAGGAGACAGTTCAGCGGACTCTCGAAGCCTGTCGCAAATATGATATGAAAATCATACTCGGAGATTTTAACAGTCGAGTAGGGAAGGAGCCCGTATTCAGAGCTTACATAAGGATACCAATGATAACGGACTGAGCCCGTATTCACAGCTTACATAAGGATACCAATGATAACGGACTGCGGATTATTCAGTTAACAGTGTCGCAAGAAATACTTGTTGGAAGTACCTGGTTTACGCGGAAAGCGGTCCACAAAGATACGTGGACCTTTCCAGATGGGACTACTTTTAACCAGATTGACCAGGCGCTGATAGAACGCGCCACCTCCAGCATAGACTCGAATCACTATCTCATTGGCATAGTGCTCCGGAGTCGAATTAAAAATCCGCCTACAATCTCCTCTGACAATCAGGTGAGAGTGAATACTGAAGCTACCCACAACACAGTCCTCCTGCAATAACCGTAGCTAGCAAGGGAACCGAAGAATGCTGTATATCGAGTAATGTTGAACGCGCGCACGTGTGGAGACTTTACAAACGGAAGGAGGAAGCCTCTGAGAACCAACAGATCTGTGAACTCGAAAAGTACAGGAAGCAACCGCGCCAGGCGCGGAAGTTTTACCAACAAGTCATCAGGATGAAGCCTTATACACATCGATGCTCATCCTGCCGAGATGAAGAGGAAAATCTGCTTTCCGACAGAATCCACATATAGACGCGATGGGTTGAATATTTTGATGAACTACTCAACAACCAGAACATCGGTGAGTTGGAGGTCCCGCTAACTGAAGATTGACTAGGCTGACTTTGACCAATGTGCGAGGCGAGATAAAAGCGGCAGGATCGCTCTCGAGACCATTCAACATCAACACCGGTCTAAGACAAGGAGATGCCCTATCATGCATCCTTTTTAATCTGGCCCTGGAGAAAGTGAATCGCGATACAAATGTCAATACAAGAGGCACGCTGACGATTTTAACATTATGGGAAGAACAACCCGAGATGTACAGTCTACCTTCATTGAGATGGAGCAGGCGGCGCGAGATCGTCGGGTGCATAACAAAATATGTAAGACGGTGACAATGGTAGCACCAAAAACCAAAAAACCAACACCATCAAATGGCATTGGGTAAATAAAGATAATGAAGATGGGAAACTAGAACTTTGAAAGCATTGATAATTTCTCCTATCTAGGATCGAAAATCATAATCGATAACAGCTATGCCGATGAAATCCGCGCACAGTTGTTGGCAGCCAACAGAGCCTATTCCAGCTCACAAAAACTGTTTCGCTCGAAATGTCTCCCCATGGGGTCAAAGCTCTTACTGTACAACACTATCACCTTGCCAATCCTTATGTATTCCTCGAAGATCTGGGTTCTCAGCAAGAAAAATTGCGACTTCTTGGCGGCGTTCAAGAGAAGAATATTCCGAAGAATGTTTGGCGTTCTACATGAGGACGGAGGATTCCGTAGCCTACATGACGACGAAATCAATGAGCGATGCCATGACCGTCCAGTTCTGGATAAAATCCAACTAAACAGGATGCAGTGGGTGGTCCGAAAAGTCTATAAAGGCAATATCCATGGTAGAAAAAAAAGACAAGGCAAATCCTGCTTGGGATGGAGCGATAGCGTAGGTCAGGACGCCAGACAGCTTTTAGGAATATCAAATTGGTGGACTTCGGCGCAAAAGCGGGGTGTCTCGAGTTCCTTACTAAGGCAGCCTTAGACCGGATACCGGTTGTTGCGCCGTTGGTGATGATGATGACGCTTTTCGATTTCGTACCAGAGCAAAGGCAACTCGTCGCTGCGTGACCGAGACGTTTGGCAGATATGAAAGGCTCTTTTCTATAATTCGCAAAATACAACGTTAGTGCGAATTATATTGAATGTAAGGCCGTCCATACCTTAGGTCAAAGCTTAGCCACAGCTAAGTCATTTTGTTTAAGGATTGAGGGATTAGAAGCCTGCAGCTATTTGATGTCGGACCAGACCAAATGGAGAGCAATCTACTTCCGCTTTTTTGGTCCACGGGCCTCTCGTTTTGAACTTAGTGTGCAAGTTTTCAAAAATTATGAAGCGAAGATGGCTTTACGGTTTCGTACCAGGTTAAAAGGCAATACACCCACGTCGTGTTTTGCGAATTATATAAAGGAGGGTTTAACATCTGCGAACCACTTCGGTCACGATGCTCCCAGGGTAAGGTGAGGCAGCGTTTGATGGGTTGTCCCTGCGATAGTACGCAACCGTAAAGACGTCTTTGCTTTATAACTTTTCAATCGGGAGTTAGGTTGTTCATTCATTATCCTCTGCAGAGTTCATCTTGATATCTACTCAAATAAAGTTAGTGGCAGATGTCGAGATTTATGCAGACTCTCCTGTAAAATAGTTCAGGGAGCATAATTATATAAGAGACAATATTGGAAAGTTTGATGGAAATTTTACTATTATTAACACGGTCGTTACTCCCAAAAATTGTTACATTAGGAACTATAAAATATAAAACGTTCAGTTTCCGGTTTTTGACTTACTTAATACGTAATCTGTGTTCTGTTTTCAGAATTATTCAAATTGAGTTTTCCTATTGAGCAATTGAACAAGCTTTCGAAGTAATTGAAAGTCATATTAAAACCGGAGTTATTAACCACAATTTGTTTTTCCGCATCGCATTCTGATAATAAGAATTCACCTTGAAAATTGGCATTAGATTGTCTTGCAAATTCGGAAAGCGAGTAAAAAACTAGATTTACGTAATTGGTCTGCAATTCCAGCCGCAGGAAACATCTAGAAAAACATGTCTTACTATCAAAAATCTCACTAAAGATATGTTCAAAATCCAAAAGTTATTAACCGCTTAAGTGTACGAAATGTTCAATTATTTTGAGGTGGTTTTTTGCAGATTTGAAGGTTGTGGGAGTCATGGGGTAATTGGTGCTAGTTTTCATGTAACGCTGAAGATGAAAAAGTCTTCTACGTTTTGTGGTTTTTGTAGCGTTTTCTTTCCGAGAGCTCAACAATTGCAGGAACCAAGTGATTTTGACCAGCCGCGGTATTAGCTTGTTTAATCCGCCATTTCGCACACCAACAGGTGTCTAAAAGATGACGTTTAGGAGCATTGAATTTGTTGGTGTTTGATGGTAGACTTGTTTATTTACGTGACTTGTGATGCCTTTTTTCTGGTTATCATTTTGAAGATGATATCTTTGGATTTTGGCAAGTGGTACTTGAGGGGGTTGGGTGTGAGGCTGAGAAAATGAGATAATCTAGCGCAATTACCGGATAGGAAGATTTAAAAGTTTATATTTGATATTAAAATTTGCAATTAAGAATTTTTTAGACTCCTAAAGAGGAAGCACCTGTAGAGAGTACCTGTGGTGCTGGACGAAACCGAAAGTTGGGATGTTTATGTTATTACTCAATTTTGATTAAAAAATTATCCTTGATGATGTGATCATTGTAATAAAACAACCATTCCCAACAACTATCTGAGAAATTATCTACCCTTCTCACGTTCCAAGTTCTTGTTCAAGTTCAGATGTAAACATATTTCAATTACCAAACATGGGAACAACTTGGAAATATGTAACAGTTTGTCATGTCTTATGAAAATGTCCAATTAACCTTCGCATCATCTTAACAGTAAAACAGAACCTAAACCAAAGTCTTCATTATCCACTTTACCGCAACTATTCTCAAAGAGGCGGGAAACATGCATATATTCAATTTAATAGCCACTATCTTTACCTTTATTGCTTGTAACTATTTGACTAAGATATTCCCGACAAATATTATGTAAACGAAATGTATCTTTCATATTACCTACATCGGTGGAAGAAAGGTTGTATAAATACTCGTATGTTGCGTTAAACACTAGCTGCGAGTGTTAACCAGAGAGGTTACACCTCGAACGTATTACAACATTGAAAATTTTTAACAAAGCTGCCGGTGATTACTGAGTTTGCAGATGTGATGTTTTTTTGTATATGGAGGGCGTTTCCCTCTTTTAGACAATGGTTCGTAAGAGGCTTTCTTTGCTGGAAATTGAAAGGTGTGTATTAAAGAAGAAAAGTGAACAGTGGAACCTTTGCTAAATATGCGTAAAAGTAGTTTCAGATATTGTAATTTGCATTTAAGATAATCGAATATGAAACAAGTCGGGAAACCGGGAGCTGCACGCTTCAGGTATGAAAAGTTTTGTGTATTTCTTTTATAAAGACATTTAGGTGTGCATTTGCCCCATTAGTACGTAATATATGCATATATTATCTGAAACATCCCCTTTCAAGTGATATTGACATTCAAACTCTTAAATTTGCACAGAAGCGAGAACTCTGATATATTATAACTTTGTTAGGAATAGTGCGATTTCTATCAAACTTGGTAGGATCAAGCTCTATATTGTAGCCTCCATTGCTGCAAAATGTAGTGCTAGGATGAATCTAAGGGGGGTTTTGCAGCCAATTAATGAGAATTATAGTAATATACTATTATTAGTTTTTTCAGATTTTTCGGGTGGGCAGTTTCTGAGAATGGCCCCGTTAAATAAATGATCAATTTCGACCCCCCGAACTCCCAGCCTTTCCAACAAATATCAAAACTAAGATCGTCTTTGGAAAGTACTAATCGAGACCTTTCATTTGATACCTCACATGAATATATTTGGTGAAAAAAAATTTACACCCCCATTTGCATGTATGGGAATCTCCCCTTAAATTCGACGTAACAGGATGTAGCTCACTGTATGCGTGAGCGTTCTCAGTTCCCACCTTTCCACAAAATTTGGTATCAATCGCTATAACAGTCTTCGAGAAAAATGCGTGTGACGTACAGACAGACAGACAGACAGACGCGCAGGCAGACAGATAGTCTAAAGCTCTGGATGAGCAGACCTTCATAGAAGTGTGGTTAGAAAAACCTAAAGAAGCAGGCGCCTCTACGGAAAGAGCTGTCCATGTGATCCAATGCATCGCCAAGGCGTGTGACGCGTCCATGCCTAGGAGGTGCTCATTCCCCAGCAGAAGACCAAACTACTGGTGGAATACTGAACTGACCAGCCTTCGATCAGCCTGACACCGAGCCAGAAGAGTGGCTCAGAGAGCGGTAGGTAGGTGATTTACACAAAACCTTAAAAAAGAAAATAGATAACTTCATGGGGTTCTAACTGAACAGTTGTAGATTGGCCGCAGTTGGAATTTGTGGGAAAAGAGTACTAATTATAATATATTCTGTAGCAAATTAGGGTTAGGGATCTGCGTCGAGCGTGTATCATTGATCGGTGGCTGACTTATTTCGCCTTCCCAGAAAGTGAAAGTGTCAACTATTCCTAAGTATCATAAAGGTTTGAACATATTTTTGGAGTTGATTTCTTCGATCTAAGCATTAATATTGTCAGTAGTTCCTGGGTTATGGCAGTTACTCTCCCTACGAGCGATTCGATTAGTACATATTTTAGTTTTTAGTTATGATTTTAAAATCTGGCCTTTGTAGCGATCTCGTCCAAGTCCCTGCATTCAATCACTACTAAATCATTCATTGCTTCAGGGTTTTTTTTACCTTCTAGGTAGTTTACTCAGGGCTCAGATACAGTGCCAATTGTACAATGTTTAAGTATGTCTATTTGGGCAGCTTCCTTCGACGTTCGTAGGCTTTTTCGAATCTAAAAAAAAACTCCTAAATGCTCTCGTGCAGATTCCGCGTTGAAGACGCCCTTATTGCACCCATTAGTTTATTAGTTTTTTTGTGTATCTCGGCACAGAGACTCAGTTTGGTGATCTTGATTCCTAATTTTGCAAATGCGTCTTTATCTACGTCCGTATGAACTGAATAGAAGCTAATCACAAGCGTCTTCCATTCGGAAAACGAAGGGTGGTCTACTCCTCGTCCGAAGCCGGCAAACAAATGAACGTTCTGTGAAGTGGTCAAGGCGATATTGGAAGAGAAAGCTCTGGTAACGAGCGTCGAACCCACATGCTCTCTAGAAATCCGAAATCTTGACTGCCTCTCAGGCAAGATGGAAGTAGAAGAGGCCATCAAGCGCGAATATCTGGAGGTAATCAATGCCTGTAGTCGCTGGGCTGGAAATTGCCAAGCAATACGCGAAGAAACTTCTTAACAGCGGGAAAATTAAAATTGGCTGGTTAGTATTTTTTTATTTATTTAATTTAACGGACAACAAACAGAATAAACTTCAATTACTTATTGTCCTCAGGAGGAAGAAGAAGCAATAATCTTATCCTATGCTTAAAACTACTTAAAGTAGAGAATTTAAAAGGACCAAGCTGTTGTGCATTGTAATTTCGGCAAAGCCTAGGAATCGGCAAATGAAAGTAGACTTCGAGCTCTGCGAAGGCACGTTGAAAATGTCTGCGCAATGTGTGTTATAAGACGCAGGACGGCAGGTGATGCCGTTAGCGGCGGAGCAACCCATCAGACTCGAGGGAAGTTTAAAAAGTGTGCATAGATCCAGATAGGATCTACGCTGTTGTAGGAAAGGAAGGTTTAGAAAGCGGTGGCGGAAGGAGTAGTCCACACGAGGGAAGCTTATCTTAAAGAAGAGGGAACGGGTGAATTTACTACTGTGATCAAAAAGTAAGGTGAATTTGTTTATAAAATGTAAATTCTTTACCTATTCTTCCAAATTACATCTTCTTCAAAGTAATCCCCGTCCGATAAAACGCACTTTTGCTAACGCTTTTTCCAATCCTGGAAACAGTGGGAATAGTCTTTTTTTCAGTATAACCCTCAAGACCTTCTTCGATTCGGTTTTTATCTCCTCAATCTTATCAAAACAGCGTCCCCGCATTGGCCTTTTGAGTTTGCTAAATAGCCAGAAGTCGCACGGAGCCAAATACGGTGGTTGCGCAATGATATGAGTCGAGTTTTTAGCAAAAAAGTCGCGAAGAACCAAAAATTGAGCGATTTTCGCACCAATCGAGACTTGACGCGTTTGAAGCACAAAACATCCTTCACAATGGTTTGGTCTGAGCCAGATGATATTCCAACATTATCGACGAAGTCCCTAATTGTCAATCGACGATTTTCAAGCACCAAATCTTTGAATTTTTGGACGTAGCTCTCGTCGGTAGATGTTTATAGTCGTCCAGAGCGCGGTTCGTCTTCAACGCGTTCTCAGCCCGCTTTGAAGTCGTTGTTTGTTTTTTGTGCCATAGTTTGATCACCAAAGGCCTTCCGCAACATTTTCAACGTGTCCGTACAAGAATATTCGTTCCGCAAACAAAATTTGATGCAATTTCTTTGCTTAATCAACCATTGTAAAAATCGAAAAGTTCACTTTTGGTTCTTTTCAAAAACATGTGTAACTCGGAGATAATTAAACCTTTTGACAAACAGACGCCTGGCAAAAGTTATAGACAGTCCTACCAATCTAGAAAAAGAATTTACTTGCCTTCCTAATGCGCGGGAGTTTTAAATGACAATTTCACCTTACTTTTTTATCACAGTAGTACGTTGCACATTTTCGAGGGCAAGACAGTCACAGTTACGGGAGGGTGACCAGATCACGGAGCAGTACTCGAGGATATTCCTCACGAGGGAATTGAAGAGAGTTAAGGAGGTTTGGCTGAAGTTAGAATCAGAGGAGGAGCGAAGTATAAAGCCTGAAAATTTTTGCTGCTCGATTGGTGACTTCGAGGCAATGGCTGTCAAAGCGGAGCTTATTGTCGAAAGTGACTCCGACGTCTTGAATAGAATTTAAGCAGAACAAGGAATGTTCGTTAAGTAACACTTTCTGACATTTAGCGCTAAACCCTTAGTCGAGCACCAACGAACCAGAGTATCTAAGTTAGATTGAAGGGAAGTTAGGACGCGGTGAACATGATTACTTATCAATTGCTTGCGCAGTTCGCTGCGGAGATAAAAGCTAATTCAGTACTCATCAATGAATAGTACCGGAACAGGGCCTCAGCTTTAAGACTTCCTGACTTATCAGCAACCGCTGCCATCTGGGTCCGGGACCCAACCACATTAGGGTTCTTGTCCAAACCCGAGGGGATGATTTGTCTGGATTCGGTGTTTAGGGATAACGTTTTTAGCGTTTATCTAATACTGAATCAGGCGATGCTGGACTTTCGGCACAGGTTTGACGCTTTGGGTAACGCTGTCTTGGGCGTGGAGGGGCAGATTCTGGTTAGGGGAGACTTCAATGTCAGCACTTCTCAGACTCCAGAGGAAAACGGATTCTCGAAATGACAGACTTCGTAGTTTTAAACACCGGGTCCACGCTAACGTTCCGGCGTTCTGAAAATCTTGGCAAGCGACCACCAATACATCACGTTCGAAGTGGTTGACATTCCCTCTCGGTGCACTCTAGCCCGGCATTCTTCCTGTGAATGGAACATCATGAATGTGAACACCGGGAGATTCAGTGACACTCCCGGGGGGTGCAAATCTGCTATATGTTGATGAATGGAGGAAACTGCCGAGCTCCGGAAGGAGTGTAACAAACTACGCCGCTTGATTCAATGCCCTAATCGGCCGGGAGGAGGAATGTAGCACAATTGGAGAATATAGATCAGCGAAAAGAGACTTCGCAGCGCGGTATACAGAAGTAAAGCTCGCTCCTGGGAGGACCTGGTTGACGAGATGACGAGATGAAGGGCCCCGTAAGGACCCGGTTATAAACTGGTAATCCGAAAAATGGGGGCTGTGCGGGACCCTGATTCACTAAAGGCCGACCCGATGGATCGTATTGTACGGGAATTATTTCCCGACTACAGCATGAAAGGCGCGGAGGATTGCCAACTGTTCTCTATAAAAGAGATTCAGCCCTCTCAATGAAAAACAAGAAGACGTCAAGACCCGATGGTATCCCGGCAGAGGTGTACAACCTGATGTTTCAACATCGGCCAGACGTACTGCTCGGCGCATTCAACGTTTGTCTGAAGAAGGACATTTTTCCTTTCCGCTTGAGGGTCACGAGGCAGGTATTGATCAGTAAAAGGAAAGGCGACCATGAGCTTCTATCTGCACACTGGCCACTTTGCAGATACACTGGCCACTTTATATGCTTTATACAGCCGGGAAAGTAGTCGAAAAGCTCGTTAGGAGCAGACTTGGTGAAGTGATACGTGCTCCCGGAGATTTATTCCCAAGATAGTTTGGTTTTAGAGAAGAGAAATCCACAGTAGATGCTCTCATACAAGTCGTCGACGCGGTTCGTCAAGTGGAGGTATACAGCCGAGCTCAATGGGTGGTGATCCTCGTAACGCTTGATATAAAAAATGCCTTTAATGTTGTAAGATGAAAAGCTATTTTCGGCACACTAGACAATACATACAACGTGCCAAGCTATATCTTACAATTGGAGAATTATCTTAGAAACTGCTCCTTGTCCTAGAGGGTCAGAGGATAGAGATGACGTCGGGGGTTGCGGCACTTGTTGTCAGACGCACTGTTGAACAGGTGCAAAGCAGATTTGGCATATTAATACGACGGTTAAACGGACGGATGACTGCTCATGGTATCAATTTTGCACTAAAAAAACCGAAGTAATCATCGTGACTTAAATAGAGTTCCGAACCTCCCTCCCATATCGATCAGCAAGTCGATAACCGAGTCAAAATCAATGGCTTAGTATCTCGGATTGACGCTCGACTTAAGAATTAACTTTTTCGAGCAAATTAAAGCAGCAACTAGAGTTTAGCTTTAAGCTCGCTAATGGCAAACATCAGGAGTCCTGCGTCTGGGAGGCGATGTCTTCTAATTAGTGAGGCGCAGTTTGTTCTGTTCGGAAGTATTGCCTGATGCTCTTGGTAAGGAGGTATATCGTAAGCGCCTTGCGCAAGTATTGAAACGAGGAGCTTCGAGAGTGGCGTCTGCCTATCGTACCGTCTTTGAACCAGCTGTGATAGGGATCGCAGGTGTGATCCCCGTTGCCTTTCTTGCTAAGGAGCGTAAAGCTATATACAATGGCAAGGGACAAAATTAAAAGAATGGTGACGTACCGTGAAAGAGTAGCTACTTTTTTGGCAAAACGAGACAAGAGACCGATTGATTTTGCGGCTCATTGGCAGCTCAGGTGCGTGTTTAAGTGTTTAAATCGAAAGCATGGTAAGATTGACTAGATTCGTAGATCATGGAAGCTACTCATAATTTGGTTCTGTACATCTGGAACCACGAAAAATCTCCCGAGTTGGAAAAAAAGTGTGATATGCCCTATCCATAAAAGAGGTGACAAGTTGACATGTGACAATTATAGGTATTTTAGAGAGAAGAATTAGATTCTACGCCGAAAAGATAATTGGTAAATGCCAAGGAGGTTTTCGGATTGAAAAATTGATCATTGATCAGCTATTTACGGTTAAATTAGTGCTGGAAAAATATTCATAGACTTCAAGCAGGCATTTAACAGTATTGACCGTAATACTATATACTGCACAAAGTAATGCTTGACTTGGGAATTCCAGCAAAACTACAAAACTAATAAGCCTTACTAGAATGATAATGCCCCCCCTATATGAATTTGAGATAAATGTCGGTTTAAAAACAAAAGGTGGGGTGCGACCTTTACTGTTCAATCCGGCACTGGAGGAGGTTCTAAGAGAGTTGCCCATGGAACCAAAAGGAACTCGGGTCTATAAGTCCTGTCAAATTGTCGTATTTGCGGAGGATATAAACATGACGCAATATTTCACACCAGCGAAGGAAATTTTTATAAACCTTGATGAAAAAGCAAATTAAGTTGGTCTACGAACTAATGAAAACAAAACGAAAATTATGACACAAACGAGAAAAATGATGCCCAAGACCAAATGTATTGATTGACGAGTACAACCTAGAAAATATGGACTTTATATACCGAAACGTATTTTAAAAGCAAAGGCAACCAAAATTCCCAGTGTACAAAACGATAATAAAACCTTCGGGAAGAGGGTCCTGGGGAGAATAATAGGAGCTAAGCGAGGGGAGACCAATGGTTAGATACAACCATAAGTTCTGCCAAATATTTGACGACCCTGAATTCTCCAAATCAATAAAATTTCGGAAGTTGCTATAGGCCGGCTATATTCAGGGTATGGATGTTATTCCGATACCTAACAGGATATTCGAAGGGAGGGTGAAAGGACGAAGACCGGTATGAAAACATCGAACGGGCTGGTCAGATTCTGTTGTCGAAGGTACCACACCATTTCTCGGATTTAAAAATTGGATCGAGATAATTGGAGCAAGGGCATCTTGAAGACCAAGGCTTGAAATGGGCTGTAGTTCCTCGACGATGACGACCCTCTTTCCATTTTCCGTAATTTCCCTAGAAGTGATTGAAACAAATTTTCAGAAACTGTCCTATAGATAATATGATGCGTGCGTATAGGGGTTGTTAAGCTTGACTTTCGTTTGAGAATAAGGCTGACTTAATTAACATTGTGGCGAAATGCTCCTTCTATCTCCTAAGTTGTTATTAAGAACTGTTTGGGATAAAAAGAGTTAGCAATTAGTCTGGACTTGTATATCTGTCTGCTGTTTGGTCTTCAGGGCGTCTGGTATAAAAAGAACCTTCTAGTCCTTACAATCATCCGCGTGGAAATATTGGATAGGATTAAGGGAATTCCGAGACATCAAAAATTCTATTTGAATTTGTCCTTCCTTAGTTTAATGTACATGTTAAGCTAACGACCTTTGGCACAGGGACCGTCTTGAACCATGTCAATTTATGGCATGCCCGTACTCACGTAACGCAATCGATAACTCCTTGGAGTTGAGGCTGGTGGTAATGTTTTCTACGTTGGTGTGACACCCCTATGATGAGGAGGAAAATATCGTTGTATAGTGCTAACACTCCTGGGGATTACGTGCATTCATGGTCAACTGAACAATGTGTGTGCTATTTTCTCTACCAGCTGCAATGGGCCGGAGTACAGTCAAGGGGTAGGTTTTGGTTATTCGAACCAACCACTTTGAATGCAACATCCTTTTTGCTGATAATATTATATTGGAACGGTCTTTTTCAAGATAAGATAAAACCAAAAAAAATTTATTTAAAACCTTTAACCCCAAAAATTGCTGGTTGGCTCTGAGAAATGGTATCAATATAAAACGCTGTTCACTTTTCCAATAGGGCTAATAACTTTAAAAATTCACCCTATATAATTAAAACAAAAATTCACCTGCTTCACTGTAAATTGCATACTAAAGTATGCACGCTCGGCCACATTCCGTCATAATACGCGGCCATACGGCACAGGTAACATGTGTGAGGTATTCAAACAATTCCCAATGTTAAAGGTAATGTGACGACGAGTCGTATCCACCTCGAAACCAAACGAAGTTGCATTCTATCTTGTGTTTTGTATTCATCTTTCTCTGATTGTTTGGGTCGTGTTGAGCGTCGAGTTCACATAGGCCTAAACGTCTTAAGACAGCAACAATAGTGACTTAGCCTGCCGCTCCTCAAGCCACCAACTATCCGTTGCAAGTATTGGCTGGTGGTATGACGCGAGGTGGCTATCTGGCTCCTATGCTGTTTCTGGCCTCACATTACACTACGAACCGTCGTAGTAAGCGGTAGAATTGGATTCGGCCTTAAGATTGTAGATATAGTTTCTGGAGCTTCTAGGAAAGCGTTTCTAGTGCATGTCAGTCTTCCCCATCGGCTATGGGAAATTACATTACAATGAGTTCCAACTGTTGTTGGCCCCATTCATGAGAGGGAGCTTCCAAGGTGTTTTTCGTGCCCGCTACTCGTAGTTGTCGGAAAATTCGATAATTCCGCGCAATCGATTTCACGAGGCCGTTTCTTCCGCATTTAGTATCTGCGAAGGGAACATACAAGTATCTAATGCTAGAAGTTAGTGTAATAATCGACCATTGACCGTTCTGTCTCTAGGAGACTTGTGTACTTGTGTACGGAACAACAACAGCTCACCAGCAACATTGCTAATTATACATCGTTTATAATTTGCTTAATGTCTTCTTGGTGCAATTGTTAATCCGTGGCTTACTAAGTGGCTGTAAAAGTGCGAGTACCATCAAATAATCGTCCGAAAACTTGTTTTGTTTATTGGTGTTCCTCTGGTTGGTTTTCGTGTGACATGCCTGATAATTTATGCAACTTTCACATGGGACTTAACGATAACAACGCATGCAGACGTGACCGCGCTTAGTAACTCCATCCAATAAAATTTGTTTGTGAAAATTAAAAACGTGAAAAAAACGGCCAAAATCCATAAAATATTCGTTTACCTTTCCACCTCGCATTTCCACTCATTTAAGGTTGCATTCAAGTGGAAACAAATTGCTAAACTATTGGTTTAATAATTGTTCACGGCATTGGTGAAGAAAGTTGTGTTTACCTTTTCGTCCCTCCTTTTCTCGGGTTCCCACCGTTTGTTATCTTAAGGAGTGTGTTTCGCGGGATTTTGCAATCAACACTTGCTGATAACGGCAAGTGCATTGGATATTTGTTTTGCAAAGTATCTAAGTTACGAAACACATGATGCGGTGCAACAGTACACATTGCTGCATTGATATGCAGCGAAAAGTGAGACGAGTCTTCGCTCTAGTTAGCAACGTGTAAGAATTGGAAACAAAACTGAGATTCTGAGAAAGGAAGGTGTTTTGAACTGTGGATAAGCACGGGAAGCAGTGTCAGCAGCAAAGATTGAACCTAGAATCATGTATTTGATACAGGTAAGACGGTGATTGTAGGGCTGTAGTTGGTAAGCAGAGTAGGGCTTTTGGGTTTGGATTTTCTTCCTATTCCAGGAGTTAGGAGTTTATTTAGTTTGTATCCTTTTAAAGCGCCGCCTCTCCGTTGGTTGTTGTATGAATCCTCCCCGATTCGAAATAACTATGGCACTTATTTCTTTACTTGCTTACTCCTTCCGCGTAAAAATATTGTATTACCTAGGATGTTTGTTTTCGCGCGGCAAGGGTGCATGTACTTCGCACATCACTCTTTGAGTTATGCTTCCAAATTATTTTTAACTCAGAAGAAATTTCCTCCACTTCAACGAGTAAATTAAGCACAAGGAGCCGGGTGTGGGGGCTATAACCATAGCGGCACATAGGCTATGATATAAGTTTTGCAAGTGTGGTTAAAAATTTTCCAAACAATTTTAGATTTTTTCAAACTGACATCAGACTTTTCAAATCAATTTCAGAAATTTCGATTTCAAATTCAGACTTTTCTATTTCAAAACCAGAATTTTCCATTTCAGATTCAGAATTTTTTCAATGTTCTACTATAACGTTTTATACTAACATTTTATCACTGGATAAGAATGGAGTTTATACAGTGGGAGAAATCTGAACTCCCATTATTGTTCGTTTTCGTGGTTTGGGAGAGAAATATAACCTCCCCAATTTTCGGTGTTTTTCAAGACTCCATGCATGTACTTTTGACTGCAATTAATTCATTCGTTTCGTGTAGAACCTTATTAATGTGCAGTGACAATCGAAAAAAATTCCCAAGGATTAAGGAGTTTAAATTATGGGGTTGCTTATCACTTTCAAACAGTTACCCGGAGTAAGCAAGAAGCGAAGTCACCTGAACTGATAAAGGATGAGATTCTAGGAGAGAGGTCTGCGCAATCCATAATTTTTTCATAATTTTGATGTTTTTTGGTAACTATTATAGATAAACACTTCCCTTTAAATTTGTCTTCAAGCTTACATAACTTGAATTAGTTCTTATTTACAAAAAAAAACGAAAACTATGAAAAAAATATGAGTTGTGCACATTTCTCTCATAGATTCTCCATCCTTGTCCAGTGATGAAATGTTGGCATAAAATCTTATAGTAGAACATTAAAAAAATTCTGAATTTGAAATGGAAAATTCTGATTTTGAAATGGAAATGTCTGAATTTGAAATCAAAAATTCTGAAACTGACTTGGAGAAGTCTGAAGTCAATTTGGAAAATTCTGAAATTGTTTAGAAAATTCGTAATTTAGTTCGGAAAATTCTGAATCAGACTTGCAAAACCTATATAGGGTGTCAAAAATTCGTAGGTACCATGGTGAGGTAAACTGAAATTTGCTCTTATGGTTGACCTAAATAAAGTCACTGTAGATTGTTTATTTATTTTTTTTTTTCAATGGAAAATACTATGGTCTCTCTGGACATCTTGGGAAAGAGGACGATGGAATGATGGTATTATTTCACTGGCTTGTTCCAACTTTATATTACGATAACTTCTCATTGTCTCCTTAAGGTCACAGAAAATCAGCAACGACTTTTTCACTATTCACCGAAAATATCCGTTTCATCTAATTATTAATTCGTTTCATCGCTATGTACACAATGATTTACACTGCAGTAACATCCTGCGATATTCTATATCCTTATGTAGGCTACTAGATCGATCTGAAAGTTTCTTGTGCTTTCGAACTTCATGGGTTTTCCAAATCGTTCCTAATTCTCCTTTCCTGCTTATTTGCTAAAACATCATATCCGTTGCCCTGGATGTCACAGTCATTCTGTTGCATTTCAAAGTTGAAACCTTTCTTAATATCTAGGGTCAGCAAAAAGGACTTTTTTTGCCCTAGACGTTATTGAGTAGATAGTATCAATATATCATAGTTTGTCACTTTAATAGTTTCCAAATTTTTTCCCAACTCATGGCTTAACCAGGATATCAACTCAGGCATGAAGTCGATACGTTGACGTTCAATTAGGTTGGCTTCGGCACTGTCAGAGTTGTAAGTACTGTCTACATATAGCGCTTCCTAAGTTTTGTATAGATTTTTCCGAACCAGGAGTTGAAAGTTCAGATATAGCAGTCTTCATGATCGTTTGTGTTTTGGATCCATTCAAGGTCACACCACCAACCGTAGGTAGTCTAATAACCGGGAGTGGTAATTCCGGAAGGTAGTAGAAGGAGGTGTGTAAGGCTTGAAAGAATTCATTTTCAGATACTTTTGATTAGTTTAGTATTATTTGCAATATCAGTTTCAAGGTTTCACTAGTAGTTCAGTTTAGATTAGTGGGTTCACTGTATTAGCTTAATTCTACAACATTCAGTAAACTTCTAAAGCCAAAGTGTGGCTATGACTATCGTTGAGAAGAAGATGTTTCGATACCATTTTAACCAGCCTGGGTGACACTATGATGTGACGGAGTCAAAAAAATGTTAGTTTCTCAAATTGTGGGTATGTTCTTCGAAGGGAGGAAAGTAGGATGAAAAAGCATCGAGTAGGATAGCAAATTTTTAAATGTTTTACGGTTTTCCTTGGTAACTGCTGTCGGATTGAATCTCTTGGGAATTATCCTTGAATCTCTCGGGAATTATCCTTGAAGTTTCTCCTTACTAAATGCTTAGTATGACTTACGAAATTGGATTCACAATCCTGCTTTGCCTTCTACCTAGGGCGGGCTCAACAAAAAATCAAACAGTTACCCATTCCTTAACACCAGACATTTATTTGAATCTTATGAAGCATCTGATAAGAGTGGAATTATTCCAGTAATGTTACGAGAAGTGCTGCGTTAATTGCTCCATCGTTAAAGGTAGTATTCACGAAAAGCCTACCCTCATTATGTACCATTGGTGTGGAAAATAGCGCATAGAGCATTTATATCAGAGGTCAAAGAATAGCTACGCTGGTGACCAGTTAATATTATTAACTTGAATGTTAGAGGTCAAAAGATTGGAAGGATATATATACTTAATACTACGAGTATGTACGAGGTTACTTAAAGAAGGAACCATTTGAAACCATTCGATATTCTGAGACAAATTTGGTGGTAATAATCTCCCTATAATATGTTGAAATTTGTCGCCATTTTGCATTGCATGTATTCGAAATTTGTGTTTGACAAGCAAAAAGGTTAGTTGTATTTCGATGTTAACGAATTTGTATAAAATTTTGCGGGCGAAATGTTGACTGTAGTTTTTGGTGGCATGCGGCTCATGATGACCTTTTCGGATGGCTCGGATTCGACACTTGTCTAGACCAAATTCCATCAGAATATCATGGCTGACCATGTTTATTATTCGCAACAGACTTCAAGCATACAGCTTGATGTCGTCGCACGTCATATTTAATTGCAAAACCGTATCCTCTAGCATTATTTAGTAGCCATGGAAAGGGGTTCAGTACCATACAAAACTAAAAAGTACTCCACGAATCCCCTTGAAAGTTGTCTTCTATTCCTCGAACAGCATGTTGGTCACGAGGTGCATATTGTCCCTTTCGCTAATAATGGATGCACCGTGTCCTTAGGGATAAGGTAGGTACTCCCCCCGTGAGGAAAGGTGAATATTTCTCCAATCGAAAAATGACCATATGCTATGTGCCAACCGACTGTGTATACAGGCGATCCAAACCGTAGCGCTTCCAGTTCTTCGAGCTGTTTGTGGCTCCTCGGTAACATCATATCAACATAGTAGCATGGCAGGTGTTAACCCCCAAAGTCCATCCTTATATTCTTTTGCTTTCATTACTGAAAACTGTACTGTTTGGATGTTCTGTAGGGATTCACTGAGTGATCTGAAAAACTCCGCTGGTTCCTCATGTACATTGCATTCTGAACACCTCTGGAGTTACTTTCGGCATACCGTCGCAACCGGCTAGAATGTGTTTAGAATTACAACTATGAGTGTCACGCTGGGGATGACATAGTTCCGACAAATCTTCTTCATCCATTCATTCATTCATCTTGTTCTTCATCCATCTGCTGGCATTGCTAGAGCTGATTTATAGTAGTCTAGCAATGTCCTGCCTTAGTGGGTCCCGTCGATGTTACCGACGAATTTTCCATGGTGGATCCTTTCGGTTATTGAAACCATTGGCAGTGAAATTTGACAGCACAACTGCACTACAATACACAAGTGATTTTACTTGCTATAGCGACTTATCAGCACACTTATCAGCTCAGACTTAATCTCATCCATTGCCGACAGTTCCATACGTTCGTCCTGAACCTCAGCACACACTTAACCCAGAAGATGAATGCTTCGGTGAGTACTGAAACTGTTTCCAGCAAAGCGGCGTAGTGTTATTAGTCATCAGTTAGGGGGTCGGGATTATGTCACTGCGAGTAATAAAGCGGTACTAGCCTTCAACCTGCTGCTCAGTTGCGTATGCATATTGCGGGAAGCGGTCGACGAATCTATGGTGCAACAAGGGGCGATAAGATGTTGCACCTGCCCCCGCTGTTGTTATTCCGGTACCAGGAGTGAATGATAAAGAGATTCTTATCCTCAGTCCGCTTCATTCGGTGCCTACACGAACAGTTGCACCAGGCGGAATCATATTCCTGGGCATCGTGGCGCTTGGACTTTGAACCGGCCCATGATTAGCTGTTTCGCCGCTGTGCTGTACATTCCGATAGCCCGACCCAGTTACCAAGTCATACGGCTCCTGCCGGTTATCCCTATTGGACCTCAAATTTCTCTTTCTCATTCGATGGATTTGCTTTTTATACCTGTCAGGTGTGGTCATACTTCGTAAATCTATACTTCATTAGCTAATATGATTCTTGATAACAAGTTTTCATCATCTTCTGACTGATCAAGTAATACCTGACAAACCTTGACGCAATTGGCTTTTTGGTCATTTGTTATCAGATATGGTACAAATTTCGCTGCGATGAGGTGTATCTTCAATTTTTCAGTCAAAATCTTGTAACCAGACCCAACTGATACCCCACACTTTTTAGTTAGTTCCCTAATGCCAATTCGTCCGCACCATAGTATTGACTGTGTCGACGTGTGGGTCGTTAGTTGATATCGAAAGATATCAACGTCTTTAATTGACTTTTTACCACCTTTAAAACGGTGAAGCTGTTTGACACACATCATAAGCTGTCTGCAATCGGAAAACGACGTTATCATCAACTGATATATGCAAAACTAGCAAATCTTCCTGGAGTCAGCTGGATTTGCGCAGATTTCGTATTTGTCCCTAAATTGTTGGTGAGTGGTTTGACCAAACTATTCCAAAGGAAGGTCGCTGTTCAAATTTCACTGGGGGCAGAGTGATTTAAACCGTCAATGTCAGATATCAGTCATCTTAGAGTAATAATAACGGGAAGCACAATGCTGCATACCTTTCCTCCTGGTGTGCCATTATGGGCTAGAAATGAAGTGCTTTAACATGCTTCAAGGCCAAAGTTCGCATTAACGAATGCTTCAAATCGAAAATCTACCGCGGTTCCGTCCACCCTGTTGCCCTCTATAATTCTGCGCGCTAACCGACTACAAAAGACGATGAATGCCGCCTTGCGATAATGGAAATGAAGATATGGCATAATGAATAATATGCTATAAGTAAGGAAGTAAGAACAACTGTGATTTATCCATTGTGGGAAAAATTAGGGGAAAGGTATCTCCAATGGATGATTAATCTTTTGTTGGCCATCCACACGAAGTTTTTGAACCTACATTTGCGTTACTGGTTCTGTGAGGCTTTGTGCTGCTTACTGCTGAAGAATTGGATTTGATCCAACAGCAAGTTGCTGTTTCATACCGCGATATTTTACAATAGATACTGTTTAGGTCAACTACAGATAGCTTCCGCAATCAATGGGCAATTTTGTGGAAAAGCTTAATTGAAACAAAAAAGAGTTCAAATAGCCTTTAATGTGTGCTCTTTAAAACGGTTATTTTGCAATTATCTATTACCGAAATCTGACGACTTGTTTTCACTATATTGCAGCTATTATGGTTTTTCTTCAATACCTTTTCCCAAATCATTCATAACACCGTCGAATTTACAGCAACCCACCGTTATGATACTTATTGCGAATTTTTTTTTAACTTTCAATCTATTCCACGCACAGAATGATTTCCCCCTGAGTACGCTTCACGTATATCATTGCAGGCACGCTTCGTATTGCGTCAACAATTTCACTCTAGATTCCATTATTGCAAATCAATACTATATCGGAGGCCTTTTGTTAAAATAGAATGGAGTATTAATATCTGATCTGCCGCCATTTCTTCTACTCTTTCAGCGGCTTACCTTTCCTATGATTCGGTTTATTTCTGTTGAAACTGATAAATTTTGATTCATTGCTTGGCAAATCGCTAGTCCCAATGAAAACAAGCAATTTGGCATTGCCTAAAGAAGTTTTGCGCCCAATAGTTTACAACAATGCATTTGAAAAATGTTTGATAGATTTGAGATACACGGAGTATCTAGTATCTAGATTTCCTATTGATTGATTACAGTAGACAAGTCTTTTGAGCATGGGGTGTATTGATAGGCTTTAAACTTTCCTTTTCTTAGTGATAGATATTGTGGAAGAAAATGAATTTGATTCATCGCTCTAGTAACTACTACAACGATCTTTTTTCAAAGAAAAGATCTACATCCATTTCGATTAATTATTTTATTCGATTGAGGTGGCTTGGGAGCATTGAAACCAATTGAAACCTCTCAAGGAATGTGGGCATGGCGAATTATGAATGATAAGTTGATTTTGTTCATGATTACCACTGCGAGTTTCCATTCTGGTTGCTGTAATTGAATTGTAACTAATCCATTCGATGGCGGAATTGGGTAAATGTGAGACCAAGTTTGTTTGAGGATGCCAGTCTGGAAAGTGAAAGCGTTATGCTGGGTGAGCATAGTATGTAGAATAATGTGTACTTCGTAAAATCAATACGATTGGAAGGGGGAAAATCGATGATACACTTTTTTTGTACTTTGATGTCACCCAGTGAAAAGAAACATAGTGAATTCCACTCCATATGTGGGTTTTATGGATTTTCTTGTCGCATTATGAGCTCCGTTTTGCTCTGACTAAATGTTATATATCCTATTAGTGTTTTCCAGATCACTGAGGACTAATAAAGTGGAACTGGAAATCATGAATTGAAATTACATTTGCATGTGATCTAATAATTTTCTATGATTATCGAAAAATGTATAGTTGGCTAAAAGAATCAAGGATCCGGTGGAAATTCTTCATTTAAAGAGGCTGGTTCGCGGTTTGATTTTGGAAATATAACTTTGAGCTGATATCAGCTGAGAATTTGCTCCTTTGCTTACTTCAAAAAGATAGTTTGATGTAATTTGTGGAGCTGATCGCTGACCTCAGCAAAATTGGTTGTGTTGTCGCAATAAATATGACTGCACTGACCGCGTCTTCCTACAACGCACGGCTCCTATGAAAGCAGTGATTAAATTCGTAAGAACCTTGAAATTAAGGGCCTCCTGCTTTCGTTAACAGACGAAAAGCTTTATTCTGGACGGCAGACATTAATCGGTATCTGGCTTCATTGTATTGAATACGTTGTTGGCTCTCGTTCCTTGGACTTACCTTTATCAGCCAGTAGCGTTTCCTTGTTATGGATAATACATTCTTGCGGACGGACTTGAAGAGACTCTTATCATTTGTATAGTGACAGGGTCTGAATATGGTATCAGCATTGGATGTATCTCACCCCGGCTTCTCTCAGGATTTTCCAAAGATGTATAACGTCGTTCTGATCCATGAATGGGACTAGGCTTGACAACGGATTATTCTTCGTCTCTTCCGAGTGAGAACCTTGGCGCTTCTAGTCCCGGGAAGTGCTCCCGCTGTGTACAAATGGGAGAAGTCATTGTGATTCATTGTCTGACGATTGTGAATGAATCGAAGTATGAAGGCTACGTTTTCGACCTGCCGATCATACAAATTGCCATGCACCAGTTTCTCCCATTTTCCTGGTTCCTGAAGGCTAAAGGTTGAGGCCACGCACACTCCTTCCCATGTTGAAAGATGAGTTCATAGAATCATAACCTGCACTTTTTGATCTTTTCCGGACTGAGCTCACATGAGATTAAGTCAGTTGGATTTTGCTTCGGCTTAAATGGCGGAAACTCTGTTTGCCATAAATATGTAGAGCGGGTTTGTGCCAAGCTAGGACTACTTACGAATCAGCCCAGTAAAGTAAGCCTATTTCTTTTCCTCAAGGTCTGACTTCACACGGGTTATTAGGTCGGTCGCAATTTCGGCGGCTCAGAGTTTGATTTTGGTCAAAGTGATTTGTTTAATGGGGACACCCCGTGATTTGGCACATACTAATCTGACTCTTACGATGTCTTGTCGCCGCATGGCTCCTTTCAGACACGTCGGAAACGCATGTATTTTGATGATCTTTAAAGAGGGATGAAGGCGGCTACGGTTTCTTATCGGAGCAGAGGCAACTCTTCGGACACTGCCTCACCTATGCCCTGGGAACAGCGTGATCGAAGCGGCTCGCAGATTTTATACGCTCCCTTTTATAATTCGCAAAACAACACGACAAAGATGCGAATTATGTTCAACGTAAATCCTCAGCGGCCGGAGATAGACAACTTTTTTAGGGATTGGGGAGTCCTAAGTCCGCATCCACTTAATGCGGGACCGGACTAAATGGAGAGCAACTTGCTCTCACTCTTAATTGTTCACGGACTCCCCTTTTTGGGTTTAACAAAATTAAAAGAGGGACGAAAATGGCTACGGTTTCATACCAGGGCAGAGGCGGATTTACCTTGAATATATTTCGCATTCTTCTTGTGTTTTGCGAATTATAAAAGGGAGCGTATAACATCTGCGAGCCGCTTCGGTCACGCTGCTCCTAGGGCAGAGGTGAGGCAGCGTCTGAAGAGTTGCCTCTGCCCTGGTAAGAAACCGTAGCCATCTTCGTCCCTCTTTTAATTTTTGGAAACTTGGGTGTTAAACCCAAAAAGAGGAGTTCATAGATCATCAAGAGTGGGAACAAGTTGCTCTCCCTTTGGTTCGGTCCGGTATCAAGTGGATGCGGACTTAGGACCATATGAGGCAATCTGCTACGCTCAGTAGATCGTTTTTGTGGTATCATAGATCGTATAAATGAAGCACCTACAAGTAGCAGAACTTGGGAATAGCTATTTCGAGAAGTTGGAGCCTTAATTCGGGGTTGTCTGCGCTACCGTATCTCTACATGGAGGATATTTTAGGTTGAGTTGGATAATGGCTGCTGGCAGTTGTGGTTCCATGTAGTGATGAATATTGGCACAATAAGACGCGAGCTTTTGGTTAGTGGCCAAAAAGTTCCCTTCTTAATCGTAAACCCCTTATGCTGATGGATCATTGCCACTTTGACTTCGGCGACTAGGAATGCTGTCGGGATACTTGGAGGTTCTCAGTGTTCTGAGCGCTGCAGCCCTTATAAATGGGTTTGCCTGGGGCGTAATAGTTTGTATTGATATAGGACAAATTTGTGGAAGTTTGAAGGTGATCTATACGGCGTTGTTTGCATCAAACTGCCCCCACAACTCCTCCAACCGCTCCAAACTTCTTTGAAGGAGAGCGGCGGTGCGACAATTTAGTTCTGATTATTTCAAAGTCTCGATCTCCTTCAGAAGGGAACTCTCTCTATATGGAACCCAGCGATGCATCAGATCAAATCGTGGCCTCGAATGTTGTTTATGCTCCTTGGAGATGGTTGATTTACCGACACCTACCTGATTTTCCGCGGGACGTCGAGAATTCTGGAAGGCGAGTTTCCGATAATCACTATGACGCACTAGACCTTCCTGTCGAATTCTATTATTGTTGCGCAATCTTCCTGTACAAACGATATGATGTAAAATCCAGCCGACTCAAATTTCAGAGTCAGTTCGTTATGTTTATGAATAGTAGCTCCCACGTCTCACAGTCAGAGATCTCTTTCAGGTCTCCAAAGAATTGTTCACATAGCTTCCGTCCCCAAAAACTGGTTAGAGCTGCACAATCGCAAAGAAGTGTCTGAGGCTCGCTCTCTGATCACCGTAGATTTCCCAAATTGAATTATAGAGTATGGCGAACCTGGCGGCATGGTCTCTCATAGATCAGTTGCGTATTTGCGTGCGTGAATCAATAACTGTCAAATAGTGTGAGTACATATACTCTACCTTTCACCGTCAATACGTTTGTGGATTAAACCATGGCCCACCCATCGACAGGCTTTCAGTATCACCATTATCTTCACTCGGAGTATAGTTGTGCCTCTCGGAAGACAGCACGACTCAGCTGCACTGTGTTTATCTGAGAGTACTCTCGCTGCGATTTCAAAAATCTTTGATCGTTGCGTAAAGAATTCTGTATCATAGCCCCGCTACACAACATCACTTGTCTATTCTGCTTCAAAAATCCACCGCAAAATTTCTATTGAAGTTCAGCTTCTTAACTTTCATTTCTATCTTTAGAGTTCAATTTGACATCCAGAATTACATCCAGATACTTTATATTGGGTTAAAGTGTCAATTTTTGTCCAATTAGTCAGAAGATGGAATTTGGATATCTTACTCTAGGTGGTATACAGCATCAGCTCCGTTTTGGTTGGATTTACCCCGAGTCCTCATTTTGGAACCCATAGGTACACCTTTCCCAACGTATCGTCCTTTTGCTGATAACGGCGAAAACATTGCTGACACCAAATGATAAAGTCCAGATCCCAGATCAGAGTGGATTTTCTGGATTTAGTGTGGATACTACCCATTCCGCTCCATTAATCCTATTCTGCTTAGAGCCTCTTTAATGGTTTTCGTAATCATGTTTGTCGATGCTCCTCCTATACTCAGGAAGGCAGATAAGGTATATTATAATACTTGTAGTGCAAGGATTGCTCAATCGTGTCAACTACCTTGTGAAGAGCGGTCTCTGTGGATCTGCCTTCTGGGTAGGCGTACTGAGATTTGGAGAGAGGATGAATTGTACAATTCTGCGGTCTTCAGCACGAAAGAAGTTATGCTGATTGGCCGTTTTTGGTATGAAAACCACCCGCGGGCATCTTCAGAAGTGTCATACATGCCTGAACGAATTACAGCTCTGTAATCTATGCAAGCAGTGACACAAGCCCTTCCAGCTTTTTCTGGTGCATGATTGGCATTTTGCCATCTAGGTACAAGGACTCTTATAACCAAACTGATTTTATCCTTAAATGAATTGGTGGTCCTCGGCGCAAGAGCAGGATATATGGAGTTCCTTACTAAGGTAGGCCTAGACTGTATACCGGTTGTTTCGTCGCTGATAATGATTGCCGATTCGATATTCTTAAATCAGCGAAATTGCATAACTTAAATGCGGGGTTCTTACTTACACTCCTTTGCGTCGGCGGGAAAGTGCTTTTGGAGTAGCAGTGTCAGGGTCTCACCAAAAGATTTCATCCAGGTGCCGATTCCGATTTTCTAAGAAACTCCCCTGCGCAAGAATCGTTTTGATTCGCATAATTGTTGAGGCTTTCGCGGTGCTGGCTTCCTGATATTCCTGATGGCCGACTTATAGGTCTTTAGGCAGCTCTAGAATGGCTACTTGTATTCAAAGATCGACTACAGAACAGATGCTATTGACCTCCCTTTCGAAATCGTTCGTTCCACCATCCTGGCGGTGTCTTTTTGAGATTCGGTGAGAATATGTGGTCTGTGCATTCTTTCACATACATCATTTTGTGTTGTGTTCACATACACCATTTTGTGTTGAGTTTAAAGGGGGGCTACCCATATATGTGAAAGGGAGATGTAACATTTTTTCATAGCATATAGTCATGTGGGGTATCAAATGAAAGGGCTCAGTTAGTACTTTTCGAAGCTGGTTTTAATTTTGATATCGGGCGAAACATAGGGGAGTGAGGGATCAAAATGTGTGCCCGGAGAAGTGTAACAGGTCTCGTTCTCGGAACCTATCCAACCGAAAAATCTTAAAAAAATCATGATGGTGCTTTTTGAATTTTTAGCTTTGTACGATTGGGAAAACGTGCATAGGAAATTCCTCAAAACCTTTATACCCGAAACGTCCAGGTTTCGGTATCCCAACTTGTTTTGTCCTGGATTTTGCCCGGTATGAGACTCTCAAGGTTTTGTTGCCTCCTCTAGAGCACTCAACTTTCACCCTCGTTCATCTGTCGTACGGTTGTTATCATTGGGGGCAATGATAAGCTTGGCTTGTTCACCTGACCAAACTTCCTCCAGTTGGTCCCCCTCACCACAAAACAAATCATTCAACTCGATTACAAATATTGCGCCATGAATAGATCAATTTGCAACCCAGCGAGCTATCACTTTAATGCAATAAAAGGCGGAAATATTTATTCACAAGCTGCCTTGCGTGCCAGAACAAAAATAGCTATCAGCACGCAAAACGTTTTTGAATAATGACATATAAATCGATTTGATAAAATTGTCGTGCAATGGGTTTTTCTGGTTGTAGGAATTTCTAAAAATGTGAATATGCGTAACTTGTTTGGTCGATTTGCTAGCCTAGCCGGGAGCTGAAAAATTGCATAGATTTTCCGTTCCTTGATTCTGATTCAATATAATATTTTACAATTGTATTCAGTTTATCCTTCTGATGATGGGGAAACATTAGACTTCCCAAGGACTAACTAACTACAAAAGGAAGAATCGTTAATCGAGCATTTCTGCAATCAATTTGAAATAATTTCCATGTGCTGACGTGTTTACTCAACTATTCAATCAAGATTATCCATTTAAAGCTAATTTGATCCATTTCCTGACAATGACAATATCCAAGGAAATTCCGTTGCGAAATTTGCAGGAAAGCCTTTGATATAAATCAATAAAGGAAGCTTCATCACATGGCCCGTCCTAACAAATGGGTGAGACCTATGAAACGGTGCTGTACGCTTGTCATGCGTGCACCTTCCTTGTGGCCAAATGAAATGTTAAACCGAAACAATTTACGACCAAATTCCTAGGAAATAGCTATAGCTTGTCCGGAGGAATCCTCCCCGGAAGGTAGTCAGTCAGTTTGATCGATTGGTCTAGAGGCAATTGAAAGAAGGGAAATTGATACACGATATTGCTACGTTGTTTATGGGATGATATAAAGCTTGTGAAAAAGTCTGTTTGCTTATGCTAAGGAGACCATAAACCTGTTTGGGATTATTTTGGTAATGTTGGAGTAGAACAAATCGATTTACATATTGTCAGGGAGAATTAGATTCTTTGGTGTTGTCATGGCTTTTTCGGTATCTTGATAGATAAGTATTTAGAGCTCTGCTATTTGAAATTGTTTAAAAATGTTGAAAACTCAAAGCTAACATTTTTCAGCAACTTAAATTTCAATAAGTACTCACTCCCATTGCATCAATCATTTGAACTTTCCGACCCGCATTACATCCACCCAACATTCGATTAAAAACTATTCTGAAGTTCTTCTATTCCCATCTATTATGTGCAGTGGTAAATCTGTTAATAGCTCGTAAATAAGCCCCTGGAGCGTCAAGCACACACCAAAATACTTTATGATCGCTAGAATACTTAATGTCGCTCCCTAATGCATGTACTTATGTTCCTTACTTCCTGTTACTTCACCGCACTAGGCCTGCATCCATCGAAATGCCTGAAACATTTCGTCAATGATAAATTAAACAATTCCAGGCAACCTCATACAGAAAGTATTTTTTCTGTTATCAGAAAAATTTATGACTCGCTACTGGATCATGCTGCGGTGAAACAGAATTGTTGTAAATATGTTGATATAAACAAAGTTTTTCTTTGGTGGGGGGCTTTTAGGGCTATAAATAAGTTTTCGATATCGGCTTTGAATTACTCATTGGAAATACAATTGAAGCGTTGAACAAAATTCACTCTGTCGTATAGCCAATATCTACTAGGACATCTAACGTCATTTCGAACGTGAACTAATAATCTAAGGTAACATCTTCATCTCGATTAGCGCGAGGTGACATTCATAATCTTTGGTAATCGGACAGCACTCAGAACTAAGGAGGACAACAGGGAGAGCAGCATTGCGGTAGATTTTGGATTTGAAACATTCGTTAATGCGCCGATGACGAAGGTTAGACGATCATTCCCCTTTTAGACAAGTTGCTCGAGATCAGTTTTATTGTGAGGGAAACAGAATCTGCATTGCAGAATGAGCAGTGTGTAAAGCACTGGAGATTAGATGTCCAGTGACAGTGTTCAAAATAAAAGAAAAGTGAAGTAGAGAGGGGATACTTTTTGATGAACGCGGACAGAGACATTTGTCATACTTCCAACTTTACTTTTAGCATCGCAGTAGAGCAATCTAACCCAGGGGATGAGTTCCTTTGTCACTAGGTGTTTCGGCAATAAATACCAGACTAGTTTGTGTGCCACACCGTCAAACGTCTTCATGAAATCGAGGAATGTAATGTGTAGAGGACGGTGTTTCCCCATGACGAACCGTGCAGCATGCATGCATCATTGTATGTGCATTTCTTCGGTTTAACATAAACTCGGCTTAATTCACGGTAATTTGAACCAAATGTCCAGAAATCTTCTACTGGGCCGCCTTCATTTTTAAGGTTTTGTGTGAAACAAAACCCTATTAGAATCGAGACGGTGTCTTTTTTTTCGGCGTTGGAAGGTGGAAAGGTTTAAAACGTACTGCTGGCTCCTGCCACGCAGTTATGTAAGACTTCTACTCACTAAAACCACCTCCTTCTCATTCCACTTTCCCCACGGAACACCTATCAAGTATTGCGTCGCGGGGCTGGCTCAGCTTTTAATTGCGGCCCATTATGGTTCTCTCCCTTCCTTGTTTTCGTCGTAGTTCTGCTTGCCTAAGCTGTTGGTGAATAGCTTGCAGTTCCTTTACAACCTGGTTCCACGCATCCGTTGACTCCAGCATAAACTCCACAATGTTTTCGGGTGTTAAACGTCTGTCTGCGACCGCTTCCATTCTTGTTCGGTGCGCGGTGAACCTGGGGCAAACAAATATGACATGCTCCGCGTTCTCAGCCACGTTACCACATCTTGGGCAGCATGGTGATTCGTCGTGACCAAATCGATGTAAATAAGCACGATAACCTCAATGTTCACTTAAGAATTGTGTTAACTCGTAGCTTAATTTCCCATGGTTTCGTTCAAACCATCTCTGAATATCCGGAATGATGCGGTATGTCCAACGACCAGTTTGGGACTCGTCCCATCGCTTTTGTCACCGTTCGATAGATTCCCACTGTGCCAGCTGACGTCGAAATGCGCTAGACTCCAGTTGCATACGTTTTGCCGTAGAGTCGCCGACTTTCCTTCGCCAATATGTCTATGGGGAGCATCCCTGCTAGTACACATGCTGCTTCTCCTGATGTTGTCCGATATGCACTGCATACCCGGAATGCACTTAGCAGCGAGGGTTATTACTGCACAGCATTTTCCTTCTTCTATTGCAGCCTGAGCCAAGCCAGTCAGCATGTTGATTGCGTCGACAGTTGATTTCGCCTTACGAAATCCGAATTGTTTGTCGGAAAGGCCTCCCTCCTTTTTCGCAACAGCGAGCAGTCTGTTATATATTACTCGTTCAAATAGTTTGCCAATGATATTGACCAGACATATCGGCCTATATGAGTAGGGGTCACCCAATGGTTTACCTGCCTTCGGAATGAGTATTAGCTTTTGTACCTTCCATAGCTCGGGGAATTCTTCCTGGCGGCTACTTTCAGGGCAATGTTAGGGATTCCATCCGGTCCTGGAGTCTTTTTTTCAGTCAATCTTTTTGCTGCGTCTAGAACCTCCTCATTGACCACTATCGGAACTTCGTCGGGATTTAAATGTACTACAGGCAGACTTGTACAATTCACATCTACTGGGAATAGAGCGTTCACTATATTCTGCAACAACTCTGATCTGTTTTTCTTTCGATTTTCAACGTTTCCAAGGCATTAAGGCCTATAAAAGCGTTTCCTTGCTAAACTTCTGATGTTTCTGCAAGGTGCTGCTGCATTTGACAGGGACTTTCATTTAGCAAAACTTGCAATTCGGCATCTTCCTCTGGTCGTCTTTCGATTTTGTTGTTTCTCTACAAATCAGTCCTTTAAGCATTGAGACCAGTGCTTATAATTTTTTGTTTAAGGAGTGAGGAATCCTAAGTCCTTTAGCTTAGCACCCAAGCAATCAAAACATATAAAACTGTCCTGCAAGTATTGTGATGAGTTGGTTCTACATTTTGTATAGATACATCATTACAAGTTTTTCCAGATCTTTCGGTCGGATATGCTCTGAAAACCAGACCTGTTTTATTTTTTAGGGCGACATTTTGAGAGATTCAAAGGCCAAACATCAAATTTCATGACAGTAGGTTCAGTCGTTTTTTAAAAAACCGATTGTGACAGACAGACAGACATTGAATTGACTTTTAATTAAGGTTTAGCTTCACAAAAATAGCGCTCACTGTCTTTGTTTTTTATTCTTTGGCGCTCAGAAGTTGTATTGTTTAAGGCATGTTCAGCATAAGCATAAAATTAATGTTCATTTTTTTTTCTTTTCAGGTAAGTTGTATTGCGAAAATTCGATATTTCCATTGTAAGTATTTTTGAAAAATATCCCTGACGATTCGTTCCAGAATTCTCAAGGGTCAAGAACAACAACAATAAAATCGGGATAGATCGGGATGCTACAAAATATAGCCATCCAAGTTCAAAATTTCCTTTACTTACCAAAATAAGGCTTTAAAAAGTCGTAACTCAACAATATCACTGTTTGCAGATACTTCCAAGACCTAAGCTCGTAATAATGATGTAGTGAAAATGGAGAACAATTCTTTTAACTTGAATTAAATATCATCCATTGTGGTCCAATACCTTTTACTTTGCCACATAAACAATTTTGTGGAGATCGGAAGATGTAATAATCGGAAAGCATTAAATGGAAAATAGACGAATAGTTTGCAGGATGAGATAAGACCTAGCGACTATGCTCAGAGAAATCAAACACGAAGAGATCGAGTCTCTGGCGGTACGGTGTGAGGGAAACCCTGTCACATGCCCACCGCGGCATACGCTTCCGTTTTCAATTACACATTAGACTAAGTTAATGTTGAAAAACACAAGTATTGGTCAAATAAACCTGCAGAAGGCCAATGCCTCCTCCTATCCGCTGCCAGCGCGACTGATAAAGCTGCAGGACTGCCCATACAATTTTCTGATGCAATACTCATTGGTTCGATTTAACGTTGGATTGAAGAGGATAGGATCTTCTACGATGAAAGACACATAAGACCGAGAGATTCCTGCTGACGGTTAGAAGCAACCATGCCGAGGCAATTCTGTTCCCAGGACTTAGTTACGGTTATCATACAATACCAGATCAATGGCGAGAGGAAGAACATCATAGTTGCCTCCGCTTATTCATCCTACGATTATATTTATCCTGCACCGACGCAAGAACTAAGAGATCTGGTAGCGTATGCAGAATCAAGTGATCTCGAACTCCTAATAGATTATAATGCGAACGCTCAACGTATTTCCTGGGTTAGCAGTAAATCCAAGAGGAGGGAAACTAACATCACTTCAGCTAGTTTCATGAATGCAAACGTAGGGCGCGTGGGGGAGAAGAAGTGAAGTAATTGACCTAACAATCTGTACTTCGAAAGTCTTGTTAATTACACACTGGTTGGTGCTAGACGAGGTGTCACTGTCACCAATGCCTAGAATTGACTATTGCGGGCGAACAGTCTGTAATACAAAGACGGAACCCTAGGAAAACGGATTGGACAAAGGTCAATGAACTCCTTGGCAATAAAGTGCTGTTCCCTAAGCGACTAAGAACTCCTTTGGCATTACGAGATGAATTGGAAACTCTGAATTGCACACTTTTAGAGTTCTATGAAGGGGCTTGCCCTATTCTCCGAGGCAAAAGTGGTAAAACAGATCCTTGGTGGAATCGAGAATTGCAAAGGCTCGGGAAATCAACCAGGCGGTTTCTGAACCGTGTTTGTAAAGGCAATAAGAACGAGAACTGGTTAAACTTCCGGAACTCACAGCGTGAATACAAAAGGCTCGCTAAGTGTTCGAAACGAGACGCTTTTAGAGGGTACTGTGAGGAACTGGAAGGCGTAAGAGAGACTTTAAGGCTGTGCAGACTCCTTAAAAGGGATGAATCGATCAAGTTGGACTGTCTTGGAAAACCCGATGGTACTTTCTCGAGTTCCAGACTGGAATTAGTACATACACTCCTGGAATGGAGAACGGATAAGAAAAGTGGCAGGGAGGAGTTGACGATTCTTGCAACCCCTTTAAAATGAAAGTATTGCAAGGTGAAATGGAACACTGCGAAAGTGGTTGTTACCTATGAAAAGATGAAAGCTGCCATACTGTCCTTTGAACGCTTCAAAGCGCCTAGCATGGATGGCATCTATTCAGCGATGGTAAAGGACGGGATGGAGCACTTAGAGCGATTGCTAAGGAATATTTTTCCAGCATGTCCCTAGGTTTTCGTCGTAAACTAGCCGCTCTGCAAAGAACTATGTGTCTGGGTATTACAGGTGCCATAAGCACGACATACAACGCAGCTCTAAATCGATATATTTATTCAACGTTTCCTATACATCTGTTTGGTAGAAGATATGAAGTTACCCTGAACTGTAGAGAGAATTGGGAAGTCTAAGATTAATGCGTGTCGGGATATACGGAAGACTTCCGGAAGACTACCGATGGCTCAAACACAGAACAGGGTTCTGGAGGCGGGGTCTATCTATCCAATAAAAAGGAACAGAAATGGACTTTTCTTTGGGACAATATACAAGCCAAGTTTTCAAGCTGATTGACGAGCGGTTAAGGGGGTCATCCCGTGTGTCCGCGGAATCGAATTTTTTTTTCGGCATCAATTGTATCCAGATATAGTGTAGAATATATGGGTAAAGTGATTTTTTTTTGGAAATTATAGTGTTGAACACGTGATAAGTCACATTCCAGATTTATGTTGATCGCCGTAATAAAGCTCGTGTCTATCGATCCGAATGTCGTTCGAATGACTTCGTTAAAATGACAAGAATTGAAGCCAAGGTTGTACATGTGTTTTTTGAGGAAACCTAAGGTTTATGGATTAGGTATAGCAGATTAATAGTCAGTTAAGGTTTTATGGCTTAATATCGCATTCTACTTTTAAATGCGTTTTTCTCAAAACCACATGTTGAAAATCGGCTGCCACCATAGTCCAAAATCTATCAAACAAAATTCTTTGAAATTTTCAGGACTTATTGGGAACATATTTCTACGGTCCGCAAACTAGGATAATTGCGATTCATTCAGTATTTTTTTTTATTCATTAAAGAAGCCTTAAAAAAACACCAAAATTCAGAAAAAAAGTTTAACACGGTATCAAAAATTTACCTTTTAATATTTGTTAATAATCCTAGTTTGCGGACTGTATTTAAGTCTGTACATTAAAATTCCGTTTACTTTTCTTCTTTTAGCTGATCGCGGCGCCCTCTAGCGTGGAAGCAGAAAAACACCTTTTTTGGTGATGGGTGTATAAATTCCCCTATATTTCAATAACGAATTACGCGATCGGGCTGGGAAAATTACTACGCATGCTCAAGATATTAATTAATATATGGTGAAAAATTCGTATTTGTGTCTTCATCCAGTACTCCACAAAAAATTTCTAAAAAAAGTCAAAAAAAAAAACGGCCTTCACACGGGGTGACCCCCTTAAGGCACATCACAATCTGCAATGATAGTCGGGCTGCATTGAGAGCGATGAGTAGTCCTTTGATCACCTCGAAAATCTTTCAGGAAGCCAGAAGCCGTTTGAACTCTATCTATAGATGCAATACGATGTAACTACTCTAGGTACTGTGGTGTAGGGGAAATGAAATCTCAGATGCTTGACCAAAAAGAGGGTTCAATCTCCCCCATGCCGGAAGCGGAACCAGCAATTGGAGTATCAGTAGCATTGGCTAAAGCTGTCTTCATAAACTGGGAACAAGCTTTCCACAATGACATATGGCAGATCCTAAATGTTAGATACACCAATTTTTTTCGGTCAGAGCCAAACATGCATACCACAAAGTTTATCCTGTCGAAAAGCAGGAGGATTTGTAAAAGTAGTGTAGGCATTCTGGCAGGCCATAATTCCCAGCTCAGAATAGGAATTATTCAAGATGATACGTGTCTCTCCTGTCGTGAGGAAGCCGAATCCATGGACCATTTTCTATGAGAATGCCAATAGACCAACGAGGACCAAAGTCTGGACATCGCAGACAATGAAAAGAAGGTTGCAGATCTTTTAGTCGTGATCGGGAAGGTGGAGGAATGTTGCGTAACTTCCTTTGATACTTTTCTCGGCCTATGCGTCGCTGTTAATTTTGGGAAGGTATCATCGGTACTAAGATTATCGTTGCCTCCCATTTTTGCTTAGATTGGGCCTCTGACATGCCTCCAAGAAAGAAAAATAAAGCGCGTTCCTTTCAAATTAACGAGCAGTGTTTAGACTGAAAAGATGAAGGGCAGAATTAAGTAACACATAACAACAGAATCACCACCGCAGAACAAGATAAAGAGCTCCATTTCAGGAATGTAGCGAAAAGTACTGGGATCTCATCCAGGTGCAATGCTCCCAAAATACAGAAGCGATTTCCTCACATTCTAACGGAATTTCGTATAAGTAACAGTTCTGTATTCTAATTGTATCTAATAACATTTTATGTGCCCAATTTGATCATTGATCCTGCAGATATTAGATCGTACTCTGATATGACAGCCTGTTTGGTTTAGCCTGCTAATGAACAGAGCTATAAAAAGCAAACAATATTCAAATTACACAAACTAAAAACCCCGCAACGATGTTACAAAATGACTTTTAAAATCTTAGCCATCTTTGCGGGATAGCACTTAGTTTTGACAATAAAAACGAAATAGGTCATCCTTAAGAACTTACAACGTCACTTAATTTTAATCGTTTAGCCCGCGCACATTTTTTGCTCCCTGAAATTCAAAGCTTCATCAACCACAATGGCAAATTCTTAATGTGGCATGTTTAAGTCAACATTCAATTCATGCAAACTAATTATCTTACAATGGAAAAATCACTAACCCAAATAACTTTGAGGTTCTTGTCAAATTTACCTACAGCAAAGAATCTAAACAAGAAACGGCTCGAGTCATTCTTCTGACATGTCAATTCGTTTACTATGTTATGCCAGTGACACGAATGTTTGATTGTTAAACTGAAAAAATCTCTAATTGCTAGATCCGCATACGCTAATGTATCTGATCGGTTGATTTGCATACAGAATCGATCTATTAGCAAAAAGAAATTTGTGAAAATCAATGTCATCATTACGTTGAATTAGGGGAAAATTTGAATTAACTTGATTGGAGTCAACCATCCTGATTATCAAGAATCCAGAGAGTTCAACCTCTCTTACGAGTACAAAAGGTGACCTTGTTAATTTTTAAATGCGTCATTTAATAATTCATTTTGACATCCCAAAACACACCCTTCACCTTAGAATTTCGCAACTAGAAACCATAATTCTGCATAAAAATTCGGACGTAGGTATCTGAATGCGCTCTATCGAAAAATGTTTTAAAATTATTATTTATCGCTTTGTTGATGTAACCCAAATTTATATATTTAAACAATTTGGATGCTGACAGACGATCGGTGGACCGCCGGCGGACTGTCTGGAAGTTGGCCAAGAGCAAGCAGTTTTGGGGGCTTTATAATCTTTGAACATTCAACATTTTCGCTGATGGATATTGATTGAACTTTTTTTTGAAAATTTTAAAATGCTTTTATTTAATTTTGAATTATGTCGATTTGATGGTGATGTTTTGAGTGGTTCCAGTGAATGATTGCAGTTTTATTATTGATATTTGTTTTGATTTGTGGTCTGGAAGTAGTAGAGTAATTGTATATCTTTTGGGTACTCTAAAACTAATAAAAATTATAAGTCTTTATTTATATCTCTTAAACAACTTTAAATTTTCTCCATAAGATAAATTTAGCACATAAATTTCTGATTTCAACACAATTCGGTACATATGAGTTGCCTCCTTTTGACGCCTTTGTAAAATATACTCGTATGACAACCACAGCATCTGTTCGTAATCACCGATGGTCTACCTTTTTTGTATTTCCACAATTAATGACTTTTTAGAAAATGTCCTCAGCAGTCCTCATTTGTGCACCACTCACTTCGGAGTGATTATAACTTTTTTAAATAATAATACGGTGATTTTCACCAAACTTTCCAGTATCGTGCTGCATATTATTGCTCTATAATACCATATTACATGGTTCTAGGATGAACTTATTGGCTTTATTTGAACATATATCGGAATAGAGAGTATTTTGAGGCTTAAATGTCATATACGGGTACCAGCATAACTATTCTTCGATATCCCTAAAAGCTGTCTGGGGTCCTGACCTACGCCATTGCTCCATCTCAGGTCCGGTTTGCATAGATTCGATCACTCGAACTAGCATCAACTCAATTCCGTTCACGTCCCTGGCTTCTCTTTCTTGTTCTACGGAACAGCCCTAAATAGTATAGGAGAAGTTACTAGCAGGTAGGATTCATTCTGTAGTCCCTTCGTCAGTGCGAACTCCCATATTGGGGTGGACCGCCAGAACTCAAAGCCGGGATTACCTCCTGGAGACACTTTAAGGCAGTCTTAGCAATGCACTCCAAATGGAGAAGCTCATCGCGAAAACCTTGCTGCAGCTTTCGCATACGTCCTCTTCCTTCCCGCCTTCCTGTCCGTATTCCTATGGGATCACTGATTTGATCGCCTCCAAGCACACCAGGCCTAATTCCCGCAAAACGCGTGGATGTAGATAGGCTCTAGTGCGGAGCACCATAAATCGTTGCCCGTTACAGATTTGTTGGTCTTCTTTACCCCGTCTGAAAAATACGTTTTCTCGAAATCTGCAAAGTAGGCTCCCGTAGTGGCGAAGACCTTCTCATTCGACTCAAATTTTTACCCAACGTGTGATTTTTTCAAAGTTTGGAAGCACCCTGCTAAAAGCGCTCTTTCTCCACTTTTTTAAAAGCCATCATCGAATGGTGAGGTTAAGTACTTGTCGGTAATTAGTTAATTAAGTGGCTCTCAGATGTTCATCGTTGCTTTACATATATTCCCAAAAGCTTACATAGGTGCGAAACCTCCTTTTCATTCCAAGATTTTGCACTTTTCATTCCAAGATTTTGCACTTTTCATCCCAAGTTGGGCCAAAGGTAACTTTTTCGACTCCCAGCTAACGTGGAAGCACCATATTTAGGAACAATATCAGAAAACCTCTAGATTACTCTAGTGCAGTAGGACTGCAATAGATAAGACGTGGTGGTTTTCATTGGATGCGTACATCCCTGTTAAAACCTATTTTGATGCGCCGAGCACGGAACTCGGAGCTAAATCTATTTCCCATTCAATTGGAGGTGAAACGGAAATCAGTTACCGACATTTATGGGTTTGATACCACTGGCGCGTGGAAAGGCGGTCATACGTCCTTCTGAAATTTTCTCAGCAAACATCCGATAGCTTTGTTGCCTGCGGACATACTCCGTAGTAATCACCAAAAGAAAAGAATGGTCGACAAATTGTTACAAGTCTGACTTTTGGGAATGCAGACCTAATACACCGATGGGTTGTGGCTATTCCTGAAAAATCAGATTGAACAACTGGTCTGACTTCACGGAAAAATGACAACCATACTTCAGGCGAAGATGTATGCCATTTTCTTGGCAGCAAAAGATTGGTTGGGACAAATTGGTGAATCTGTTACGACAGTCGGGTAGTTTTTTTTGTCTAAGGATTGAGGAGGTCCACTAGATGTTGGGCCAGATCAAATGGGGAACAACTTACTTCCAGTTTTTTTTAATCCCTGGACTCCTCTTTTCGGGCTTAACACCCAAATGTCAAAAAAATCGAGAGTGACGAAGACTGGTTATGGTTTCGTAGGCAGCGCCTAATGAACTGCCTTTGTTTTGATACGAAACCGTAAGCCGCCTTCGTCTCTTTTGAATATTTTGTCCGGTAGCGTTTTCATTATTTCAACAATAGGGTCAAAAAGAGTCAAGATTTGGCATGCAAGGTCTACTCAGATGGCTGAAAGTAGCAGTATTCACGTAGTCTAATAAAAAAACTCAAATTTCTGCCAGCAGATAAAAAAAATTATAAAAGAACCCGGGGCCGCTAAAGGGCCACGTTCGTTGTCCCTTAAAAGATGGGACATGAAAACCCTAGTGCTAGGTTTTAACGGGACACTAATTCTTAAACTACCACATTGAGAAAATTGGAGTGGTAGCTTCGGCTGTATGTAGCCAATGTGTAGGTGGAGGAGGCGTTCTAAGCACTTTATATGCAGCTGCCCGACAACCTCAGATCTTAGACGAAGATATCTGGGTAAGGTTCTCTTCTCATTCCTGTCCTCTCTTAACAAAAAATCTGCGTACTTTCTGCCTTTGAAGGATTGTCACCCGGAAAGTCTATAAGGGCAATATCTATGGTAGAAAAAGAAGATGAAGCAGACCCTGCCTGAGATGGAGGGATGGCGTAGGTCAGGACGCCAGACAGCTTTTAGAGGTATCGAATTGGTGGACCTCGGCGCAAAATCGGGATGCCCGAAGTTCCTTCTTAAGGCAGGCCTAGACAGGATACCGGTTGTTGCGTCGTTGATGATGATGATGTACAATTTGCAACAATCATTCCTGAACTAAAAATCTTCTCTTGGCAAGGTACAAACAATCTTTCCCCTAATTTGGTTCATATTTACCCCATCAACAACCTGCTGGTAACTTCGCTCACTGAGTCCTGAGTGACATGGTCATGAACTCTTTCCTGATGCCAGAGAAGTACTCTGGTCCATAGAGCGATATCTTTATTCTCTTCCTAGCCAACTCATTTTCTAACCCCAGTATAGCATGGAGCTTAGATACCCAATTATCGATAAGGTCAGTTTGGACCAAATTACTTTTTCTTTAGACCCGTTTCTTCTGCTGTGAGAGACCTGTTGATTTACCAGAAAATCGTTTGTTGATTTAAGTAATAGGTCAGTGCTATACTCTCCCAATTCATCTTTCCTTCATCCTTTTTTAAATTTCTTATCGAAATTAAACTTTATTTTCATGTTATCCCGCGGTATCAGTAATTCATAACATGCCGCCTAGAAAGAAAATCAATCTTGCTACGGTTTAGGCAGCTCTCTGCGCCATTGGTATTCCTGGACATTATCAAGATTGCTCTCCTCGCCTATATCTGTGCAGGAAAATGTAGAGGATTCAATCCCAGAAGAACCTCAAGGGATACAGTTGGTCACGTTCTCATAGCCCTGGCGGGTGATATTTGCATAAACCAATCTTGGAAATAACGGTAACAGTGTCCACCGAGATAACCGCTCTAGGGGAAGTTATTGGTCTTACTAGTGTAATTTATATTTAATCTGTCTTTTCAGCTGGTCGCTTCCACTCACAGTGATAATGCCTGTGATAATCATTGGGGTCGCCGTCAAAACCTCTGTTCATTCAGACTCGATCTTAGACCGTATTGCATGAGGTCATCCATGGTCAAGTGGATAAGATGCTTGAGATCAACCCTTATGATTGGTCAGGAGAATATTATATACATAGACTGGTGTGTGGGGCGCTTAACGTTGGATGTCTCCTGTGATAGTGCTCACAACAAAAACAAAGAGAAGTGACAACAGGATAGAGACAAAGCGTTTTTAATACATCTGCCCTGCTTCAAACTTTACTCTTGGGATTGCAGTCGAGCAATTTAACCGAATGCACGAGTTCTTCTGGCACTAGGTGTTGTCGTAGGGCATATCAAATGAATACGGTTGTCATGAATGCGTCCGAAAATCCTCATCCCTATCCGCAACACCCGGTTCGGATGGTAATTTGAACAGTCTGCTGTCCTTCCTTTCTTTTTGCGTATTGGAACGGTGATGCTCTCTTGCCAGTCGAATGGTATTCTCTTCTCAGCAGCCCGATTGAACAACTCACTGAGCGAGAGTGTTAAATTCCAGTTCCTCGCTTTCCAGAGGTCAGCTGTCATGCCATCAGGCCCTTATGTTTTACCTGATTTCACTCATTTCATTGCTTTTTCGACTACACTGGTGCTGACAGGTGGAATTGCTACGAATTTGGTCAGTGCTGGTAAAAGCGAAGCATGAATAAATTCTTCAGTTGAAATGTGCTCGAAATATTCATTGGACATCGTCATTCCAAAGCCAAACATCTCAGTTTATGAACCGCCTATCAGTCTTCGCAATCGCCAGTGTAGCATAGGCCGATTTGTGGACCATATGACCGATTCTTCGACATTCGTAGTGGTCCGAAATCGTGTAAATGACATCACTTCTTCTCCCATCTGACGAAACCGCCACAATCTCATATTGCTTTAACTTTGGCTTGATTCGGATGACAGTAATCAAGGTAGTAGCACTAGAAACTACTATAACGCAAAATCTGAAAGAAAGTACCTTGTTGCCCCTACATATCTTAACTTCAAAATGCCCCCCGAAACGTGCCTGCGCAAATAAAATTAATAATAGTGTATTACAGTTTTGTAAATTTACTGGAGCGCTACCATTGAATTCATTCTAGAATCGTCAAATTGTGACAAAGCCATAATATAGAACAGTATATTGGAAAGTTTGATGTAAACCCTACTATTATTAACACAGCTACCGTAGGTTAAAGATGTGTCTTACGCATAAAATCACAGTACCTTAAGAGGTAAAATGTCAGTACCACATTAAAATGAATAATATGTACAAATGAAGCGTCGTGCGCTTGGCTTCCGAATTATTTCTGACATTTTGTCCATCAAAATGGCCAGGGTATTCCTTACCGTTTGTGAAGGAAATGAGCGAACGATGCCAGGCAAATTGGTCTGAAAGATTTGGGATTATCTACTTTCGGAGTGGAAATCATTTTTGCTCACTTCTTTGCGCTTGGTATGGATCGCAAGGCTACACTGTGCCTTACACGCTCAGAAGGAAACGCAAAATTATTTCTAAGTTCATTTGAAGCAGTGCTGGGAGGATACAACAGCTCCGGGTGATTTGAGTAGTTTTTTTTTGGAGTAGGATAGGTGAATGCGTTTACGCACAGAGTGCTGGGTTCGCTTAAAAAGCACTCTGTCGGTTTACTAACTAAACACCTCCCTGTCATCAGAGAACTAGCCAGAGAATTCCTTTCACCAACGGGAGAGGAGGGGGGAAGGGAGTTGTTAGTTTAGGGAAACCCTTATTGCCCGATCCCTTCACAGGTGGAGTTCAATCTTCTTCACAATAAGAAGAGCCCGAACATGATGCGCAATACGATTCCAGCTGCCAGCGCTCTTCAGAATCTTTCTGTTGTCTGGAGACGGTTCCCCTGTGTCTACATAAAGCTGCTGACTAAAGCCGTCCCACCTCTCGCAAGAGAAAAAAGTGTGTTCAGCATCGTCCGCCACTCCATTGCAGAACACACAATCAGGAGATCGCACCTTCCCGATCCTGTGCAGGTAAGATTGAAAACCTCCTTGCTCTTTTAGAAGTTGGGTAAGGAAGTAATCAATCTCACCATGCGTTCTGTTCAACCACGGGTCTAATTTGTCGATGAGCCACGCAGTCCATCTGCCCATTGGCTCATTTTGCCAAGAAAGTTGCCACTCGGTAAGGGTGCGTCCTGTCCGCTGCTGCTTTGGTTTGCTCGAAGAAGCTCATCTTCAAGTCGAGAATTAAACCAAGGTTTTGACTCTATAGTCAACTCGCCGATCGTTATGGGACGCAGGGTCGGGATTCTCCTTCTGGTCAAGCTGACTACTTCGGTTTTTTCCAGCGCAAGGTTGAAACCGTGAGCAGTCATCCATCCGCTTATCCGTCGCGTCAATATGCCAAGTCTGCTTTGCGCCTGTTCAACAGTGCGTCCGGCAACAAGTGCCGCAACGTCGTCTGTATAACCGACCAGGCGCGACACTTCGGGCATATCGAGTATCAGCAGACTATTGTAGGAAGCGTTCCAGAGGTCCGGCCCTAGGGTGGTTCCCTGTGCTACTCCCGACTTGATTTCCATCCTCCGTTGGCCCTCTAGCGTCTCAGAGCAGGGAGCGGTCTTTCAGAAAATCCCTCAATATTCGCAAGAGATAGCTTGGCACGTGAAATGGGTTTTCTAGTGTGCCTAGCATATCTGTCCATCTTACGGAATTGAAGGCATTTCTGACATCAAGCGTTATGAGGCGTCGAGATCGGCGGCTGTGTGCCTCGGCTCGATGAACGGCATCTACGACCTCCATAATAGCATTCACTGTAGACCTCCCTGTTCTGAACCCGAACTGCCTTGGGGATAAGTTCCTGGCAGTGCGGATCGCTTCAGCGAGTCTACCCATGATGAGCTTCTCGAGCACTTTTCCGGTGGCCGTGTCAAGCATACACAGCGGTCGGTATGCATACGGGAGCTCCGGGTGTTCTTTACCCTTACTTATCAACCCGAGTCTGACCATTTTCCAGCGACAAGGAGAAATGCCCTCCTTCAAGCAAGCGTTGAACACTTCAAGCAGCAATTCTGGTCGTTGGCGGAACACCTGTTTATAAACTTCTGCCGGGATGCCATCAGGGCCTGGCGCCTTCCTGTTTTTTAGAGTGAGAACCGCTTCTTCGAGCCCTCTCATTGTGAAAAGGGGGCAATCCTCGACGCTTTCTGCACTATTTACATTAACCCGTACAGGGTGTTTGGGGAATAATTCCCGCACAATGCGGTCCATCTGGTCGGTACTTAGTATGCAGGGCCTCCGGAGAGCCCCGATTTTCCGGGTGATAAGCTTATAGTCAAGTCCCCACGGGTCCTCATTCATCTCGTTAACAAGGTTCTGACAGCCGCGAGTTTTGCTTTTATTTATAGCGCTGCGGAGTCTCCTTTTGGATGATCTATACCCTGCCTCCTCGTAGGCGTGCAAACCTTGTGCCAACGACGGAGCTTATAGCACTCCCTCCGTAGGCCGGCAATTTCTGCCGTCCACCAGTCCATAGAAGGCTTGTCGCGCCTGGGGCCCCGGAGGGGCCTAACACCGGATCCAGATAAACTCATTGCCCCGGCCTTCGGCAAGAACACGAAGTCGAACGTCGTCCCGAACCCATATGGCAGCGGTGCTCGATAAGTCGAGATGCCATGAGGACGGGTCCTTTCGGTATTGCTCGCTATTCAGTACTAGATCAGCATTTACATCCGCAGCGAACTGTGCTAGTAACTGGTGAGCGGTTGCACTCCGGTGCATGTTAATTTGCAAAATGCGGATCATTCTGTTCGGACCCTAGCACTCTCCAATTCCGAGCTGAAGATCGGACACTGTCCCGAGCCCGCAGTGTGTGCGACGCTCTCACTTTAATTGCAGGTCTTCGCTTGATGACCCACTTGGCCGCATCTCCTGTCCGGATCCTTGCAAGCTGCTGACGTGTGTCCATAGTCCAGTCACCTGTAGCACTGGCACCTACATATTACCCATCCGATTTTGATTTTCCCGCTGTTAAGGAGTTTCCTCGCATATTTCTTGCTTGGGTGATTTCAGCTCATTTGACTCTAGCTTCTGAGGTTGCCCCTTTTGCTCGGTTCGTCTTTTCCATCCTCTGGCTGTTATTGAAATATCAGATAGATTGTTGTTACCCTCCACTATGGGAAATGACCCCGAGAAATAACTATTTACAAGTAGGTGGCTCTGTCCTAGTCATTCTCGATAAAGGTTTTATTTCGCTTTTCAGACTAGCAGAAGATATTGCTCTATCCTCAGCCAAACCCTTGTACAACGTGGACGCCTCTTGGAATTGTTTAATTCTTCTCGAACCTAATATATAAATGATTTTAGTGACGATTTCCTTGCACCACATACCTAACTATTCAGTTCTTCTTGAAGACACAATTAGATAGGTAATGTGAAGGATATGAGGGCATGATTGACAAAGACCTTCTCTTTTCTCGGGATTCCCAAAAGCCGAGTAAGGACGGACAGTATTGCGTTTCCTTCACCACTTCTGTGCATTTTCAGCGAGATGCTACTTATCATTCTACTGCAGTAATTTCTTGCTTCCCTAGCTAGTAACTCACTACAAAGAGTCATCAGAAGTACTACCAATCTTTTTAGTTCCTGTTTTGATCTAGGTTGAAAGAAATTGAAGTGAGAGATCTCCAAGGGTAAAGGCTCTTATTTTAAAAATTATTCAGTTTTAAATTTTGTAGAAAACATGGCCTACTCTAATTTACTCTTCATTGGATAGAAAGGCTATGCTTCAAGAAGTGTTACCTGAAACTCATAAATCTAAACTGGATAGATCAATTTGTCAATTTCAGCGTTACCTGAAACAAATCATTCTGACTTGTGTATATACTTCAATTTGTCAAAATTTCAATCCAAAATGAAGGCTACAAATCTCCTGTTGATTTTTTCCTGTAGGCTCAGAGATACTGGGCTCTAGACATTGTATCTTCAATTCCGAAACATTAGCGAGAGATGGAAGAGCTCTCTAGTGTTTTTCAGTTGTATCTGGCTGGAAAATGAACCCTAATGGGACTAATCCTCACGATGAGATAACTCTAAATTTGGTCCCAAGAATTTTGTTTTTGTCCGATGGGTCTATGGCGCATGGCAGACAAGATGCAAGTGTGCCTCTTATCTATAACTCATGTTTTTTTCCATCCACGAAGGAGACCCAAGGAATTGAAATAATAATCCCTTTTTCAAAAAGAAGAGTCTGAATTAAAATTTGAATTTGAATGGAACATCCATTTCTGAATCCTCTTTATCGCTTTGAATTATTGTATTGTGAAAAGAGAATCTTCTTACCTTGGATGTGCATTTGCATACAAAATAGATTTAAATGAAGCTACTTGACACCATGACACCTGTTCTTGGCTATATTTCACCAGATCCCATTAAGCCCAGAAATTCATTAAATATGACCATTATTACGTGAAAGTTCATGATTCAAAGCCACAAAATTATGAGGGGAATTACCAAGAGCGTGAGGCTGTGAATACTTCTCACATTAAAGCTTCCATAAAAATGACTGTTGACTCTGATTTTGAATTTGAGCCAGTCAAGGTCCTACCAAACCGTCAGCAAAGATGAATATCTTTTTGTGTTTTTCGCTGTTTGTTTCTTCACATTCTTTTCTCCCCGTGACTTACTGCATCCTACCTGCTTCTAACTTATTTATTTAATTCACATTTATGCAGCTCACGTTTTTTTGTGTAAGCACGACGTGTATAATTAATGAGCTTTTACGATTACCTGGAACCGAAGAATTTTGACGGTTGCGTGAAAAAAACTGACTGCCCCTAGCTGTTTAGAAAAAAAATTGCCGTGGTAGCAGGTACTGTTTTTTTCTGGGCGTAAGATGTGTAAATATCTTAATCTGTTTTTCTAAACGTGAGACTTGTGGTGATGATTACCTTGAGGTGTCTGGTAGTACTCGACATGTACTCCATGTAACCCATGCCCATGCAAGTTTCATGCTCTAGATGTTCTGTAATTAGAAAAGCAAATCTGTTAGTGTGAATTCCCACAGACCATAAAGGTGTGAAAGTCTTTTTAAAGTTGATACGCGGTTAACGGAGCTACGTGCAAGGTGTTTGCAGTTATGTAAAGTTCAGGAGGTCATGATTTTGTTTGCTTAGAATTTCAATTAAAAGTGCGTGCACACGGATCATAGAGAGGGATATGTTTGTGAAGACTGAAGAAACTTTGCTCATATTTCTTTATTCAACTAAGGCACTTTGTCCAACAAGGTCTGGATACTTTGGGTTCTAGGCCATGCTGGGTTGGAAGGCAATGAGGCAGCGGATGAACTAGCCAAGAAGGGAGCAGGGATGCCTTTACACGGGCCAGAACCCTTCTGTGGAATCGGAAACGGTTTCATGACTATGAATCTAAGAAACGAAGAGAAACGGTTGAGGGAACTATATTGGGCGGGCCTACCAGGGATGGAGCAGTCCAGGGTGCTTATTGGGGGATACGAACCCATGCGTACAAAGGATTGCTTAAACCTCACCAAAAAGAACCTCCGAATCATAGTGAGAATTCTCACTGGTCAGTGTTGGCTGAACTATCACCTAGGGAAGCTAGGGATATCTACGGACACTGCCTGCAGGTTCTGTGAGGAGGAGGACGAAACCTCTATGCACGTCCTGGGACAGTGTCCGGCTTGTGCAAAGTAGGTCGATACATCTGGGAGAACATTTAATACCAGATGCAAAGCTGAAACTTCTGGAAGTAGGGAACATACTAAAGTTCCTAACGGTTATAGGCCTGCTTGAGATACTATGATCAACAGGTACACTATAATCAGTAAAAGGGGCACAATAGTTCTTCAAGGACGCGGTGCGACTTTCCCTTAACAGAATAATAATAAGACACTTTGTAAAAGTTGACCCGAAAATTTAGTGACTTTAAACGTTAAAGATCTCCTCCGGTATGAATTATTCACCATTTCTTTCTTGGGATTCGATCGGGCTTTTGCGGAATGATCGTCTCCACTTTTAAAGGCTTTCTCAGGAGAAATTTTAATGCAATTAATTGGGTAGGATGATCAGAGCGATCATCCGCCAACGACCTAGAGGGCAGAGCTATCCCAGAAACCTAAAAAGTTGGCGAAGTTGACCGTGAAGGTCTGCCCGCAAAGATTGAAGCTCCATCAAAGTGCTCGGTCGACACGTTCTTGCACACCTCTGTGCTAGCCAGGCTCGGGAATTTGTGGGGGGGGGGGGGGGGGGCGGGGGTCCTTTGAGCGCTTTGATCCCTCACGCTTCATTACTACAAAATCAACGTGTCTAATCCGATGCGTGGGTCCGCACCGGATTCCAAAATAGACAATACAAGGGAATTCGCGACGGCCTAACGAATAACGGCCAGAATGCGAGCTAAAATTGAAAGTAAAAAAATAAAAAAAACGGCTCGACCGCGCGTGTGGAAACGTAAGTCCCCGGACCCTAGTGCCGATATCAAGGGGGGGGGGGCGTGAGGTTCCCACCCTTCCTTGACATCCTCAGGCAATTTTATCTTTTTGAGAATGTCCCTGAACAGGTTCTGCGGGAACAAGGAGGAAGAGAGAGGGAGGAAGTCCTCAAATCATTCAAGAATTAATCAGAATTCATAATGTACTATTATTCACCAGAAAAAAACCAAATATATAAAAAAAATAATCATAAAAAAATAAAACAAAATTAAATTAAATTAAAAACCAAAAAAAAAAGGAATTTAAAAAAACTTTATACTTACATTTGCTATTAATCACTCTGAGCTCGGCGTGGTGGCTGATTCTGTGGTGGGAAGAAAATTAAGAACATTAGGAATTCCTAAACAAAATTTACAATTGTTTATATTTTTCCCTTCTTTTTTTTTCATAATAAACAAGAAAACCTCTTTGGGTTCGGTGACTTCTGCAAATTCTGTGCGCGGGGATTTTCCCGATCGGGCTGCGAAAACACACTACCGAAGCCGGCTAGATGAATGGTTTGTCGCGGGCAAGCCTCCCCGAAAATTTTACATCAATTGCAGCCGCCTCTTCGCCTTTCTTCCGCTGTTTTCTGTTGTAGCAATTTATTTCCACGAATGTTATAATTTTCTACCGTCAATGTTAATTTAAACCACAACACGGCTAGTTTTCGAGGTAATCCCGGAGGTTTGTTTTGTCTGGAACGGAGACGGCAAAGGGTTCGCGCTGTTCACGTCCTTTCACAATCTCCTTTCTCTCCCCAGTTTGGGATCCTTTCACTTTTTTTTCTTTTCCCAGACTCCCACACTAATTTACTTCCTCGTCATGATCTCCTTCAATTTTTTCTCTGCCAATCTTCTCACAAAAAAAAATCCAATCACTCTCCAGGCCTTCGAAATGTATTATCTAAGCAAATTAATTAAGAAAGAGCCGAATGAGATTCCGCTTCCGTTGCGAAGCCGCGGTCACTACAAAATTCAAACTGTTATATTTCACTTGGAAACGTCAGGCACACGAACAGTAAGTGCTCCACCTATTCACTTACACGTTCTTGCTTATCATGCTAGTTATTGCAACCACAACTTTCTCTGCATTCTCGCTCTCCTAAGTCAAGTGTTCCTTGAAGGTTAACCGATTATCCAACGGTAAGAAACCCTAGAACTTCGTTAAACTTGCCACTGGCTAGTACAGCCTCATTTTTCTAACCTATGTGATACCAGCCATTCCTTGGTCAGCCTTACTGAGGTTTCACATGCCCAGAAAACTTGCTTAAGATTTTTATCTACTATTATAATTGCGATTGCACCCAGATCAGGCATTCGATAGAGCTAAATGGCGAAACCGATCACGACAAACCAACCCCGCTTGTGAACGGGACAAAGGCTGAAGGAAAAGAAGAAAAGAAAATCATAATTGCGATATTGTCAGCATAGCCAATAAGGGTATTTTGTCACGGCAGTTTGATGCTAAGTACATGGCCATACATCAACTTCCACAGTAATGGGCCCTGCGCTGATCCTTGAGGCACTTTTCCGACTACTAAATATTCAACTGGATACATCGGTGTCATGGCAGCATTTTATATACACGAAATAGTCCTTGGTGATTACCTGAATAAACATGGGCAGATCTGCTGCCCTTGTGCTTTCAAATTCATCACAGCGAGGCTATTGACAACATGGTATACCTTTACCACCTTTTCTCAGTAGTACCAGCACCTGATTTTTCTATTGACTCGTGGGGATGTCCTTTTCAGGTACTAAACAGGTACTAAAAGTGGACGTGAACCACTTCTTCTGCTTTCCATTATACTAAAGAGTATAGCTTTGTGGCCAGGAATTTCCCTCCTTAACCCACAGGAAAGGAAGGTAATATGTGTTATTTAGCCTAACCTCCCTTTGCAGAAGGTATAGGCACTTCCGTATTAGCAATCACAATGTCCAGCGGCGAAAAGCCTCCCAGCAATATCAGTCTCATCTTATTTGAAAACATGCCTTCCTCGCGGTAGATATACGTCCAAGTCGCTTGCGAAGACAATGGTGAATTATGCGCTGGCGTCTAAGACTAGCTCGTGTAAGATTCGTCCATATTCCACGCTTGTCGATCTTGGCGGAGCATTGCAGATATAGACTTGAAACCCGTTAATTTTGGCTATGGCAAGTCCAGTATCTGGTGCTGCAGTTATTTCATCCAGTAGGTGCCTTCCTGGTGCCCCTTTTCAAGGTCCCCCAATTGTCTCACCATAAGCTCCTTTTCTAAAGATCTGCCTAATTCTGGTAGGTTCACGTCTTTTCGTCCCGTGTCTTCCGAAACTCTAGGAGAAGTTCTCCCTTCTTCGTTCTTCTGGTTCATGTAACATTTTCACTTAGGCCGCAATGTTGCATCGTATCTCCTTGACTTGGCCTTCGGCAGAATCTCAGTGTAAGAAAAATTATCTTTTCTGTCGATAACAATCACTTCCGAACGGAGCTTCTTCCGTTTTATCTGTTTTTTTGGGACCACAATTGGTTTCATCTTTTGTGATTTCATTTGTGAACCCAACTTGAAATCCAGATGTTTCGCTTCTTCCGCTGCTAACTTTTCTGATGTTTGCAGCTCTATGCAAATATGCTTTGTCACAATAAGCACCTGCCGCACTGGCGTCACCTTGGGAACTTGTAACAATCCTGCATCCTCTGTATCGTTTGTCTGTCACACGCACTTTTCTTGAAAACGATTACACTTATGGAGATTAAAATTTGTCGGCCATGTGCTGCGATTTTTTTGTGGGTAAGGTAGGTGAATGTGTTTACGCTCATCTCCTCGTCTTCCAGAACTAGACTGGAACCGTTTAACAGTTTACTTCGAGCTAGCCCTCCTGCTTTCTTGGCTTAGATAGGGAGCCTTTGTCAAGAAATTGCTTCCACCAACGAGAGGAAAGAGGAGTTGTTAATTAAAAAAAGCTCTTGTCATCCGGTCCCTCTGTTGATCGAGTTCAACCTTCTTCGCAGCAGGAAAAACCCGAACCTAATGCGCTTCATGACTTCATCTGCTAGCTTTCCTCTGCATCTTTCTGACATAGCTTCTGCGGAAATAGCTTCTGCGTGTCTGCATAAAGTTGCTGACGCATCCCATCCCACCTTTCACAAGAGAAAAAAGTGTGATCAGCGTCGTCCACCATTCCATTGCAGAAGACTGTAGACTGAAAACCTCCATCCCCGCTTAGAAGTCGAGTAAGGAAATAATCAACCTCATAATGCTTTCGATTCAGCTACGGATTCTACTCATTTTGCCAAGAGTTGCCACTCAGTTTGTGTGCGTTGTCGTTTTTCATGAGTAACCGCCTCGTTGTTGATAGCTTATATTCCATAGCAAGGAGGGTGACGGGGATCTCTTCCGTGATCATCATCACAGCCGGCTGTGAGACAGTACGATTGGCAGACGCCACTCGAAAAACTCCCCGCCTCAGCACTTGGGAGGATCATAAGCGTAAGCATCAGCCCATACCTCCGCACCATAGAGCAGAACGGACTGCATTGCACCCATGAAGAAAAGTTTCCTGGTAGCTATAGTGCCCCCAACATTCGCCGTTGGCAGACTTAAGGCCGAGACTCCAAATGCAGCCTTGTGCCTTGCTTTGATTTGCTCGAAGACGTTCATCTTCGAGTCGAGTGTTAAAGCAAAGTATTTAACCGGCGGTTTTGATTCTTTTGGCAACTCGCCGATCGATCTGGGTCGCAGAGTCGGGATGCTCTTTTTGATCAAGATGACTGCTTCGGTCATTCATCCGCTTACTTTTCACAATATGCCAAGTCTGCTTAACCCCGATTCCATAGTGGGTCAGGCAAGAAGTGCCGGAACATCATCTGCATAATCACCACTCTTCTGGCACGTCGATTTTTAGCCGAGCGTAGGAAGCTTTCCAGAAGTATTCCATGTCTGTTCATCTTGCGAGATTGAAGGCATTTGTGACATTAAGAGCTACAACGATCACCATTCGTCGCGATCGATGGCTGGGTGACTTAGATCGATGGACCGCATCCGCAATTTTGATAACAGCATCCATCGTGGATCTCCTTTTTTTAAACCCGAACTGCCTTGGGGATAAGTACTTGCTGCACCGTCGGCTTCCGCGCGATTGTCGTCAATCCGTAAGGGGTATCTAGGGAATAATGCCCGTACAAGGCGGTTCATCTGGTGAGTACTAACTATGCAGGGTTCTCGCGGAGCCCCGGTTTTCCGGTTGAAACATTTTTAACTGAGTCCTCACGAATCTCCATTAACATCGTCGACAAAGTCCTGCCATCAGCGAGCTTTGCTTTTGTTTATCGCGCCGCGGAGTGTCTTTTCGGTTGAACTGTACTCTGCCATTGGGTTCGATGCCTCTTCTTGGGCGGGAAAACATTGTGCCAAACGGCAGTGCCCATGATCTTCCTTCCACGTGTCATTTATTTCCGCGGTTCACCAGTACGAGGCTTGTCACGGATGGGCCTCCCCAGGGCATGGTAGCTTCACAGGCCGTCGTTATCAGATTTACGACATTGTCAGCTGCAACTCTAGGACCTTCTGAAGTGCCCTCCAGTACGACCCCGACTGTTCCCAAAGTTTCCACGAATCTCCCTGGTTGCTGCACGCCGACAGATAGCGTCAACCACTTCGATCGAAGTGTATTGGTGGTCAATTGTTGGAAGTCTTCCAGAACTCGTCACCCGTCTACCGACGATGCCACAAAAGCTACACCAGAGATGCTTCCTTCACAGCCTAGGCGCCGAAACGCTGACATGTTTAAAACTACGGGCCGTAGTTTTCGGTATTGTTCGGCAACTTTTCCCACAGCGAGTTTTTGGCCTCAAGGATTTGTAGAAGTGATACCTATACCGGACATTCATGCTTGATAGCCTCATTCACTTTGATCGTTTCAGTGAGACAGTCAAGGCCTAGGATTTGAAGAGAGCACTTAGACTTTAGACTAGAAACCACAGCCTTCCATCCTAATAGCCCCATAACCGCTTCGGAGAACGTACTCTTATTAGTTGTCTTCGGGCCTAATGTAACGAGAACTTCGCCACCCTTTATTTTCTGTAATGACGACAGTTTTGTTCTACTTTGGACAAATGGTTTTCTGAGGAAGTGGTGTGTTGTTTCCCTTTGTTCTTCTTTGCATTCTTTTTTTGGGTCTTGGAGTCTAATTGGATGAAGTCCTCTTCAGGCGTGTCTTCTTCTTTCCGCTTTTCCTCCAGTTCGCTATGCAATGGGTTGTCTGCGACTCGTTTGCCGGTTACAGTGTTCTCAATGGGAAGCGTGCCTGTTCCTTCTTTTCCTTTGCTGATGTTCTTCAAGAGGAACCGTGCCAACTGTAAGCGCTCCAACATTGCGCGGCTTCGACTCCAGCAAAGACAGTCAACTGCGCTCCCATTCGGCTTATGTTCGAATCCACCTGCTCAGGTTTAGCGATTTTCTCTGTATCTCTGTCCTCGCACCAGCGGCATCATCACATTGCAAGAATTCTTCTTTGTTTGGGCGTCTCGGTGTTACGTTGGATGTTTCAGCCCTTGTTGCGTCTGCCGCCGGGCGCTGCGGTAAGTGACGCATATTTCGCTAGGCGCATTTTCCTACTGCACCCAAACGTGGTCAACTATTCCTCCTTCAATGCCATTGCATCGATTTTGTAAATTTTATTGCATTTGTTCTCCATAGAAGTCCCACGTCGGGAAGGGGAACAGGACACAACAATCAGAAGCAGGCGTACCCTCGGAGACAGAGCCCTTACCCCAGCTCACTGAGGCGTGACCTACACTTAGCTGACTCGGGAACCCACGGAGCTCACGGCGACTTGGTCTACTAATGCTGGTTTAATGCATACTACCCGACTAGGGTCCCGAAGGGGCTGGCTCCTAATACATGCCACAACTGCCAACTTGACAAAGCTAGAACCACGTTACTTCACTAACGTCAGCAGAGAGTTGACCACAACTTCGAGGACCTCCAGTCTGTCTCGACGTGTATCGGTCACTAGTGGTTCGTTCTTCACCGAGAAACTTTCTCAAGTCTACTACCTACGACACAGGTATAATACGAGCTAGAGGATCAGAATTACTTAATCGGACATCGTACTCCATATCGTGAGGGATCCATTATACGTACGTAAGATTTCACATCGTTTGCCGACTAGAGGGATAATTCCTAGAAATTATCCAAACGAAAAATCGGGAAAACAAAAAATCACAGAGATATTTCTAGAGGTCTGGGTCCGCCATTCGCTCGATGACGGGCTGGGCCAGTTGCAGAGAAACTTTCTTTCATTTTTCTAATCCATGGCCCCTTTTCTGGGCTAACATCCAAAGTTCACAAAGTATACAGAGAACTACGATTTCGTCTGCCATTAAGGGGATGGGAGCAGTATGAAGCATGTTATTGGAAAGTTTCATGGAAATCGTATTATTATTGGCAAAATTGTTGAAGGTTTGTCTAGGTCTATTTTATTTGAATTTGAGCAGTATATAATGCTAGTATCACATTAAAGTGAGTAGCCTGTCATATCGTACCTATATACACTACCTGTTACATGCAAATGGAATTGTCGAATAACGAAAGATTCTTACAATTGAGACAAACAAAATATTTCATATCTGAAGTGTTCAGCTTCTGGTTTCCCGACCCGTTTTGCCTTTAAATACTTCAACGCTTCTATTGCCTTTGCGCAGTTCCGTAGATTGAGCAATTTCGCAAATCTCAAGCTGGTACGCCATAATTCACTTCTTCACACCGCATAGTAATAATTCATAATAAAGATTGTTACTGTAAGCTCAAGATACAATACATCAAGTAGATTGTATCGTTTGTCGACCACAATATTGACGGACATCTATGGAGCACTTAGACGATCCTAGACACGTTGGGTATTTGAATAATGCGAAGGCTGAATTGAACAAGTGCTTGAAATACGTTACATATCTTGGAAAAGTTTATTAAGGCTCACATCTAGTATTCTAAACTGGTTTATAACTAAATGAAATATTATGAGCTTGTATTGTAATGGAAAATCAATGCCCTTGCCAACACGCTTCTGTTTTTTTTTCCGACCTGTAGAATCTATCCCAATTGTAGTTTGTAGGTGCGGTTTTTTGACAATGTTTGGCTTTTTTATAAAGGCGAATGTTGTTTATCTTTATCTTATGTTTCAAAGTATCTTTGATTGATTTTTGTGGCCAGACATGTTTTTCCCGCAGTAACATGTCAGAAATGTAGGAAAAAACTAGATATTGATACAAGAAAAACAAGCAATTACAGAGGATTTGAAGTATTTAGTGTTGAAAATGATGAAAATTTACTGCTAATTGAATTTTCTTCTCAAGAAGTGTCTTTCAAATTAATTCAATTTCTTCGCTTAACCCAAACCGCAGTACCGGTATAGCAGGTTTTCTTTTGAAACGCCAAGTTAGTTCCAGCTAACACTTTAAATTACTAAATTACCGGCATCAATCTAACACCAATCAAGAATTTACGATTTTTTGTTCCCCGCCGACTTTCTACGAGTACCTTTTGATTTTGCAATTTTTACCCAATCTGCAGTAAATCCAGATATAAATCTTTTACCTTGCCAAGAAAATCCCTCGATAGCACGAAGGCATTACGGAGTTTAGCTTCTTAAACAAACGCATTTCATCTACATAAGCTTGAATCATGCAATAGCGGATTTATATGATAATGAGTTTTTTCTTCTATTTCGTAAAAATATTTCCGTTCATTCATTGAAAATCTGCATTTTGTGGCTTATTCGGAGCCATATTCATTGAGAGGAAAATTCGTTTTGCTGTGTAGTCTTCAAAGCAGAGTAAGGGAAAATGTGCAGATACAATGGTTGCTATCGGAGAGTTCAAGATTTTTATGTTAAGATGGAGTTAAGAAATTAGATTTACGACTGGCGAAATGATTTATTTTATGAGAGTTTGAACGAAATAGGGCAATGCTGAATATTATATAATATCATCCACAAGCAACTTAATTATATTTTGGATTCGGTATTCAGCTGCATTCACACGAAGCGCTCCTAAAGGTCAATGACGTTCGACCGTTGAAAATACCCTGTCATGAAGTGGCGCTATCGGTTTTTTAATTCAAAATTTTTCTCTCATCAAAAACAAAAGTAGCGATTTGGGGGTCGTTGTATGCATTTGCTTTTTCATGTGTGAGCAGTTGTGTCGACTGGTGCTGTCTGTGCTAGAGAAGAAACCGGTTCTCCTAGGGTAGGTTGACTAGAGCATTTCACTTCTTTTGCGGAACTCCGGGGACTAGTCCACTTCTTATACTTATTCTACACGGTCAGTATTTCATCATCATCAACAGTGTAACAACCGGTGTCTGGTCTAGGCCTGGCTTAATAAGGAACTCCAGACATCCCGGTTTTGCGCCGAGGTCCACCAATTCGATATCCCTAAAAGCTGTCTGGCGTCCTGACCTACGCCATCGCTCCATCTCAGGCAGGGTCTGCCTCTTCTTCTTTTCCTACCATAGATATTGCCCTTATAGACTTTCCGGGCTGGATCATCCTCATTCATACGGATTAAGTGACCCGCCCACCATAACCTATTGAGCCGGATTTTATCCACAGCTGGCCGGTCATGGTATCGCTCATAGATTTCTTCGTTATATAGACTACGGAATCGTCCACCCTCATGTAGGGGGTCAAAAATTCTTCGGAGGATTCTTCTTTCGAACGCGGTCAAGAGTTCGCAATTTTTCTTGCTAAGAACCCAAATTTCCGAGGAATACATGAGGACTGGCAAGATCATTGTCTTGTACAGTAACAGTTTTGACCCTATGGTGAGACTTCTCGAGCGGAACAGTTTCTGTAAGCTGAGATAGGCTCTGTTGGCTGCCAACAACCGTGCGCGGATTTCATCATCGTAGCTGTTATCGGTTGTGATTTTCGACCCTAGATAGGAGAAATTATAAACGGTCTCAAAGTTGTATTCTCCTATCTTTATTCTTCCCGTTTGACCAGTGCGGTTAGATGTTGGTTGGTTGGTTTGTTTTCGGTGCTGAAGTTGCTACCATATAATTTGTCTTGTCTTCATTGATGTGCAGCCCAAGATCTCGCGCCGCCTGCTTGATTTGGATGAAGACAATTTGTACGCGCCTCGGGTCGTTCTTCCCATGATGTCGATATCGTTGGCATAGGCCAGTAGTTGGGTAGACTTAAAGAGGATCGTACCTCTTGCATTTACCTTAGCATCACGGATCGCTTTCTCCAGGGCCATGTTAAAAAGGACGCATGATAGTCGTAGACCGTTGTTGATGTTGAATGGTTTTGAGAGTGACCCTGCTGCTTTTATCTGGCCCCGCACATTGGTCAGGGTTAGCTTAGTCAGTCCTATCAGTATTCATCAGTCTGCCATAAGTCAACCCGGCAAAAATAGACTGGTGAAAACGGATAGACTGACGTCTCAGTATAAGCAAGACGACAAAAAAGAGTTTTTATCGCATGGACTTAAACATCAGAACTGTTTAGAAGTCAATGGTGACTGCTTTACACTCAGCCTATCATCAGTCCAGCCAGACTGACAGATTTTATTTAAAATGTTCAATATTCATCAGTTTGTCGTAGTTTTGTCATTCTAACTGACGCCAAATTGATGAAATACCGGTCGTGTAGGGGAAAATTCTAGGTTTTTCGAAGAGTAACGTTTAGGGCGTTTAGGACGTACAAACTGCCTTCATCCAGATCGAGCAGGCGGCGCGAAATCTTCGGCTGCACATCAATGAAGGCAAGACAAAATATATGGTGGCAACGTCAGCACCGAAGACGAATCAACCAACAACATCAAACCGTACTGGTCAAACACGAAGAAGAATAAGGATAGGAGAAAACAACTTTGAGACCGTTGACAATTTCTCCTATCTAGGGTCGAAAATCACAACCGATAACAGCTACGATGATGAAATCCGCGCACGGTTGTTGTCAGCTAGCAGAGCGTATTTCAGCTTACAAAGACTGTTCCGCTCGAAACGTCTCACCATAGGGTCAAAGCTCTTACTGTACAAGACAATGATCTTGCCAGTCCTCATGTATTCCTCGGAAACTTGGGTTCTTAGCAAGAAAAATTGCGAACTCTTGGCCGCGTTCGAGAGAAGAATCCTCTGAAGAATCTTTGGCCCCCTACATGAGGATAGACGATTCCGTAGCCTACACAATGACGAAATCTATGAGCGATACCATGACCGTCCGGTTGTGGATAAAATCCGGCTCAATAGGTTACGGTGGGCGGGTCACTTAATCCGTATGGATGAGGATGATCCCACCAGGAAAGTCTATAAGGGCAATATCTATGGTAGAAAAAAAAGAGGCAGACCCTGCTTAAGATGGAGCGATGATGTGGGTCAGGACGCCAGACAGCTTTTAGGGATATCGAATTGGTGGACCTCGGCGTAAAACCGGGATGTCTAGAGTTCCTCATTAAAGCAGGCCTAGACCGGATACCGGTTGTTTCGCCGTTGATGATGATGAACGTTTAGGGCTGCATCAGATCATGACTGTCTCTCCCACTATTGTGGTTATCCTCGGCTAATCAGCTCTTTTGATACCAAAATCTGGTTGAATTTTTATCTGATGTATGTGTGCGTCGTTTACGCAGTTTCCAATAAACTTTGCTCGGTGATTAATATTGAGTTGGGGAAAAAAATAATGTCGTATTTGTGATCGAATTTTAACGCTTTATTTAACATACTTAGAATTATCTGATTTAAGTCAAATATGCGCCGTTTTGTTCGTAAACTTGTTGCCATTTAGAACGCAACTTCATTATCCTCCCTCCTTATTTGGAAAAAACTCAGACAGCCAGTTTTCGCAAGCCTCTGTTGAGGAGAACTTAGCAGCACCAAGAGCGTTTTGCATGGACCGGAAGAGATGGGAATCACTTGGTGCCAGGTCCGGAATATACGGTGGGTGCGATAGGACATCCCATCCGAGCTCCCGTAGCTTCTGGCGGGTCATTAAAGATTTGTGAGGCCGACCGTTGCTTCTGGTCAATCGCCTGTTTCAAACGGTCGAGTTGCTGACATTAGCGGACCGAATTGAGGGTTTGGCCATAGTTGAGCAGCTCATAGTGGATGACTCCCTTCCAATCCCACCAAACACACAGCAAAACCTTCCTGGCCGTCAATCCGGGCTTGGCGATGGTTTGGGCCGGCTCGCCGCGCTTCGACCACGATCTTTTTCGCTTGAGATTTTCGTACGTGATCCACTTTTCATCACCAGTCACCATCCGCTTCAAAAATGGTTCGAATTCGTTCCGTTGCAACAGTGCATCGCAGGCATTGATTTTTGGTGCAAGAGATTTTTTTCCGACAACTCGTGTGGCACCCAAACATCCAGCTTTTTTTGGAATCCAATTTTCTGCAAATGGTTCCAAACGGTTTTATGGTCCTAACCCAGTTCCTGGCCAATCGAGCGAATGCTCACATGCCGGTCTACTTGGATGATTTGGACGATTTTATTGCTTTCTACGACGATTGGCCTACCAGTACGGGGTGTATCTTCGACATCCACTACACCAGAACGAAATCGATCGAACCAACGCTGTGCTGTGTGAATCGTTACAGTATCGGACCCATAAATTTCAGAAATTTTTTTCGCCGTCTTCGTAGCATTTTTACCTTTCAGGTAGTAAAAATGTAAAATATGACGAATTTCTTGCTTGGTGGACTCCATCTTTGATGCGCTATAACTTGAGACTGAAATGTACGATCATAAAACCGTCAAAGAGACAGCCCAAATTGTCGTCTTCAAATCGCCGTATAGTATGACCCGATGCGATAAGTACAACACAAGATATGTTTAAGTGTCGCCATCTATTGTCAAAATACGACATTACTTTTTCCCCAACCTAATAGTTCGGGTTGCGGGTTTCCTATGGGGAAATGTAAGGACAGTTGACAGGAGCGGGTAGAACTTTTGTGTGCCCACTGCTATGTTCTCGAGATCCTATTTCTCATCCCGTTAAGTTTGACGAATTGCGAAGCGTAGATTTGAGGAATAATTTGGCAGGCCATATTCTGAGTCAGGAACAATACTGTTTCAAGGAAAGAAGATGCTTAAATTGCACTACAATGAGCCCCAAGATGTCTTCCTTGCCCTTAAATCATAGCTGAAGGTCTACTTTTGTATTATACTCGTCAGTTTGTTGCTGAGTGATGAGAAGCTGTCAGTGAAAAGTTTGGGTGGGTATCGTAACCACTAAATAGTTCCCGTTCACATCTGCTGGACATAATTTATCTGAATTCATTTTGCTTGGAGCTGCAGAATTTAAGTGATGAGTACACGTTCTTAGTGCAGTTCTTCGCCATTCTCGATCCTTAACCAGAAAACAAATGAACAAGCTTAGCTTTTTTTGCAAGATGGAATGGTGGAGGTCCCTAAGAGACTAACAATTGGCAGTAAGCCTATAACCTGTCTCAAAAATCAACAGTCCCTGGGTTCATTACGACCTGAAAATAATAATGTTTTGTAGTGTCCGCTTCTTAGCGATCGAAGCGGTGTTCCATTCGCCTTTTCCGGGGCCAATCTGACCAAATAATGCATTTAACAATGTGTAATACTCTCTTTATTCTCACATTTTTTCTACTCCTTTAGTTTTCACAGTTATCCCTCTTTATTTCACAATTCCCTTCCCTTCCTTCCTTTAAATGCAGTACTTAACACTTCTAATTATTAATTAACTAATTAAATTTCCTTATGTTTTAAACAATCCAAACACTGGTCCCTTTTCCTTAAATTTCATAATCTAATTTCACTTAGACCATTTCAAATTTTATGTTTTATAAACTTGCTCAAATTGCACATTATTGGGTGCAGGCATACGACCGTTCGTAGCTGAGGAAGATGACCTGCCGTACACTTCAGAAACAGTATATGCTGCTGTTGTCGCTGAGCCGGCATGGACTTTTAAGCTGCCATGGACCAAGAAGGAGATTAGCGGGACCGAGGTCGGTTGATTAAAGGGACAGCTGATGAGCTGGACCGGCGGTCTTCAATTGGTAAGCAAGCTTTGAACAGCGAAGTGGTAAATTCGGACAAAGTGCGTGCGTTGTTTGAAAATTTGTAATTTTGTGAAAAGAAATCCTTGAGTCAAAAGAAATGAAATCGTTCATATTTAAGCGGTTAATGCGGAAACCAGATTGGAGCCAAGTTCTAGGAAATTATCTTAGATGAACATGGTGTTGGTGCAACTGTTGCCTAACTGGGCCAAAAGATACTACACAGAAGAGCTGAATTAGGTGATTTAGCGTTGGAGGTTATACGAAAAGAAATTCGTGAATTACAGAAATTGAACAGGTGTGATTGAAGGGAGGCCCATTGAAGGGGATTGCGTGCGATGCGTCCATATTGACTTTTTTTCTGATTTTTCTGGTAATGTAACAAGCTCCGCGCATGGAATTCAGCAGCTTTCCACACTCGAGAGTGTGCAGTGGCAAAAGTTGGGCCTTCGCCTGCTTATACCCGAATTCTGTTTGCTGTGCTGTTCCGTGTCCAGGACACTCCACCCTCGGCTCCGTCCAGGACCAGGACAGCCACAAATAGTGCTAGCTAAGATACATGTGCATCGATCGCAGAAGAAATCACAGTACTGGAAGGACTCACGAAGAACAGTTTAGTAATGTTAACCCCATGCGACTGTATTGCTGGTTAGGCTGCTAGGCCACAAAACCTGAAATTACACACTTTGTCCTGACAGTCACTGAAAATTTAGTTTTTTTTTAGATGTGTTTCGTGCTGAATTCACATTTTTAAGGAATTGCTTAAAAAAGGGCAACAAATAGAAAGGGGAAGAATTATTGATGCATTCTCCGAGAGTGTAACCACAGCGATTCAGAATGAAATTTCAAAGGAGCATTAACAAGATTAAGTGAATTCTTGATTTATTATTTTTTGTTTTGATTATTGAACACTTCTCACTCTTTGCTTTTAGTATTACTCGGGGATATAGCTCGTTTTTGGATCTCGCCACGAGTTTTCAGCGGAGCTAGGGAAGAGAAACCTTTTAATTCTTCATGCATACTTTCCGCACTCCATCGTTGGAAAATTAAATTTTGCCATGATAATATAAAAAATCAACCTCCGCCTTACCCTCATTTGAAGCGCTATAACCTTAAGGGGGAATGGTCGCCACGATTTTCAATGGGGAAAAGAATTTCTTGCGTCTCTTTTCATATCTCCTGGGAATGGGGTTCAGAATTGAACCGTTTCGATTTAAAAACAGTCCCACTTTAAGGGGCCACAATTTCTTAAAGGGAGGGGCAGAAAAAGGCCGCTGCAACTCTTGAATTTGGTTAGAAAGAAGATCACTCTGTTTGGGTGGGCGTGGTGGGTGGTGTTCAAAAATTGAAGTTCGTCATGACAAATAACGAAAACCACATTGAAGCCCCATAATTGTTTGAGGAAATCCGCAAGTTTTCTTCAAGGCTGTCCAATCCGGAGATGGGGCTAATAATTCAACCTTTAATTCGATGCTCCGAATTCGCTTTAGTCCCCACATAATTATGTCATCGGAGGAGCTTAACATGCAGCAATCTTTGAAATGTGTGCAACAACTACACTAACTGTCGACCGAATTAGTTCATGGCTAAAATTTATGGATTTTGAGAGAGCTGATTTGTCGATTTTGAGCAGTTTATACTGAGATTTAATGGAACCACACAACGGAATAGAAGATTTCTTTCCTTCTAGGTTGATCCAAAAATTCCCGGAATAACCATCGTCTAGCACTTTTACTGACCCCGTTTGTTGGTTTTCGATAGGTTGCCACGTCTGCTACTGACATTCCTCCAAATTTCAGAGTAATAGCGTAATAGTTGCGTAAGTAATGCGGGGGGGGGGGGTTTCTATCTCCGTACAGATTTTAATTTTAGGAAGTAGAATTAAGCCCCTGGTGTTTATCACTCGGCTTCTCCATTCCACCGTTCACATGTTGGAATTGTTGGCAGTTATCTTAGGGTTGTGGTGTCTAATACCAAACACGCTAGGGTATTTTCATATTGTGCTATTGGGGCTCTTGGAGGATAGAAGCAGCAAATACGGGTGCCATTTTCTTCCCCCTATAAAACCAATTCCCGGGATTGTCACTCGCTTATATCAAAACGGATTCCTTAGCTAAGGAATACTACCCTAATTTCGATTCGGTCTTGTAAAACTTCGCAGGAGTTGAGATTGATTTGTTTCAACCTCATTTAGCCGTTCATCTCAGCTTCCTTCTATATGTTCGATGTCTGTCATCCTCTCCAATGTATCGGTTGTGTATACCCTCTTTCCTCTTGTAAAACCTACGTCCTGGATCTCCAGTGGAATCTTTTATGAAATGGCTCTCCTCTCCATACTTGCTGCACTTTTTCGGTGCATGCTGTTCCAAAATGGGCGAAAGCGAGGCATCTGGAGCATTTTTTTAGGAATATTTGTTCCCTGGGCCGGCAAGCGACATAACCTATTCTTGCCTGACCCGTGGTATGTATACCTGCCTGCGTCCTAGTAAATTTTCGTGATTTTTTCTCATTTCATTGAAGAAGCCTTCTTCTTCCTGATAGCTTGCTTTGACCTTATTGATATCGTCCCCAATTCGGTTCCTGGTTCGGAGGAAGGAGGGGGAATATAGACTGACGAAAAGTAGCAGCAGAGTAAATCACAAGATAGTTGCGGGGAGTTAGCTGAGAAGCCAGAGAATTTAGTGGACGGAGGGGATAACTGGGCAGGGCAGCGGGAGTTGCGAATGTGGGACTAGAAAGGTTTCAGGTTTCCGCGTTTTCGTGAGTCTTCCACGCTGAATAAATATTCGTTTCTGGACTTACGTATTACAGAGGAACGAAGAGATTTGAAAAAAACTAAGTCAGCAACGTTTCTAGAAGACAGGAACTTCTTTCTCGTAGTCTGTTTTTGACGTAATTTTTTGTGAATTTCAGTGGTGAACTAGATGGGGTAAGAGCGTAAGCAGTTAGGAGAGGAGGGAACATAACAAGGAAGAAGATCAGATAAAATGGAATAGAAAGTGTTGAGTTCAGACCTTCGAAGTTCGCCTTACGAAAGTTGAACTTGGTGGGCGACAGGAGAGTGGAGTCGGGATATCTGAACGTCGAACTCGAGAGCAGGATGATGGGTGGGAGCATGAAGGGATTGGGAAAGACAACGCACAGGAAGGTTAGAGAGAACAAGGTGAAGAGTGCGATCTAAGTGGTTTCTAGGAAGGTTAGACTGGAGGGCGCCACAGCTGTACATTAAAGTGGATAGAGAAAGGGAAGGGTGGGTCGAGTTATTAGGGAGGTAGGGAGTTCCAGGAGAGCATAGGAAGATTAAAGTGGCCACAGAGGATGAAAGGAAGTGAGTTAAACAAAACGAAGGAATCTGCGGACAGAGAAGGCGGGCTTAGGCAGGGAAAATGTACACACGATATGATAAAAGGACATACGTTAGGCGGAAAGACACGTATGGTAACATAATCTTAGGAGGAGGAGGAAAAGATGATTTCGGCACGGAGAGGGGACTTAACAGCTATTAGAGCACCTTCGCCAGTTGTCTTGCCAAGTGCAGCGCAGTCTCTGTCACAAAGAAAGACAGAATAACCTTTGAGGAGGTCAGAATCTAAAATCCTGTCATCCAGCCTGGTTTCAGAAATGCAGATGATGTTGGAATGCTACGGCAGACTGTTTGAAATCCGACAGCTTGGTTCTTAGACCCCTTACATTTTGATAAAATAGCGTATAGTTGTTGGAATCATTCAGGTTCAGCGAGGCAGGCGGGCGGGCCGGAAATTTTCACGAAGCTTAGACCCCTGATAAGGCTTGACGTCATACATATTGTAGAATGCATGAAATTCACGAAAAGTGGCAAAGTTTCACCCCCTATAACTTTCTTAATAATAATTGGATTTTCTTCAAACTTGATCAAATTATGCATTGTATTATCTTTTACAGCCGTACCTCTGGGATGGACATTAGGGGGGTTGCCGGGTAAAATTCTAAAATGTTTTCCACATTTCCACATATACTATTATTAACTTTATTTGTACAGATATCGGAATTCGATGTATTTTGAGGCCTAGATTTCGTAGAGATGCACCACCGTGATTTTTTTCAGATTTTTCGGGTATATAGGTTCTGGGAACGAGACCTGTAACACTTTTTGATGGTCATTATTCTGAGCCCTCACTCAATATAAAATATGGCACAGTTTCGAAAAGTACTAATTGAGTCCTTTCATTTGATACACCACATGGCTACATTTTATGGAAAAAAATGTTGCACCTCCATTCACATGAATTTCTCAGCAAGACTCCAAATGCTTCATAAAAATGCAATTGTCAGTCTTCCTGGAATACATCCAGGTTATAATTTTTACTTACTTTCGTTAGGCTCACGGAAGTATTGTTGTACCTATAGTACTGGGTCAAATGAAGGTTAGGGGCGCTTGTCAAACTATCATTTCCCTGCATTGTTAAATTGAGAGGTAAGCCTCCTTGATTAAAATTTTATAATTCTGCAGAAAGATCTGGGTCCAAAGATTGTTGGTTCACAAATCTCTGCCTCTGTTAGTTGCGAAAAGTGAAAATATTAAGAGTGATTTTCTAGTTTTTATATCGCTAAGGGCCTAACTAACTCTGTGGATTGTCAGATATTTTGAGGATAATAATTCACAACATCAACTGGATCTGTTGTGCTTTGACATCCAGCCTATCCCGGGGGCGACTAAATGTTTGCTCAATTAGGTTATACCATTAGTAGTGAAACTGATTCGCGTAGTGGTGTAAATATCTACACCGGTGAATATAACCTTGAACTCGTATCTAATTCTAAGTGCGCTTCAATCTGGACATTTTCATTCACTTTCTTTCCATGTCGAATTGAGGAAATTATAAGTAGAACTGGTCGTAAAAGACCTAACACTCAATAATATTTATTCTTACTTTTCAACTTTCACACTAGTTTTTATTACACCATAAAAATTTTCAGTCTCATTAGATACTTTTCTGGTTCAAACTCTTTATCATAACCAAAACTTATGCACGCTAAACACATGATAAATTATAAAACTAAACCACAATTTCCGTGAAATGGAAACGTCTCATTAATTTTAATAAGGTCTTGTCTAGAAAAATATTTTCATCGTCTAACCAAAAACCCGGTTAGGTGAGGATCGGCTTGATTAGGATCCAGTCTGACTTCAACAGGCAGACAGCATGTCTGTAATTAGATTGAAAGAGCCGCATAATTGGTCTTATTACATCAATTTATCTTAATTTTATTTGGTTTTTCTCTACTCGAAAGATGTAGTTTTTCAGCCCGGACCAGTGCTAATTTGCGTCTCAAGTCGGGTATAGAAATATCATTGCACGAGTAGATTATGGTGGAGGAATGCCTCCGTGGAGAGCTAAAAATAATTCAAGACCCGAGGGTCCTATTATCGTCAAGTAAATGAAACGGAATGAAATGACATACCATAACCACATAATTCAAAAGTGACAATGCTCATGAATTAGGTGGTTTGGATGGTTTGATGGAAGTGTTGCATAAATTGTTATTTAATATGGCTTTGATGTAATTATTGTGGATAGGATAATGCGAATGATGGTGCGAATTGGAAGTGAAGTGAGCAGGCTAATTTCCGAGTAAATTTTGCTACTTTATTAAGCTATAATCCTATTACGGTCGAGTTAAACGATTTAATATTAATTTGAAAATGTTTCGCGTGTCTTCAATTTTATGGCATTGCGTCAGCTAATGTCATCGTAGTAAAACTTGATGAGTGAGTGCACCGTAAAATATTCGCAAGGAAATTTGTCAGATCAGAGTACTTATGCAATAATGGATTATTATTATTATTATTCCGGGGCAGGATTACAGACGAGAGGTTGCATTGAAATTAGTAGCTTTTATTCGAATGAGTATCTTCAAAGAAAATTTATGACTTTGGAAGTTGATTACTGTACAGAAGCGGAAGGAGACTTTCTGTAAAATTTCAAACAACCAATAAATATTTTTGTTTAAACTTGTCCAGCTAGTCCTCCAAGTTGTGGAAAAGTGAGTTGAAACAGAACCATTAAAGAGTCGTCAGATTGGATTAGACACACTATAACGAACCTCGCAACGAAATAGGACTAACGATATGCGTATTTTCTCATGGATCTTGCATCCTTGTACAGAATAAAAGCTGCCCAGTACCCTACATCTTGTTTGCTTGATATTAATGTATTTCAAGAAATCCGCTACGCAGGGAAAAGTCTCCTGAAGAAACTTCACTGCACCAAACACGTATGTCTTGTAACTGCCATTCAGTAAACTATGTACTCGAAGTAGGTTTTCTAGTTTGCCAGAAAATATAAGCGTACAGCGTTCAACAACTGACATTCTTTGTTATCGACATATCAGCGAACATCCTAAATCTAAAATTTATCCGAATATCGCCGCCCTGCCCCTCTTCATGGTGCTGACTGTTCTTGGCCTACCATAAAAGACAATGAATGTCTCCTCGCGGTGAAGAACACAAAGTTCTCGCGTTGGATCAGTGGGGTGACAGGCCATTATCACACCCGCAAAAGATATGAGGCTGCACCAATTATGGCAAATTTGCGAAGGAGGCGTCTTCGATAGTATGGACATGCAATTCGCGCTGACGAGAACTCACTTGCCAATATTGTTCTGAGCATCGAAGTCGATGGGAAACGACCAAAAACCGGTCGGAAGAAACGTCGGCTTGGTACGCTAGATGGTGATTTGAAAGCCTCTCGACTCCATCCTAATCAGGCTTATGGCCAAACAAAATGGAATGGTCAAGACGACCCGGCCCCGCTTAGGAGCAAAACGAGGAAGGGTGAAACCTCAGTATTCCAGTAATCATATTAAGTTACCTATGCAGGAATAAAAGTAATTCAAGAAATTTTTCAACCTATCTAAGAGGTTTTCCTGGCCTTTTTTAATGTGGTGGTTGATTGGAATCCGAATAAAGTAGCAATAATATAATAAGGGGTAGGACGCAGATCTTGAAACGTGTAGGACACTTCGGGGCTGAAGGGCACACTAGAAGGCAACGTTGTAAGAATTACACTGCTTCGTCTTCTAGTGTAGTACAAAAGCTTTTAATTAAAGGTGGCAAATGAATTTTTGGCATTGGCTTATTTCATCTAGCAAAGGCTCGACAGGGCTTCCTTTGGTGGTCTACTTCTTATCATAATTCAAGCTACTTCATTCTAACTGATGCACTAGCGCTTTGCTCATGAGCCCGGATCATTGCCAATTTTAGCAGCAACTAAGATCGAATTTTCAATTTGTTTGAATGGAATTCAGCTCGATGGACCTACAAAGATGCTTTACGTTTACCGTTAGAAAGTGATGTCTTTTCCACCACCCAAGGATTTCGGCAATATGCGATTTTTCTTTTGCCACCAGTATGACCCTTCTTTTTACTCGCACCTTATCAGACGCTGAAATCTACTCTTGTCAATCCGAATAGTTATTTTTGGCCGTGAGATATGTATTCACAACAATGATATCACTAATTAATTAGTTATCGCAGCGAAGTTTTGTCCCCTTTTTTATCTAGCGGTTATGTTAACTTTTCTGTCAATTGGTTGACAATTTTCTTTCACTTTATATTTTCCCTCAGGTGGTAGAGTTTGACCAGTAGTGGTCGAGTCTTTTCAAGAAGCTCTGCTGACATGCCTTGAACTTAGGACCCTTTTGATTTTGATTGGTCTTGAACTGCCTCTTCTTACTTGAGTTCACCTCGTGGGATAGACTTCAAGGGTACTGCTAGTGGGGCCGGATCCAGAAGGTTATGAAAGTATTCGCTACTCTCGATTTCGGTGGCCTCTGGCTGGCTTATCATTTTTCTTTGCCAGTTCGTACAGATATTGGCTTATCGCTCATAGTCTCGTTTAAATCACTTGATTGCTGTAGACATGGATTCAGTAAAGTCTATTGAAAGTTTTTACAATTGCTACACTATTTGTAGAGTTGAAAGCTGGTATTTTAATGGGCAGTTCCGGAAAGGTTGACGCGAAGTCTTTGCCTTTTAATCTCGATGTTGCCTGGTATTCATCTTCCCAGTCCTGCTTGATTTCACTTCATTTCACTTTTAGCTGGGCACCACAGTATTCTTATCCCTTCGAAGTTAGAGTTCGCTTTTGCGTGAATTATTTCCCAAACAATGGGATTTCTGATGTCTTGCTTCCCCAGAAGGGTGCAGGCTTCTTGGGAGTCTGTGATTATTGCTATCTTCTTTTTTATCTTTCGTTTGTTTGCCATTTGCGTGGCCATCTTTATCCGATTCAGTTCAGCAGAGAGGACCGTCATTGCTTGCATCTTATAGCCAGTTTTGACATTCATGCGAAAGGGGGCTGTAACTTTTTTTCCACCAAATAAAGGTCCCGATTAGAATTTCCGATGCCATTTGTTGGTAAGGTGGAGAGTGGCGGGGGATTGAAAGTGATCATTTCTTTAACGGACCCATTCTCAGAGACTACTCAACCGAAAAGTCAGGAGGCTGCCACTATATGGTGCCTAGGCTTCGAAATATCCACCATACCGACATAATATAGAGCATACCAAATTTGGTGAAAATCGCACTATTACTAACAAAGTTATTATAAGTCAAATTTGTCACTTCTTTGCAAATTCAAGATTTTGATATTTATGATGATATTGACATTCACTTCAAAGTGGATATTCTCACATAATATATGCATATATAACGTGTTACGTACTAATGGAACATGAAAGTCCTCGGGGTTTAACATGAGTACCTGACGTGTAGGCATAATCCACGGCCCTCTTCGGACACGGATTGATTTTGGGACCACAATCAGAGCCCCGCCATGACTGGCACAGCGGTACTGGTTTATAGTGAGTGCAGGCTCAGCATTCATACCAGTGGATGCGAAGTCTATTTAACACCTCTGCTGCAGCTAAGGGGTACGGCACCCGAGTTGTACACCGCAACTGCACGCTTGAGCTCCGAGGAGCTCTGCTCGCGATGTAGGCATAACCACAACCACCATGAAACTCTCACTAGGGGGCCAACCGCAGATAACTGGGCCGAGAACACATCCTCCAGGAATTATCTCAGAAGGTCATCCCGGTTCCCATGGTACCAGATAACCTTCGGTGAGGCTTCGTGGCAAGAGCCACTTCAGATGAGCCCCTTCCAAACTTGGGTGTGATCGCCCTCCTCGAGTACGTGGGGACGGCACTCCCTAACGGGTTAACTGGAATCAGCCCGAGGCGGAGAACCGCGACGAGCACTAATGGGACAAATGCACTCTCAAATGTCTTTATTAAAGAAATACACAAAATCTTTCATACCTGAAGCGTCTAGCTTCCGGTTTCCTGACTTGCTAGCCATGGGATTGTCTATGAGCAAACTATAGCAGGAGCTAGCAGATCTGTTGAATCCTATCAGCTACTTAGAGGCCAATAGCGCCTTTCTGAACTTGAGGGGGGGGGGGGGGGGGGTCGCCTGCTAGAGCATGAGCCTCATGATGCGGTGAAGACTTAGTTAAACCTAAGCATCTTTTTAACTGAGACGCTACAATCGTGGTTTCTGTTGTGTAGGGATTTGAGCATCAAAAGCGTGGCAAGCGTTGGTCTCACAATGGTCCTAAACAGTTTTACGGCTCTCTCAGGTTTTAATCTCCTTCAGAAACCTGTGGCAAAGTTTACTAACCTCGAAGCCTGTTTCACCTTTATGATTGTATTATTGACATAATCTTTCAGGGATAGGGATTTCGTAATTGTCCTGCCCGGTATCTGTTTTAGAGGAGACTGATGTGCTAAAATTTTGCATGATAGAAGTCAGTGCGATAAATAATAAAAGAACTCCCGAGTGGGAGGGGGGGGTACCACACCTCTTCGGGAGGAATGCGAAATTCACTTTGAAATTTTTGCAACGTATTCGGAGATAGCTAAGTTAACGATGTATGCATTAAAAAAATCGATTTGGGAAACCTGCTAATGTGGTTCCCTCCCTTAAAAACGCCCTAGGAGCACACACTGCGAATATGTAAATCTAGTGTAGCCTAGAGACTGTGAAATTTCGTGCGAATACTACTAAAATTAGTAGATTTTAAAGCGAAATTGTATTTCTAGTGCGAATTTATTGAACTATTAGGCAAGGTAGATCATAATTATCATATTAGAGTTAAAAGGTTGCGTAACTGAAGTCCCTTACAAAAGGAAAGTAATTGCCAAATGTATTTAATATTTCTGAAGTGACAGTTTTTTGATATAGTTGAAAACAATCATTTATCGAATAACAAATTATTCTACCAACGATCGACGAAGAAGTAAATCTTAGAACTACCACCCTGCCCCCGGAAACTAGATAAGGTCACGCAATTTAGATGAGAAACTTCGTTCTAACACGAAACTTCTACGTCCCGTGAGGATAATTGAAGCATTAGACCTCTCACACTAACAAACGATATGTAAAATGGTACCACAAACTTATCCTAGGGATAAATATAAATTACAACAATTTTTCGTGAAATCAAAACTTCAAAACATCCGACATTTCTAGATATGATGAATTTCGATGATGGAATGGTTCTAGAATGATGCGGGTACAACACTAATGAGGGTTATTATTCGCTTGAAAAGAACAGTCCCTTGGAATAGAACTAGGAAGAGAAGCCCTAACATGCGTTATATTGGCCTTTTATCTGGTCTAGGATTCAGTGAAAAGGACGAATTCTGAATAGAAAAGAAAATCTCATTTGGAAATGATTAATTATCTAAACATATACTTGTTGCTCTTAGCGTCTGTTTTCGCTCGTTTATCATCATCAGGTTGGGATAATAATTTTCTTTTTTGATATGCTACAGGTCAGAGGAATCTATTTTTGATGGGCCTAAATCACTTGTTTGATTACATTCAATCTTTTTGAAAGTATCTTTTGTGGTGAGCCTCTGATATTTAGGAAATTTCCAAAAAGAAATTCATCAGCAAAAATAAAATATCACAAAACTTAAATCAATTGGTATAAATTAAATGAATCTTCAAATAATTATTTACCAAACTATCAAAACATCTTTCAATTAACAGCATTTTTGAAAATGATGCATCTATCGTTCAACCATTCCATATCTCACTTTCCACCGCATATTTCAAAAACATCTATTAGTTCCCCTTCCAGAATCAGACAGCATTTCCGGCTTATGTCTATCACATCCAACAATTAACAACATAAATCCATTTATGCGTAAAATATGAGAAAAAACTCTCCATACTTGGCCACAGATACGACTAGACCCAATAGTAAAGATTGTCTGTGACATTAATTACAACGTTCAATGAGAACTTGTTGCACTTCCGGAAAGGTACCCACTTCACCATTAAGTCGGAAAATACACTTTTCCGGTCAGTATTGTATCACCTCAGTTCGTGTAAGGCGAAAGGTGAGGTAAAAAACATTGTTCACAGCATGCAACGCACTTTTATAGTCACTCGTATAATAGATGCATTATATTTAGCTTCCTCCTTGGGCGCACAGCAGCTCACCGCGGAGAAAAAAGTGTCGTCGAAGTCGATTTGAAAATGACAGATTTGATTTGAAATTACGACATGAATGTGACAACTTCACAGTTCATCTTTCATGTTACGCCTAAATGTTATGGTGTATTAAAAGATTTTTCTTATGGAAGGAATGGAATACCGCCTACGTGGTCTTGGAGATACTTTCAAGGGAAGTGACTAATTTCGTAATGTGCCTGTAATTATGTCATACTTGCCTGTGATTTCTAGGATTCAAGCAGTTTGATGCTTGGGAGCATATTTCGAAATAGCAGATTTTTCACTTCTAATCATTACGCATAAGCTGTAAACACACTTCAGAAGGGCTGACAGACGAGCTTGATCAAAGGTTTATAGCACGTTTTACAAGCTCAATTGATGAAAAGATACTCCAAGCCAATTTTTCTTTACATAAATTACCTCGTACTCCACCTTGTACATGGTAATTTGCATCACAAATGCAGACGAAACTTTATTACAATTCAAAAATAAAAAGATACCCGAGACGAATGCTGAGTGTCTGGTTCTGGTCGACTCAATTTCAATTGTTAATCAAAATGGAAATATTCAAATGAATATGTTATGTGCAGACTTCGGCAGACTCCATACGTAATGACGTTGACAACAATGATGTTTTCTGTGTTCTTGAAGCAGGCGTGGGAGGTTCAGGTGTGAATTATGTTGACTGGAGGAGAGCAAAGTTCCAGTTTTGCCACGTACTCAATTCATGTAAATCTAAATCCAATAAGCTTCTTAGGTGCGATCACGATGGGTGAGATGCTGGTAATTGTTTTTCAAAGAACTTGGAGTTAATATTCAAATTTTTACAATGTTATGAATAAATTGTTTAGTTTGGAGCTGTAGGACTCATGAGTCATGTGAGTGGTACAGTGGCTGTGATTCATGAACGGCGCTGAGTTGGGTGGAAAAGGAGAAGACCGATGGTTGAGAAACATCTAAATGGGTCACAGGCGAATTGATATGTAACCTGTAAGCAGATGGATACGTTATTTTGACAATTCATTTTCAATACATAAGTTAGGTCCACGTATGCTGGGGGCCGATTATGCTAGAGGAGTCGAAGAGTGGGAGCAAGGGGCTGTTGGAAAACTTCAAATGCCGGCATCTCCAGCCGGTCAAAATCGAACTGTCACTTTTCTTTAACGTGAAAGGCTATATTGTCGCCTACCAGAGAAAGGCCGGCAACCTCTGTTACCATTATTTTTTTTTTCTTGTTGTTTAGCTGTTGTCCTGTTTGAAAGTGGGATTCACTGGTCTAGATTGTATTTGCGATTTTTTCTCGGTTATAAACTTGGTCCGGGTGAAGTCAAGAAAATCTAATATCGTCATCTAACGCTTTCCTATTATCATGAAATTCGCAGACATGTCTTATTAGGATCAACAATCCAAAGCTTCAGGTATGAAAGGTTTTGAGTGGACATTTGTTCCATTTCTACCTAGCTCGTAATATATATGCATACTTTTTTTTTGTTGAGGTTGCTGGGAGTCCTGAGTTCGCAACCACTTGGAAAGAAACTTACTTCCTCTCTTGTATTCCACGGATTGCTTTTTTTGGGTTAAGCAACTAAGTTTTTCAAAAAAGTCGGCATACGGTTTCGTCCAGGGCAGAGGCAACTCATTAGACGCTGCCTCACTTCTGCCCTGGGAGCAGCGAAAGTAGCATACATTGTATCACATTATTCACTTTAGCATGATAACGACATTCAAATTACTATAATTTGCACTGAAGTGACAACTTTGATCTGCTAAAGCTTTGTTATATTAGTACGATTTCCACTAAAATCAGTAAGATCATACTTTTTTAGTAGTGTAAAATTTCATTATTCTAGGATGAACTTAAGGTCTTTATTGGGGGAGAGTGTTGGACTCCCGCAACGCTACGTCGTCGGACTACCAACTAAACAGGTCTTAATCGTCAGAGTGCTAGCCTGGAACCTTCAAATCAGGGAATTCCGCTCATCAGCGGGAGGAGAGAGGAGGAAGGGAACTGTCAGTTCAAGGAACCCCAGCCGTCCGGTTCTTTCAACGGTCGAACCCTATCTTCTTTGCGATAAGGACCCAAACGTAATGGGCAACATGGCTCCACCTACCAGCGTATAGGGTATAGTGGCATATTCGTGATTTTTTTCAGATCTTTTCGCTGAATAGGTTCTGAAAATGGGTCCGTAAGAGAAATTACCACTTTCCATGCTCGCCCTACCACTTTTATGCATTAAATGCTAAAAGTGTCACCATTGAAAAGTACTAGTTTAGACCTTTCATTTGATACCCCCACATGACTATATTTAGTGAAAAACATTTTACATCTCCCTTTTTGCATTTATGGAAACTCATCCTCAAGTTCCAAAATAGAACGATGTAATGTATGGGCATTCGCAGTTCCCATCTTCCCATAAAATTTGGTGTCAATCGATACAACGGTTCCTGAGGAAGGTGTGCGTGACAGGCAGACAGATGGACATGCAGATAGAGGTTTCGCGGAGCGCAAATAATCGATGGGTACGGGTACGGCTGCTACGCCCCACTCAGTCTAACATTGACTAAATTTGAAGACATTTTAGACAACCTTGTTCGTGATGCAAGGGGGTGAAATCCAAATCCAGTGACTTCAACACTTGGGCCTTTGAGTGTTTTAAAGAGCTCTGCTCGGAAATGGATGTAAATCCGTGGGGAATGCTTATAGAATTGTGATAGGACGATTTAGAGGCCGGTCATTTGCAAGATCACGTGCGCTATTCTTTTGTCGAAATTCATTCAATGATTATTCCCCCAGCAAGAGAGGGGCACTGAGACATCTCAGGGATCTCTGAATGAACCATGGACGAACTGTTGGAGATCTGCAGCAGAATAGATAACAGCAAAGCTCCAGTACTGGATGGCATACCGAATAGCGCCCTTAAGCTCGCCGTACCCCCCTCCCCACCTACGTCGCTGCTATTGTCGATAGTTATTTAGAAGAAATGAGGCTTTGGTATAATACCGACGACGGACCCAAGGAATACGTTCTCCCTGCACTTGTCGCACAGGGCTCTGTATTGGGCCTAAAAATGGGAATAATTATGTACAATAATGTACTTAATCCTCCGATTCTGGAAGTGGGTTACGCCAATGATATAGCGTTGGTTGTAATCGCAAAGCATCTAAAGGACGCTGAGTGATAATCTTGCGAAGCAATTAGTGCTGATAAGACCTGGATAGAGAAAAAACGAGATCGGTTCCCATCGCAAAGCGCCGGAAACGAAATTACACCCGAATTAAAATCACATCATCACTTCCAAGCCGACCATTGATAGATACAAAGTTAAGTTTCAAACAATGCGTGCAATATATTTACGATAGGGGATCCGCGGCAAGTTTGGATCTGGCAAGGATAATGCTGAACGTGGGAGGGCTACGACATAATCTTTTTTATTAGTAGAGGTGAAAATCTTAAAAAGACGATGCTACGCAGGACCATCGTGCAGTATTACTTATCCAGGAGGGCTCTGGTTTACGCCAGCACAACTAAGTCCCGCGTCTGTCGCGCTTTCCGGGCTCGTTCCATTTCCTGCAGTTTTTCCTGTATCGCAGTTGCTGTTGCGTTTATCGCACTCGAATTTGCTGCAGACGTCAGCATGCCCTCCACAAAATTATGGGATCCGATAACTGCGTTGAGGGCATCGTTTAACCTCCCTGTTTCAGTCGCGAATCTTGGACAGTGAAACATAACACGCTCCGGGTCTTCGAGTGTAGCGGCGCATTCAGGACAGTCTGGGGAGTCATCCAATCCGAAGCGAGGAAAGTACTTCCTGTTGTCTCGTAAGGAACTGTGTTAGTTGATAATTCAACTCTCCATGTTTGCGCTCGACCCATCTCTCAATACACGGGATCAGTGTATGGGTCCAGCGGCCTTTTTCGGAATTGCCCACCTCTTCTGTACAGCTCCTTCCTAGTGGCTTTCCGGCAGCCTGCAGTGACTTCGGTCGAATTTACCTTCTTTCTCCGGTAGAGACAGACTGTCTCATTCGCTAGAAGATTGAAGGGAGACACCCAGTTTAGACCGGGTGCTCTTAATGCAACCCCAGTTGGCCGAGTTATTAGACAAATCCAGCGTCACCATCGCGCAGCATTTACCGGCGGCAAATGCCTCCCGAGCCAGGTCCACTACCGTTGCTATTGCATCTATAGTGGACCGTGCTCTTCGAACTCCATACTGCCGTTCTGATAGAGCACCTGCTAGCTCGACGAAACTAAGCAGCGACTTGTATATCACCCTATCCAAAATCCACCCCATAGTGTCTAAAAGACAAATAGGGCGATATGAAGAGGGTGCGCCTGGTGTTTTTTTCGGAATTCGGTAGCAGAGCCAAACGTTGCCCTATTCACTGGGCAGTAAACACTCCTACCACCATGCACGATTCAAATGTGCTTATGAACCATGCGGCCCTACTTTTAGCAGCCAACTGCGGGGCTTTGTTCGGAATCCCGTCTAATCCCGGAGCCTTATTATCCCTAATTCGTCTATAAATCCCTCGTAGTTCCTCCTCGGTCACCCCGGGGATTGTGAAGATGTCATGCAACAAATTGTTGGTTGAGATCCACTTTCTTCGGCATGCTTGAAAACTACTTATTGCCAGGGTGATGAGCTCGATTTTGCTTTATGCCCCCACTATTTGGGGAAAGGCATTTCACATATCATGTAATGTTCATAAACTGAGTGCGGTCTATAAAAGGACAACCCTTAGGATGTGTGCACATTTGTCATCTCAGGATGGCATCATATACACTCTGAGGTCAATTTCTCCTTCATCGCAGACGATGTGGGAGATCAGTAAATAAATGGCAGGAGAATTGAGACTACTCGGGAAAGGCCGGTGGACACACAGGCTGATCCCTACTATCAAGGAGTGATTGGCAAGACAGCATGGTGAGATTGATTATAATCTCATCCAGTTTTTGACGAGGCATGGGGGATATCGCAGTACTTCTATAGGTTCAAATTGACGGAGTCCCCGTAGATTCAGAGCACGTATTCTTCAACTGTCCGAGATCCAGGCACGATGGATGCGGGTGGATAAGAGAAACCTAAAGGAAACTTTAGGTGAAGCATTGATACTGGAAAATATGATGAGGAGAATGCTAATATCGCCCATCAATCCAGCGCAAGCTGCGAAAAGTAGGAGAGGTGAGGAAGGCGCGGTTACGAACGTCTCGCACAGAAGATAGGAGAAATAACTGAAGTGAGCTAACTCCGCCCCGTGATGTAATACCTTAATGTTGTTCCACAGGGCAGGGTTTTGGTTGATTTTAGTGGATACCCGTCTAGATAATCGATTTTAATAAGGTTTTATTTTACACAGAACCTTAAAAACGAGAAATCTGCGGAAAAGAGTCATTCATTCATTGATGATAAAATTCTTTTGTTGATAAAACCCTCAACTCACTTGTTTTAGCCTTCAAATCCATCAGCAAACGACTTTGGAGTTCAGATAGGGACGGAGTTTTTTGCATTAACGCTAGCAGCAGTGAGGAATATCACGCTTACGCATGCCAAGTTGCCACGCAGTCAAAGTGCCTCACATAGGGAAACACAAAACCTTTTATATAATACCTGAAGTGTCCAGCTTCCGGTTTCCCGACTTGTTTTCTATTTGTTTTTGGGTGGCCTCAGTGATGACAAACAATTTTCTTTGCATGGTGCTCATGAATTTGGTCATTGTTAGTGTGACCTCTGTGACAAACCGCTCTACTTCCCCCCGTGAAAGCGTGGAGATGAAAAATCTCTCAACATTAGTTGAAAAATCTCATAAATAATTTCTTCTTTTATTTTACTAGTTCATTATATCAAATTTTGTATAAAATCATCTTACACAAAACAGTGACTCAATATTCACCTTTTTAATAGCCAATGCTATAAAATGATCTACGACGTGAAAAAATTAATTACCTTCTTCCTTCCCGTCATCTCAGAGCAAAAGTTTTAGATTTATGTGAAACTTTATTTATGTATACTTGCTGGGAATTACATGCACATATACAACATCCTATCTATCAAATCAGGGTTCAAGAACTTTGGAAGACTTTGTGTTGGCGTGGGGGTTAAAAATTCTGAATTTTGCTCTCTATAAATAATAGACTAACTTGAATAAACTCACGATATATTATGGGGATGTGTAGGTCCTTTCTAAATAAAACTCTCTCTCTGGTACAATGAACCCAATAAAATTTTAAAATACGCATAGAAAAATATTAATCATTTTTGGAATATTTTGCGAAATTCTGTTCTACTTCATAGAGCGCTGAGAATGTTGATATTCGAATATGTTCCCCATGTTTTTCATACTAAAAATCCCAGCTACATTGCACGATTGGATAAAATTAATTCATACGAAAACAACTTTGGAGGTCTACATGCCTGAAATTATTATTTCCAACCATTTTACGTACCTTCACAGCCAACTTGGTGGACCAAGGGCAGAGAACCTAGCGCTTTTCTAAACAATCTACTTTTGCGTGGATGCATGCTTACAAATAATTGTAGGAGTAACGATACAATCATATTTTAATTTAATTTAGGATTTTCGTAATTATCTTTCTCCTATCTGATCTAAAGTGAACATTGAGATATTTATGCTAAGATATTCTTTCCGAGGGAAATGTTGAATGACAATTACCTACCTTGTCGTGGTGAGGGAGCTCAGTAAAGAAGATCCTCCAGGAAACGAGAGGTGATATCTGAGGCGAAGCGGTAATTAAAACCACAAGCCAAGGTGTGACTACCGTGCCGAGGGCTGAATGGTCACAGGGGTTAAGATGTGACCGTAAACAGTGAACTCTGGGTATCATGCAAACCCCGCTTTCAACTAGCCTTGTCTCGGCAAAAAGGGTTCTGTCGAGATTGACTTACTTTCCCCGATAAAACTCAGCCAATTATGAGAAAACAAAAAAAAACTTTGAAAAAACTACAATTTAATCCCGATCGTGATGATTCATCCCCGAGTGAAGGGGCAACCCTAAGCTGATCGATGGAGAACCTGAGTCTAGACTCAGATTCTCCACTTACTCGGGTGGAAACCGATCCAATTGGGACCCAGTCCTTAACGGACGAGCTGAAACAGGCCCCTTCTGTCAGCACTCCTTACCCCAGGTTCCAATCGGCGCCAACTCCGGGCAAACCACCTTCGAGCAAATCACAACCCACGGGCTGTGCCAAGGTTGAGGGGAAAGGATCGTTCGGGGCACCTGCGGCTAAGGGCAAACTCAAACGGCAGGGGCCCTCATACGATCTCAACTCTTCGATACAAAAGGCAGCAAAGGGGGTTCGGCCGGCAACGGTTAGGCCTTCATTTGCAGGCTATCGAAGCCGATGAATGGGTCTTGTATGACGACTCTAATCCATCCGGTTACGATACTGAGCAGTGCGAATATCTTAAGAGGAAATTCCTCCTAGCTGTAAGAACTGCATCCTCACAAAGCGTTAAGCTTTGCCAACGAAAACACGAATGAGTGGCTCAGGCGGTACTGCTCCTCTCTCAACGATGTTTGGGAGGGTGCGCGGCTAATCCTGAAAAGGGTCTCTGGGCTGCCATCGTTAAAAAAGTGCTTCCTCCGTCTTCCAGAAGAAGAGCGGGATAGTGATTGGGGGTCTGGAACAACTTGGTGTGCTGAATAACCTCAATACTTCCACCTCGATGCTGCTAGTCAGCAAAACAGGAGAGAGAACCTAAAGGCCGGGAAAGAGAAGAATGGTCGATAAATGGCCTTGCGTCTTTTCAGATTACAGACTTAATAATCTTCACTGATGGTATCAAGCCAGTTGGTATAGAGTTGTTGCTGAAACTTGGCCGACTGAACGAAACATTCTGATGTGGGTTCCGAGGCACTCAAACATCGCTGTTAATGAGGAGGCTGACAGACTGGCTCGACGAGGGGTTGAATCCACAATGGTGGAGCCAGAATCAGTTTTTGGAATCTGGCCAGCCACTGGCAAGTGTACTCTGAAGGATGAAATTGCAAAGATTCACGAGTGGAGAAATTTGAACCCTATCCGGCAGGTGAAAATCCTTGTGAAGGAACCTGGGATCGCCAGAGTGGCATTTTGTTTTTCCTTAAGAACTAGGACATGAAAATCCTAGTAGGGTTTTTAACGGAACATTGCTCCTCAAACTACCATATGGAAAAGATTGGGGTGGTGTACTGAGATCGCTCAGAGCGGTCAGTTCTTATGTTCATTTTCATCATCTCCAATAATTCATTCGTGTGCACGCATTTATTTGCCTCTTGGTTTATCATTTCACCTTCTCACATGTCAAAAATTCACGTGTGTTAGAGCTCTAATAGTTATGTGTGTGTTTCAATTTCAGTTATTATTTTGAAAATATTTTCAATATGCAAGAGGAAAGGAAACTCTTGAGAATTTCCTGTACCTTTGCTGATATATCAGGACTTATGGTTTCAATAAGTTGATCCAACCGAATCCTCATTTGATCTCTAGCAATCTGTTTTGCAGATGAATCTTTTAATTGAAAATTATAATTATATTTATCGAATTTTTCTTCAAGTTAGAAGGACAATACAACAGGTGATATCACAAATATCACCATTCTCCATGTGATGTGATATCGCCAACATCAGGTCGGTATTATTAAAAATTACTTATTTTATGATATTCCCTGCGTTTACGTATTCGTTGCATAAAATGTAAGGCAGCGCCAAGTAGGTAATGAATGTGGAAAAAACTTTCTTCACGAGAAGAAAAAAGCGAAAGATGTCATTATAATCTGTGTAAAATATTTTCACATGCATAAAGCATGGAAATATGAGTTTTGCAAGGGAATAGAAGCCTGAATTTATTGAATGTACCTCTGTACCATGGATAGTTTGGTGTATCGAAGGCCTTACAATATAACTTGGTGATGTTTGGCGATTTGATATCATATATTCGCCGAAATTACAAAACATTACCTGTCACAAGAGTAACATTATCATCACTTTTCTGCTGGGTGGTGATGTTGTGATGTCAAGTGGTGGGTTAACGTTTGATGATGTGGGAATCTTGCTCGGTGAAGGCAAGGCAGTTTAAGATAATATTACTTTTGTGATGATACATTCATTACCTAACCATTTCTACATAGAAGTGGCGTACCCTGGTTAGTTATGCATTTTGGAAAAAAGCTACTTAAAAAATTGCAGTGACTAAATAAGGATGCAAATATGAGAAATAATCTAAAAAAAATATTATATTATCGGAAATGAATAGGATAAGGGCATCTATACGATATCAGGTTAGATCAACGGAAAATTGGTAATTCTATGTAGGTTATGAAAGCCGCGGATTCTACAATTTCCCCTTTATTTATATTGCATCATTTAATAAATGATTAAGTTTCGTTTCCCAATATTTATGAATAGAATTGCCTATATTTGTGTTAATATTCGTTTAACAGGTGGAAGTTTGTCATGATTAATGTCTTGAATTTAATTCAACTACTTTTTCGTTCAAGCCAAAAATTTAATATCCATTTTCTTATCAAAGTTAAAAATTTTAATTATTTTTTCAATTTTCTTTTACAGGTAAGTCATCAAAGGATCAAAACACATAACAATGGGTAATCCTTATTTTTTAATTGTTGGAATTCCAAAGCAAATTGTTCAATGTAAACATCGAGGCGTACCTTGTAAAAGACATTCAGAGGGCAATCCTCACTAAAGGATAAACGCGCGTGAACGTATGAAAGGTTTTGTGTATTTCTTTTATAGAAACGTTTGAGGGGATGTTTGTCCCATTAGTATCTAGCACGTAGTGTATGCATATATTACGTGGGAATATCCAATTTCGCGTGATACTGACATTCAAAATGTTGAATTTACACAGAAGCGACAACTTTGACCTATTATAACTTTGTTAGAAATAGTGCCATTTTCACCAAACTTGGTAGGATCATGCTCTATGTTATAGTCTACATTGTTGCGTGATTATTGGATTGGGTAATTGTAGCCAATTACTAAAAATTATAAAAAAAGTTGTATACTATTATTAACTTTATTAGAATAGAAATAGGTATGGAGGTTATTTCAGAGCATAGACATCATATAGTGGCAGCCTCTTGATTTTTTTCTAATTTTCCGGTTGGATGCTTTCTGAGAATGGGTCCGCAAAAGAAATGATCAATTTCAACCCCCCGCACTTTCCACCTTTCCAACAAATGTCAAAACTAAGACCAGGTTCGGAAAGTACAATACTCGCCGAGGCTTTTAATTTGATACCCCACATGATTATATTTGATGAAGAAAATTGATACCCTCCTTTTGCATGTATGGGGACGCCCCTTAAATTCGGAGAGCAATGATGCAACTAGCTGAGGATGGGCGTTGACAGTTCTCACTTTTCCACCAAATGTGGTGTTAATCGCTATAATCGTTTCCCAAAAAAATCCACGTGACATTCAGACCGACACATGATGAATCGATTTTAATAAGGTTTTGTGGTCCTAGTCGTACCGAAGAATGATAACCACTTTAGAGCGAGTGGAATAATCAAAAATTTGCAATAGGTACAATTATTATTCTAGGTAAGGCATCAAAACTCCTTACGGTAGCCACGGAAGATGCAATTCTTTTACGCTCTGGAGAATTTCAATATTGAACTTACAAACAAAACCCTAAAATGGTGCACCATAAGTCCAGATTGGCTTTACTGCTGCTTTATATATACTCGTATGTTTAGAAAATTTGTTTAGTAGCCAGTATGAGCTTTTGAATGTCAGATTGACCTTAGTTTTTATGGGTTCAACATGTTGCCTCCAAATAAGCCTTTTGTTTGGGTGTATTCCTGGGTAGTTTACCTCTTAAAGCTGAGGAATGGAATGCCGTTAAGCCTCTTTGGTGGAAATGCTCGTTTCTTCAATGGGAAGGTATTATGACGGCACCTTTTTTCGTTGACTTCGCTTTTCCAATAAACCAACCATCGCTAACTTCATCCAAATGCAATGCAAGATTTGAATATGTGCAGAGAATCTCCGTATCGTCAGCAACGCGGTAGAAGTAAGTTTGTCATCATTTATGGGGAACACAACAGTATACATCAAGTAAAGCAAAAGGCCGATGACGCTACGTACCATCGTAATTAGTGGCAATGTCTAGGGTTTGTGAAAGTAACCCTGCCCACCATTAATTAAGCGTGTAAGTTTAATGATTGCAGATTTTGGCGGTACTTGGATCATTTTGCCTGTAATAAGGAAGAAACAAAGAGCTTTTTAGGGTCGATGCGGTCTTGCGAAAATCTCAACATTTTGGCAACTTGGAAAGCTATCTTAGCGAATCTAAAGTGGTAATTCTTGTTTCTTTAGCAGTTCGTTTGGTTGAAAAAGGCTTCTCAAGCGTTGAATAAAGATTGGACCTTTTTCGGCATCATTCCTCAACTGAAGTCCGACGATCGGGTTGGTGGCTTACGCAGAGATCTACTTTCGATATCTTCTTCTTTTTCTTCGGCCTTTGTTTCCTTTGTCCAGTTGGATGGTCGGTCACAATTCATCGATTGGACAGTTCGGAGGGTTATTCTTCTAGTTTTTTCTAAAGAAGGTGTTGAAAAAGCTTACAGATTGCTCCGCAGTATACATATAGGTGTGAATTTATACGACTTTTTATGAATCTCAGAACCGCCATGCCATTCACCATCAGGCTGCTTCATATTGTCGAATCTGTAGCAGACGCTTTTATTTGTAGGTGAGTCATTGATATACGAAGGGTATCAACCAAATTGCAACCTTCAAAATGGGTTTCTAGACGGGAAATAATGCTTCAGAAATGTTTATTTTTGGGTGTATTAAAGATTAGAAACACACTTATTTCACGGTCACAATAAAGTTTAAATTCAAAGGGTAAGTTCAGTTACGTAAAGTCCTTTATTGACAAACTTTTGACATGGTTTTGAAAATTGATTTTTATTTCCTCGCCAGTGAAAGAGGGTGGATACCATCTTAAAACTAAGGCTGAGGGTCATGATTGTGTGTAATGTATGTCGCTGCTGTTTCTTTTTAACACCAATGTTGAGTATAGTAACCTACTGAGTACCTTTCTATGGTTTTATATAAAATAAATCCGATTTTAAGGTTTATTCTCTGTCTGTCGGTCTGTCACACGCATTTCTTCGAAAACGGTTATAGCTATTGACACCAGCTTCGGTGGAAAGATTGGAACTGTGAATGCTCACACAGACAGTGAATTGCATCATTCTACGTTGAATTTAAGAAGGGGGGTTCTCATATATGCAAAAGGGGGTGTCAGTTTTGTTTTCACCAAATATAGTCAAGTGGGATATCAAATGAAAGATCTCCGTTAGCTCTTTCCGAAGCTGGTGGTTTTCACATTTGTTGGAAAGTAGGGAGTGCGGGGGGTCGAAGGTGATCATTTCTTCCACGTATCCATTTTCAGAAACTTCTGTAGTACTGCAATATATCAGAGCGAAGTAGTTGCATGTAACAACTGATTTTATCAATAAAAGTCTTACCATAAATTAATTTTAACAAACTACAATCCAAGCACGCAAGCATCAACCTATAATCAAAGTTCATTCACAGATTTTACATCCAATGTCACTTTCACCGTCGATGCAGCAATAAATTCATTGCTTTTATGTCTACCTAATAAACTCCATATGATAATTTTACACTGAATTTCCTTGGACCTCAATCTCTGTATCTCTTATTAAAGCATAGATGCACATAAAAGTATGTTGCTCATGAGATCTGAACGATGCATTGATAGCCCCAATCCCAAAGCGTCGATCATGACATAAATCGGGGCCACAAAGGCTTGAAATTTCTTAAAGTTCAAAGCATTGATTTAGGCTTTTTAAAATACATGTTGAAGGTGAATTTTCATGGAATATGTCAATGCATCAGTAGCAATCAGCCAGGCAGGAAAAACAACGAAAACAACATGATCAAGGACTTTGAAGATTATTCGAAATGATATCGAATTAAAAGTTGCATGAAAATTGTTCACATGGGATCTGATTACTCTGAAAGAAATAAAGTATTTTGTGTGCAATCATAAAAGATACAAACGATGTGTGTGGGGTTACGTAATAAGTCTGGATTTACCGGTACAAGTTTTAAGGGGATTTTAGAGAGTTGGATTCAAGGAATTATGTTGAAAACAAGTAGACATATAGTATTACCTGCAAAATGACCCTGTGGATTCTTATTGATTTGCAATATAAAAACCCCAGGTTTTCTGGTTAAAATTTCTCTGAAATAATCTGTTAATCAAAGATTTGATCATCATGGTTTTTAGCATCATCATTCAATCTTTTTTTGGATATACGAAAGTCAACATCCGAAAGGTTAATTGTTTTTTGTACAAAATTCTTGAAAGCGGTCAGTTTCCTATCTCTCCAAGAAAGCAGGATGGGCCTGATACTATCAACATTGGATTATGACGTGAGAAAAATGTATCTAAACCACAAAAAGGAACGACCAAAACGAAACTAGGGCCCCTTAACTCTCACTCAACCTGCCTTACATCTAAAAGATAAAAAAATCTTTGGTTGACTAACTTTTCTGATCATGCCGCAAATGTCTTTACAAGTGATTCAGGGCCGATTTACACAAATATTTAATGATGGCCAGGTAAATTTCAAGTTGCCACTTACAAGCTCTGTAATTTCAACAAGTTTCTGTTTCTGTATCTTCAAAATGAAATTGAGGCAAACAAGCGTCCATATTGAGGCGTTACTTGTCTTCCACGGGGGCTATTAAGTTATGTAAATCATACAAATTTTTCAAAAAGTGTTGCCAAAAAAAAATCAACGATGATCGTTGGTACAGTAATTTTCGATTGGGTTCAATCGATTAACTATGATTGATAAATAATTTTCGGTAATTTATTCAAATGTATCTTGTAAAATCGATTGGAAACTCAGATAAAAAGGTATATTTACACGATGTTATGCCATCCAATTATCTCAGTTTTAATGATAAGTGTATGACGATTATAATTTCGGTTTGACATGCACATATAGAAATGAAACAGTTTAATTTGATTCGTTACTTTATTACACTATTAAGTTTTGAACTTGTTTTTCATGTAATGGGGAAATGGTGCTTAATTTTTTTCAAAGATGTTATGCTTTTTTATGCAAGGTGACATAAGATTTAACGAGCAACATTTATGTAGTGCATTATGTTCCGCTGGTTAATTTGTGGAGTCTAAGCAGTTTCGGAAAATAGTTTTCCTATTCAAGTTAGGGACGTCAGAAAAACAGAATGGCCTTTGATGGCTCTGTTTTCACGGTAGTTGTGACATTGCTGAATCTTAAAGATGCGGTGTAGTATTTCCTTTGCAATGCATTTGAGATGTTCGCTAGGATGGAGGGTTTGGCTTCGCTTCAAATCGGGGTTGACAGTAGCTGCATTGGTTGAGTGTCAGCCTCTAGATCTTATGTTCCTCTTTCTAATAGTCGCTCCATCATGAGTAGTGGTATGAAATTTCGCACTTATCTTGTCTCTCAAACTCACTTCAAACAGACTTATTTAATTTTGGCAGAGTCTGAGAGTTTATTGGAAAGGTTATGTGGTATAGCCTTGTCGATAGGATTCCTGTCAAATCAATTCAGTGCAAAATTGGAGTGGGAGTGGGAAGCATGTTGTAGGTCTTCCATCTTTGCTCCCAGGCATGCACCATAGTCGCTGGTGTTGACACAATGAAATTTAGCTATTTTCATTCCTACAGCTACCAGGTCTTTAGGGCGAACAGATGGAACTCAACCACCTCAGCAAGATGGGGAGCGTCTATATTCTGAATTACTTGTCGGGACTTCCTCTGGGTCTGGGAGATCGAATGTTTTCTGCTATATGCGTTGTTTTCCATAGGAGGTAACCTAACACGTCCATCTTTTTTCTTTTGTAAAACAAAACCTTATTAATAAAATCGATTTACTGTCTGTCTGTCTGTCTGTCCGTCACACGCAGTTTTCTCGGAGACGGTTATAGCGATTGACACCAAATTTGGTAGAAAGGTGGGAACTATGAACGCTCACGCATATAGTGAGTTACATCCTCTTGCGACGAATTTAAAGGGGGGTCCCCATACATGCAAAAGGGGGGTGTACATTTTTTTTTCATCAAATATAGTCATGTGGGGTATCAAATTAAAGGTCTCGGTTAGTACTTTTTGAAGCCGGTATTAGTTTTGACTTTTGCTGAAAAGGTGGGGAGTGCGGGGGGTTGAAAGTGGTTATTTTTTTAACGAACCCATTCTCAGGAGCTACTCAGCCGAAAAATCTGGAAAAAATCAGGGGGCTGTCACTATATGGTGCCTAGGCTCCGAAATACCCTCCATATCGATACCTGTTCAAATAAAGTTAATAATAGTATATTAAAATAATTTTTAGTAATTAACAGGAAAACCCCCCTTAAGTTCACCCTAGAATCACAAAATTTTGCAGCAATGTAACTACAGTATAGATCATGATCCTGCCAAATTTGGTGAAAATCGCACTATTACTAACAAAGTTATACTAGGTCAAATCTGCGCTCCTCTGCAAATTCAAGACTATGAATGTCAATATCACTTGAAAGTGGCTATTTTCACATAATATATGCATATTTCACGTGCTACATGCTAATGGGACAAATGCACACCCAAATCTCTTTATAAAAGAAATACACAAAACCTTTCATACCTGAAGCGTCTAGCTTCCGGTTTCCCGACTTGTTTTTGATTGTGCGAAATCCATCATGGATACGCATCGGGAATCTAGGACACGCATGCCGGACTCTTAGCGAATAAAACCCTCCATATTTTCTCCACACTCTTCCCGCGCGACCACTGTTCTTGTATTGTTTCGCGGATTTGTTCAGTTCTTAGCACTCTAAACGAGCTGCTACCGCTTTGCGGGGGCGTTAATTGCAGTAGCTTCCCTTCTATGTCTCCGCTGCGCTTCTGCTGCTTTTAGTTGCTGGTGGATCCATTTCGCTATTGCAACTATCGCGTCCCATGCTGTATTTGATTGGACCATGTATCTCTACCTCTACCCTCTACTAACTAGTTTCAAACTTGTTCCTTGAGCTTTTAAATCTTGGGTAGACAAAGAAAACGTGCTCTGTGTTTTCGGCTGCACATTCACACCTAGGACAATCGGGCGATTCAATTGACCGAACCTATAGAGGTACTTCCTGTATCCATCGTGTCCGATTAAGAACTGAGTCAGATCGTAATTCGTCTCATCGTGGTTCCGCATAGTCCACATACTTATGTGTATCCACCGGCCATTCTCCGTCTGGTCCCATGCTGTTTACCATGCCACCAATGACTTCATACGCTCGCTTTGCTTGCTTAGGCTCGCTTCCTGGTTCTAGTACAGACGACTTGCCTCTTTGGTTAGAATATTCACCGGAATGATCCACGCAATCACGCATGCCGCCTCATAAGATGTTGATCGGTAGGCGCAGCATGTTCGGAGAGCGCTTAACCGGTATGCAGCTTGAAGCTGTTTGCGATTTTCTCCGATTTTTATCGTCGACCCCCACACTGGTGCCGTGTATAAAAGGACAGGGTAGACGACTGGCGATAAAAGTACCTACATTTGGAAGCATCCTTGCCAGTGTTGAGCTGATAGTCGCCAATTTCTGTCCAGTAAGCTTTATGTGAGGTTTAAAGCTCAGACTTGCAGCCGAATGTTACTCCCAGGTATTTCAGTGATGGCTGAGAGCTAACAACATGCGCCTCGATGCAGATTTCAACAGTTTTCTGTTTTCGCCACTTTGTAAAGAGTCTCAACTCCGTCTTTTGTCCGGCAAGCTCTGGCTTGTGTCTTTAAACCAAGACTTAATCGTTCGTATAATCTCCTTCGTATATATCTCGACTTCATCGGGGTGATTGGATGTTATGACTACTCCAGCGTCATTTGCGAATCCGACGATAACGTCTTGCTTAGATATTGGGAGCGGAAAAACGCCATTATACATTCTGAATCCCTGCGAAACTCGTGCCGTTGCTACATACATCTTCGACCCTTCGTCCGAATCATAAAGTAGCTTCCGAAAGTGATCATCTCTTTAAAGGACCCATTCTCAGAAACTACCCCCTTAAGTTCATCTTTGCACCACGAAATTGCAGTGATGCAGGGTATAACATAGAACATGATCCTACCAAGGTTGGTGGAAATCGCACTATTACTAACAAAGTTATAATAGGTCAAAGTTGTCGTTTCTTTGCAAATTCAAGATTGATATTGACACTCACATAATATTTACGAGCGCATATATTACGTGCTAGGTACTAATAAGACAAATGCACACTCAAGTGTCTTTATGAAAGAAATACACAAAACCCTTTCATACCTGAAGTGTCCAGCTTCCAACTTGTTTAGTATCTCCGCTTATAATAAATTTCCATTGCTGGAGATTGCCTCCGGGCGAATTCGCAACTTTCTTTTCTTGTTCTTCTTTTTTATTTACCACCTTATTCAATCCGCCGTTTTTCCCACATCGGGCAGATGCTTTCTCCCTTTTGAACTTTTAGTTCCTTTTCTTGGACTGGTTAGAATACCTTTTTTTCTTTTTTGGCGCCTGCTGATTGACCGGACTTCGATGACCTTGCGCTTTGGTGTTACTTGGTTAGTTTGTGACACAATGTTCAGTTTTTGGGATTTACTTTGCTTTTCTTTTTTTTTGCGACATATTATAAAGTATCCTGACGGCTTTCACCATGTTCTTAGTGTGCTGTAGCTTGTTGTGCCTGTCCTTGATGAATTCAGACAATTCAACTATTTTTTTAGCTCCAAGCAGCATGAAAGGCAGATCTTTCGGGCCAGGGCCCTGTTCCCGTTTAATCGTCGCTGGATTACCTGTCCTCTTTAGCATTGGAGGTAATTTTAAAACTCATAAGCTTCTCCTATTTCCTGCTCCTGGAGTATCTCTTGTCTTCTCTTGGTCAGTCATTTCCTTTCGGCCCATCATTCTTTCCCTTTGTTGTTGGTGGTTTTGGTAGAGTTGTGTTTCGTTTGAACCCCTCCTTCTCCAAATCTAAAACACTTGTAGCATTAGATGCCAAGTTGGCTAAGTTGTCCACCACCGTGTTAATGCGGTGGAAGGTTATCGACGGGCATGAGCCCGCTTGCTCACTCCCAAAAGCCGCCGGTACTGGCGGTTTTATTTTGTGGGCATCCTTCCCATGACCATTCAGCTAGAAAAGTATATGAACAAATATTAACACATCAATGGGTATGCTCCTATCTGCCACCTGGGGCGTCACTGTTGGGAGATCTGGCAGCTCGTTACAGGCTGTCTGTCCGTCTGTTTGTCTGTCTGTCACATACGATTTACTAGGAAACGGCTGAACCTATTGTCACGAAATTTGGTGAGAGTATGTGGTTTTTGTGTCTCCTCTTGCATGCACTGCGTAGCTTCATTTTGCGTTGTGATTAAGGAGGAGCTCCCTGTAGATGTGCAGACCCCCTTGCACACACACAATTTTTTTTTCACAGAAGATGATCATCTGGGATATCAAATGAAAGGGCTCGATTAGTACATTTCTAAGCTAATCTTATTTTTGGCATTGGGTGAAACATACAGTAGTGAGTACTCATAAAGTGTACCCCGAAAAGTGAAGTGAACATCTCATTCTCAGAACCTGTTCAATCGAAAAATCGGAAAAAAAAATCAGAATCTGCATAAAATGGAAGTGATAGCGGGATTAATCCAATTCACTTGCTTTCTAACATTATGGCTTATTTTGTTGAGATTAGGTGGGGGAATAAACCCTTTTGACTGATTGTTGTATCTTTCGTCGCTTCGGATCGCTGATAGACATTTTTAATCGCCACAGACTACCGATTGAAGTTCGATCCATGGAACCTTCACTCCTAGGTATTAACAAGTCCAACACCTCAATTAACCTGCTTTGTTTCCTTGCTACAGGATTTCTTCAAAAGTATCGACGAAAATTCTACAGCGAATCACAAGTCTTAGCATGGTGTGTTTTTGCTGGAGTAGGTAGACTTGGCTAAGAGATTATTTTATTCGCCTGCTGGCCGTGGTAGACCGAGGGTCGTCTTTCCTGTAAAGTGTGCTCCAATGACGTGTTGAAACTCAATATGCAGTAGTTTGTCGAAGAGCAGTACACAATCAAGCTATGAATGAAATTTTGGAAACCGGCTGCTGACACGATGGGTATGATTAGGGCCACCTACGGAAAAAACGCCATGTTTGAAGCACGAATTTACGATTTCTTGTAGGATGCCTGGGAGGACATCGACGATTAAGTGCATTTATACACAGAGAATTCGAATTCGCCATATGTCATTCAAGTCACTTGAACCGCTCGACTCTCTCGTTACCTAGTTTTCTTGTTGATGAGTGGCTCAAACATAGTAAGTAATGAGATTGAGTTTTTCTCGTTTCAGTAAGCTCTTGAGGCTCATCTTTTTTCCTCTTAGGCTTCTTCAATAGAACAATGACTGTCTTGAAAGAAGTATTCTTCAGCCTAAATTGGAATACATAGTTCTTTCTGAAAATACTAAGGACCAAATCGGTCATACTATCTTACTGAACTTCTAAATATGGTTTTCACTTGAATTTTAGGAATAATATAAACATTGATCGCATTTATAAACAATTGAACAATTGTGTGAAAAAGTATCATAATTTGGTATCCGCCATTATTCTTACAAAACAAACTGTGCCAAAATGTAATAAAGGTTTCAATAACACCATTTTGACTGCATAAGAAAGGCATTTATTTGTTTTGTTATTTCTTCCATTCACGTACGTTTGAATAATTCATTCAATGATAAAGTCGATTTGTTTTCATATGAATGGTTTGACCAAGAGTGACAATACCTTAGTCGTTTTAATTCTCTTTTAACTGAAATTAAGTTTAAAACCATGAAGGCTCTTAAAAATTACATTAAACGTATTGCAGCGAACAAGTGGCCTCGTTTTCCACCACAATTGAGATAAGACACCAACCATTGTTTGGAAAATAATTGACTATTGTTATAAAGTTACATTTGGTAATGAATTTAAAATTGTGTTTTGTTATTTTTATTGTTATTGTCGTTGTTTTTCTACAAAATGCAGGTAGTAGGCGGTGCGTCGATATTTGGTAAATATGTTTATAATTGAAAGTAGTTCCGAAGTAAATCAGTGACTGAGATTTCCACTAATGTTGGCTTAAGTAATCCTGGGTGGTACTGTCAAAAGTCGACCCCAGGATAAAATTTATGTGCTTGTCTCTCCTCTCCAAAAAATGACGTAATCAATTCAATTCTGTTAAAGTCTGTATTCTGGGCATCCTGATAATATTTTGGAACGGGGGATCACAACTTCCTCCCAACTTTTTGGCGGACTTGGTTATTACTCTCACATTAGATACGCTATTAAGACACTTGGTTTGATCTCTTACAGCCATGATTTGACGGTATAGGTTGCTTGATTTGCGGATGATCGTTCATATCATTGTACTTACCTATAATCAGAAATCACCCCTCCTAGTTTATTATACTATTCGAATTCAACCATCACCAAAAGAGGAAAATGAGGGGGCTATTTTCGCTACCTTGTGGATAGCTAGCGGGATACAGGCATGCCTCTTGCGGTGCGTACTAGTTTGCGTCGTCCTTTGTGCGACAGTAGGTGAAGCAAGCCGGACGGGTGAACTAAACTGGAAATAAATAGATTTCGTGAAATAAGCCCTGGACTTACTGCAGATCATAAATGTCATCAAGTTGTAAACTCAAGATGCCACACATTGCATAACTTGAAGAGAGTTAAGACATGTTCAAAGAGTCCGAACTCAGTTGACAGTTGCACAAGCTTAAAATTTTGAAAATTTCAGGATTTCTTAGTACACCGTACCCGTTATTAATTGACTGTACCATTTTTAAAATTAAAACGGGCGATCACTGTTTGAGCCTGTTCTCTTCAGTGTGGAAAGCAACTAAAACGGACCAGTTCGTTCTACCTACGCGTAATTACCTCGGTTATTTCATCGATGTATCATTTTCCTCTTTCCGTCTCGTTCACCCTTGGAGCGCTCTAATAGACAGGGTTTGAAAATTGTATAGTTGAAGGAATCATATCACCTTTATACCTTTTTAGTTTCGTAAAGAAACTTGAGCAAGAATTAAATCATTATTTGTTATCGTACTCTTCAAACTGAGCCAAAAGATACCACGATATTTCGATGATATCCTTTTAGACAATGGATGTTATTGCAATCTTTCCATTTTTATCCTCAAAGGATTTTTTTGCGCCGTTATTCTGGTCGTAGTTAGCCTTGATCTTGCAGAAAATTACTACGACTCAGAAACGCCTGTTATTTCTAAGATTTGCGTTTCAAGTCAAGCAAGGCCGGAACCCGTCGAACAGAGCTCCATCGGGGTTCTGTCTCATTCGATTGCGGCATCTGGATTAGCGAGGTTTTCGGCCCCTCGCACTCGATTGAGTCATTTATTTTTGTCAAAATTTTATGTTATCACGATATTGGTTGACAGTTAAGGGGTGGGATTCAATCCGGTACCAGCAAAAAACGGCTTAAGAACAGGAAAAATGTCCCTTGGGGTTCGATCTGGTGAACTAGGGAGACGATTATTGGTAGATGTTCGCTGGGTAAATCTTCATAAGACTAATCTCTAGAAAAAAGGCAATGACTACCGACGATTTCATCCAGGGCAGAGATAACTCACCAGGTGCTGACAAAAGTTGTTGCAGGTAGTCGTTGCTTTTTTTATATACCATCTCTCGTAGCCACTATTTTATTGTTATACAAGATCTGGTCTTACGAATGATCGCTTGTGGAGCGATCAAAAGTAAAAATTGTTTCAATTCCTAGACCCATCTCTCTTCTCCTCTGATTTCATTTTATAATTACGTAAAGTCTTAGTCAACAGAAAACTCGCGATGGCTGGTGAACATGTCTTCGCGTCAAGGGGTTACCCCAAGGTTGCGTACTAAGTCCTATCATTTTCAATCTTTATACTATATCGCTTCATAACAAAATTGAAATATATCAATACGCGGATGACTTTCTCTTTGAAAGAGCCGGGTACATTAAGGTAGATGCTTAGTAGTTGATTAGATATCACGCGGCAATGTTTTTAAGGAGCGTGGAAGACTTAGGCTGTCCCTGAATCTTGAAAAGTGGAATAATATTGTCTTCCCTAGGAAATATACTGGTTTAGACTTACTTAAATACCTCACGGTATTTGTCGAAAAGATGTCTGGACTTCATGAGAGCGACCCCCACATATACAATTTTTGCATTAAAAAATAAACGTTCTCCCTCCTTCAGAACAACTCAGCATTCTACTTCCGCATTTAGAGGTGATCATATAACGAAAAATATTTTAATACAAGTATTCGATAAATTTTACAACATTATGGATAGCGTGGAAGTTAACAGGATTTTCAGGGGTTCCGTTTCTTTCTCTGCCCTATTATGGAAAACATCATACAACAGACTTGACCTAGTCGCTCGTTACGAGGAGTTGGCCCTTCAACAGCGTTGGAGGGTTTTATCATCGTTATGACAGATGCCTGTGTTGATCGCGAAGTTGCGGTCTATTTTATTCAGGAGAAACCCAACACAGTTTAAGATTTCATCTAAATGAGTTCTTTCAGCAACATCAGGATTTGCCATCTGTCAAGCCATTCAACTTCTTGGGGGGAAAATATTAGTAGGATAGTCCTTATCTCTGATTCTCTGCATAATATTAGAGTCCTTTCTCTCTGTAAATTATCTCGCTGCACATCGTCACGACGAAATGGGAAAGGCACGTCTGAAACATGTAATTCTCTGATGTAGTGGCAGGCTCTGGTAAGAGATAGATCCGTTCCACCTTCTCCCGGAGGATGTAGATCTGTGGAGTGCGGTGCGTAAACTAGTCCTGACAGAGAGGAATGACTACTGTAAATAGAGATATACTCGGACATACTTTGCAAACCCTGGTAATCCAAGCTTCAGTTAAGTTTAGTTGATACAAAGACGCTGAACAGACTGGTTTATAAATTCTTGGCCAAGACAGGGGTAGTTCGGTCACCTGTGGACTGTGGCTGCTTTGGTGCGAGTGAATAAATGACCACATCATCTTTGTATACAAAAAGTATAGGAATCACAATCTTAGGTTCGGCTGAATGAGAAAATTGGCCTCCTTGGTTATTCTCTTCGCAAATGATAACTTAACGCTATGGGAGGACCTGAAAAACTTTCTTCGGGAAGCCTGGGATCAGACGCTAGCTCCTGCCTTTTCCTTTTTTAATGTTATTTCTTTTTTAAATCGAACTAAGAATTGCCAAAACCTACTTCTTTTTCTTCCTTGTTTTAAGATTCATACAACGTTCAAGAAAAAAGCAACTCGAAAAGAGAAGAAACACTTTATTGTTTTCGCCTAAACACTCGCGTTTTGACATACGAATTTTAAGGTAGGCTAGCAAAATTGCCAAACCCGTATTTAAAAAGGACGATTATCAACTCTAACCACAGTCACACTGCTCCCAGGGCAGTGGTAAAGCAGCGTTTGGTGAGTTGTCTTTGCCCTGACAGAAAAAGTTGCTCTCCAATTGTTCCGGTCCGACATCAAGTGGATGTGGACTTGGAATTCCTCATATCCCAAACAAAAAAAATCCCAAATTTCACCAACTAAAACCACCTTTCGATAAGTTATGGCTGAGATTTCCTCATTTATCAGCTTCCTTTGTAGCTTGTGGTTAGCCCCAATACAAAATGGTTTTGCTGTGGGACTGGCTCTTCCTTTCAGTCGTCTCGAAAGACTGGTGATATCTGTGCATTTTTTCTCCAATTGTGGCACCTTTTCTAAACTTTCTTACTTCAACATATCAGGCGATGATGCCTAAGATGCTTCTGCCTTTGGTGTTCTTCAAGATAATCGATTGAGACTGTTTGTTTTTTCTTGGGGTATGACAATGTATGTATCTAAGTGGGGCGCCGAAACTTTTGATTTGTTGTGCCTACATTGCTCCAACCTCCTCTCTCGGTTACTGGAATACGTTGCCCGGAGGATTAGGGTCCAATCTGAACTGGACTGAACACTAGGTGCGTTTTTTTTCGGTGTTCTGTTGTCTTGCTTTCAGTCCTGTGATGTCCGCTTTGAAGCTATAAAAAATCAAGGGTGGTTCTATAATCGGCCTGAATGCTTGTTACCCAGAGAATTACGCTATACCTCAAACCTAGTGAAATTGACCACGCAGGCCCGCTTGCTGACACATTTCTGTTAGTTCGAAAATTTGAGTGTAGTCATTAGTAATTTGTGGATAGAAGTCACCTCAAGATTGTTTGACTACCCTCAGGCTTATTATTAATTTGTGCCAGAAAATGGGTAGTTTTATTATAGCATCTTATAGCCTGGCGTTAACTCTTTGTGGGCTGTTGGGGAAAGAGCGTCAATCACACCTATGCGCCATCTCTATCGGTTGCTAATAATGTGCTTCCACTTTCTCTACGAATTTCCGACAACTTGGCACCCTTCCTTCACTGCCCTGGAGCCACGTAAGCCAGATTCCAATGCGTGATATGTCTCGCGAGGCAGTTGTCGCCACTTCCCACCTCCCGTCAACATGGCCGCTGGTATCACAAGTTTCCTATTATTCTCAGACTAGAATACCCCGATGACACGATACAGATATGAGCTCGGAGCTGCCAAGTAACACATCAGTCACTTTCCACGTAGTAACCTCATATAGCAGCACAGAGAGGACACTGACAGTGTCAACTTGATGTTAGTGTTGCGATACCTCAATTTCCAGACTTTGAACAAAACAATCGACTTTCCGATTTAGCGCTGTTAGCAAGTCGAGCAGCATCTAGTTCGGTGCTGCCGTTAGGAGAACTACACTCTCTAAATACAATTGATGAAAATATAGAGAGGATGGTGGCGATTTAGATGGTGAACGTTAATCTTGTTGGTGTTTATCTTCAGTGCAATGCTGCTTGCCTCCTTCTCCAAAGCTAGCGTCATTAGGCCAATGTCCATCATAGATGACCTGAGGTGTAGTAAATTCACATGAAAGAGAGAAATCCAACCGACTGTGAATTCGGTAAAAATATTATGAGTTTCATCAAACTTTTCAATATTGTACTATATGCTATCGCTCATTTCCGTGCCAAATTTTGACTTCTGAATGAACCTAAAAACAAGGTTTTCGATGAATTGGATAGACTTTGAACCCTAATTTCTCTATTTAAGTTATTGAATGTTTTGAAAAGTACTTATTGAGCCCTTTCATTTGACACCCCACATGACACATATTCTTAGAAAGCATATTTACACCCCCTTCACCACCCATTTACACCGATTTCGAGTAAATTAGGTGGGACAGACAGGCTGGCTGTGGCTGTGACAAATGCTACACCCTCTGTATAGCATAGTTTAGGTTCACTGTAGCTAGTCTCAGTGGAAATACGACAGACAGGAAGGGAATATTGTACGTATGAGAAAAGGAGACTTGTAGATGAGATAATGGAGTCCTTCCCGCTCTGAAGATGGAACAACTGATCCCGAAATATGTTTTATATTTCCAAAATCAAAAATATTTTATTGAAAGGAAGGTAATTTCCTTCGTCTTCTGCTTAAGCTTGAAAATTGACAAGTGTCCTGGATCTGTTGAAGATTTGTTCTCATAACTAGGGATTAAGTGGAAGATGTTCCAGGAGGTGCTGCAGGATGAATGTTCAATTCTTTTACTACAATTCCTCCCTCAATCTTCCATTTTGTTTTATTTTCATATTTTCGATTAACGTCTTTTGACCGGCTAGAAACTCACCTAATTAATACCTTGTCGGCTTGAACTCCGGAAGACTTTGCATGTCTACAACTGGGAAGGCATCTAGGGGTACTGACCGCCAATCCAGGCAATTCTAAAATCCATCATCCAACTTCAATTTCAATTGATTTATGCGCCTTCATTTACATAAAAACCTGCACCCAAACAACCATTTGCAGTAACTTAATCAACGTCGCAATCGCATAACAACCTGTTCAACAAAAAGTGAAAAACGAATCGAATCTCAATTCGAAAGTGAAAATAATAATTGCATGAAGGGCCATCAGTAATCAAGTGAAACATGTTCACTTACCATTTAAACCAGGCGCAAACGAGCAAGATCACCTCGACTCCTCGAAGGGAGAGAGAAAAGCCTCGAAATGGATTTAATGAAAATCGAAAATCTGAAATCAAGTAGTAAACATCTGGTCCACCTTCTCCACATTACTCACTACGGTCGTTAATCTGCCAGACGGGTCGATACCGCTAACGATATACAGATAGTTTCCCATTCAGACGATAGTTCCATAATCTCTAGGCGTCCCAGAGTCTGCAACAAGATCATTGAATCATCATCGGACCCAGCCGATAGCCTGGAGATGATTAATAAGGTGAGATGTAAGTAAAATTATTGTAAAAGGGAGTAAGTGCACATGATCAGATCCAAAGTGAAAGTCGTGTAAATTCTCCAATGAATCTCGAAAAGCGATCTATCTTGGATAAATCATTGAACCATTTTAGATTGCTTTCAATGATCGGCTCACTTGCTTATTGTGAGAGGAGCATGATTAGCAAGTTTGTGATAAATCTATTGAAATCGAATTCGATTGAGAATAATGAGCAGGTGACAGAGGAGAGCATTGATCGAGGATTTGATCATTGATCTTAAAAAGACTGTGAACGACAGATTGAGATTCGAGATTGAGATTTATGGAAAGCTAATTGGCTCTGTAATTGGGGTTAATTATAATTGGTAGTGGAATTATGCTTCTGATTATGTTTTGTATTGTGTCAGTGAATTTTTTGGAATTATAAACGAAGATTGTTGAATAAGCGGATTAGATACTTTCGATATCTATTATATCTATTATTTAGAGAAAAGTTTGAATTTCTCTTTCTCAAAGAGTGATAAAAGTCTAGTTCACTCTACAGATTATCCTTTTCTCTCTGGGTCTGCTTCTAAAATTTTTAGATGTTATTATTAGAGGAGTACTTTGCCATACCGAGAAATTTACTCGATGTAATATAATTTAGAATCTCATTAAATTTCTTAACATTAGAATCTCATCACAAAGGCATCAGTATGTTAATCATAATTGCCTTTTTGTTCATATTGTGTTCTGTCAATGAAAAGATAGCGGTAGTCACGGGGATCTTCAAATGCTTTATTACCATTGAGGAAGGTGTTTTGACATATTCGGAGTGTTGCCAAGATCCACCTTGACATTCTAAATTGTCATCAAAAATTAAATTAAAAAAACTTGATCCTCTCCTAAACTCAGTTGTTTTTAGAAAACTTTTCCTATAGTTTCAATGGGGAGTCAAGTATATCCTGTGGCACTACACTGTTTGAATGTGTTTCAAAGCAAGAGAGCCTGTCATCCTAATTTGGGCGATCTGTGTTCATCAGAAATTATCGGAAAAAGATTACTTTTAAATCATTCTTTGACTAGCTTTCCACTAGGTACCGATAGACCCCTTCCTCTTTTTCTTCAGCCTTTGTCCCGTTCACAAGCGGGGTCGGTTCGTTGTGATCGGTTTCGCTAGTTGGCTCTATCGAATGCCTGATCTGGGTGCAATCGTGAGGCTCTTAAATTCCCATCCAGCGCATCAAGCAACCGTTGTTTCGGCCTGCCCTTTGGTCACTTACAATCGTCTTCGATGTTCAGACCAATTTTGGCAAGTGAATTCTCATTAGCACAAATTACGTGACCATACCATTGAAGACGCCTCTCCCGCAATTTTTTCCACGTTCGATGCAACGCCATATCGATCGCGGATATCCTCATTTCGGATGTGATCAAAACGTATCACGCCACTAGTCAAACGCAACATCTTCGTCTCCATTACCGCAAGGCGCCGTTCATTGTCTTTTATAGTCGGCCAACACTCAGAACCATAGAGAGCGACAGGACGGATGACATTGCTTTAAATTTTAGATTTGAAACGTACGTTGATACGTCAATCACAAAATAACACCAGTTGTGGAATGCCACTTCATCCAGGTTGCGTTAACGCGTGACGCAATTTCATAACGCAGTTCTCCATTGGCTGATAGTGTTGACCCGATGTATTTAAATCGCTCAGTTCTTGGCAGATCACTGCCTGACAGTGATTTTGCCTGTTTCATGGGGATCGGTCGTCAAAAATTCAGTTTTGTTTAGATAGACCTGAAGTTGAATTTACGATCGAGTGTTGCTTTGGTAACCACGAAAAACTTTCAAAATGGTGGATATAATACTGATAGGTATAGAACAGCTATAATGGATGTTCTCCAGGATACTGACTGATTTGGTTTTGAAACTCAAACTAAAACAACGATAATTGGTGTTCAATAGAATAGGGAGAAAAACTTGGCAGTCATCTCTATTCGGTAATCCAAAAACGAAATTTGGAACCAGGGTGACCTAATCGAAAGCTCTTATTATAGTGAAATTTACCATTTTTGCATTCGATATCATTTGTAATGGATCTGGGTAGCCTGGGTAGCCAAATGCTAATCTTTAATTGACTTGCGCCAACCAAGAGAAATAGAAGTTGGCAAGGACCCTGTTCACATTCTCAAAGCAATTCATGGACTAGCATCAAATCGGGTTTTAATCGCGTTCTTTTTCAGTGCTTAGAGTCTAGCGGGCCTGCGTGGTGAGTTGTACCAAATTGCGGTTTATGTATCCCTGCCCTCTTAGGTTATGAGCGCCTAGGTTTACTACAAGGATGCTTTTGATTTTATGTTTTCGTAGCTTCAGGGTGAATGTGACCATTCTGGCAACAGGGTACTAAAGACTCACCTGTTTCGTTGTTATAACGTTGCTAACCATGCAACAACGGGTTCTAGCATTTTCGTTAGTCTGCAACAAATCAACATACCAAAAGTTTGGGCTCCTAACATTTCTATTTGTCTTAGATGGGCCATGTAAATTTATCACAGTAGATGATCCGTTGGCTATTGGAACAAAGACTGCTTTAAAAGGCCGTTGTCGTTTCGTTTCACCCTTGGTCTCAGAGAATCTATTTTTATAACCTTAGTGAAACCTGACCGTTGTAGTTTACCTTCAGGCAGATGTTTACCTACGATGGCTTTAGTTTTACTGGGGGAAGTGATGTGACCTCGGCAGTTGAAGTTGAGGGAGTTCACCGTTCAGGACTACGCTATGCACTACACTTTTGGTATGTTCCAGGTGAGGTAAGCCTTTTTTGATAACGTTTTACTTACATGTTTCTAGAACATCTGACTTACGGTGAATGTGTTGTGGTGTTTACAATGTGAGAGGCGAAGACGGCTTTACGGTTTCTTACCAGGGCAGAGGCAAATCGTCAGATGCTGCCTCACCTCTCCCCTGGGAGCAGCGTGACCGAAGTGTCTCGCAAATGCCAAGTGCTCCCTTATACAGTCTGCACAAAACATCTTTTCGTTGTTGAGGCGGTTCCTGATTTTTTCTTTCTTCTTTAGGTAAGTGTTTGAAAGTAATTAGCACCGCTACAGCACTCGCCTGCCAATGATGTAGTGCAAGGAAATGACGCTGTTGCAGCTGGCCGTGTTGCGACGCCAGTGGTGGATTCATGGTGTTTTTTGTTGAATTGCTGATGCATGGCTGAATTAATAAAGGCCAGTCTAGCAACATTCAGCAAATCTAACCCGTCTTTCAGATTTCGTTGGGTTTGTCACTGCAGGTTGTTGAACGGGAATTTGACCGATTTTCGGGATCTTTCCCGACAGCAAGTATTGTCGTGATGTGTTTGGTGTTGCGTCAACAGCGGGTTTCCTTCGATGTAGCTGGTCATCGCGTGAGAAGGTTTGATTCCACGATGTTACTGACAGGCGCACTGATCATTGAAGCGGAGTACTATTTAGCAAACTCAAGATAGAGGCACGGTTTCCGGATCCACTTTGCGACATTCGTTGTTGAACCGGTTACTGAGATAATAACGCCTCTGCTTGCACATGTTGGTCACGTGATTGGTGAGGAACTACTGCTGCTGTGACTTTCCCTGGCTGGCTTGCATCGTCTCTTTTTATATGCTCTTCGGTTTTTGGAATACGGATAATTGTATATATCGACGCCTGTGTCTATGGGCAATCTTATTTTCGTATTTGGGTCGGACATTAAACGGCCAACGTGAAGAGGATGAAACTCGTTCTACGAATTCCAATTACATGCCTTTGGTGGCTTTGGAATTGAACTTTCGGTGGTACCAACATAGTAATTTACTCCATATATTCTAGGGAGGTGCACTGCGTACGCGATCTGGATTCAGAGCGCTGATTTTTCCATCTGGATGAATTAATGTGTTAGGTCGACTGCAGTTTGTAGTGGCTGACCAGCCATCGTCGCTACAATCGCTTGGCCAGTCGTATCTAGGGCTCTGGAACTGCGATACCGTCGAGACACGGTAGGCGGCGGAGAAACTGGGAGGGTTTCTAATCACCCATGGAGGTGCTCTCCATCAGTTATCTCTTTCTTCCTCCCGACTGGCACACAACCGCTCTATTAATTGTTGTCGTAAGCAGCTGTATGAGATATCTGTCATTGACTCTGTAATTATATCGCGTACCTCAGTGACATAACATGAATATCACAAATTTTGACCCAAATTTCGAAGCCAGCCCTAGTGAAGGGCGAAGGGTTGAAGGTTATAACACAGTATTTTTTACCGACGAATCAAAGATAATCTGTAGAATCGGGAGTTCCAGAATTCACCAGTATATTCCAAACGAAAGTACAGGCAATACTGGAAGCTTGTTAATGACTGGGGCATAATCCGAGTCTCAAGCGTAACGTAGCTCTTCGGAACGACAGTCAAGCGACCATTCATGCTTTGTACTCAGTGGCAATACCCTCTCAGCGGGTGGGGCAGTACAAAGATTCGCTGAACAGTCTGGGTGGTACGCATAGAGGTACCCTTCTCGGGGTTTCCGATCATGGGGTATACTACTTTGAAGCCGCTGACTTCAGTTGTAATTTACAGGGGACACTGGCCTATAAGGAACCATGCCACCAGACTCGGCATATTATAATTCGCATTGACGAAGTTGCGGAGAAGAGAGGGAAACCCTCAGACGATTCCTTAACGATTGCCCATCTCTAGTTAGTTGACGGCACGATGATTGAGAGGGTACAGCGTTAGCCCCCGAATCTCGCTGCTTTGGGTTCGAAACCCAGTTGTCATGGGTGTCTTTGTTCGTCTCGTGTTAGTCTTGTTCTTGTGAGTTTATCACTTGAACAGCGTTAAGCGTGATGATAGTGAAACTAAAGCAAAATCTTACTGATTGACTACTTCACCGAGGAGTGAATAGTAAACACTATCTCTAGTTAGAGCCAAGCTGCGGACACTAGATAAACCATTCTGTAAGGAACTTAAAGAGATCTCTAGGTTCAGGGGGACAGCTGCTATCCTTCGCGAATGTTATGATCTGAGTCGGTTGAACTCTGCTGCACTTGGTTTGACCACAGCAGTCATAGTGTTAGGGGTTTTTGGCATTCAAATGACGCACCATCGCTCTAATTGGGTTCCTCGGAACGATCACTGGTACTCACCTATCTATTTTACCGCAATAAAAACTTGTTCTTTCTTTTTCGTTGGTGTGAATATTTATTCTTGCAAATACCGATATTTCGGGAACCACTTGTTCCCTTCATCAGTGCTAACAAGTTTTTGCTAATCTGGCAGTCTAAGATCCCCCGCCGCCAGCTCGATCTGGATGAAGATAGACTGTACATCTCGGGATGTTCTTCCCATGATGCCAATATCGTCAGCGTAGGTCAGTAGTCGGGTGGACTTGAAGAGAAATGTACCTCTCGCATTTATATCGGCATCACGAATCACTTTCTCCAGGGCCAGGTCAAAGAGGCATGGTAGGGCAGCCCCTTGTCTTAGACCGTTGTTGATGTTGAATGGTCTTGAAAGTGATCCTGCTGCTTTTATCTCGCCTCGGACATTGATCAGTGATCAATTTCGTCGGGATACCGAATTCTCTCATGGCCATGTACAGTTTTACCCTGGCTATGCTATGTGGCTTTAAAGTTGATGAAAAGATGGTGCAACTGATGTCTATATTCCAAGAGTTTTTTCATCGCTTGTCGCAGAGAGCAAATCTGATTTGTTGCTGATTTGCCTGGGGTGAAGCCTCTTTGGTATGGACGAATGATGTTCTAAGCGTATGGAGCTATCCGGCCTAGCAAGATAGCGGAGAATATTTTATAGGTGGTACTCAGCAACGTGATACCTCTATAATTGCTCCTTTTTATGTATGAGACAGATAATGCCTATTTGCCAGTCGTCAGGCATTGATTCGCTGTCCCATACTTTGAGCATCTATTGATGAGCCGCTTGGTGTAATTGGTCGCCTCCATATTTAAGCAATATGGCTGTAATTCCATCGGCTGCTCGGTTTTTAAGCCAGTGGATTGCACGGACTATTTCTTCTATACTTGGTGGTGGCAGTATTTGTCCGTCGTTTTCAGTTGACGGGACCTCCAACTCACCGTTCATCAAAGTACTCAACCCATCGCTCCGATATGCCCATTCTGTTGGAAATCAGATTTCCCTCTTTGTCTCGGCAGGATGAGTGTCGAGGTGTGTAAGGCTCCATCTTGCTAACTAGTTGGTAACAGTTGCGCGCCTGGTGCGATTGCTCTCTGTACTTTTCGAGTTCACAGACTTGTTGGTTTTCCCAGGCTTCCTTTTTCCGTCTGTGAAGTCACTTCTCCGCTCGCCGGAGTTCGTGATAAGTCTTGCGCGTGCCCGCGCAATATTACTCGTTCCGTTACTAGCTTACATTCATCGTCAAACTAGCCGTTCCGACTTTTCTTGCGGCTGGGGCCAAGTATCTTAGAATTACTGTTTTTATACAGCCAGGAACTTCTTAAGGGGTAATACTACCTTGTATTCATGAAATCAAGGGTCATTTTTAATATTTTTTTAGTTTCTTTGCTTACATTCAATTGCAAGCACGAAGGAAGGGAGCAACTGGCTTTCGATATCGACATATGCGATTAAATATATCAGAGTTGTCCCTTATTAAAAAACAAAGTGGTCTTTTCATTCATAGACTCAGGACAACCAAAAATTTTGACACCAAAAACCTCCAGACATTATTCTTTATCCACGGATCAAAGATAGTCGGTTTAGTTAGAGTTGGGATATTTTCGGATGCGGACAGGCTAGCCGAGTCGTACGGTCTTCTAGGATACGCCAGTGTATTCCAAGCGAAGGCACTGATGATTCTGAAGGTCTGTAGATGACTGGCGAATAATCTAAGTTCGAAGCGCAACGTAGTTATTCTGACCTACATCTAAGTCCGTTAAAGGCTTGTATTCAGTGGTGACTACTTCTAGACTGAAGGCAGCGCAGGTACCCGCTGATCTGCCTGGGTGGTACACCCGAAGACACTCTCATCTGCTCTTAGGAACATAGGGATGAATGAGCGGTAATTAGGTTTCTCAGAGTGGCCATTTATAATTGCCGATCCTAGCAGAGCAAGATAAAAGATAAAAGTTAACTCTTCGGTTCTAGAACCAGTTTGTAATGAGTCATGCTTTTTACTTTTTATCTGGTACTGAGTACTTTTTGTATCCTATAAAGTTGTTGATATCTTCAATAGTTTTTAACCATTCCTCCCCTGAAAATTGGGTGATTTTTCTTTTTAGACACATCAATTTTGACAATATTTTACCTAAGTAGTATACAGTCGCCTAAGATACCTCTAATATTTGATTGATGTGGAACTGTCGGCGTTCGCAGCATCTGCAATCATATTAAAGTAGATACAAAAATCTTTCTCACTCACCAATTGTAACCTTTTCAAAAACTCCACGATCTTCAAATCTTTAGTGATTCGGCACTTAAAAATCATGCCCGGAAGTAATAATTAGAATGTAATAACACTGCGGGCGCCATATCAGTTTTAGATTGTAAACTTATCTCTGATATAAATGTTCCTAATTGCCAGAGCTATTTCACTGGCACCATAAACATTTGCTTATTTTTGAGCAAAATACTAAACACAAATCCTAATTATAAATTCGGAATATGCTCGTTTTTTGGCGGAAAACTTATTTTAATGAACATAATTCTCGTTTGTGTGAATAATTACCGCTCTTGGCTAAATGTACGTGTGAACAGCTTTGCAGTAAGTTTGGACATCTAAACCAGAAAGTACGTCATTATCACTCGTTCAAAGGCAAAATATCATACAAAAGTTTTTGAAAGTAGAGCAATATCCGCTAGTCCATAAAGCTAAATTATCTAAACCTTGAACGAAATCTTCAGATAAGTCATCGTAGATTTGCGATGAGAATTTGTATCTCCTCCAAAGCCGATCAGATACTCACAGACTGTGCCTCATATTTTATACGACTCAAACGTTTCCTTCATAAAATTAATCTAGGAATTGCACCGAATGACCTTTTCTATCACAAACATTCTATTTCCGTTCTCTTTTCGAATTAAATTCTTTCGACAAATCATTTTCCCGTCTCGTCTTCCAATAACCATAATAACAACAACAATATTAATTATAATTAATGTCTGCATTTGCTTTAGCATTATCTGCTCAATCCGGCTTGAATAGGATCCGACTTGGATTGTCAATTTGTTTAGAATGGATCCTACACAAGTACAGATACCGCTGAGCGGGCAATATGAGGCGGCCGGAGCGGTTGTTCAGTTCAGTTCATAAGTTTATTCTCGGACAAGGTTAGACAATTAGTCGATAGTTTGTTTTGTATACAAAAGTCTAATCTGTTTAAGTTTATTCTGAAATTGCTTGCTTGCTCAGCAAGCCACTCGTGTTCCCACAAACTATTTGGGAGCGTAGGTACTGCGGTTGTGTATGTGTAGATGTATGAGAAAAATCAGGCAGAGTATAGTGTAGATTCTGGGGTATGCTCAGTACCTACTGACGAGTTGATCTGTGATTAGGCCCACATTAGATCGTCTAGTCTGATTTTATATTAGATAATTAGATATTCTGGTAATGTTGTGAAGTACCTAACAAACTATGTATATACAATGAAGCTGTTAGTTTATAACAGAGTAATGTGAGCCAGTTTCGCGAAAACTTTTTAGATATGGCGAGCCGCGTTTTCAAAATGTTTAGGTTGTTTCTGGAACAAAAGAAAGATGATATATTATAACATCAAATTTGTTGAGATTTTGGGTTCCGTTAATTTTATATGATTTGATGCATTTCATCCCCTGAAGATAGGTTCAAGTGGTTGCTGGGTGGTAGTCATTCCTCCGAGCCCTGTTCCCGGCTTCTCGGAAAATCGTCGAGAAATCTGAAGGACATTTCCAAGAACCGGCGAAGATGGCACATAACTGTAGCTTACGAGCGTTTTGGCAACCTTATATGTATGTACTATATATACAGGGTGCGGCAGCATAACTTCCTTTTTTAAAATGCGCGCCACCCAGTTAGTTGATGTCATAGCGGAGCGCTAGTGGTCTCGTTCAAGAGGGGATACTGTAAAGTTTTGTCCCGACACGGTTCAGTCGCCATCATGCGTTGGAATAGTGAGGAGCGTGCCTTTGCCGTTGAGGTTTACTTTTCAAGCGGATGTTCGGTTATTGCAACACAGCGTGCATTTCGGAATCGCTTTAATTTATCCCCGTTGGCTCCCGTCCCAGATCGCAAATCAATTGTTACATGGGTCACTACATTCAAACAAACTGCAAGTGCGACAAAAGGAAGAACTGGAGTCCCTCGGCCCGTTAGATCACCTGAGAACATTGAAGCAGTGAGAGCGTCAATGTTGCGATCGCCACGGCGTTCTGCGCGCAAACACGCATCTGCCCTTGGACTATCCGATCGTTCTGTGAGACGAATTCTTCGTGATGATCTTCATTTTCATCCCTATAAGAGTGTAATGTAGCTACACCCTGTTATGATTTGCAACAGTGTCGATTTTAGAATATCCTAATTTGGAACATCAACTTTATTATTTCTCAAGGGGGCCATTCCGTGCGAAGGCCGTTTTTTTTGGCTTTTTTTTAGCATTTTTTTGTGAAGAACTGGATAAAGATACAAATACGAATTTTTCACCACAGATTTCTTAATATCTAGAGCGTTCATAGTATTTTTTTTTTATTCAATTCCAGCCCGATCACATAGTCGATTATTGAAATACAGAGCAATTTATACACCCATCCCCAAAAAAAGTGTTTTTCTGCTGCCACGCTAGAGGGCGATCATCTTAAAGAAAAAAAATAAACGGCATTTTAACGTACAGACTTAACTACAGTCCGCAAACTAGGATTATTAAAAAATATTAAAAGCTAAATTTTTGGTGCTGGTTAAACTTTTTTTGTGAATTTTGATGTTTTTTCACGGCTTCTTCAATCAATAAAAGAAAAAATACGGAAAGAATCGCAATTATCCTAGTTTGCGGACCGTAGAAATATGTTCTGAATAAGTCGTGGAAATTTCAAAGAATTTCGTTGGATAGATTTTGGGCTATGGTGGCAGCCGATTTTCAACATGCAGTTTCGAGAAAAACGCATTTAAAAAGTAGAATGCGATTTTTAGCCATAAAACTTTAACTGAACATTAATCTGTTATGCCTAATCCATAAACCTCAGGTTTCTTCAAGGAATATAGCCTTGGCTTCAATTCTTGTCCTTTTAGCGAATACATTCGAATGTCATTCGGACCGATAAATACGAGCTTTATTACGGCGATCGACACAAATCTGGCATGTGGCTTATCACGTGTTTAACACTATAATTTCCGAACGACTTCGAATATCAAAAAATCACTTTGCCTATATGTTCTACACTATATCTAGATACAATTGGAGCCATAAAAAAAAATCGATTCCGCTGACCCGACACACAGGATGACCCCCTTAAGTTTCTAAAATTTGATTAATTTCTGCCAAGAATTAATTTTGAAGATCTGTAGTTTTTTTAAATTAACTAATTTTAATATTTTCCACTTGTTTCAAATTTGTCGCAATCAATTGTTAAATGCTGTCGAAAAAAATTAAGGCATCACGAAATAATATATGGTTTGAATTAGGAGGTAGTTTTTTAGTCGAAGTCTTAAAATGAAGGTTGCCTTGCAAGGTGTTTTCCCTTCTTTGGCTAAAAGTAAGTAAAAGTAAGTAAGGCAACGAGCTCAGAGAGATAATAGCCACAAAGAATTCACCGACCCAAAATATTGCGAAGTGGCTCTTGGAAGAAGCCAAAAGGTTAGGCCTAAAAATAGGAAAACGAGCAATGGGAAACGGTAGAGAAGTCATTACCAGGCTTAACGAATGAAGGAAAAATGAATGAATGAATGAATGAAAATAAAGGAATGAAGGAAGCCCTACATTTGTTCGAGGAATGGATCACGACACATGGAAGCTCATCCGAATGGAGGAAGGATGCAAAATTGTATAAGAAACTGGCCTTCACATGTATGAGTGAATCCTATTTCACATTCAGGAATAAATTTTATAAAACAATCTCCGGGGCAGCAATGGGCAACCCCCTCTCACCGCTGATATGTGAGATATTTATGGAGAACCTGGAGAATGAACTCAAGGAGGCTGGGGCACTAAACTAAACTAAAGAACTGAACTAAAGAAATGAACTACATCCTGGAAACATCCAAGAAAAACAGGTACAACAGGAACCTCATTGAAAATCGGATCAAAGAGAAACTACGCCACGGCTCAAGACAGCAACTTTCAACAATCTTCCAGGAGGTGAACGCAGAACTTAGGCAATGGATAACATTAACCTACTTGGGTCGGACGTAGAACATCAAAACGGGGCTACATAAACGTGGATTCCGGGTCACCTCGACAGCAGATGATTCCTACTTAGGACCCGGTTATAATCAGTCAAGGACAAAAAAGAGTGTACGGAGAAAAGCGGTATTTATAAGATTTCCTGCCCAGATTTCGACAAGATTTACGTAGGGCAAACAAAACACCAGTCCACACCAGGGTGTTAGAATGCATAAAGGAAGCCGAATGCGCTAAAAATAAGAATAATTCACACATAATAGGCATATAATAGAGCAGGGATACCATTTGTCGTTGCACAACGCCAATATTTTGAAGGAACTGGACGACGTTAGGATACTACATTCATACGAGAGTCTCCACATCTCGAAAATTTCTCTCGAAAAAAAGGCTAAACAGGGACATGGGCAACAATTTTTCCAGAAGAATGGAAGCTTAAGTAAGGTATTATTATTATTATTAATCACAGGAATAGCTATAAAAACCCAAATTGGGGAGGCAATTTTTTGGTCCCCGAAATTGGTATTTGTATAGATTAGATACTTTTAGGCTAACGAGAATTCACTTGCCAAGATTGGTCTGAACATCGAAGTCGATAATGATGCGGTGGAATCAAGCTTACCCTGCTTCTTTTGCCGCTTTTTCTCTGCATCAGTAAATCAGCCCAACCTCCTTCCTTATTCGATTTGATGTGAAATCCTGTGATTGTATTCGGTTTTTAGATTGAAAAAATCAGCCCTGAGAATAGTATTATTGAATTATCCGAATGCGACCTTTTGTCATTTTGTTCTTTGGGTGTCGCAAAGGACGTGTACTATATTTTGTGAGTGACGGGCACCTGGAAAATCTGTCGCTTGTTGGTCGGTACAGTTAAAAAGTTAGCCATAAAAGTCTCTTTCCGTATATAATTTTTGTGGATCATTTGATTGAAGGGGCGGGCTGGTGTCCTCGAGTTTGTCAATCACATGGTTGCACGCAGAGGAAAAAATGTCCAATCTTTCCCTTGATAGCAGAGGTCTCCCATGAACATCTTATGAAATCAATTTATGTACAGGGTGCGTACGGTGAGGACATACATATACATTTAGAAATTTCTAATTTCCTTAAGTGCGCCCGTTGATTCGTTCATAAGATTCGCCGTGACTTGGAAACGTGAGGTAGCGATGCAGAATCTGTTCCAAAACGCAAAAAACACGAGAAACGTTCTAGCAATGTCCGATCTGCGGAATATATTAAACAAGTGCAAGCGGCTATTGACGAGGACTCTTCAAAATCAATGAAGCCCTTGCGAGGGAACTTAATGTTTCTGATGGTTTTATCCGTCGAGTTGTCCACGAAGACCTCCGGTATAAATCCTACGTTATGCGCAGAAGACAGTCTATGCCGGAGCAAACACGAGAACAACGAGTTATCCTAGCAAAACGACTTCTAAACAAAATTAAACATCCTGGAGCGCCTGAGATGGTTTTTTTTTTCTGACGAACAAAATTTTGACCAAGGCCAAAAAGTCAATCGCAAGCTATGTTACAATCCTACAGAAGTTCCTGTTGTCATGCTCACGAAGCTTCCAGCCACAGTTATGGTTTTGGGTGTTGTGAGCAAGAAAGCATATGTCACGCCACCACCCTTCTTTTACTGAAGGACGTGAGTGAATTCTGCTGCATATATCGAGGTTCTAGAGACTGCAGTGAAACCTTGGTTTGATAATGTACGCGGTAACAGCCCATACATCTTTCAGCAAGAGCCGTGGTGCTTGGCTTGTTCTTCAGGTCAAAGATGATTGCATGGTGACCGCTGTAGCTATTGTGTTCATTGACGTTCACGACATAGCTACGGTTAGCCAATATGATGTCTAACTGCGCGAAAACCTCTAAGACACAACACCCTCCTTAATTCGTCAGTGCACTTTCCCATTCAGTGGCCCATGCATTAAAGCTGGTAGCTGTATCGTCGCCGTAAGTCGTCGTAAGGGTTATAATCGATATCTCTTGTATGTCGTGTAGCTTGAACTCTTCTGTTAAGACAGTCACGATTTCTGCCCTGGAAGTGTCCTCGTCTATGTTCTTGCATTTTATAAAATTTTCACGGCATAGCGGCACTTTTACGAGGTGAATTTCGACTTTGCTCTCTTCGGATTTTTTTAGCTCCAGCATTCAAGCTACTCTGGATCCTGCAGACAAGTCAAGGCTGATGGTAGGGATCAACTTGTTTATCCAACAAACCTTTTTTGGATTTTTTGAAGTTTGGATGTATCAACACTCTCTTCCGGCACTTGGTCATCAGGATCGCTTCAGTCTTTTCCTCCGCAAGCGCCAGTCCAGCGCTTTCTAATCGTCCCTTAACAGCGCTGTTTGCTTCACATGAGTATAACTCGGCTGTCATCGGCGTCACCCACCACCCTGGCCTCCTCCGGAACTGGAAGTTTAAGTACATCACTGTACATAGTGTTCCACAGTAGCAGATATGCCCTGCGGGCAGCTGCGGAGACAACGCACACCTGGGGCCAATCGTCGGTGTCATAACAGAGCCTCCGTTATCGCAAGTAGCTTTATATCAGTGAGATAACATACGTGAGGACATCTGTGGCGCGGCAGGATTCGCGGCATTCGAAATTTATTTCGGAAAATGTCATTTTTGAAAAAAGAGATCAATTACAAAAACTTCTGTCTACGACTGCGACTCCTAATTGATTGTTGATTTTAAAGGTGTATTCGTTGAGTTAATTAAATAATTAAATGATTAAGTGATGAATGTGGTGTTGTCTGCAACTAATAAAATGTGATTTTGCCTGCGATTGGTGGATGTAATTGATAAAGAGTTATATAAGTTCCCAAACATCAATCGTCAGCAGGGATTTGTGTATAAATCCCCAATTGGCCCAATTGAATACATTCCCCACGTCCAGGGTCACCACCACGCAATATTTTCCTACCCTTTTCGTGAATTCTATCTTCAGCCAAGCCTGTAACGAATTTGATGGCATCAATGGTTGGTCTGGTTTTATGAAGCCCATGCTGCCGATCTGATAAGCCTCCTTGGCCTTCAACAGCCAGCAGCAATCTAATGTCGATTACCTGCTCCAACATTTTTCCCGTAGTATTTAGGAGACATATAGCTCACATAGAAATTTACTAGCCTTAGGCAGCAATACCAGATTGTAAGCACTGAGGAAGGGAGCAACTGGCTCCCGAAATATCGAAATCTGTCCATAATCAAATACCATTTTGCTGTTTCATAGCAATACCAGATTCTGTCGCTTCTACGCTTCGAACAGCTCAGCGAACGTGTCCGGTATAGATTTGACGGCGAGTTCAAGGTCCGTATTCGGTATTCCGTCCTGGTCCGGGGCTTTCTTGTCACCCATTTTGTTGCAGATCTTCAACAGTTCATCTGTGGTTACTGCCGCAATTGCGTTCACATCTAGAAATCCCTTAAAGGTGTCAGCGCACTCTTTTGTTAGAGGAATGACCCCTGGACGATTTTCAACTATAGGGTAAGGTACGTGATTTTAGGAGATGATCGAACTCTGAATCATCTCGTCACAACTCTATAGGCGCTCCTCCACGAACAGAGTTTCTTAAAGCATTGCCTTTTGCTCCGTTGGATAGCCAGCTTGGCGTTTTTGGTGACTTTTTTGTATACGTACTCTTTTTGCACCCGATCAAAGACTGACCGGTTCACTATTGCCCATCCAGTGCTTTTGTTGACGAGCCTGATGTTATTCTATGTTTTAAGTATGCTGTTTCCCTACCGTGTGGCTTTCTTGTTAATTCAAAGATAATTGCCTGATGATCGCTGTAAGTATAGTCCTCGCTAATGTGCTGGGATATACAGCGCGTCAATGCAGGCCTAACAAATGGCTTACATTACCTTCATTGCTCAGAACTATATCTAACTGCGCAAAAGTCTCTAATAGACTTCGGCTCTTTTCGTTATTCTGCTTCCCCATTCGAGATCCCTGTCTATCACACCCATTTTCTCAGAAACGGTTACTCCTATTGATATGAGATTGGGTGGCAAGGTGAGAACTGTAAATCCTCTTGCATGCAAGGTATAACGTTCTCTGTTGAGTTTAAAGGAGGGGGGCGGTCCCTATACGTGCAAAAGGGGCGTGTCAAATTTTTTCCATTAATTATAGCCATGTGGGGTATCGAATGAAAGGTCTTGATTAATACTTTCCAAAGCTTTGGATTGTCAACTTTCCCTATTTCATTCCGCTCTCTAAAAGCGATTTGAAGGATTGATATTTGTGTTGTCTCGCTGCTATCATTTATTATCATTTCTTCAAGTGATGCTGTGCAAGGATAGTTCGTGATAGCCATGGTTTAGACCGGAAAATACAGTTAGTTACACAACTTAAAAGGCAGACGGTTCATTATCTGCAAGGATATCACCGCATAGTGTATCTGATTTCCTTTTGGGATTTGATGCTTCCTAAAGGTATCTAATTCTAACTGGTGTCATGAAGGCATAGTTTGCCAAACCAATGCTCAAGGGCACTCATCCTCTAGGTAGGTCACTGTGCCATTAGAGCCTTGTTTGACCAATCTGAAACCCAGTGGCTGGTAGGTGTGAGAATGAGCTGCTCAATTCTATATCTTGGGCCTAAGAATTCAGTATAGTTCTAATTTCTGCGCTAGTAACGTTTCATTACTTCAACACGGCCCTAATTTAGCAATCATACGTTCCCTAGTTACGCTCATAATTGCTACACTTGTTTCATTACGTTAAATGCAATGAAATCTTTCGAAGAAAGTCAACTCTGCGAATGTGACTAATTTGGCGTTTCTCACTATCTCAACTATTTAACTTATGTAGATTATGCAAAAGCGACTGTTTTTCACTAAAACAATTTCCGATCTTGACTCACAGCTTGCCGAACACTGCTTACAGTCATAAACCCAAACCCTGGGCACACTATCGTGCAAAAGATCGCGACTCTTTGGCGGTACAGTTTGCTCGTTAAAAGATCACTCATAAGCGCGAGCGCCTCTTAAAAGCCCAGGAAATTTTTCACCCAGTCGAACGTGTGAGAAAGTCGCGAAACGTTGCGTTAAACGTGCGTACGAAGTCAAGATTTTCCTCTGAAAGAATCTGTTTAACCCCTGTTCACCCCCCAAGTGATACAACAGGTGCATCAGGGATAATTCTCGATTTTCAACACCATCAACGCGATCAATTAATTATAAACCCTGCGGAGACAATTAACTGTGTCAAAAGTTTAGTGGGCTTCATCTAAGTTTACTGATCGTAGTTTTAGTAGTTTTTTTTCCGCATTTTCCTATAGTTCGTCGCGATATCGATCTTTTGATAGTACCGGGTCCGGGTGCGGTTTCGTCGCGATCGCGAGACTCGTATTCGAACGTTGCACGATCGATTCGGGATTCGTGCGGGCTTTCCTGTTTGGAAATAATTTGGTACCGTGCCAAAAACGAGATGCGGATTTCATCTATGTTTCTTTTATACAATTTATTTTCGCTTTCTTTTGGATTCTCTGCTACATTTTTCCTAAGCCCACCAAATTTTCCGTAATTATTGACGTAGTATAGAAAAGTTGCATTGGTGTACGTCTATGCGAGTTACGGGATGAAAAACGCGTATAGCGTTACGTTGACAATTATCGCAGAACTTAGATCAGTTTTTAGTTAAAATTCGAAAGAAACGTGTGATTGAGAGCGTTTTTTGGAAAGTGTTTTGATGATCTTGCAACGAAAGATCAATGCCAATCAAACGCGATTAGAACGAACGAAAACCATGAGTGAAATGAAAGAAAAAAATTATAAGAAGTTTAGGAAGATTAACGATGTAGAAATGTTAAAAGATTATCAACAATTTAAGATGCAATATAACGGTGATTATGTGAAGTGAAGAAATTTACTGAAGTCATCTCTAGTCATATTTACCATACATTTTTTGTTGCTAGTGATTGTGTTATAGTTGTGTAATTTAGTTTATGGTGCTTGTGATAAGGAGGAGTAAATCAATTGAAAGATGAGTAGCAATTCAGGCCATCGGATTCCGAGGAGTAATCAGGGCATTCTATATTATGATGTAAGCTGCTTTGGATTTAATTTTGTTACGTTATTATGTATAAGAAGCACTTATTGTCGCTTGTCAGTGACCTAAACTTAGTCGTATCCAAGCATTAGCCTAAGCCGAGATCTTTACAGCCGCCTTCTTGCTTTCCTAGATTTGGCCCTAATTATCATAGTATAACCATTCTCATGATCCTTCCATGATTTTTTCACCACCATTAATTCACAGTTGGATAATTAAAGGACCCTGAGTCTACTTTTCGAGGTTGAAGGTCTCACAGTCCACTGAAACCAATAGAGACAATCGAGCTTTTTTTGAAATTACTGAAAATGAATATCTTGAACATCAACCATGCAGCGAATTAATGTCATCTCAATTTCCACCCAAAAATATCCTTTCGGTCATTGAGAAACGCCATGCCTAGTCTGCGGAGCATAACACTAAGTAAACCTACGCAATCTCAGAGAACCAATCGAATAATATTCGCCTCAACATTACTTGAGACGTGCTGCAAAGGACAAGGTGGCTCGATTTTATATGTTCTGTTTTCACCGACTGTGGCATATGACACGTTGGATTTTCTATAGTTGGAGCTACGAATTAGTGATCGCCCTTGTAAGAAATGTCCGGCTTCTTGTTAGATCAATCTCCGTGACAATAATCTGCCCACAACAATAACAGTCTAGGGATTATGATTCATTTTCTGCGAGATGATCTCCAGGTATACACAACACACCTGCGAACGTTCAGTAGTTCTCCACTAGATGTTCGTGTTGACAGCTAGAAAACAGCGTACACTTTGAACAGTTTCTAGAGGTACTGAATGTATCTGTAAATGAAAGATTATTGGTATCATATATCAGGTTGTCCACAAAGTTTTCGCACAAATCAAAGACAGAATTCAGCAGATAAGTTTATAAAAACCTTTAATTATTTAATCTAATATATAATTGCCTCCATTAGATACGACTTCCCTCCATCTATCGGGCAACTTCAAAATCCCCCCTCTATAAAACTCTTCCCCCTTCCCCTCAAAGTACGTGCGAAGTGCACTTTGGAGGTCAGCTTCAGAAGTCATTTTTTTACCATCCAGAAAATGTTGGAGGGACCTGAACAAATGGTAATCAGAAGGAGCAAGGTCGGGACTATACGCAGGATGACTCAAAACTTCCCAGCCAAGCTCACTCAATTTTCGCTGAGTAGTTAAAGATGTATGCGGCCGGGCGTTATCATGATGAAAGACAATATTTCGCCTGTTGACCAATGCTGGTCGTTTCGAACGTAGCTGGGTGTTTAATCTGTCGAGCTGCTCGCAGTACTTATCGGCGGTAATGGTCTCGTTTGGTCCCAAAAGCTCGTAGTGTATGGGGCCACGAACGTCCCACCATATACTGAGCATTCGCTTCTGCTGATGAATAGACGGCTTTGCTACCGATGGACCCGGTTGATCTCGATGAGTGTAGGCTCGTTTCTTCGCTACGTTTTCGTACACAATCCATTTCTCATCGCCAGTTACCAATCGATTCAAAAAAGGGTCGTTTTCGTTCCGTAAAAGGTTAGCGGAGCAAATTCTCACTCTATCGGCCAGATTTCGCTCAGTCAGTTCGTGCGGTACCCACTTTGTGCTCTTCAAAACATATCCAAGACGCGTAATGGCTACTGCTACTCCTGATTTTGATACACCGAGATCCTCTGCAAGCACACGTGTCGAAAGAAAAGGATTCGCTTCCAGTTTGTTGCGCAGGATATCGTCGTCAATCGTATAGGGTCTTCCTGAGCGAGGTTCATCTTCAAGTGTCAGGTCTCCGCTGTAGAATTTTTCGAACCATTCGTAAACTGTCCTGCGCTTTACCTTTCCTTCACCGAATACCTTCGACAAATTTTCAATCGCCTTCGGCACTTTCGTCCCCATTTGAAACTCGTACAAAATGCAATGACGAAAATGTACTTTGTCGAATTCCATGTTTATCCTTGAATATCCTTCACAACACTGATCCTTCAAGGATAATTTACCATGCATTTTATAGTTAGGACTCTGACCTTTCCATTGGGATATCACATGTTGTACCTGCTGTTTTGGTTTGTCTGCTAATTGCTTTTTAATTGTCACATTAATATTTGTGCGAAAACTTTGTGGACAACCTGATATATTATTTTTAATAGCAAGAATACGACATTGATCCTGTGTTATATGTGTATACCCACATGGTCAGTTTGCCTGTGGCTGGGTTTGTGATCAGTAAAATTCGGATTTTAAGTGGGAAGTAATGTGAAGTTCCTTCTTCCTGATTAACGAGAACTATTTTTCCTTAACCGATTAAGATCTATAGAAACTCGAGTATCTGTCTTTCGAAGAACTTCCTACTTTGCATCTTTTAGCGATGTCCTTCCACACCCTTAAGCCGGTCTGTACTGAGCTCAGGATCATTATCTATACTGGCGGAAAGGAGACCCATTTATCATTTCTGTTGCAATAGAGAGTACGACACCCGGATTGAAGAGACAAGAGGAGACCGGTCGGTGATATGGGCACAACCAATCATATGACCGTATAGCTCTCCTTTTGGTGACTTGCGGTTCCATGATTTATATTGAATTTTTCCTTGATGTTCTTTCTCCCTGTCCAATACTGGCTATCGTTTCTTAGCTTTGGGAGTACATATTGCGGTGCCTGATTAAGTTTGCATCTAGGATAATTTTAATGTCCTTGGAAGTAGGGAGGATCGAATCCGATGCTGGTGGTGAATGTATCAAATTAGTCGAACCTTACTTTAGTTTGAAGTCGGAACATCAGTGTATTGCATCTTTCCCTCCCAATCGGAATTACTCGAACGTTTTTCTAAATACATGATTTTTTCAGTCAGGGAGTTCAGCTTCGAACACTTTTACTGATCGGAAGAGTCTAAATCGGCCGATGTACTGCTGCTTTGAAATAATATAACCCTTCTCAGTTCAGTCACTTGAAAAGGGGTGTATTGTATCCGTTTGCGATAGTTTCTCATTACAGGGAACAATTTAGTAGGAGAATGTGATGTTTGTGGTTGGGTTTCCGAAGTCCTCGTCTCTGTTTTTTTCGGTCGGTGGACAGCGTCCTAAATTTCGTGAACCAAAATAGCGTTCTATCTATTCTGGCTTTTTCCGATGATTGGTTGCCTTCAGTCTTGTGGCTGGCTTTTCCAAGTTTTCAAATTTTGATAAGAGTAGCGGCTTTCAATTCGTCGTGTAAAAGACATAACTACATTTTGTATCTAATTCGCTATATCCTATTGTCCTTCACTGATGGTAGGATTCATTTGAAGGCTCAACATTAGAAGAGATCGAGTAGCTTCTCCCGGGCTTCTGAAACACAGAATCGGCCGAATCAAAGCTTTATTAATTTTGTTTTGTGTGTAAATTTTTATTTTATAGTCTTTCAAGAACACTAGGCTGTTTCATTGTCATTCTGGAAAATGAGATAAGTTTTATAGGAGCTGGAAATTCAGACAGTATTTTATACAATGCCGAGTGATTTCCATGTCCATCCTGAACATGGTGGTTATCTCGGATATTACTCTTCATATGATTAGCCTAGGAAGCACTCGCCAACAGGTGGCTATTCGCCGCGTTGCTAACATCTACGGGAGTATGGGGCCAGGTTCTTGGCATTTTGCTGTCCAACCCGATATCGCTAAAAGTCCCGTGTCTAAATTCGGAACATTTTAATTTGTCCTGAAGCAGGCCTTATAATCCAGGACATGCACAATATCTCATCAAACCAAAGCCATGCGGTTGAACAGAAAAGATCGTGATGGAAAAAAAAACGACTCCGTACGCGTAGAGCTGAGTAAAATTTTGACCTAGACGCCGGCGAAGAAAGAGGCAGGAGGAATCCATGTTGGGTTGCAGTTTAGGTACAATACCTGTAGCTGACAATATTATGGGAACTACAACTACCCGCTCGAGCCGCCAAATTTCTTTGATTTCTCAAGCCAGTGGCTCATAGTTCACCTTCTTCTCTACGTATTTCCGTTCGATGTTGCTGTTATGAGGGATAGCAACATCAATGATATACGCGGAGCGACCCGTCTTGTCAACCTACAGGACGTCAAGCTTGTTATGTAGAGTATGGCGATCAGTCAGAACTTGCCGGTCACAATACATGCTGTAAGCAGAATTATCAAGTATTACTTGCGGCTCATATCGGTAAACCGGACATGTTCCCGTGATCAGCCCATGCTTGTATGCAAGGTTTTGATGGATAACCTTACATACAGCATTATGCCTGATAATGTATTGCACTCGTGCCATAACAGTACAGCCAGAAATGAGATGGTTCAACGTCTCCAACGCGGAACTACACATTCTACACTGGTGGTGTTTACCGTGCATTGCCTTCTACTTCCACTCATCGATCCGCTCTTGGTCGGGACTTCACCCCACTCAGAAGATTGAAAGATCGATCCTTGAGGTTAAGTGGAGTCAGCTCACAGTTTGCCTTACAGATAGCCGCATGCAAGGGACTCGCCTGCTCTTTGCTGTAAAAATAAGCGCGCAGCGAGTCGACTTGGCGATGATGTTGTGCCGCCACGTCAACCACGCCCCTACCTCAGATGTCACGAGGCAGGTTCATCCGCTCCACGGCAGAGTTTGGATGATATATTTGGAATTTGGACATAGTAGTCCGTATCCACCGCTGGACGGTTTCCAGATCGGTATTCGTCCACGGTAATATTCCGAATGCATAAGCCAGTGAAGGGATAGCGAATACATTCAACGCGCTTATTTTGTTCTTCCCCGAGAGATGCGATTTCATTACCAGCTTTACATGTCGCAGGAATTCGGACAGCAGAGCATCCTTCAGATAACCAACTCGAGCATGGGTTCCTTGCAGAATTCCTAGGTACTTGTAGAAGTCTGTCTAAGTCGTAGCTTCGATGTGGTCACCAATGCTATGTCCGGCATGTGGCTCGTGACGACCTTTGCGAATGGCTTAGAATCGGCACTTGTCTAATCCAAACTCCATCCGATTATCACGGTTGAACATGTCAACTATTCGCAACAGACCTCTAAGATGGTCGTCAGTAGCAGCATATTTAGCACGTAAACCATATTAAATCGCAAAACCATGCCCTCTAGCATCATTCAGTAGACATAGTAGCATCATTCAGTGCCATACAAAACCAAAGAGGACTCAACGAATCCTCCCGGAAGATGCCCCTCCATATACGGATGGGCTCTGAGGTATTAGCACCTTCAGATATACGCATTGATAAGGTGGTATGCCATCCTTCTATGACTGTCGCCAAAAACTATTAGTTTCGGATCTATGCGATACAAATTAGGACATCGATTAGCCAGGTATGCGGAACGCCTTGGCATAATGGATATAGTAAATAAAGAGGTTTCTTTGGTCTTCAGTTGCTTGCCCTACAACTACCGAGTCGATAATGAGTTGCTCTTTGCAACCTGATGACCCAACTCGGCAGCCCTTCTGCTCCTCGAACAGAATGTTTGTTGACCCTTCCACTAACAATGGACGTTATGAATTTTTAGAGGATTGGTAAGCAAGTAATCGGTCTTGTATTTGCGGGGTCGTGCACCGTGTCCTTCTTAGGGATAAGATAGGTAATCCTCGCAGTGAAGAAGGATTGAAATTCCTCCGGCCGACTCATGACCTGATTTATGCTGTGTGCCAACCGACTGTGATGCTGGTAAATTTCTAATACTAGAAATTCTGCACCCGATCCAGACCCCTCCAGTTCCTCGAGCTGTTTATGGCTCGTCGAACTTCCTCTTCGGTAGCATCCGCAAAATTCATGCCAGGTGTATTGGCATGACCGGTGACTTCGGCGATTTTATACTTAGTATGCTGGGCGAGTAACCCCCAAAGCCCATCCCAATACTCTTTCGCTTCCGTCAACGGAAACTGTACTATCTTGAATCTCGAAAGCGAATCTTCTGACCATGCAATCCCCCGAAGTTGTTGGAAATTCATAGAGCCTGGAATAACTAGTCTATGCAAAGGATCCATTTCTGAGAATTCTATACACATTCTTTGGAATTCGTCCCGAAGCTTAGCGGAAATCTTAGTTGGACGATGGAGAAGAGTGCTTCGGCGAGTACTGAAACTGTTACCTGCAGTGCGGCGTGATGTTGTTGATGCCGCCACCTCTGTCCCCATCAACTCTCGGTCACCAGTTTCCCCAATGACCTCAAATCGAACACGCTCCCTGATGATGGGCGGGATTGTGTCGCTGCGAGTAATAAAACGGTACTGGTCCGCGACTCGCTGTACAATCACGTGCTCGAATTGCGGGAAATGCTCGACGAATCTCTGGTGCAACAAGGCGCGGTAAGATGTTGTACCCACCCCCGCCGTTATTTCGTAGTAGGAACGGATGATGAAGAGGTTCATTTCTTCAGTCCATTTCATCCGCTGGCTACGCAAACCTGCTGAAGTGGCCGCCACAAGTTGTGGCGAAATAGCTGCAGCAGGCGGAGCTATGCTCCTGGCCGTCGTGGAGTCTAGACGTTGAACTGCCCCACGACTAGCGATTTCGACGCCATGCTGTCCATTACGGCAGCCCGACTCAGTCACCAAGTCAGACGACTCTCGCCGCTACCAGGTGTGGGGATAGCTTCCTCAGTGAGTGATCTGCAGGACTACAAAGTTGCTGCACTTTCCTCACCTACCCCCTGAGACGCTGCGGTGTCGTACAGCCATTCAGACTGAAGCTATCCCGCGTGTACATCATGAAGTCTAGTGTTGTCGTGAAGCAATACTTACGAGGTGCAGCTGGTCAATTTTCCTTCAGTCATCCCCCTATGCACTACATCATTCTGGCCCTATCAAGCGCAAATCATGGTCTTCTTTGGGTGGAGGTCCTGCTTCTTTCTCGGAGTGGCGTTTCTCTTAGAGCCACCTGTTCTTCTCAGAGTGTCAAATGGGCTTCGGCGGTCATCAAAATTTGCTTCCAAAAATCAGGTTCGGCGTCGATCTGTTAGAAACAAGAAATAAAAACCATGATTTCATCAGCCCTGGTGTTGCGCAAGGGTGGTTAGTCCAATCTCGTAAAAAAAGGTATTGTCAAAAAACGAAGTGCGATCAGGTTATTCTAGTGTTAAGCACGTGAAAAAGGGTATCCTTTTAAAACTGTTATAAAAAGAAAATTATACAACTGTTGACTTAAAATTTGGCAGGCTTCTTTATTGAGTCTTTAAGGATTTAGAATTTTGACAATTTGGCAAGCTTTTGAATATTGCATACTCGATTTTCGCTGCATTTTTTGTTGGGAAAAGTCCTAAATATTCCAAATGTAATATTTTTGTCTAATTTTAGTTTTGTGGAATCACTAAGTCATATGTATGAAAATTGAATAAAATCTTAACACTAGAGTAACTCCTTGTGGTCACGATTAACTATTGACTTAAGTAAATTTACTGACAATTACTCAAATTTAATCGTTAATAGTGATTGATTAATGACTAATCGATTGGTTAATATTGTAGAACAATAAGCGCAATGATGACCACATTGTCTCCTGCAGGGTACTGTAATCCTGTAGTGCACTGTTACGGTCTTGAATGAAGTGCTGTATCACTCTTCAAGGCCCTGATCCAATATGGATTGTTCGGCCAACTATTATTAATATTTGCTGGTTAGTATAATACAAACACTGCAAAAGGATATTCTATACTCTACTACGAAGACTTTGCCATTTTGTCAATTCAGTTGGAAGCTTTTTAAGGTTTTGTGTAAAACAAAGGCTTATTAGAATCGATTCGATGTTCGTCTGTCTGTGTGTCACCACCGATTTACTTGGAAACGGCTGAACCAAGTGTCATGAAACTTGGTCTGTGAATCCCTTTACATATAGCAAGTGACACCATTTTATATTGAGTTTGAGGGGGCGCTCCCTATATATGTGAAAGGAGGGTCTTATTTTTTTTTCACAGAAAATGGTCATGTGGTGCATCAAATGAGTCAAAAGGACTCAGATAGTAATTTTCGAAACTGATGATATTTTTGATACAGGGTGAAACATAGGGGAGTGAGGGCTCAAAATGTGTGCTCCAAAAAGTGTAACAGGGAAAAAGACTTCTAGTACATGATTGCTGTTCACTTGGCCACATGTGATTTATGTGGTTTAAATATTTGACTGGACTCCTATGTTTATTTTGCAATGCTCTCAAAACTCTGTTCCTAATGGAGTGATGTTCTCTAGGGAAGCGAAGAGGTACTTTACCGGAAAGAGCTGACATCCAATCAGTGACTTTATTCTTTTATAGTCTCCGTTCATCTATGCTCGTTGAAGAAACCATATTTTTGCCTTGAGATGTGTCACTCCTGATTATTATTATTATGCAGAAGCATCTCTCGTACTCGGAAGTGCAATATTTTTTTTATTATTATTTTGTAAGAAACTTTGAACACATAGCTTTTTGATGTAACCGTAGATGTGCTTAACCTTTACCTTTTCTCAAGGTTGTCGGATATATTATACTTTCTGCTTTGGAAATAGTATTTAATCCGACAGATCGTAACTTTCAAAATAATTTTGATTTCCTGCAATGGCTTTAAGGGGATTTCTAGTTGATTTTCTAAAATAATTTTTATTTGAGAAGATATTGAAATATTTTGACGCTCCAGAATAGAGACTAAGCGCTTGTCTGAGTGTTTTGTGTAGTATTCTTTATGGTCATCTAATATTCTGAGCAAAATTATAGCATGTCTTTTCGCATATATGAAAACACGCCTTACATCCACGTAGCGGATAGACAGTCGAGATAGCAGATATGAAAGATCAGCACTGAAGAAGGGGAAATGGTTCCCGAAATACTGTATATAGAGTAGAAAAATAAATTTTGCTTTCCTGAAATTTATCCGGTCGGAAATAAATCAAATTTGAAGTCTTCATATATGTGAAGATGCATTATGTGTTTAACCTTCCCCGTCGAGGTTGACCTTCGTTAACCAAACACGAATAACACGCTCTCGCGGCAGAGAGCGGATCGGGTTTAAAGTCTTAATGTGCATATACTATATTCTCGATAAAACTATAGTAGTCAGTACGAAAACGAGCACTAAGAGTTAAGTAGTCTGTGGATCAAGATGTAGTTCATTCTTCGAAATGACGTATAATTCTGGCAGACGATAAAAAATGAGCACGTTTCAAAAGAAACACGAGTTCGAACAGTGAATAAATTTTAATATTTAACTAACAGATAGCCCCGACTGGTATGACAAGGTACCCACTTGCAATTATTTCCCCTGAGTTCAGACTACAGCTAGTGATCGCTGTAGTTGCACTCACAGTTCTAATAGTACTTTGATCACTGATCACTGGAAATTCCTGCTTGCCTTGAAGCTTCCGACAAAGCAGATCAGACTACGGAAACGTTCACCTTGCCCTAGAAATCGTTCAAAAATTCGCAATACAATTTCGTACTTCGGACATTTCACACTTTTACTTTTTTTCCCTGGTGCGATCAACGACATTGTCGAGAGAAATAATGATCTTCCGTCATACATGAAAAAGCGAAACATCGATGTATGAACGGCAGATTTAAAAGATCGAGGCTGAACATGAACCACATGTTACTGCCTGGCCTGGAAACAATTTGTTTATAGAGAGATGGCCGGCATTTGTTGAAAATTGTATTTTCCACAGGGAAAATTTGCAATTTTCATTAATTTATGTTTGTTTAGCGCGTGAGATGTGATCTTCACCCAGTTCGTCTGTGATCTCGTTACTAATTATTCCTGGATTTGAAATCGTGCTGGAACACGTTGGAATCCCAACTTCTCAAAGTTCCGGAGATGATGCTAAATCTATTTTTAGCAGGACTACTTGTTTCGTATTGATCTTATGAGTGGTTTTTGTTCAGCTTCATATCGGTTCATTGAAGGCTATTCGAAACCACACGAGCTTATCGAGATGTACTAAAGTAAAACTCCATCACTCTTTCTTGCTTATACGAGCCCCATATAGTCTCGGACTAGTTCGATCACAAAAAATGCAAAGTGTAATTAGAGCTGGTTAGAAATTATTTGTAAATTTCATTGCGTAACGATAAGCTGATTCAAGACCTTGACAAGCGTATTTTGTAGAAAAAATTAGCAAGTAATTCATAGGCAAGGCCCAAATAATATCCGGTCCATCTCTGCCTAAATTGGTAACGGTCAAGCCCCGAAGTAAGACCTCAAAATTTATCTGACAAAATCACTTGGCGGGAAGACAGCAAATACAAGTTATTCATCCGCATCTGATTCATTCAATATTGACTCATCAACAAAAAAAGGTGAATTTATTAGATCTTAAATGCTCATGCCAATAGTACACATGATGCATTTTTTTCTTCTATATTTTTTTGCCATCGACGTGACATTTTCCACAAATGAAAATACAATGACAATTAAATTACTTTCCCAAGCAAACATTCTTTCTAAATTTGTGCGAGCTGACTAACAAACTCAAAAGAACATTGAATATAAAATCTATTTTTCTTTTTTATTTTCCAAGGATCTCCGACCTCCCACCTGAAAAATTAGTAAAATAACCAAATTTTTCGTCAATATTTTGACTCCCTACCTCATTTTAAATATATTTTTTGAATAAAAAAAATATAAATTCGTATAAATATTTTAACAAGACATTTAGTTTGGTCATGTGCAGGTAATTTAGATATTCAAGATCATCATGATGCATCTTTTGGCAAGATGACATCAAAATTTGATTAAATTGGAGGAAGTAAATAATTTTGGCAAAAAGTCAATACAGTCAATGGATTCAGAAAGCTTAAAATTGCTAATAAATTTCCATGCGATTAAAATGCTTGTAAAACTATGATAATTATCATAGCTAATTTGGAGAAATATTTTAATTTAAATTTTATCTTTTTTTGGTTGACTTGGTTGACCTTTTAGAAATTTTGGAAAAGGGAAAATTAATCAATGATAATTAATTTAAATTTCGGCTAGTTTGAATACTTTGAATCGATTTGCATGAATATAAAATGTCGATTCAAAAGTCTATACATACATAAAGCAACAATAATAGTACGGCGGACCTTAAGTTTGATTCATCAAGTAATCAACCAAAAAGTGAACGGTGTAAATATGCGCAACTCTAATGAGTCCTAGAACACGAAAAGAAATATATGTGGAGCAAAATAGCCTACTGTCTCTCTTCTCGTCCAAATGGAACGGAGTCTGATCACACTTTATGGCTTAAGTTCATAAAGCAGGATCACATAGCGGCAATCTCAATAATTAATGAATATTGAAACGGCCCTCCAGTACCGTCCAACAGACGAAAAGGAAAACATGAAAAAAGGCCAAAACAAAGAATAAAGAAGAAACTAGCGAATGACGAGATGCTAGAAATCTCTGTAAACGAGGCGTTGTGCTACATGGAAGAAGAGTTTCTTAAGAGGTAACAAGGTTTATCTGAGTAGAAAAAAGAGGTTCGTCAATATAAGAAATTAGTCTCCCCGTGCATGAGCAAAAGTTATTTTACTTCAAGACAACCTCAGGGATCCTAATCCCCTTTCTTTCCTACTCAACGAAACATTCATGGGTATAGTTGAAGAGAAGATGAAATAATAATTCATTTCTTCTGGTTAAGATACGTAGGTGATGTCCATACCGTCGTTAACAGGCAAACCCCAAACTCCACTTTCGTAGGTTTCAATAATATCGCCGAAAAATCGAATCGAATTACAAGATTACACAGAGTATGAGGGACACGGACGTTGGAAGTCTAGCAATCTTCAGGGTACCTGAAGGAGAAATGTTAAATAGTGACCTTGGGAGCACTCCGTCAACCTAATTAAAATTTATTGAATTAACCATCAATGCATAGCACAGTACAACTATTATGCCCTTTAGCCTCGGGCGGAATCTTGTATTCAGAATCCTGTCAGAAACGGGCTCGCAGGTCAAGAAAATGTACCTTGTGGAAGCTGTCAAAAACAACCTGGTGCATGATTCGGCTCTGTTACCACTTGGTTTTCAATAGTAGAAAAGCACATTGTTCCAAGAGAGACAGGAGTACTCTCCGGAATATCGAACTTATATCGTTGGAATTCTGGTTCGAATTGAAAAAAGTCAGGATTCTATACCGATTGGTCAAGGAGCGTGCACACATTCCAGAAACCAATCTTAGTCCATTTTTGATAGGAGAAGGTTCTGTGAATGAACGCAGTTTCAGGATAAAAATGTGACCTATGCTTTCTAAGGCAGGTGTTACCGAAAACTTGAAGTTTATAAATAGCAGAAGCGATCACTTTTCATATGTTGCTTCCACATAGCATCGGAAAGAGTACATTGACGACAAACACCTCAACTTGATGTTGGTGTTGAGGTAACTGCATTTCCAGATTTTAGAAAAAAAAGCGAAAGAGGATCTAGCCCTATTAATGTGTTTAGTAACAATGAGTTTGGTGCCATGGTCGGCAGAAACATCATTTCCTATTCTAACAGTGAACATTCTCAGGTTCTTTGGAGTCAATGGGTATTAATTTTTCCGGAAGATTCCGCAGAAAAAAGCAGTAACTGGCTGTCAATATTCGTAGACTGAAAAAATAAATAGGATAGTCCCGCCGACGGCTATTAACGGCGGAATCTACTTTTACTAATTATCAGCCGTAGCCTACACAATGACGAAATCTATGAGCGATACCATGACCGTCCGGTTGTGGATAAAATCCGGCTCAATAGGTTACGGTGGGCGGGTCACTTAATCCGTATGGATGAAGATGATCCCACCCGGAAAGTCTATAAGGGCAATATCTATGGTAGGAAAAGAAGACGAGGCAGACCCTGCCTAAGATGGAGCGATGGCGTGGGCCAGGACGCCAGACAGCTTTTAGGGATATCGAATTGGTGGACCTCGGCGCAAAACCGGGATGTCTGGAGTTCCTTATTAAGGCAGGCCTAGATCGGATACCGGTTGTTGCGCCGTTGATGATGATGATGACTAAAGATGGCAAAGGTTCACCCTGTGCGCTAAGTCAAGGATTTGGTTCGCCTGCAACAAGACCCGATCGCGAGAGTTTTTGGGAAAAGCGTGCAATGCGCATGGACTGTAGAGGATCATACCGTTTTAAATCGCATTATCGAAATTGGAGACAAGGGAAATAGTCTCTCACACATACGATTGCTCAGTTATAGCTAGAGCCAGGCTGCGGACGCTAAGTAAACAATTTTTTCAGGATCTCAAAAAGGCCTCTAGTTGCAGGGTGGAAAATTCGCTATCATTCGAGGATGCTAGGGGTTGACTCTGAAGGCCTGTCATAGTCTCAGGAGCTTATAGTATTAAAACGGCGCACCACAGCGCTAATTGGATTCCTCGGAGCGACCACTAAGCTACCTGCCCTAGGAAACCTGAAAGTTTTTATTTTTAAGGTATGACTTCACTTAGTCAAAAATAGCTAGCAATAACATTTTCTAGATATACAAACTGTTCATCAGCCTCCATATTTTGCTCGTTAATGCAAATAGGAAGAGTGCAATAATCCGTTGAACCAAACATTGGTTTTGTTGGTATTTGTTCTTTACTTTGCTGGTCTCTTTTTCCAAATTCAGAACTATTTAGCTAAGATTCGCGACTCAGCCAGAGTAAACAGATTGCAGAGTAGCAGATAGGAGATTACTTCATGAAAGACGACATAGCCCTTTGAAGCACCGATCATCCTTTAACCAAAGCAGTTTGTACAGTATCACTAATGAAATGCTGTTTTCCGCATCCTGAACATCAAATGTTTTCGCAAATTCACCTCGATGCAACACATGGCTCTTTACGTTTTAAGTTTCTTCAGAACGCACGTCCTGTGCAAGGCCCTCCAGGTATTGTCCCTGTTGATGTTGCCAAACGCTTTGTCGGAATTTATTTAGGATAGGCGAAGCGGTGATCTGAACTTCGTACATTGCGCTCTAATGATGCGAAGGATGTTAATGTGGTCATTGTAGCAGGATTTACAACGGAAACCAGCCTCTTTATTGTCGTTCGCGTTTTCGAGGTATTCTTTGTTGCATTCAAAGATAATTTTAGGTAATGCGGTGACATGAGCCACCTAGGATCCCTTCCAATTTTGGCATCTAGGGCGAGTGTTGTTTTTCCGAATCTGGATGATCATCCCCTTCTTCCACTCGCTAGGAAAGATCTCATATTCCTAGTATTTGCGGATGAATGGAGGAATCAACTCGGCAGAGTTTTGTGGATGTTATGCGATTGAGAATCGTGGTAAAGTGTTCCTTCTTTCTTTTATCATGGATGAGAAGTCTACCGTTAGCGTCAGTCAAAATGGAAATTGTTTGAGGCTGCTTCTAACTCGCTGACTAGCGTAATAATAAATTTCCTTTTGTTACGGCATCCGTTTGGCTGCACTTCCCTAGTTTCTCGCAACACCGAAATTGTACCGCGTCCTGTTCGTCGCACTCGCAGCGACACTCATTGCTCCACTTCCAACTTTCAGCAAACCATTAGATTTCATGACTTCCTCAAAGTGCCCTTCTGAAAATGGTGAGAAAGGCGGTTCCCTTTTTGCCGAACGAGTGCTGGATCACGAAAACAAACTGTGTTATATTATATTTGCGGGCCGGGGCTCTTCATCCTTGCCAATAATGTGGACGTAATACCCAAGCAAAGGCAAGCACCTATCAAGTGATGATCTTACGCACATCTAGAAAATGCTCCTAGATTTAGTGCTGATCACAGTGTGATCCATCTGCTTTATAGCAAGCTCTGTGCTCGAATAATATCAAGACAGAAAAATCTCACCGTTTAACATTGTCATTGGGGTCTTCAAGATCATGTTTCTCCATCATATGCCCGAGCAAAATATTATTAGACGCCATCATTGCCTTCAGAGCACTCATGACGATCGCATTGCTACCGTAAGTCTCTCATGAGCAGCGTTAAGTCCCTCATAGAAAATCCCCTTCTCTTTTCTATCGGAAGTGTCGTTTAGTGCGTAACACTGTACTATTTTTCATTCTGGATCGGGATCTCGCAGTCAATATTCTGTCTAGTACTGGTTCCTAGGACATACGGGAATTACGTTCATTCCGGACAAGATTTCCAGAGTACAATAGTACAGTACCGCAACAGGGTGAGGAGTGCTCCTTAGAATAATTCCAATAACTTACCTCGCCTGAGAAGAATTTTCAGCCTGCACTGTTGGAATTCCCAGTAAATGAGCACTCTGATCAACCTCGACATCGCTGTCGAGAAGTGCTCTTACATCCCGTCACTAACCGTTGACGAAAGTAAAAAATAAAGTCGTAGCTGTAAAAAAGTAGTCCGCCTTCGTAGCATGGTATTCGTTTGCTATATATCTTTTTAAGTGGCTTTTTACGAAAAGTTTGGCATACCATAAGTTGATGCTCAACACTCATCCAGCAGGAGAATCACTACTTAGCGTGGCATCAACTCTCCACCTTAACAATAAGAACCATTTGCCTGAGTGAAATTGACTCCACCTCGACCCTGAAATGCCTAGTTGTTTCACGGTCACATATTGACTCTTCCTTCCTCCTCTTCTCAACAAGCTTTGTATCGTCTATAGTGCAGTCTGATCACAGCCTGGGTGAGCGCGAACTCGCGAGAAGGTAACCTAATTTTATAACTCAAGGTGTTGTTCGATACTACTGGTGCCTTCTGTGGGTGTCGAATTTTACCTTCCCATTATTATTTATTATTTTTGCGCCTAATAAGGAAGTGCTATGATCTGTTTCCACTCCATCCTGAAAAAAATATTTGTAATAATCCACGGCTTGAGCGGGATGCTTCAGATGTCGCAGAAGAATTGGCCTGGCAAGTTTAATTTTGTGAGCGTTTTTTTTGTTTATTTATTCACTTCACCGCTATACAATTTTATTTGGTGCACTTTCAAACTTTTTCTCTAATTTGCTAACATTATAAGATTCAAATTTTTTTTTCCGATTTCCTAACGCTCGTCTAATAAATGAGGTGCTTTCTCCCGTTTACGATTTGGGAAATTGCGCTAGAAATATGTGATCGTCGTGAAACAAATTATAGTTACTAGGCATTCTTTTGGGATTTTCCCTTGGGAACGGGTCGTGCACCCCCTCTATTCCTGAGCAATCGCTCCCATGGCTACGATCGGTTGTGAACGGGATTGTATGATTCGTTGGCTGTTTTCGTTGATAAGTGGATGATGGCGGGAGATCGCTGGGGGGAGTGGATATTTGATGGGCGGGGGAGGAGGTTGATACAGATCAATAAGTTGAGATCTGTCCGTTTCGTTGCGGGTCTACGCAAGGTTAAGTCGCTATTTTCTTTTGTTTCCAATTTCATATTCCTTCAAATACATAATCTCTCGCAGTTTCCTTTGTCCATGGACACGAAGTTTGCGTTTCGGGGAAAATCTCTCTTCCGATAGCTTCATCTAATGAAGGAATGTCATATCTTTTAATAGTGGTTATACGACCGTGATTTCGTCAAAAGGTCAGCGATTGGGCGTCCTTTAATATTCATGCTACATCGCTGATATACGGAGAGATTTTGTTAGCCAATCTTCAAAATTTGAGCATGGATCAAAGAAGAAGAGTGGACGACACTGGTGCAGGGAGCAGATAACTCGGCAAATACAGGATTTGTGATTTCTGACAAATAATTTTAGCCAATAAAGGGAAACTTTCCTAGATCTGTTTTTTTTGTTTCATACTAAAGATTCTACTCTATTTCCGGATTCATAGTATTTCGGGAATTAGCTGTTCCCTTTGTCATTGTGAGATTTCGGCACCATCACCTAGGAAATGAGAAATCTTCTTTGATTCACATCCAGATTATGCTCATACTTTGATGTAAGGCGATAACTAGGAACGAAAATTAATAGACAAGGAGTAGTGTAACTACAAGCCACCTTTAAGCTTTGTACTGAAGAAGGGGGTATGCTGTTCCCGAAATATATATATACGTTAAAAGCATGAAAATGTAGTTTAATTAATTTTAGGCTGAACTACAAGTAGCAGACGCAAATCTAAACAAATTTATAATGTCGTCATTTTGAATACAGTGATTTAGTTGAACTAGCGTCCCTGCCTTGAGGAACACATGATTTATTAGGCGCAAGTAACTCCTTTACTGGCCGTTCCAACGGGCACATGAGTCTCATTTTTATGTGACCTCTTCACTGCCACTTTTGCCTTCAGATCGTCTATGCTAACAGGAGTGACAGATTTCTTTAGTCTATGTTGAGTGCTAGTTTGTTTTATGGCTTATGTTCTGACTTAATGTTATCAGTGTATACTTGCCTAGAAAGTCTCCTCAATTAGAAGACGGAGTCTATCAAATTTGCCACTAAACTTGTTTAAGGAACCTCAGAGAAAAATTCCAAACTTGTGTTGCGAAAGTGCTCATTACACTGCTCATCATATGAACAGGAACTTATTACCGCAAATTCTGTTCCAAATTGTATCAAACAATTCAGAGTAATTTTGTACAATGCCTTTTAAAGTGTATCATGCTGATCAATTAGTGTTATTGCCTATAAATTACATTAATAGGTTCAGGGGACTGTCATTCTCCAAAGCGTGTCTCATAATGGAGTTGTCGTGTTCTCCTAAAAATAGATAGGTCACAAGTTGCGCAGAGTAAACAGCACAGAAAACCATCAACGCAAATTTGAAGACTCTACAATTGTTGAATGATCTAAACATGACACATTTCGTTTATCTCTTATAGCCATTTAGAGAACAATGCAATTAAATATAATACACTTAAATGCACAATAAAGCCATGATACTTTCCAGTTTCCATCAGCTAAGAAGCTTGGTGTGTTTGCCGCCCCATTTATGTGTTAAAACTCTGCATTTAAACTAGACAATTCCAAGTGTCTTTTGAGCTAAGATGTCTTATCATTCATTCAAATATTTAACGAAAACACACTTTTAACGCTGATAACAATGGTGAAGAACAAAAAGACAAACAAAACGAATGAGTACATTGTACTCCTTATCAGCTTTCTGCAGCTTATGATGCCGGAAAACTTGTGAATTTGACCTGTCCTACACTAAAATTAATTTCTTGTCAGATGACTTGAGTGGAGCTGAAAAGTTTCAACTAACGAAAACTCGGGGGAAACAAAATGGGGAGAATAAATTGTGTCTATTTTGAAATATCAAGGAATTTCCTGTGAGAAAATTATTTTTAAATCATCTCTTTCCTAAGAACATCGCCCACATTTTTAGATCCGAAAAATACGAGTGTTTTCTTCGTATGAAGATATAGATAGCTTTTATGTTTACCCAATTTTCAGTCTTTTTTTCTCGCTGAGAGTGGCGGCCAGACATGTGCAACATGAATATATTTTTGAATTCAAACAAATATAATATTTTTCGGTCACATGCAATTTAAAATGCAGCTGATGAAAAAATTCGGGTTGCATGGCATACCCAATGATTCTTTTAATTCATCCTATTTTTATCTTTTAGAAATGAAGTGTTCAACAGCGGAGGTATTCGATGCTTTATGAGATATTCCTTGGGGTTCAAATTCTTTTCACAAATTTATCGTTGACCGCCGATCAGTTTTTATCGACGAACTACTTTGCTGTAATACACTAACACAGGTTTGACAGTTTATGAGAAAAAATCTTAACAGGGCACAGGATTTGGCTGAAATTAGTTGCAAAATTTAGGCTAGGAGTGGTCCACCATATCTTGCGTATTGGATCCATTTATCCAGTATTTAGTTCGTCTACTTTATTTGGTACGCCCACATAACGCCACAAGTCTAATAGTTTTTATCAAACCTTGGTTGCTAGTATCCCTTTCTTTGAGTCAACTCGATCCTATCATCTGATGCTTTAACTGCCGAATTGACACATAGTCCTACTATCCCCGTCAATGATATTCTCAAATCATTTCTTCGGTTCGTCTGGTGCATCACTCTTTTGACTTTTATGTTTCAGTTTTGTTTTAATACAATGGATCACTAGGGTCTGAGGGGTCAGAGGTTTTGCCTTTCCCACCTCACACATTGTTTTAAACAAGTTAAAGGTCGAAACTATCTTCTCTACCTCCGAAGACGTAGATCGCAAATGTGTGCCATTTATCAGGATGCTAGAGTTGCTCTCTGTCTGGATAACGTCGACAACTCCCAATGCAAGCTCGCGGCTGCCCATTACAAATCAGAGAGACCATTGCAGCTCTGTTGCTAACTGAGCCAGCTGCTGCTCACTACAAACTCTTTCCAAGTTGTTCTACTACTTAAAGCAGCATAGAACGGTCTTGTCACCCTGTATGATCGTTCAAATATTGTGTCAATGGCGCAGTTAGGTGCCTCACTAATGTCTTTAATGATCTTGGATGAACACAAAAAACGTGGTTGAGATGATTACATGAAGCGAGCTCGTCCGCGTCTGAGCTCCAAATAGTTTTCGTGCTCGTCGTAGTCAATGGCATGGAAACTAAGGAATCAAATATCACCCTTTCCCCTCTGCTGGGGGAACAGAAGTCACGTGAAGCAACTGATACCCATGCGGCCCAACTATACATAGGAAGCCGAAGATCTGTTCGCTCCAGCGTAATTTACAGAAATTCAAGTTAAGGACCAATTTTGTTATGTCATCCACAGCTTTGGTAAGTGCGTCCTTAGTAATCAGGCCTAGAGCGTCTCCATGGCCATAGGTCATGGCTAGAATTCGTATCGTAATAATCCACTGCCATTCAATACTTGGGCACTTAAGCTCGTCCACAGGAATACGGGGCTATCCTTGGTTTTTCTGGGTGCTGAATCACAATTGACGACAAATTTTTCTGAGGTTGAAAATTAACTGCCTCCAAACTACTAAGAAATTCCCGGTTCACGGGGTTCGTATTGACGGTGTTGCAAGAGATTTATGGCAAGCAGGGATTTCCTCGAAGGATTTCATTTCCTGATCGTTTGGTATCTCAACCGGCATGGGACTCAAAAATCCGTGATACTGGACTGCACCTATTCGGACTACGCCGTGTCGTCTCCAGAATGGATAGGTAAATATGTACTAATGCCCATTTCATCGAGGGTGTTTTCTTTTCCGTGACCAGTACGAACTGCGCAGACTTCATATTTGGAATTTCTTTGCCCCATTTAGTGCTGGTTTGGCTGTAGTGAGACCACTTCCCCGTTTGATGAATGGCCTGACGGCCACCGTTCATAAAAGTCATGTTAGGTGCGATTCACCTGCGGGAGAACGCTGATTCATCATTGAACTAAGAAATGAGCAGGAGTCAGAGCTTCAACGTAAGCTGGATTGCTGGAGAGCGGAACAAACGGTTTGAGTTTCAGACATGCTTCGATCTAGCAGGGTATCATAGTAAATTCTTCAAAGATTGTTCCAAAATCTTTGCTTCATCGAATACGCATTTTAAGTGGCGTTTTGCTGATTTCACGGATGCTTCCCAAGCACTTCTTCATGGAGTATAGGCTATTCATTGCAGGTTTATTGCGTCTGTAAAACTAGGCAGAAGTATTTCGGAAAATGCTGTGTTGAGCCATGCAAATATTGGATTTTCTTTTTCTTATTTCAGTGAGGCGTCGTTTGTGTTTATCTCATGGAATGTGCAGACCCTGCGCTACTTAGAAATTCCCGAAATCCTTTGAAATGGTCTGAGCTCCTTTCTGCCATCGGCAGCTCTTTTGTGAGTTTTTGAATGCCTGTATTATGAGAAATTTTTTTTCCATCCATATCATGACCGAGCAAAGCTCATTCTTCGTTTTCTACTTCTGCTTCGTTGAGATTTTATTATCTTTCAGCTACTGTTTTGATTTTCCTTTTATCTTTGTCGGCATTTTTTTAAGTCTTCTTCGCTACTTTCCCATAATCAGGATGCTTCTGATTTCGTCCCTTAACTATGAACCCTTGATATGCTTTCAAACTTTCGAATGCTGAGTTTGCTTTCCATAGCTGCTGGAAGTCAGGCGACGCGAAGACCAAAATTTCGCTCTCTGCGATAGTATTTGCGAAGTAGGTTAAATCGATCACCATGTCATCTAGGATTAGATTGTCTATTATCATTGCGATAACATATATGTATCTAATTATAATTTTGACTGACCAGACAAACGAAACTGTGGGAGCAGGAATTAGTTGTCCTTTGCAGGCATCAATCAATCAATCAATTGTGGCCACACCGTTGATAATGGATGACAGAAGCTTGATGATTCTCAAGCGGAAACAGTGTTTGAGGATAAACCACATGGATAAATGAGTGGTACAACCTCTTTAAATGATAGCCGCTCATCAGCGAAGAATGTGGCAAGTAGTAGGACCACAGTGAAATGGGGTTCCTACTGGTTTATCCGACTTTATCTGAAAATGTGTCCCCAGGAAGTTTGTGTCGAAGTTGACCACAAACAATTGGATATCGTACAGGAGATTCTGTGAACAATGATGTCTATTAATAACTGGTAATGATTCCCGGTTTTACTCAAAAGCTAACCCAGAAAGTCCTTATTCATAAAATGGAAGCGTGCTATATTACTTATATTAAACGTGCTATATTGCCGAAAAGGCAAGACAGTTCTGCTTTAATATCAAAGTCACGGTGATCGTCTTTTATTGCTCCAATAATGAGTATCATCATCATCAACGGCGCAATAGCCGGTGTCCGGTCTAGGCCTGCCTTAATAAGGAACTTCAGACATCCCGGTTTTGCGCCGAGGTCCATCAATTCGATATCCCTAAAAGCTGTCTGGCGTCCTGACCTACGCCATCGCTCCATCTCAGACAGGGTCTGCCTCGTCTTCTTTTTCTACCATAGATATTGCCCTTATAGACTTTCCGGGTGGGATCATCCTCATCCATACGGATTAAGTGACCCGTCCACCGTAACGTATTGAGCCGGATTTTATCCACAACTGGGCGGTCATGGTACCGCTCATAGATTTCGTCGTTATATAGGCTATGGAATCGTCCATCCTCATATAGGGCGCCAAAAATTCTTCGGAGGATTCTCCTCTCGAACGCGGCCAAGAGTTCGCAATTCTTCTTGCTAAGAACCCAAGTTTCCGAGGAATACATGAGCACTGGCAAGATCATAGTCTTGTTCAGTAAGAGCTGTGACCCTATGGTGAGACGTTTCGAGCGGAACAGTCTTTGTAAGCTGAAATAGGCTCTGTTGGCTGACAACAACCGTGCGCGGATTTCATCATCGTAGCTGTTATCGGTTGTGATTTTCGACCCTAGATAGGAGAAATTATCAACGGTCTCAAAGTTGTATTCTCCTATCCTTATTCTTCTTCGTGTTTGACCAGTGCGGTTTGATGTTGTTGGTTGATTCGTCTTCGGTGCTGACGTTGCCTCCATATATTTTGTCTTGCCTTCATTGATGTGCAGCCCAAGATCTCGCGCCAATCATCGCCTGCTCGATCTGGATGAAGGAAGTTTGTACGTCTCGGGTCGTTCTTCCCATGATGTCGATATCGTCAGCATAGGCCAGTAGTGGAGTGGACTTGAAGAGGATCGTACCTCTTGCATTTGCCTCAGCATTACGGATCACTGTCTCGACGGCCAGGTTAAAGAGGACGCATGATAGGGCATCCCCTTGTCGTAGACCGTTGCTGATGTCGAATGGTCGTCTTGAGAGTGATCCTGCTGCTTTTATCTGGCTTCGCACATTGGTCAGGGTCAGCCTAGTCAGTCTTATTAATTTCGTCGGGATACCGAATTCTCTCATGGCCGTGTACAGTTTTACCCTGGCTATGCTATCATAGGCGGCTTTAAAGTCGATGAACAGATGGTGTAGCTGTTGTCCATATTCCAACAGTTTTTCCAACGCTTGCCGCAGAGAGAAAATCTGATCTGTTGCTGATTTGCCTGGAATGAAGCCTCTTTGGTATGGGCCAATGATGTTCTGGGCGTATCTTATATATATGGTACTCAGCAACCTCTATAATTGCTGCACTGTGTGATATCTCCCTTTTTATGTATGAGACAGATAATGCCTCGTTGCCAATCGGCAGGCATTGATTCGCTGTCCCATACCTTAAGCACAAGTTGATGAACCACTTCGTGTAACTGGTCGCCTCCATATCCGTCTGCTTCTCCGCTCGACGGAGTTCGTGATAAGTCTCTGCGCGTACCCGCGTTCTTTGAGAATGCAACATTACTCGGTATGCGGCATTCTTCCGGTCCGTTGCTAGCTTACATTCATCGTCAAACCAGCCGTTCCGACTCCTTTTGCGGCTGGGGCCAAGTATGTTTGTGGCCGTATCCATGATAACGTTCTTCAGATGATTGTGAAGGTCGTTTTCTTTTAAATCGTATAAATGTAGGCACTATTGGTTCGTTATACGTATTATTCCTAGTGGTGTGGAAAGGTAGTGAACTTTTCCCATTCGGCCTCAACATGTAGGTCTCTCGTAGAAAACCTAATAGCCGTCCACTCCAGTCGGGTCTATTAGGTCGAGGAATGATAATATCTTTAATTGTTTTAGAAGATACATATGTATCACTTTTGAGGGATAAGTGGAGGAAGGTGTATGGTAAGCACTTGAGGTGGTTTCTTAACGCTTTATTTTCAAACCCTCGTACTAACAGGTTGATTATACTTAATTTGCTATCACACTTATGTGTGATGTTAAATAGGCTTAACATACTGGGGTCGGTCGGCTAGCTGAGTTCCGTAATCATTGGCACAGCGGTTCTCCTCCCATTGTTTCAATGAGCTTTGTCTGTACTGGGCTCTAGCCCAACAAGGATCGTCATCACTCCCCGATGATGATAACAGGCTTAAAGTGAGGAGGTGTCGATTCGTTATAGGTGGAGCCTCAGGTCGAATCTCGATCTTTACTGAGCGAAGCACTTGATGCCCGATTTCAGTACTTGATGCTGAGATGGTGTGGGAGTCCATATTATAACCAATTTTTCAAGCGGTAGTGTCGCGATCAAGGCCGAAACCACGTGCCTTACCTCCGAAAACATGGATCGTAAATGCACGTGGTCGGTCAGAATGTTGCAGTTGTCGCCTGTCTGGATAATGCCGATACTTCGCATTTCAAGCTGACACCGCTGTCCATTACAAGTCAGGGAGGCCATTGCAACCCCGTTGGTGACATACAGCCAAATTTTGCTTAGCAATAGCTTCCTGTCTATCCAGACAGCTGAGTGGTTAAAAGTAACATACAAGGGTTATGTCGGCTTGTATGGGCGTTTGACTATTGTGTCAATTGCGCAGTTAGGCACCTCACTAATGTCTTTAATGATCTTCGGTGAGGATCAAAAAGACCTGGCGTAGACAGTTATATGATGCGAACTTGCCCTCGCTGAAGTTACGTGAAGCAACCGATACCACTGCGGTCCAACTTGCTTAGCAAAAAACCGAAGATCCTCATCTGTTCGCCCTGCCTATCCGCAACATGCGTTCCAATGGAATTTGAAGGATTTCAAACTGCTGTTAAGTATACGCACATTAGCTGAACACTCTCGCCTAGTCGACTCGTCTAAACCAACTACTTATTTTGTTAACTGTTATGCTGGCAGAGTTCAGCTTTTCGCCAAAATTTTTCAGTCGAACGGAGACCGATGAATGATATGCCTCTGCACAATTGTTAAGTATGACATTCTGTCGGGTGGTTATCCAGAACCCCAGGAGATCGTTCATCAATGTAAACTCTTCGTTTACTCCGAAGAGGCGATTAGAACCTTAACCAATATTTTTGCTTCCTTGCTCCCGGGACGTTGAGCACTGATTCGAACTTTCGGGCAATGTCTTCATATCTGAACACGGTGTCGCAGTTGTGGTTGGTGCAATCTTTGCGAATTCTCTGCACATTGCTCTAATATAATCTAACTCGACCGGCATATTACAGCGATCTTCTATCATCCCCTCTATTAGGAAGTCCACTTCAATTCCGAGGTTTCCACGCATAGCCTTTGACTCTCCAACCTCCTCCACATACCGCCGGATCTGCTATGTCAAATAGTTTTTGTAGTGGGGCATCGTTAAGTTTTGCGCAAACGTTGTTCCGAATGATACTATTAGTATTGTCAGGTTGATTAGTGCACGCACACAGGAACACGGGGCCATCCTTGCTGCTTCGTTGTAGCACAATTGGCGTCGCTAGATTTTTCTGGCGTTCGGAATTAACGGCTTCCAAATTACTGAGCAATTTCCAGTTTATGGGGTTCGGTGCGATGGCATTGCAAGAAATTTCCAGGTACCAGGTCTAGCTTCAGAAGACTCCATTTTATGACCGTTTTGTATCTCAAGCAGCATGGGACGTAGGTTCACCATTCCGACTTGTTTCCCCAAAAATCCATGAAACTGAACCGCAACTGTTCTACTACGTCTCCAGCATGGACAGCGTAAATATGTGCTAATGACCGATTCATCGAGGGTGTTTTCCTTTCCATGGCCAGTATCACAGTGGATACTGGCCAGTGCCAGACTTCATATTCGAAATTTCCTTGCTCTATTAAGTTGGGACTTGTAAGCTATGTTGGGTGCTATTGACCTCCAGGACAGCGCGGTAGTTGAACTAAGAAGTGACCAAGAATTAGGGTTTCAAAGTCATCTGGATTGCTGGAGAGCGGAAACAGCGGTCTGGAGTTGGAGTTTTCTCGAAAGTTGAAACAATTTTTGCCTCATCGAATATGCATTTCAAGTGGAGTTTTTTGGACGATCCCTTATAATGCTGCTCCAGTGGTCTCTTTACTTTGCCTTCTCTGGCGAAGACACAGATTCAGTTCCTAGTGAATGGAAATTCTCCATCGATAATGATGAGTTAGTAGAGCCGAAAGAATTTGCCTTATTTGTTCTTCCCTTATCCTACCTCAAACCCTATGAATACTAAAAGTCTGTGTTCTGAGAGAAACATTTTTCTCGTTTGATTGAAGGTTAGTTCTCTGAAACAATTCAGGCACTGAGGTTTTTTAGACTGTTGGGTAGATCAATCATTACTGTCGGGATCACTTCGACCCAGCTCACTCTGTTATGGACTTCTTTCTAAAGGTGGTGCCAGTGTCCTACCATGCCGTTGACTTCACGGTGGGAAGCTGTTGTCTTGGCTTTCTTGAAACTCACAATGTGATAGTGAGGTTTAAGCAACAATGCCTTGAACGTTATTGCTGCTGGAGACTCAAATCTGAAGATCCAATTTGAGTAAAAGACTTCCGCTAAAGTATTGGCGATCATGATCTTGACTTATGTGACAGTAAGAGCATAACAATATCCATTATGGCAGGGCTCACAATGTCAGTGGAGATGCTGCATAATCTGGTACCGGTGGCCTCAATGTGCACGATAAACAATGACGACCACGACGTAGATCAATTGGTTGATATAATCTAGCTAGCTGAATTGTCTTGATAAAGCCTTTAAGGGTTAGTGATCCTCGGTCGTACATAGTGTGTTTAATCTCGTTGTGAAGTTATTCTATCATCGCGTATATTCTTTCGAAATAACGCAGTCCGCGGGATGAACAAATAGCGCCACATCCGCCAGCGAGTATTTGAGGAATCCGAATACTAGATTCCTCAAATACTCGCTAAGGTTGGGTGTCCAATTAATTGGACTCTTGTCTTTCTTTTTGACTCTGGCCATCAATTGATGCCGTGGAGCTTGGATGGTCGCAGTGTATTTGAGGTATTGTCGATGAAAATTGCGGTTGAGGGTGAGTGGGGTTCATCCTGTGCTCCACTTAGCGGTTTATGGCAACCATACATAAAAAGCGTCTGAGGTCCTCGATGGTGTCAGGCCTATTGAACTCCAAAACTGCTTGACTCTGCCTGGATGTGGTTAATATTCATCTGAGTCTGCCTCTAGAATATATTTCGATGTGGTGATTTAGGCCGAACTCTCAGATCGCCTTAAAAAGAGTGAGGTGTTTTCGCTATCTCTTCTCGGTATCCTTCGTGGTACTTTGATCCATGCAGAATGTCTTCGATGTAAGGGTCGTTGGAAGGTTTGTGTATTGAATATTCCGATTGGTCTTACTTTGACCCCGACAAGTTCAGTTTCAATATCGTATTTGGTCGGAGACTCGAATCGAAATCAATGTTGAGACTGCAACCATGCGGATAGAATATCTAGTGTGAATGAGATAACGTCTGTAGTCTCCTCGGGGGCGCCAGAACCCGTCTTCCTTCATCATTCTGACAACTGACTCAACTAGGGTTGATAAATTCCATATCCCATCATAAGGTCGAATTCGGGTTTGGTTTTTTATTGTTTCTCTTCGTTAGCCCTGTGCGCATTTTGGGTATATGATGAAAAACTCCTTTGTCTTCAACCTTTCTCATGCGCTATCTTAGCGATTTTTATGTTGCTCGTTTGATAGAGCCTCGGGGGTAGATCGATTTGTCATTGTGCCGATGACTTTTTTTCCGCCTAAAACGACGAACAAGTGGTACAGACATAGAAAATAAAGATAGCATGGTCCAAAAAAAAGTGCTCCGTGCACTAGGAGGAAGAAGTAAGTTCGTCAAAAAAATGTAGCCTGCCATCAAGTAGATTAGGACAATTCGCTATCAGGTAGGTGACCAACGTCTAAACCGACGGTTTTCGCTCGATATATGTTAACCCGTAATATATTCGTAGTTAACAACATCTGTAGCCGCTGTCGGTCACACTGCTTCGTAGCATACAGATGGGGCAGCATCTGATGAATTTGCCTTTGTCCTGACAACGAAATTGTCAGCATTTAAAGTTAGTTATTTGCCAAAAAGAGTCCATATATTTGGAGGAAGGTAGTCTTTCAATTATGCAGAAATATAGTGGGTGGTTGGAACTCTTTGGTCATTTTGTCTACGCTACGCGGAATACACAAATCTCTGTTTGATGATTGTTCCATAATAGGTGCCTGGAGAATCTTGGTTCTAACGCCAGTGTCCAAGCAGTTGTATTGTACTTGCTTTGCCCCTAGAAAAGGTGTGTCAACTTCGACTCCTCCAATCCTGTAACCCCACAAGTGTTCTACTTTTGACGGATTTGTGTCGTACTTTATATTCTTTGGGGATCTCTTCCAATGGAGATAATGGTAAAAGTGTCTCCTTCACATTCTGGAAAATTAAGCTAAGTTGGTTTGGTTTCATGTGATTCTATTAAGGTAAACCATAAACCACAGCGTCCTCAAAGAGGCTTGCTGTTCGCAAGAGCCAGAGGAACGTTTTTACGAGACATTGTATCAGAAAATGGCACGCACTGCCTCATTCGCTTAGAGATCGAGGCGATGGGAAAATTCGGTTCCATATGTTGCTCTGAGGTAGTGCAAGCTAATCTGGTTCTGAAGCTTCATCGACTTTTTTAACCGAGGCTACCCATATATATTTAGCAAAAAAACGGAAGTTTCTTTACTAATCAGAATCTTTCTCTTTCATTTCAGACCGTTCAAACATCGTGGAGGCCCCAATTGCCCCTCCCCAAAGAAATTCCGGCGCAATTTGTTCAAAATTCAGCGACAATGGACTCGAAAAGTACGAAAAAAGATTCACCGGCCAATAAGAAATGGTCATTTGGTCGATTCTTCCGTAAGAAAAAAGATTTAGAAACGGACTCATCATCTGATGATGATCGCAAGGCAGGCTTCATAGCACCACAGAAACCTCGAAAGAAAGAAAAGCGAAAACGGGCCAGTAAAATTGTCAGTCCTGGATTCGATCATATTGTCATAAGTCCAGTGGGAAATGAAACAAATGAAATTTTTCTACCATTCGAAACAATCGAGACAACTGAGTCGATAAGGTCATCAGGTTCGGCTGATAGACGAGGAAGAAAGGAGAAGAGGCACCGGTCGAGCCGTTTGCAAGTGCAACGTCATTCGTCCAGTGATGAAGATGTGAAATCGCATAATTCATCGTCGTTGCCTCGGTATAGGAGTGACGAAAGCATAGGAAGTGGAGGAGTTGTAGGAAATAGACGTAGTAGGGCGGCTCGAACAGAGCGATACTACAAAAGGATGAGTAGAGACGAGAACACCGCGGGAACTATGGTGACACCTCAGGTCGGTCGGTGGAAAACGCAGCCTGTACAGCTTACCATATATGACTCTAACCGACCCAACCAAGGATATTATCTCAAAAATTCGACAAGTTTGAGTAACGTTCCAAACGCGCAACAGTATCTCTACGCAGTTCCCAACAAGGGCAACCAGATGAATTCTGTGAGTTCAGAGAAACGAAGCATCAGCTACGACAACCATATACATCTACAAAATCTCTATAATAAAAAGGAAGGAATAGCTAAAAATACACCTCCGCCTCCTCCTCCCCGAGATCCACTTCGAAGAGTGCACGTGCCAGGACAAAGTGAGTTAAGACCGATGTCCTACGCTTTCGATAAATCTGCGCTACCTTCATACCCAATGAATAATCGCTGCGTCTCGGATGACAAACTGTGGGGACCGGAAGGAAGCATCTATCAATCCAATATTCAACGTCCGTCTTCAGCTCAGCCTGTTCCGCAGCCTAGGCGATTTATAACAAGGGCTGATCGTGACAATAATCAAAATAAAGTCAGTAGCAACATCATGGGACCCGATTATAAATACATCGCGGACGCGATCCCTCGATCACGCAAACCTATACATATACTGAAATCTGAAGGAGTAAAGCTGGAGCCCTCTCCGAACTCTGCTTTTAGTCCACCGCCTCCAGTAATACGAACAACTAAGTCAGGATTACCTTCTCCGATGCAGACAGCTTCGCACTTTTGGAAGCAAATCGATCAGCAAGAAGTACAGAGGCGTGGACGATGCCCTGAACCAAACAGAGGAGGATCATCTTCCATGGATAAACCAAGGTCTGTTTCGAGTTCAAGAGCGGGTAACGGGTTCCCATCTCGTGGAAGCATGCAAGAGAACTTCAGGGCGATGAATGGTCGCATGAATAAGTCTGTAGATGAAGCAGAAAATGTTGTAAGCGGAAACTTGTACTTAAAACCAACCAAAGATAACGAGAAGAATTTCATTGAAGTAAGTACTAAGCCTTACGCAAACAAGTCCAGCTCTATGCCTAACTACTATCAACAGCAGCGACAACATCAACTGCAGAAACAGCAGCAACAGCAATTGCAACAGCGCAAGACAACAACTCCGCCTCCTAACAAATACGAAGAGTACATCGCACGCAAGGCACCTCAGAATGTGATAAAACCTGCCAAAATACCACCTCCACCGCCTCAGCGAAAATCCATAAGATTGAGCACAGAAGATTTGCGTAAACCAGCAACAAACCTCGAGGATGCTATCAATGAACTTGAAGCAATCTACAACAGTTTAAAACTTGGTGACGAGGATCTGCTAGACCGAGCTGAACGTCGAGATATCCCAACTCCAACGAACTTCGAAAAATATGCAGTTGTCAGCGACGAGGATGAGGAACAAAATAACGGTGAACCTGATGTTGTTTTAGATGATGTTGCTTACCGAAATATCCAACGAGCTAACACAATCGTAAAAACAATTGATCCTCAACCTCCGTTTGGTATACCGGTTGGTCCTGTCCCACCCTCTCCCAATACGGACTACCTGCATGTTACCCCTGATAAGGAGCAGAAGAAAAATCGTTGTGTTCCGCAAAATGTTCCTGATTTAGTGTCGGACGATCTAGCTGTCCGGGCGCTTCGAAAAGATGTACCGGGGTTGGTGAAACCGACAGTTGCCTTCCCATCTGGTTCGACGAAGAAAAAACGAGCCGTCAGGTCAATGTCGGCAAATATATATAATATTATTCAACGAGATGCAGCAAAACCAGCTGGGGGAAATTTGTTTGATTTCAGTGATTTGGATCGTGCTCTAGAGAAAGCTGGAAGTTTGAGTGACGTTCGCCGTGATGTTGATGATGTTCCTTCAGCGTTGCAACTTCTGAGGAATCTCAGAAAGGATGAGAAGGAATCACCCCGGAAGATGTCTCCGGTATTTCGTCATCCGAATCAAGGTGGAGCTGTTTTTAACTTGCCGTCTACGCTGAAAACTTCTCCCCAAAACACACCGCATATTGTTCAGAAGCCTCCTATTCCACTGCCTAGGAAGAGTCACAGTCCTGATCCAATGAAAGACACTAGCGGGATGGAGGAGGTCCTTAACAGAATCGCCAAAGAAGCACAGGAAAGCAGTGAGAAGTTGACTAGAGAGCTGAAGGAATTAAGGGACGAGAAGATAAATCTTGTGGAGAAACCAATGAATCCAGAAATATCTAAAATGAATGATGACATCGAAGAGGTATCGAAAGCAGCGAAAATATGCGGAGAAGTGCTTTCAGAGATTGTACCACAAACTGAAGAAATTCCTCTACCTAAACAGCGAAGACTATCGAAAGAAGAAAAATTAATTAAGGATATTGATGAAACCTCAGAAGCAGCCAAGGTTTGCGAGAAAATTCTCAAAGATGTTGTCACAATTGAGCCTCCAGTAACGGTGGAAACTGCGGAAATTGTTTCACAAACTATCTCGGAAATACAAGACTTTGTCGATAGGAAGATAAATGAGGAAGTGCCTGGGGTTTCAACGGGAGAACCAAAGGCAGAAGAAGTTGCGTCCGAAGTGGATCTCATCGATTTCTCAGATGACTCAGAAGTTCCAAAACAAATGCCGCTCGCTGTCTCGACATTACTGGAGAAACTGGACCCGATGCAATCAGCTCAGATTGGAAAAATTGCTGAGCGTTGCATGCGTCAGATTAGTGAACTTAGCGATCTACAAGCTGAAGAGGCCGAAGCCAAGACCGAATCGATGGACAAGGATGATGATCAAGGTGATTACGATAACCTGAACTCAGAACCCGAGACGTCAAACACTCTAACTTGTAAACAAGATGATGATGATATCCCTGACTATGATAATATTCATGGCGATCATATTGCTGTTGTTTCAGAACGAAAACAATCCTCTGAAGCAATGGCACCGTTAGCTTCTCAAGACGATGATGATGAAGATATAGATAAGATAATGAAAGAGTGTGAGGATCAAGTGATGCACAAGACCCCATACACGTCACTCTCATCAAGCGATTGTCCGAAGTCATCAAGTCCGACATCGAGTCGTCAAAAGTCGTCAAGTATTACATCAATTCATGCTTTATCCTCAAGTGATTTTGTCAAGTCCTCGAGTAGTGAATTCCACACACCAAGCACAGACCCTATAAAAACCTTTAGCACAACATCTTATGACGTGAATTCGTCTAGTCCCACGCCAAATATCACAAATTCGCCACTTAGTACAACACCATCACCGCTTTTTGCACCTACACCAATAGGCAAGAATGTCGTTGATGAAGTTGCTGACAGTCAAAATAAATCACAATCACAATACAATTCATCTGAAGAGTTGGCCATGATTTTTGGTATGGCTCCGCCTGTAATAGCTTCAAATGCCCAACCGTCAGATAATGCATCAACAATTACATCAACAACAACAGCAGCGACCACAGGTAAAAAGACGCTTGAACTGAAGCTGACCCAGAACGCGAATGCCTGTGTTACTATTGCGAATAACCACAAAAATGTTGCTACTACTACTCCTTCTGCTATTACTACAGTTGTTGCCGCTTCTACTAGTCCTACTTCTACCATTTCTACTAGCACTTCATCAACGAGTGGCTTTGTTGACGATTGTCATGCCGTTGGTGAAAATACTTGTTACTATTCACAACAGCAAGATCAACAACACTATGAGCATGACGATAATGATGACAATGCCAATTTTATAACTGTCGCTAGTTTTATAACACCAGAAACCTGTAGATTAATCAGATTAGTACCTTCTCCAATTTCAACAACATTTTTAAGACCAGCTTGCCTTGATACTATACCCGAAATGCATGATGTTGGTCATGATGATGATGATGATGATAAAGTTGATGAAAGTGATGTTGATGAGCGTTTTGTTGTTGATAATACAAACACATTTGATCATTTTAGCAGATTCACCAATACTAGCCGAAATAGCATGAGGAATGTTTATGAGAATGATGATGTTGGTGAAGAAACTAGAACTTCGTTTAGCTCTAATCCAGATTCGGGTAATGTTAGTTTATCGGATTTTCCAATTCACGGACAACAACACCAACTAGTGCATGATAATTCAGTGAATACTACTTTAGAGCTTTCACTACTACAGAATAGTCAGTTTACGTATTCGAATCTGTATCCGTTTGTCAATCAAATTGAGATACAAACCGTTGGTGAAGCCGAAGATTTCTGTTCGGATAATGATGTTGATTTAGTTGTTGAAGAAAATAATATTGTGGGTGTAGATGAAAGTGCTATTAGTGATGAGGTTTTGAACAGTGATGCTATGGGCAACCATTGTTTTGAGAATCAATCCGATTTCAGGGAAGCTAGGTTAGATTCACCAACAATTAGAAGCGATGGTACTCCTTCAGAATTGAGAAATCGCTCATCACTGTCTCAAATTTCAAACCGGCCTGCCTCCTTGGTGGGCGAGGGGAGACCCTCTAGATCGTGTGGCATGAGTCAATTGACTGTTGGTGATTTGCCTGGTTCAAAAAATAAAGTACCTAAATACTTGGTACATGCACATGCACGGCAAGGTTTCCTACAACATATAATAATAGCTTGTACTTGCGGTGTCGCTAGTCATGATTTCTACACTTTAGTCGCTATTGCGTTCGCTGTGATCGTAATTATTGCTATTATTTTAATATAATTGTTTTTCACCAACGAGAAATTTTTAGGGTGCCTTCTGAATTTTGTATTTTGAAACCATGCCTCACATGTGGATCGACATTCGTAGTAATTTTGAATAAAAAAAAAAGTATTCTCGAGGTTCTCGAACATTTATCATATTTTTAAAACCTGATTCGGATCCAATTCCAATTACAAAACCTAAATCCTGCAGTTTTCTGAAACGAGCAAGGTTTAGCTAAGTCCACACTTTTTACAATTCTCTACACATTTATTTTCTTCTTTTTATTTGAAAATTAGCTTGCTCGATACCTTTTATGTTTTAAGGCTTCAAATTTTTATTAAAACATATTTACTTGTACATAACCATACGGAGTGACCTCACTACTGCATTTCTGGTAGTTGGATTATTATCAGCCAACTGCTAATTGTAACAAAATGTGGTTACTATCAACCAAAATAGATTATACCATCCCCACACATGCACTTATTGATGTTTCTAACCGAATGGCCGTTAGATATTTGGAATTTTTACAAAGAAATTATCTGCATTTGTTAAAAACAATATTTTCAAAATTTTATTTATAGGAAAATTCGATAAAAAGCGAAAAGCCTTCCGTTGCATAATACTTTAACTGCCTAAACATTATCCCTAACTAAAGTCATGGTTTCAAAATATAATAAAACCACACGACCAAGTTGACATTTGATTCGGATAATTCGAATCAGATCTCAGATAAAATCGAAGGAAGACGAATAAAATATAATTTCAACAGAATAATCGATGATAATTCTTGGGTTACCTTTATTTTTATGACGAAAGTTATATCACTTTACAAGTTATCGATTTAAATCGAATTTATTTGCATTTGTATATTTTTTTTTTAAATAAATCTAAATTATTTTTTAGCTTTCAAAGTACACATTTTATTAATCTAGTTTTATTTTGTTTATAAATTCGAAAGGACATAAGTTTATACTATTGACATAATCGAATTAGTAGACTTTAGAATTATTTTTTATTAGACTGCATATTGTGCCAATGAATTTTCTCCATAGTCCACATCAGTACATCTAACATCATGAAAAACTCTTCTAAAAGCAAAATATATCACAACAAAGGAACATCACATTCATTAAACGGAATAGTTTCATTACTGTTTATCCAGATTTTTTTTCTTTTAGATAGAAATAGAACTAGTTTTAAATATTGTAATTATTTCCAAACTCATAACTTCTCATCTCTCTCATTAAAACAGCAAAGTGGATTGTGTCTACGCAATGTTTTCATAGATTTGTATTTATAATATATATTTAATTCGACTATAATTTTGCCTTGGCAATATTTAGATGTTTTATTGAATAGTTCATGTTTTATTGCTATAAATTTTACGAGAAACTCTAGAACAAGAGATTAATTAACGTTGATGAAATCAATAGAAGAGAGACCTATCATTTTTTTGTCCTATGTATCTAATTGATATAATTATTATTATTATTGTAATAAAACAGTTACAAGTCACAGTATCTAAAGCGTGCATTTAATAAAAGATATATTAATAATCCCTAATTGTGTTTGTTTTTCAACCTGCTCTACTCACCCCCTTGTTTTTTGTTGAGTAACCATTATTTCTGGTTGTGTTATGTTAACTTATTTGGTTTTTCTTTTTTTTTATTTAAATATTTGAATCCGTTATATCCACTGTTTGTGGAAGTGTGATATTGTTTGGTTTTTTGTTCAAAATTCCCTTGAAGCTTTATTTATTTCAAATAAAAGTATTTTGAATTTAATCTGACAATTAGGTGATTTTCAAGGCCAATTTTTTCATTTCAAAATTGTCAAAAAATGACATATAATCTTCCGAGTAGATATTTTTGGAAAATTAGGTAGAATGTATATCTTAGGGTTTCATATTTTTTTCCTTGTTTGAATACTTTTTTTCTACTTACTACTTATAATATGATAGCCACATTCTAAATAAACTACTACATCTCTGATAAATTACTATTTTATATATGTTGGACCAAAACGAACAGTTGAAGTGTATCATTCAGTTTGAAGGAATAGGTCACTTGGTCTGAAATGTCCATGTGTTGGTCATTTTCTTTAAAAAAATGATTATTTATTATAAAGGAATTTTTCCATTAAAGTATTACTCATCGTCGGCAACAATTTTCTCCTAATTTTTTTGGCAGACTGAGCTGAAAATGACTCAATATTTGGGACTGTCTCACATCACATTTTTGAATACCTTCACTGTTGCACAGACCATTGATCATGCATTGTGCTAGTCCTACGAAGCGTTTTCAGAGTAGACTCATGTCTCCGTCTTTTCACCGAAATGTTTTAAAAGAATTCTTGGCTGACATTGATAAAACGGTGGAAAACTGTTTTGTTGATATAAATATATATATTCGTCTTAATTTGATAACAAGGGGTTAGACTATTGTAAAAATGTCAAAAAATCGCACTTTTCTTTTTTTTTTTTTACTGAAAAAATGACCTAACATCTTAACAATGCCATAATACTCAAAGGATGGAGTTGGGGAAATATTTACATAAATGCTTTTATTTTCAATTTTTGGCAAAGCTCTTCTCAGTCCGATGCGAATATACCAAAAATTTGAAACGCATTTTTCTCAAAACTCTCAAAACTTTTCCAAGTCAGTCGAACTTATAACCGGTAAAAAATTTTTTCTGATTGATTTAAAACCCTAACTGTATATATGTTATTACATTCTATTTTTTTAATAAATTACTGTCGGACGATTTTTGTCAAAAGGGGGGCATAATACATTAACCCGACTTACGCCTCATCTTGCTCGGTTTTCCTCAAATGTCGTTCAGCTTTATCTCCCTCCTTCTCCAGCTATTTTAGAATAGTAGATAGATTGCTGGCAACGCCTATCAACAACGACCTATCTACTGCCACTTCAGTGTTCTAATCAATATGTACACGAGTATGCGGCTTGCAGACGAGGATTGACAATGGCTTGGTGCTTTCGAGTAACAGTGGCGGTCAACTTCTATTCTGCTTCCATAAGAAGCGACGAGATAGCTGTAATTCCCAAAACCTTGAAGGCGGCTCTTGTGTTATTGCCGCATGGAGCGACAAAAAGTTCGTCGCTACCGTCGGAAGTATCAAGGATACGTATATATGTACATATATGTATTGCCCAACGCCTTCAACGCCCTGTCAGACTGACAGCTTTGGTTTTGTTGGACTTTATCTTCAATCCCACTCTATTGCTCCCTTCCTGAAATACGCAGTCATGGATCCTTAAATCGACTATTGACGGCGCGTAGACGGTCAGTCGAAACCCAGTTAAAATGGTGGCAATTTTTTTAAGGGTGGAGGCGGAAATTTTAAAAGCTCGCTGCTGCGCCAGGTTGCAGCAGTATGTGAGATTCTCACCCATTAAAACCACCACCACTTTTCCATTCATATCCCCGTGAAGTATTACTTGCCGAGGAGCGCTCTGGTTTATCCACCACAACTAAGTCACGCGTCCGTCGCGCTTTTCGGGCTCGATCCATTTTCTGCAGCTTTTTCTGTAGCGCGTTTATCGCATTCCAATTTCCTTCAGACCTCAGCATATTTTCCACGAAATTGTGGGGTCCGATAACTGCGCTGAGGGCATCGTTTAACCTCCCTCCTTTCATTGTGAATTTCGGACAATGGAATTTAACATGCTCCAGGTCTTTGGGTGTAGTGGCGTATCCGGGACAGTCTAGGAACTCATCCAATCCAAAGCGAGGCAGGTACTTCCTGTATCCACTGTGTACCGTAAGGAACTGAGTTAGTTGATAATTCAACTTTCCATGCGTCGACCCATTTCTCAATACAAGGGATCAGTGTATAGGTCCAGCGGCTTTTTTTGGAATTATCACCTCGTTGCTGCCATCTCCTGTACATTGGATACTCAGCGCGATTGGCCGGTTTTACCCATCCCTGGTTCACGGTGTTACCCAGTGCGCACGCCCAGACAGGAGCCGCTTATAACAGGATGGATTTGACCACCTCTGCGATAAGCAGCCTTTGACTAGATGTTGGCCCTCGAATATCGAATACCCTTGCTAGAGATAAGCTAACCTTTGCTGCATTTCGCGCGCATAATCCAAGTACTCCTTGAAGCTCAACTAGGCATCCATCACTATCGCCAGGTATCTAATGATCGATTTTGAAACGACCTCATGATCACCATCCGGATATAGTATTATTTTCGCGGTCGGTAATAAGGACTGCCTCCGACTTATCTTCTGCCAGGTCTAGTTTCACATTTTGGAGCCATGCTTTGATGGTATGAATGATTTCACTTCCAGCCAGTTCCACGTCCAGGGTTGTTTCACAACTACCACCGTCGCCAGGTTGTCTTCAAACGTTACCTCCTAGCTCGACGAACGGAAGCAGCCTGTAGTATATCACCCTCTCTAACATCTTTCCCACACTGTCTAAAAGACAGATAGGGCGATATAAAGAGAGTGCGCCATTTGTAGCATTCGGTAGCAGAATCAACCTCTGCGTTTTCCACTGGGCGGGAAACATTACTTCCACCACGCACGATGCAAATGCGCTTATGAGCCATGGGGGCTTGACTTTAGTAGCCAACTTCAGGACTTTGTTTGGAATCCCATCTACTCCCGGAGTTTTATTATCCCCAATTCGTTCGCAAATCACTCGTAGTTCCTCCTCGGTCATCTCGGAAACTGTGAAGACGTCTTGTTGAACCGTTGACTGAGATTCACTTTCTTCCTTTTGTGGGAAATGGATTGCGATTATTTTGAACATGAGTCGCGGGCACGTTGCTTGGGGTGATTTTTGTCCACGAATCTTGTTCATTACAACCTCGATTTCCCCAGTCTAAGGCCCATGCGTTGAAACCGCCGGCAATCATTTTGGGGCTGTGGTCTTTAGCGTTCAACACCAAGCCATCTAGCATCTCCTCACATTGCGCTAATGTTGTACTAGGAGGAGCATAATAGCTATAGATATGAATGCCGTTGACTTTTGCCATTGCAAAACTGGCGCCCGAGAATGCCCTTGTTTCTTGAATGGCTTGCCGTCCGCATGCCCATATCTCCGCGTTTGTAATATCGGTAAGGTTCTCAGGTTACCGCCACGTCCACATTTGACTCTCGCAGTAGTTGAGGTTGATTTGTATCAACCCCCCATCGTTCCTCTTCTTTTTTTAATATCATAGCATGAACCCGTTTCCGATTCCACAGAAGTGTTCTGGCCTGTGTAGACGCGTTCCTGCTCCCTTCTTGGCTAGTTCGTCCGCTTCAGGCTCTGAAGGTTTTTTCAGTTTAGTGTTCACCTGGTTGGACTTAAGTGCTTTGATCGTTGTTTGGCTGTCAGTTGGAATAGTAATGCTCTGCCCTCTTTGAAGATTAAAGGAGGCACATCTGTCTAGGACGTATATTTCCGCCTGCTATATGCTAGTGTGCTTACCCATTGGCTCCAAGTACATCTTCCTTGAGCCGTCCAGGTATCGGTTATCTACCCCGATCGTGAGGAGTCTATCCTCGCCCTCCATTTTGCCTATGAATACTCTCCACAATCCCGTATGGTCTGGTATATCATCCCCAGTACATGTTAACGATTCTGCCCCTTCCCAGCCTAACAATTTAGGAACTATGATCCTAATCCACTCCGCAGTGTCTTTCGTCGTGCAGTCCACCAGTATAAGACCTGGTGGGAAGCGTATCCCAGTCTGACCGGTCTGCCTGACCACAAGGTTTTCAATGTTTCCTGCTCCCCACGAGTGAGTATTTGCTCGGGAAACATTTTTGACAGTATGGCCGCACTAGCATATCTAATGGTGGGCTTCCTGAGTCCTGCTTTCACTTCTGACCTGTCCGGGTTTTCTTCCCTCTTGGGTTCAGGTTTGGATTTTTTCGGAGCATTCCTTTCATGCGGGCTAATCTCTACTGCTCCCCGCTGTCTCGTCTCCGGTAAAAATGGCCGCTCTGCTTTCAGGCCTTCCTTCAGGTAGGGCAGATACCATTTAGCACTTACGCCACTGAGACCTGTTTCCTTCCTGACGTCTGATATATTTATCTCAGACGTGCTTTTGCTGGTCCCAGCTTTTTAAGCAGTGGCGTTTGTTGGTTGTTGTCCACGCAGTATACCAATGTTAACCTTCAATCCACCGCTTGACGTCCCAACTTCTTCCTTCTTGGATGTATTCACCTGGCTCTCAGTATTTCGGCGATGTGCCTCTGCCTAATTAACCAGTTTGTGAGCGGTACGGGGTCTCGCTTTATTGGTTTTAGTTTTTTTTTATTCTTATTGCTGGTATTGATTTGATTCCCACGAGTATGTGGGTTAGGAGGTCTGCCGTGCCATAGCCCCCATAGCACGGTAAGGTCAAACTTACTCACTGGGGCTTCATTCGAATACAGTCACTTACCCCCGACTACAAACTATCCAATGGGAACGGTCCGCTTGACATCTGGTTTGGGGGAGGTGTTTTTCGACCCCATAGTATAGATCCGTAGTGTTTTGTTAATAGTAGGTTCACCTTGTACAAGATGTGGCTATCATCACTCACTAACGGTCTTGGTAGACGAGAGGCTTGGCTCCTGGAAATCACACATCACCTTAGAGGAGAGACAGCTCACTCTTAGAGAGAGATAGGTTGGTGGCTATATTCCGCGTCAGTCTATCCTGCAATGCACTGCACTGCACTAGCGACCTTGGCAGCCTTTTTTTTGTTAGCTAACGAATATGATTCCGTATTTTAAAGAGGGAGGATACACAATAGAGGCTGGGAAAGTAGCTGCCAAGTGCCGAAAACGCGATCACACTTAAAGCCTACTTTACACTATTTTAACTATTTTAAGATGCGATTTTTGTGGGTGTAAGGAGTTGAAAAGTGCCCAAAAAATAAAATCGATGTTTTTTAATTTGTGTTGTGGACTAGGACCTTAATGCAGCTAGAAGCAGAGTCATTATGCCAAGGTTCATGAATGGATGGTATTGCAAGCAGATGTTATCAGCTAAAGCGGGTTGTTTGGGAAAATACGACATTCTCCCTTGAAGTTCTGTACGTCCTGCAGGCAACATGAAGGATGTCATCAGTAACGGGAAGAAAAAGAAACGGCGACCTTACCACATGATTTCGCCATCATATATTGGTTTGGTCATAGCTATTAGTTTCCCCGGAGTGCCTCTCTAGTGTAAAAAATTTCAGATACACCCTCTGCAGACGATGTGGGAAGCGTTTTTAAAATTAATGAAGAGCAAGTGAAGCGGGAATCTAAACTCTGCTCACTATTCGAAAATGATGCGGAGATCATTGATGTATACAGTGTAAGAGGATCCAGAACGGAAACCAGCCTGCTCTCGTCGATCAAACTTTTGAGGTGCTTCTTGAGAGGTTACAGGATTTTTTGAATTATTATCCTATGTTCCTTGAACACAGTTCGTCTATCGTACCAATCATACTAATTTGCATATCACAGCGGTTGTTCTTGATAACTTGACCAAACTTTCTCTAAATGATCCTTCGGAGGTCTCTAAATGGGTTGGAGACTTCTACAACAAGATCTAAAATGAAAAGTATCCAACTGTGATCTGAGAAAGATCTCTAATCAGACACTTTTCAGTTCTCCATCCCAAGAAACCCATTGTCGGTTAGTAAGGGGATATCAAGGACCCCTTCTCAACCGTCACAGTTTTTCGAGCTGCGAAATTGCATTGGCGACGCAGCCTATCAACAAGTCGGTCTTGTTTGTTGCGATGGTGGACATCAAATATTGTAGTTCATCCGCCTGAACTAATCGGTCGTGAACCATGTGAGCCATGTATACACGTTCTGCGCTTTCGCCTGTTTCATCTGGAGTACAGAAAATCGTGCATCTTCTTCCTGGTTATATGCTCTAGGTCTATCCCGATTAGTGTCTCTTACGCTGTGGAATACATCGTAATATTTGTGTTAGAGCCCTTTGATGGATCGGGTTCCGCCGATTCAGGGCTCCTGTATTATTGTGACGTCGATATCTTCCTCTAGGAGGGAAACCAGCAGATTAACTGAGGCGCACTTCGAGTGGTGCAGATTTATCTGCGCAACCCTAAGTATGATTTGCTTGCTCCATCGGACCGTCAATCTCTCTTTAATAGCTCGTTGGTGGCATCGACGGGATCCACATTTTCGTCCGGTTTCATGGAGCGGAATACTGTCACCTTCCCGCTCCTGATTCCGAAATTAACTTTACAAGCCTTTTTCAGTGCCTCCAGGCTCCCTTTATTTATGCGGAGATTGGCTGTTGACCCGGGATTTTTTCTCCTTAATAACCGCCCAGGTAAAACCTGCGGGTTTGAAGAATCCTGTCATATGGGATGACTTTGAGCGGCCAGTCCCTGGAGAATTGGCCCCAGTGGGACTATACGCAACTATTTCGTTCTTGCAATAATGATTTCATCAATGCAAACTATTGAGAAATGAATTGATGTTAAATTAGTATCGAGAAATGCAACTACCATTCTTTCTACATGACATTGTAGTCATTTGTTAGTTTATCTAAGCTGCTGACAAAGAAGAATTCTGACGTCTGTTACTGGATTGGATGAATACTCTCATAGCAAATGTATGGAGCAATTCTTTAGTGTCTGAAACGTGCAGTGCTGGACGCTGCTGGCTCATATGAATAAAGTTTAAAAGGAATGAAAGCATTGGACTTGGACTTGTCATTCAAGAGGTGCTCAACAGTCTGGCCTCACACCTCCGTCTGCAGTTTGCCGCTGACTGAATTACCAACCGCCAGCGCCACACGTAAGTCCCTCTTGACCAAGTCACTGAAGGGTTTCGCTGTCCGTGCCTCGTCGACTGGCCGTCGCTGCTTATCTGTTTGCAGAGATTGTTTGTTCTTGGTCACTCTGCTCCATTTGTGTTGCTGTTCGACTCCTTCTTGAGATCGATTGCGTTTGAACGCTTGAGTAGAATTCCAGTGAATTTTCTTTACTTTGCTGGTTTCCGGTGGGCGACATTCTTATCAGCCCTCGCTGTTTAGGGACTTCCGACGCTGGTGCTCGCTACGCTCACTTCGACGACCTCGGCTTTTAAACTGGAAACCTCCTCTCGGAGGTTCTGTCCTTAGTTTCAGCAGAGCAGTGCAGCGGTTAGCAGCTTATCCTCCGGTGATGGGCCTGGCATCACTACCTTTCACCATCCGTTTTATAGTTTTGTTATTTGATTCCATGGCTTGGTCTGACGAGTAATCTTGGAAAATTGTGCACTCTGCCCGTGCGCAGTCACTAAGGTAAAGGCTTTACTTGAAAACGCAGGTGCCCCGCGTATTCAGAGTACGCACATACCTTGTCTTTTTTCTGTTAGAATCTTTTCTAGTGCAGGGAGGACGATCTCTGGGCTGTTGCTTCACTGCCTCCCTCCACCACATCTGTTTGGCACCAACACGTGACCAGCAGGCGAACAAATCCTCCTCAGTGCGATGAGCCTACTCCCAGCACTCTTTACACATCTGAATACGGTTTGCAGCGGCCACCCCAGCTTGTTAAATGATGGAACGTTAACCTGAAACATAATCAGACCAAGCGGCCAGAAGAACTTTTTGAAGAATTTGATTCATCGTCGCCTTGTTGGTTTCCTTCCGAACTTGAGCCACTACTTCCTATTTATCTTCCAAGAGTTCTGGATAACTTAAAGAGCTTCAATATGTATTGTCCACCTGTCATTATTTTTTTTGTCAAGGTGTCGATTTAAATGTTTAGGCATTAGATTCATTGTTCACAGAATACAGCCATTTACGGTATCAAATGCAAGGTTTTCATTGGTTTTAGCTTCGATGTTAGTTGTAAAAGAGGGGAGCACTTAGTTAAATTAAGGACCCATTTTCAAAAACTACCCGCGATGATAACAGAAAGTTTGGAGGAAATCTCACCATTGTCAGCAAAGTTCTAATAGGTGGAAATTGCCTCTTGCGACTTTTTGAATATGAAAATTGTATCAGATGCTTAAAGCGGCATCTTCCAACTATATTTCAGCTATTTTTAAAAATATCATAATTAAGAGCTAATTTTTCGATATTAATTTTTGTGTAAATTTTCAGCTGCCTAAAAATCACTACAAACTTAGTCGCTCTTTTTTTGCAGCGAGTTTTGGAAACACTAGAACTAATAACTAACTACAATTGTGAGTTTTTATTCCCAATAATTTTCACTTGAAAATCAATCTTCTAAATTTTATCATTTGTTTTCTTCGTAGTATGCATTTGCACTGCACCTTTTCGAAGGAATAAAAAGGCGCCGAGTTTTATTTCAAAACTTTCTCAATTTTTTTAATGACCGTATCAAAAATAACCACCACCACCATAGGTATTTGAATTTATTCTAAAAATCCAAACTTTCATATTGTTCATATTAAAATTTCTTTACTTCCTTTTTGGAGTTTTTATATCACCTGCTCTGTATGTCAATGAGATAAATCTAAAGTACTCGTATGTTGTTTGATTTAAAAAAGATTGAAACAAAATATATTCTGTTCATTGCAAAATTATACTGTTTTTGGCTAACGAAATTTTTGGTCTTTCTCTCTCTCCCTCTCGTATTATAGGTGTTTTGTAAATGCAGATTACACACCCCAAAATCATCTCACTCGTAATAAATATCTACTTTGTTTGATTGATACTTCATTCTGCTCGTGCTCATAATTCGTATTCGTAACGTAACTTCATCTGCCTTCAGTGATAAAGGTAATGTGCCAAAAATTAATTATATCTATTTTTTTAACACGTTGACGTCTTGTGTGTGATTTGAATATTGGTTATCCTTTATCCTCGTGTTTATTTAGATAACAGATATTTATGTTATTTTGATGTGGTATTTGTATTTATTTTAATATTCCATCTAACCAATTCAATATTCAATTTGAGTAACTTTGTTTCTTTTATCAAATATCCGCGACTTGAGCAATTCAATACAACAATCTATATTCTTACAATGATATGCAAATGTATAAAATTTCCAAAAATATGAATAAGTAATATCTAGAAGTCCAACCGCGTCCTTAAAGAACTATAGTGCCCCTTTTACTGGTTATAGTCTACCTATTAACTATCGTATCTCAAGGAAGCCTATAACCGTTAGGAATTTTAGTATATTTCCTACTTCCAAATGTTGGTCCAGATCCAGGTGTTATCTCGGGTGCCTCGGCCTACTCTGCATAAGTGTCGGACATTGTCCCAGAACGTGTATAGAGGATTCAACACACGCCGCACATAACACAGGTAGTGTCCGTAGATATCCCTAGCTTCTCTAGGTGATAGTTCAGCCGGCAGTGGCCATTGAGAATTCCCACTGATTCGGAGGTTCTTTCTAGAGAGGTTTAAAACGTCCCTGATGCGCTGTTCGTATCTCCCAATAAGCAGCCTGGGTTGCAGTATAGTTCCCTCAGCTGCCCTTCTTCATTTTTTAATGTCCTAACTCATTTCTGATTCCAGAGAAGTATTCTGACCCGTGTAAAGGTGCCCCTGCTCCCTTCTTGGCTAGTTCGTCTGCTGCCTCATTGCCTTCCAGACCTTATTGAGAGAGCCGGGCGTATTCAGTCTCTCATGGTATTCCTATAACACGGTTAGACCTAAGTGCCTTGATCGCCGCTTGGCTGTCAGTTTTCTTTGGAGAAATAAGAGGCACATCTGTCTACTGCGTATATCTTCGGGGTGCAAACCCATTTTTTGCCTTTTTTGGATCTACAAGTCATCAGAGACCTTTTAGCTTTCCGACATGCGTCTTCAATAGTAATTTTTGGTTTAGTGTAATTTCCAAATATGTGACCCCTTTTTCTCGTTTCATCTCTATGTCATGTAACCTTATGGCTCTCAGGCGATCAGGCTTACGCCTCCTAGTGAATGGTACTATGGTGGTTTTGGCTGGATTGATCCACAGTCCCACCCTCCTGCACCAAGCACTAGTAACCCTTAGTTCGGTTTGGATTCTATCACATAGGGTATCTTCATATATGCCCCTACAGATTAAAACAATGTCGCTCGCGTAATCCTGGACTTGTATTCCAGTATTTGTTAGCACGTCCAGGAGTTCGTCTACTATCATACTCTACATTAGCGGCGATAGTACCCCGCCCTGTGAAAAATCTTGAGTAGTGTTCATGACAATAGAATTTTTACCTGTCGGTACTTCTATTTGCCTGCTTTCTAGCATTTTGCCCATCCAGAAAGGCAGGGTGTTTTCCACTCCCTTGCGGATCAGGGTATCTTGTATCTCTGTGTGCGATGTGTTATCGAATGCTTCTTCAACATCCAAAAACGCACACCGTGCTATTTCTTTTGTTTCTATGGCATCCCGTAATAAATCCGTGAGCTGATGCAGAGCAGTTTCGGTTGACTACCCGGCCGTTTTGGCACTGATGTAGAGAATGAAGTTTTAGAACATTAGTTCTAATATAGTTGTCTATGATCTTCACCACCGTTTTGAGTACGAATGATGTTAGGCAAATTGGTCTGAAAGATTTAGGGTGAAAATGATCGTTTTTACCCACTTTCGCAATAAAGACCACTTTTGCCTGCCTCCATACGCTTGGTATATATCCCAGGGCTGTGCTGCCCTTTATCGTCCTTAGAAAAGACTCTAAGAGGATTTCTAGGCCTCTCTGGATTAGTGCTGGGAAAATGCCATCTACTCTGCGTGATTTCAATGATTTTAAAGTTTCCACTACCCATTTTACCCCAGTTTCCGAGCATACCTCTTTTGGCAAGAAAGAACAAAAAAGCTGACTGACGGTTTCGTCCAGGGCAGAGGCAACTCATCAGACGCTACCTCACCTCTGCCATGGGAGCAGCGTGACCGAAAGTAAGGACAGATGGAAATCGCTCCACTTAAATATAATCGCAAACACGTAATGAGTACGAATTATATTTAAGTGAAATCACGGTCACGCTGCTCCCAGGCCAGAGGTGAGGCAGCGTCTGATGAGTTGCCTCTGCCCTGGACGAAACCTTCAGGCAACTTTTTCGTTCTTTTTTGAAAACTTGGGTTTAATTAAAAAAAGAGGAGTCCGTGGACTACAAAAGAGGAAGTAAATTGCTTCCCATGTGGTTCGGTCCGTCACCAAGTGGGTGCGGACCCAGGACTCCCAGTATCCTCAATAATAACTCTTTTGATTGTTTGCAGTTCTCCTTTATTTCCCTTTTATCCGTTGGTGACTTAACTGTTTTAGCTGGTCACAAATGTTAGAGTATTCCCTATGTTATATATTTCTAACTTATTGCTAAGAATAAATTCTTCGATTGGTGTCACTGCTTCCCCAGACTTCATAATGGGTGTTAGCATCGTAGCCAAGGAGAAGTGGTAACGCCTTCTGCTAATAGTACTTCACCAGTTTAGAGACTAGCTTCGGTAGGACTCGGATATCGTCTCCTGGGAAGTAGCTCGATGCCACGACTGCCTCTCGAGTGCTCCTCCCGGCTTGAGCGAGAGACTTGGATAGCTACAAGATCCCCGATCAGGAACTCTGAAAGACATATATATAGAGTTGGGGAAAAAGAAATGTCGTATTTGTGATCGAAATTTGACGCTTTATTTTACATACTTAGAATTATCCGATTGAAGTCAAATATGCGCTGTTTTATTCGCAAAACGGTTGCCATTTAGAAGGCAACTTCATTAACCCCCTTCCTGATTTGTAAAAAAACTCAGACAGCCAGTTTTCGCAAGCCACTTTTGAGACCAACTTAGTAGCATCAAGAACGTTTTGCATGGACCGGAAGAGATGGTAACAACTTGGTACCAGGTCCGGACTATACGGTGCATGCGATAGGATATCCCATCCGAGCTCCCGTAGCTTTTGGCGTGTCATCAAAGATGTGTGAGGCCGAACGCTGTCTTGGTGGAACACAACACCATTCCTATTGACCAATTCTGGCCGCTTCTGGTCAATCGCCTGCTTCAAACGGTCGAGTTGCTCACAGTAGAGGCCCGAATTGAAAGTCTGGCCGTAGTTGAGCAGCTCATAGTGGATGATTCCCTTCCAATCCCACCAAACACACAGTAAAACCTTCCTGACCGTCAATCCGTGCTTTGCGATGGTTTGGGCCGGCTCGTCGTGCTTCGACCACGATCTTTTTCGCTTGAGGTTGACGTACGTGATCCACTTTTCATCACCAGTCACCATCCACTTCAAAAATGGATCGAATTCGTTCCGATTCAGCAGTGCATCGCAGGCATTGATCCGGTCCAAGAGATTTTTTTGCGTCAACTTATGTGGCACCCAAACATCCATGGTTTTTTTGGAATCCAATCTTCTGCAAATGGCTCCAAGCGGTTTTACCCAGTTCTTGGCCAATCGGGCGAATGCTCACATGCCAGTCTACTTGAATGATTCCGACGATTTTATCGGTTTCTACGATGATTGGCCTACCAGTACGGGGTGTATCTTCGACATCCACTACCCCGGAAGGAGATCGATCGAATCAACGCTGTGCTGTGCGAATCGTTACAGTATCGGGCCCATAAATTTCACAAATTTTTTTGGCCGCCTTCGGTGCATTTTTACCTCTCAGGTAGTAAAAATCTAAAATTTGACGAATTTCTTGCTTGGTGGACTCCATCTTTGACGCGCTATGACTTGAGACTGAAACGTATAATCACAACACTGGCAAAGAAACACTTGTAGCACAGATTGTCGTCTCCAAATCGTAGTATAGTATGACCCGAGTGTCGCCATCTATTGACAAAATACGACGTTTCTTTTTCCCCACAATATTTTTAATTGCGTTTAGAATTATACAAGCTCTTGGTTTTTCGCAAGAGGAGTTCTAAATTGCCTGCACGCTTCCTTTTTGCAGACCGCGAATTTACCCCTATACACCCGGGGCTCCTGAGCCAGCACTATTCCAATGTTCTCTTTAGAACTTCCCACTGCAATCACCGCAGATGCAGCTTTCGCATGGTGGCGGTTCATCTGAGCTATCTTAGTGCTGGTCACTGGCTCCGTTATTGTTTGCAGCTCTTCTCTACTGTCGGAGTATCGCCCTCCTCCTCCGACATGGCGCTTTGCTGCGCATCGCTGTCCACCCTGAGCCCTAGAAGTCCTAGGTCTAGGTCGTCCTGCTTCTGCTCTGCACTGGGCAGCAGGTCTACTTCCCTGGCTGATCCAGTCTTTTCCGTTTCTATGGCTTTCGAGATTTCTTCGGGGGCCTCGATATGCTTTTCGCTCCGTGTCTCCTCCGAGGTGCCTTTCCTCGGCTTTTTCCTGTGCACATGTACAGGTATGTTGTCAAATCGATAGTTGGTATGGCATCTATGATGTTTGATTGCCTGCGGCGGTCGGTCGTCTATTCCGATCTTCAAGAGTTTACCATTTCCCTCTATCTTGCTCTTGAAGACTTTCCATAATCGCGTATGGAGATCCTCATTCTGAGCGATTAGGAGGTCCATGAGATCTTCCGTCTCTATTGTCGTAGCTTTTGGCAGAAAAACCATGTGAGCTACTGGTATATCATCCCCAGCACATGTTGACAGTAATGCCCCTTCCCAGCCTGGCAATTTAGAAACTATGATTCTAAGCCACTTTCCATTGTTTTCCGTTGCGCAGTCTACCAGTACCACCAGTGACCTGGTCGAAAGCGTATCCCGGCGAACACAAGCTTCGAAGTCCATCCCTTGCACATCTGCCTGATGACAAGATCTTCGATGGTTTCTTGCTCCTCACGAGTTGGTATTTACTCGGGAAACATTTTTGGTGGTATGGCCAGTCGAATGCCCTTGACTGCACTAGCATAGCTAATGGCGGTCTTCCTGATTTCTGCCTTCATGCCTGACCTGCCCGGGTTTTCTCCCGGCTTGGGTTCAGGTTTCGATTTTTTGGGAGCATTCCCTTCATGCGGGCTAATCTCTGCTGCTTCCCGCTTTCTTGGCTCCGATAAAGATGTCTTAGGTCTATTCTGAGCCTTCTTAAGGGCCTCTCCCGGTTTCGGGCCTCCCTTCAGGGAGGTACCAATGGGTACCATTTAGCACCTGCGCCACTGAGATCTGTTTCCTTCCTGACGTCTGATATATTTATCTCAAACGTGCTTTTGCTAGTCCCTGCTTTTTGAGGAGTGGTATTTGTTGGTCTTTGTTCTCGCAGTATACCAATGTTGACGTCCCAACTTCTCCCTTCTTGGGTGTAGTCACTTGGCTCTCAGTATTTTGGAGATGTGCCTCCGCCTGATTAACCTTTCTTAGCTGTAGTTTTTCTTATTTTATTACGGGTACTCATTTGATTCCCTCGAGTACGGGAGTTAGGAGGTCCGCCGTGCCACAGCACCCCGTAGCACGGTAAGGTCTAACTCACTCACTGAAGCGACCGGGTATCAGTGAGGCTCCGCTCGAATACAGCCAGTTACCACCGACTGAAAACTATCCAATGGGCACGGTTCGCATGACACCCTGGATTGGGGGAGGTGTTTTTCGACTCCCCAGTCTAGATCCGTAGCGAGTTGCTATTAAGAGGGTCACCTCGTACAGGGTGTGGCTATGAACCACTGACTAACGGTCTTGGTAGACGAGAGACTTGGCCCCTGGAAAGCCACACATCGCTCTAGAGGAGAAACAGCTCACCCTCAAAAAGAGATAGGTTGGCCTCAGGGAGCTATATTCCGCGTCAGTCTATCCTGCAGTGCACTGCTTGACGCCAAGGAACTGCTAACTTACAAAGTTTTGTTTTCTTCTATAATAAGAAATATTTACGGATATTTTTGACTTCAACAAAATGCTATTTAGATTTTGTAAATTTAACAACAAAACATCTTAAGTGAACATAAAATCAATCGCAGAAACAAGTCAGGAGGAAATATGCATTTTCTTTAAATCTTTCCGTGTCTTTCATCTTTGCAACCTTTCAATAAATCCGTCCATTTATTTCAAACCGAACGAGTTTTTAATCTTAAGATCTTGCTTTGCTGTTCAATTTTGCAAACCATTTTTTTTTTTCTTAATTTTCAAACACTTTTCCTCTTTTCATCATTTTTCACTTGTATTATTCGTTATTTTCGGAAATATGAACAGCATTCTCGCTAAATCATTGCGGAAGGGGCAATGTGCTGGCAAAAGGATTTCTTTCGCACTCGAAATAATAGAATGAATCCTAAAAATAGCGCCGGCGAAATAAAAAAATAAAAATAAACTTTTCGCCAATGTATTTACTGAAGGATGTTCTGGTTTCGCGTATGGGGGTGAATTGTCTTCATTTGTCAGATTGCTCCAACGAACTTTTTATGATTCATCTCAAGAAATTTGTATATTTTCAAAACAAAAGTAAGAAGCTTGGAATTGTTGGAACCAGTGCCAGGAAGTTAGTGAACCCAGAAATTCATGACACTATCATCAAGCATTGGATTAAATTCAAATCCAAACTTGAATAATTTCGTTAGAATCTTTTCAAGGAAAAGGAAGTTCAAATATCTAAGTATGCATAAATGAGGTAATTCCGCTCCTTGACCTTCAATATTGTGACTGCATTTACTAAGTCCACATTCTCAAATTCCATTTCCCATCAATCATCCGTAACCAAACAGAAGCTAATTCTACTAATAAGAGCTGGCCGCTGGCTATCTGGAAATACGCGTGCCAGCTTTGCATTAATTTCAGAGCCAAAAATGAAAAACCTAAAACACATTCAAAATTTGAATGGAAAATTGCACGAACTAGACTTGCCGTCGTGTGGAAATTTGCTTCTTACAACTATTGCCATCTAGTGTTGAGTGGATGTTGAATCTATAAATGGAAGCCGTGGTGAAAAGCTTACGTTCTAGTGCAACTTTTCAACATTCTTGAATCTATAGGAACAAGTAAATATCTGAAATCTGAATGACCACAAGATAAAGCCTTTTCTGAGCTTTTTCAAATCGAAGTTGAAAGTATCTTTTGTGTTCAGTGGCAGAGCAGGAAAATTTTGGTTTGGGTTTGGTGGATTTTATATGGCTAGTCGAAATAAGATCTACCAAAAAGATATTTTAGTAATAAAAATGAGAAGATAAGTCTCGCTATGTTCAATATATAACACACCTTTGAATAGTTTATTGATTAAAAGCGGAAAATTTTTTTAGAAATTTTTCATGAACTGCTGAAATCTAAAGTTAGTGCTTAACTGAAAGCAAATGTGTAGCTCGACCAGCATCTTTGTTGACGGTGGGATTGATATCGAATCCCTCCTGTAAAATTAAAGTTATTTCTGTTAGTTCATTTCATTTTCATTTTCAAAATCATTCTTATTTAAAACAAATGTTGAGTAGTAATAATATAGATCGAGAAAAATGAATGAATCTTATAAACTAACAAGAAAAAGTGGAATAAACATTATGGCCACTGTGGGTACTCAAAGTTTTTTGCTAATAAACAACAAACTATAATTAATATAACAAAAAACATTACATTGAAAAATAATATGTAAGTTATCGGGAAATGGTCAAACACCCGATAAAGTTAGCTTTGTCTTGTTGACGAATAAAAAAATTAAAAAAAAAAATTAGCCCCACAGTCAGGTTTGGGGGGTATTCTATCCTTTTGTCCGTGGCCGACCTATGTATATGATACATAACCGGATCACAGCCAGAATCAAGAATTAGACCATTCCTGTCAAGATACACGAACGCTTCAGGAGGAATGAAGCCTGTCGTGTGAGTTTTCTCGAAATACCCATCATTTGGGTAGGACGGCTGCGAAACCCAAGGGTTCTCGCTATGTGAAACAGATCGCACTATATGATCGCACAATCTGATGATAACTGTGTCGATTCTCGGCACAGCAGCAACTGCATACATCACCTCATTAGTTACATAATGCTCATAGTTTGACGAAGCAGTCCTATTAAGCCCCGGCAGGCACATAGACATTTCCTTTAAAAGATCCTTATTTTCTCCATTTGGCTAGCACTCAAGTTAAACCAAATAGGACACTCGTAGGTGAACACCGATCTAACCAAAGTAAGATAGCAAATAATCTTATCCTTCCGACAAAGATGTGGAGCATGAAAAAGTCTTCGAAGAGACATGAATGCCTTCCGAGCGCTTTCTAGTGCGACTTTAACGTGTTCGTTAAATTGGAGACGCTTGTCAAGACGTACACCCAGGTATTTAACGCACTTCTTATGAGGAATGCACTGAGAAGTATCCTCGTTCGCGACAATGTAGAAATCTCACCAATTTCTTTTCAAGTTCCTACTGGCGTACACCAAGGAATTTCGAAACAGAATCGTTTCACACTTTTGTCCATTGGTTTTCATCGGCCAGCTGTTCGTGAAGAACTTAATATCATTGAACCTCTTCTGAAGTTTAACTTGCACCTCAGTTATCTTCTTGTGTGCCGTGTAGGCTATCAAATCGTCAGCAAAGGCAACCAACGACCTTTTCGGAGATTTATTAAACTCGAAAGAGTTGAGTAATTCGCCGGCAAATACTGTGAAAAGTGTAGGCGCAGTCACTATCCCTCGCTGTAATCCATTCAGAACATGAAATTCTCTACTAGTCTTGAGATTTCCGTCCGTAAGCTATACAGCATACTACACATCATCGCTACGAGGTGGCTGGGAAACTCATTCTTCAGGAGCCTGAAAATCAGTCCATCCAACCAGACGGTATCAAAGGCCTTCTCCATGTCTATAAGGCAAGCGCCTGCACACTCACCATTATTAATCCGCCAGCAAATATCAGACCTTACCTTTGTTATTGCATGTATTGTCGAATGTCCAGATCGAAATCCGAATTGCGCATTCGACAATAATTCCTTCTTCTTGATATGCCTGTTCAAGGCTTTCAATACCAAAACCTCAAACACTTTGCTGATGTTAGCTAGCAAACTGATTGGGCGGTAGCTCTTAGGACTGGATGAATCCTTTCCTCTATTTAAAATCGGGAACACTCGGGCTTTCTTCCATTGTCCTAAAAAGAAGGAATTGTTCAATAAATTATTGAAGAAAATGCAATAATTACGAATGCCAATGGTTGGTAAATGGCTAAGGACCACGTTGGGAATGCCATCCATACCGGATCATCTCTTATTGTTTACCCTTCTAAATATGGAAGTTAACTCCATACATGACACAATGTAATCAAGCAGATTATCACTCGGTATGAGATCAGCCCGCAACGCAGAGCTAAACTGGAGAACGGTGGTGCCGTTCAGGCTATATTTGAAATTGTAGACACCTCGCGTTGGATCCAAGTCCGTTCTGGGCCGATGCACCGATTCTAAGTGCTTCCCTATAAGTTCGAGTTTCAGAGCGCACTATTCGTGTCTATACCTAAGCCAATAAAGTGTTGTATCTCGCTGCCACCGACTTTAATTCTCGGTACAGTTATTCGTGACTTTTTCCGGACATGGACATTCCACAACATGGAATCTGGATCGCTTGGTGAAATACCCTTCAACTTCTCCACCCATTGGGAGATCACTTCATTTATGTAATATTGACGGATAAGATCCCGCGCGATCTTAAGAAATGATTTGAACTTAACCAATATGGAATGATGATAGTCCCCATATCTCCGATAGATTTTGTTAACGCGAGTGATCAGAAGGCTTTTCACTTTTTTCAACCGTTTTATGGCTGCAGTTTCATATCCTTCTATATTAATAATAATAATAATAATCGTTGGCGCAACAATCCATGTTGGATCAGGGCCTTGAAGTGTGTTAGAGCACTTCATTCAAGACCGTAACGGTACACTAGGAGGCAATGTGGTCAGCATTGCGCTTTTCTATATTGCGAGGTTTAATCTGAGGGACGACTTGTTCAATTGTATCCAGTGTCAAGTTCTCCAGCTTAAGGAGATACCCGATATCCCTGAATAAACCTCTTTGGAATTTCTTCCAATCTGTTTGTTTAAGGTTGAGCCTGCCCATCGGCAGAAGTCTGTTAGTTCATCTTGTGTTACTCCTTGACATTCTCGTTGTTGAGGCTCTACAACTCTATAGCTTGGCCTCCAGGATCTCCGTTCTCCAACTATCTCGATATGTCGATCCCGTCCTCCAATTTCGAAATGTGATAATCTACCCAACGCTTTTGAGTTTTTCCTGCCGGTCTTCGCCCTTCTACACTCTCTTCGAATATCGTTTTAGGTATTCGAGTGTCGTCCATACATTGAAAATGGCCACCCCATTTCTACTACTGAAGTTTGATTAATTTTGAGAGGGTCGTCAAATATTTGGTACAACTTATTGTTGTATCACATTCGCTATTGGTTGTCATTTCTTTTAGTTCCTATTATTTTCCTCAGGGCCCTCCTATTGAAGGTGTTGATCAGTTTTTTGGAGGTTGAGGTCTATGTTTCACATCCATAGCAAAGCACAGGTCTTAGTTTTCCTGTATATGTAGCTGGCTTTCAAAGTCGGACCTAGTAGATGCTTCAGTTTTAGAGCTGAGTTCATTAATTTTATTTCCATCTTTCATCAGTTGTACACCTAAGTATATAAAGTTGACTATATTTTCTTAGTTGTACTTGTCAATGGTTATATATATTTTATTTGGTGGACAGTCCGAAAATCTCCTTGGTATTCACTAATTGTCTTATCGTGGTACATCTAATTCTCGTCTTCAAGATTTTTGTAAAGGTTTTATAGGACGCACAAAGTGATTTGATAAGTTCAGTGGGGATGTCAGTTATGTCTATTATTCATTTTTGAATATTTGATTGCTGAGTCTGTTTCTTCCAATGTTGGCGGTTCATTATTGCCATTATGCTCGACGATAATTCTTTCAATCTGGTGATTGAATTGCATGCGAAGGGTTAATGAGTTCTTTTAAATAAAACTTCCATCTTTCACGTGCTTCACTTTCGTCCCCAATAATCGCTCCGTTTTTGCTTTTGCAAAGGGTGATTTTGGATTGATATCCGCGCCTCAGAGTCTTCATTACTTTGTAGGGTTAAAATTGTATTAGCTGTTATCGTAAATTTTCGTAATTTTCTCTTTACGCCCTTCTATTTTGCTCTATATGTGCCGTTTTACTTGCCATGCGCTTCCTGGCACTCATCGTCTCGGCGGCGGCGCCAACTTCTTCTTCCGCTGTTGCTTTGATAGCGAGTTTTAGGTCAAACCAGGTGTCATCTTGCCGCTTGCTCGTCAAATTCTGTAGAATAGGACCTAATTCTCGCCTTGTATTCTCCCGCTATTCAATCATATTTAGTTTTTTCATCTAAAATTTTCGAAGCGGTTAGTTTTTATTCCGCGGGTCTTTCAATTTTGACATCTGTAGGCAACGTGGTAGTGCCATACCCAGACTGGCTGGGCTGGCATGCATCAATACAGCAATGTGGTACGGCACATTGGCCGAGCTGTCTCGAACTGATGATGTCTGGTCTTACGCGGTTCATTCGTTTTCGAAACTGACAGAGCATCTCTGTGTAGAATTATGCATTCAAAATTTCATAAAAAATATTATATTATTATTATCGAAAAACATCGGAAGCTTGGTTTTCATCTTGAGCCATTTTTGGACGAGGAGAGTTGATTCTGTATCATTTCGAAGTTTGGCGTTTCGTTTTCGGGTCTTTCTGGAATACCAGGTTTCGTTTCCGCTAAACACGTTAGAGGGAAAAGTTTCCTCTAATGCATTTCAAAATGTTTGTTGAAATTTGCAAAACGATTTGCTTTTTGTTCATTACTCAAAACTTTTGGGACAAACTGCAACGATGGTTTGACCGGCGCCGTAGGAGGGCCGTTCCAGGGTCCTTATATGGGACCTTGAAAAACTAATGCCATTGCGATGTATTCCTACCGTCTCGCACATTAGGGTCTTTCTGAAAGATAATTCTGTATTAACCTAGCTAACTAATTAGGGACGTTCAATTTTCCCAAAATGTCCTCAGTGCAATTCCAGTTGGCTAAATTATACAAATTTTGGGCATATAGTACATCACCACCGCTTAGCATTTGTCGACCGCTATCGCGTCCCAAACTAGAACTACAACCTTGGCTATATTGCACCAATCATAGAATGAGCTCATCATGCTTCATATTGAAGCTCTTATAAAGCATCGGGTTCCTTGATAAACGGGCATATCACAGCACAACAGTTGATTGCAATTTCGTCGGTAGTGATCCTTGTTAAATCTTGTGTTTTTCTTAACCTTTAATCCGTCCAGTAGTGGGGTTAACTCATTTAGTCGAGTTGGCGATCTTTCTCGATCGAAGGCTTGGTTCGGGTTGAATCCTCATGTCTTCATTTCGGAAGCAATCATAGCGAATTATGTCACTGATCCGGCGTTACATCTTTTTTGTATAATGTGTGTGATACTGATCGGTTTCGATAACTTCATATCACTCGGAACCTTAGGGAGTCAGTGACAAGATGAACGATCCTGCGGTAGACCTAGAAATTGAGTAATCGGAGCGCCATTTTATATATTCCTGACACGGTTTATTATTGGCTGAGAAAATCGGCTGATTTTGGGCAGGTCATTATTGTCATTGGGATTGGTCTTCAGACGTTGTCAAACCTAGCGTTACAGTTTTGATGTATTTACAATACTTTGAACTTTGATCCGGGAATCGCGGTAGAGCAATTTCAACCAGCGGGTGAGTTTTCTGGTACTAGATTTTGTCATAGATGAGCTTATTTGATACATCGCCTTCTGTAAATCGAGGAGGGCAATGACAAGACGGCAATATCCGCAATCACACAGCGTGTATCACGTCGCTGACATCACAAATTGTGACGGTGTCAAAATATTATGAATGTCCTTGTCAAGGATGGTTTCCAAAATCTTCATGGAATTGGGTAACCACCAAATCGGTGGGTAGCATTGCTTCTATCATTTTCGAACAGTTTGTTGTCTTACCAATCAGACGCACAGAGGATAATATCATGTGACCGCACAATGCCCTGGCAATAGATTGGTCTACATATTATTTGAGGCTTCTATTATCAGTCCTGCTGGTATGCCTCCAATTAAAAACTATTAGCTGCATTGTACCGCGTTTCTTATAGGGGGCAATAGTTATTATGAAAGGAGAGAAGGCAAACAGGTAAAGTTAATATATGAAACAGGCCTTGTTTGTCCGTAAAATAATGGCAAAGTGGTTTGCTCACCTCCAGTTCAACCTAGCATATCCCCTGCCAAGAAGAGGTGTGAGACCTTATCCGTTATGCCATCTTTATGAACTTCCAACATGCTGACATACTGTATGCCAATGGAAGCGATCGACCCCGCACCTGCATGGTAGTCTCTAAAGACTTCCAGGCTAACCTGGTTAACGACCTATGTGATGGCGACACCACATCGGCTAAGCTAGCCATAAAAAGTCAACAGGAAGATAAAGAGATACTATGCTGCTCTGCATATTTCCCCTACGACGCAGAAGACGTTCCCAGTGGAACATTCTTCAGAGCTATCCAATATGCCAAAAGTAGAGGCATGGGGGTAATGGCAGGATGTGATGTCAACGCTTACCACATATGCTGGGGAAGTTCGAACACCAATGCAAGAGGATCGAGACTACTGGAGTATCTAGTAGGAACCGATTTGCAGATCCTAAATGTGGGTAATGAATTCACTTTCTTCAACGTGGTCAGGCGAGAGGTCATCGACATCACGATGGCATCTCCTGACATCGCAGCTCTGATCGGGGAGTGGAGAGTATCAAACGATATCACACTCTCGGATTACAGACGCATTGATTTCGTTATGGGCATGGAACCACCTTCACCCACTCCATTTCGGAATCCGAGGAAGACAGATTGGGTGATGTATCAAATAGAATTGAGCGCCTGAGTCACGATCCCTGGGAAGCGCATCAAATCCATTGCGGGAATTGAGAAGACAACCCAGATGATCACAACTAGCATGAGAGAAGCTTTCGAAGAAAGCTGTCCACTCAAGATGCCAAAAAAGGGTAAAACACCATGGCGGAACTCGGATTTGGCAAAACAGAGGAGAACGACAAGGATGCTCCTTAATCGTGCTCTGAAGTGTGAATCAAGCGCTAGCTGGAATCGCTATAAAGAGGCACAGGAGGTTCTAAAGAAGAGCATAAGATCGGCTAAACGATCATCTTGGCTTTTGCGAAGAGACTAACTCTCTTGAGGCAACCTCAAAGTTGAAGCGGATTCTGGACAAAGAACGTAGCCAGAAACTGGGCTATTTACGTTTACAGAATGGGAAGTACACAGAAAGCGATGAAGAAACGGCAAATCATTTGCTTGAAGTACACTTCCCAGGCAGCATCCAAAATCTAATCTCGGGGCCAACAGGTGCATACAGCCCTCAACCGAGAGACTGGAATCTGGCATGCAAAGTAGTATCACTGGAGCGAGTGAAATGGGCATTTAACTCGTTCCATAGATACAAGTCTGCAGGTCCGGATGTCCTGGGTCTACACATTCGGAATATATATCGTGCATGCCTAGCACACGCTTATATTCCAATTAAATGGCGGGATGTGAAGGTGTTGTTCATTCCCAAACCAGGAAAACCGACCTACACAGACGCAAAAAGCTTTCGACCGATTAGCCTAACGTCCTTTCTGCTAAAAGGACTAGAAAGACTAGTAGATCGGTTCATAAGGGATACACACATTCCTAAGTGGCCACTTCACCATAGGCAACACGCCTACCAGAAAGGCAAATCCACGGAGACAGCACTCCATGAACTTACGGCAAAAATTGAAAAGGCGATGTCCGAAAAAGAATACGCCTTAGGCGCATTCATAGACATCGAAGGTGCCTTCAAGTATGCCTCATTCGCGGCAATTTGTGATGCCGCAAGACAGCATGGAATCGAACGGCTGCTAATCAGTTGGATCCTTCACATGCTAGGGTGGAGAAAAATGCACATATCGGTCGGCCAGAAGTCTATTGAAGCAGGATGTCTCAGGGGCTGTCCACAGGGAGTGGTTCTCTCTCCACTGTTATGGCTCTTGGTAATGGATACCCTGCTGGGCTCCTGGAGGACAAAAAAGTCTTCGCGCAAGCAATTGCGGACGACCTAGCCGTAATAATTACCGGCAAGTTTGCGGACACAGAATGTGACCGCTTGAATGCAACTCTGCATGTAATCCACAGCTGGTGCCTCCGCAATGGATTCACGGTGAACGATAGGAAGACTGGACTAGTTATGTTCACTAGGAACGTCAGGTGGGGCAGTTATACGCTACCCACCTTAGCAGGGGCGGAAATCCAGCTGGCACAAATTGTCAAGTACTTAGGAGTACATTTCGACTCCAAGTTAACGTGGAAGCATCATATCCAGGAACAATATCAGAAATCAGGCGGAGATATATGCCATTTCATTGGCAGCAGAAGAATGTCTGCGACAGCAACGGAGGGGTCGCACCATTCGAATCTGTTCCGACAGTCGGGCGGCATTATCAGCATTAAATGGCAACAACATATCAAGTCAGTTGGTATGGAGTTGTCATCGGGTGCTGCTGAAACTTGGCCGACTGAACGAAACATTCCTGATGTGCGTGCCGCGGCACTCTAACATCGCCGGTAATGAGGAGGCTGACAGACTGGCTCTCCAAGGGACTGGATCTACAATGGTGGGGCGCGAACCAGCTCTTGGAATCCGACCATCTACTGTCAAGTCTAGTCTGAAGGGTGAAATTGCAAGGATTCACGCAACCGCGTGGAGAAATTCGGACTCTTGCCGGCAAGCGAAAATCCTTGTGAAGAGCCTAGGGCCACTAGAGCGGCATTTTTGTTGTCCCTTAAGAAGTGGGATATGAAAACCCTAGTAGGGCTTTTGACGGGACACTGCCCCTTAAACTACCATATGGAAAAGATTGGGGTAGTGGTTTCGGCTGTGTGCAGCCAATGTGAGAAGGAGGAGGAGATGGCCCTGCACTTTTTATGCAGCTGCCCGGCATCTTCAGATCTCAGACGGAGACCCCTTGGCAAGGTTTTCTTCAATGAAGAATTTGCACACTCTCTGCCTCTGGAGAATGTTGTAAGATTCGTTAAAGCCTGCGAACACCGTAGGTGGGAAGCCATTGAATAGGCAACTTACGGGGATAGTACAATGGGCCTAACAATGGCCTGAGTGCTCGGAGCTGCGGCTCCCCCAGTTAACTAAACTAAACTAATGTTTGCGCCCGTAGAATCCTTAAAAAGAAATTCGTTGTTCGTGCTGGTCAACGGGAAGAAAAAGTTAAAAAAACTGACTACAAATAGAAACGTCGATTAACCAGCAAATTTATGATTTTTTTTTAAAAGTTTCAGCAAGATAAATGCTACCACAGAAAGTAGTAGTCTTTTCCCTGATTTGATGGAAATTTTTCTCTTGAATTGATTGAACTCGCGAAAAACTTCACCCTTAATAGTAACGAGTTATCTGAAATTCGGCAAGGGAATTGAGCTACTTGCAAATACGATTATATTGCAGAGTATGAGATAAAGCCCAAGATAGTTTGCGAAATATCTATCTATTCAGGAACTTTGTATTTTTCATGTTACAAGAGATGATGATGCCTTGTGAGCTACTACATAATTTATAAGCAACCAGAAGCGAGATAAGACCCTTTGTTATTGTCTATCCAAGACTTTAGCGAAATCAATTCATGTTTCCTGCATGTATTGTATTTTATAGTGAGCGATTACGGATACTTCACCCAGTCTCTGTAACGTATTGCGTCAAATACCAAGAGCTAAAATTTTCGCCATCATGATAGAAACCACAAACCATGGGAAAATTACTCAAAAATCAATTTTTTGTCTCTCACAAATTGACTCATTTCTATTTCTAATGTAACAAAAAAATTCATCTTTCTTTTCATTTTTGCATTCTTTATCTATTTTCGTGTATTACATCCATAAACCCAACCAGCTGACTCATTACCTATAATAAATCTACGTCTCTAACGATACCATTGACCCGCGATCGGAAGAGTGAACCTTGAATTCTCAAATAAATTAAAACCCACTTCATATTTCCATTAACATATGATAGCTTAGCGCCACTTTTGGACATTTCTTTTTACTGTCCATATCACAGCATTATTCTTGTTCAGTTTCTTTAAACAAAACATCCATCATTGAGCCCTGCCGCAGTTACAATTACTTTACCCACATTCACTTTTCATAAGTATCTGCGTCCATGTCTGAGGTCTGAAGGCAGCAGCAACAACAACCTTCCTCGTTCCAGATTTTATGATCTAATTTATGGAGTTCATGTGGGTGTCATCAAAAAGAATCGCTTCACCGCTGGACACCGACATTTCAATGTCAGACGTAGCTGCTGCCACTGCTCATGTCGATTTCTTGCGAAACCTCCATTTATAGAACCGTAGATAAATAGATTCTATGAGAGTGGAAAAATTGCCAATGATCCCATCATATACAATCAATAAGTACTTAAGATTTTAAATACGTGTTTTTCTTGCTTAGTGGAGCGTGAAACCGTCTTTCAAAGAAAAAGCTATCGAAGAATTGAGGTGAGACTATGGAGAGACTGGAATAAGGCCGTTAGTGGAAATCTGAATTTTATTAGCAGGGCGTTCACACTTTTGGAATAACGAAAGAATCAAATCAAGAAATCGATATGAATTATGACTTATCTGGTTCGTTGGATTGCGATGCAATTAGGGCTAATAAACCCACTTGAATAACTTATTGTAAACTGATTAGCAATAGTAACTTCTTGAAAAGGGTTAATTTTTTTCAAGGTTTTATAGAAACAGCAATCTTGCCCTGAATCTGGTTGAAGAAATTATCCAGCTTTCGAAGCCTTCAAAGCAGGGAATTCCTTTTACCAACAGGAGGAGAGATGAGGAAGGGAACTGTCTGTTCAAGGAACCCTGTGTCATCCAGCTCCTCCATCGGTCGAGCTCTATCTTCTTTGCAACGAGATGACCTGAACGTAATGGGGAACACGGCTCCACCTGTCACCGCTCCTCAGCAACTCCTCGCCAATGTTGTCTGGAGAAATATCCCGTGTGTCTAAATAGAGCTGCTGACGAATACCATCCCACCTTCCACAAGAAAAAAATATGTTCTGAGCGTCGTCCACAATTCCATTGCAAAATACACAATCTTGCGCATGTAAGGCTAAAAACCTCCGTGCCTACTTAAAAACTGGATAAGGAAATAGTCAGTCTCACCGTGCTTCCGATTCAGCCACGCATTTAAGTTGCATCTGCCTCTGGTTTCATTCTGCCGAGAGAGTTGCCTCTCATCTAGGGTGCGTCACCGTTCTTCACGAGCAACCACTTCCCTTGGTTTTTCTCCCTTGCGCTTGTCTATGGCTTGACGATCCTTAGCCACTCATCTACGGTGCGCTGCAGTTCGTCACGAACAACCACCTCCCTTCACTCTTCTCGCTTGCGCTTGTATATGGCTTGACGCTCCTTATCAAGAAGTGCAACCATCACGGTCGGTTCAGCGACAGTGCGGTACGCAAAGCCCCCGTCTCTGTATTGGCGCGAGACGCTTACGACATACCTCCTTCCCAAGAGTGTCAGCCCATACCTCCGCGCCGTAGAGCAGGACAGCCTGTGTTGAACTCATCAGGAGACGTCACCTGCAAGACGGGACCCCCATTATTTACCATTAACCTACTTAACGTCGAAACTCCAGCTGGAGCCTTGTTCGCTGCTGCTTTGCTAAAAAAAGCTCATCTTTGATCCAAGAGTCAGTCCAAGGCACTTTACTGTTTTGACTCGATTATCGACCAGTCGAACGATATGGGACGCAGGGTCGGAATTCTCTTTTTTAGTCAGGTTGACAACCTTGGTTTTTTCCAATGCAAGGTCGAAATCATGAGCAGTCATGCATCCGCTTACCCGTCACATCAATATGCCAAGTCTGCTTTGCGCGTGTTCAACAGTGCGTCCAGCAACAAGCGCCGCGATATCATGTGCATAAGCGACCAGGCGCGATTCTTCTGGTATGTCAAGTTTAAGTAGATTATCATAGAAAGCGTTCCAGAAGTCCCGCCCTAGGATGGATCCCTGTGCTACTCGCAACGTGACCTCCATCTTCTTCTGACCCTCTAGCGTTTCATTGAGTAGGGAGCGGTTGCTCAGATAGTTCCTTAATATCCTTAATATACGGAATTAAAGGCGTTTCTGACGTCAAGCGTTACGAGGTGCACCATCCGTCGAGTTCGGCGGCTATGTGCCTCCGCTCGTCGAACCTCATCCACGACTTGCATGACAGCATTAACTGTGCGTGGAGATCGACAGCGCGTATCGCTTCAACGACTCTACTTCCGATGAGCTTTTCGAGCACTTTTCTAGCAGTGCCGAGCATACAAAGTGGACAGTATGAAGACAGCAACTCAGGGTCGCTTTTTCCTTTGCTGATCAGCGCAAGCCTCGCCACCTTCCCAAGAAGAGAAAATGCCCCCTTTCAGGCAAGCGTTGAATGGGCCGAGCAGTAGGTTTGGCCGATGTTTGAATACCAGTTTTTTTACCTCTGTTGGAACTCCGCAGCCCGTCGTTATCAGGTTCACAAGTGAATTTATGACAATGTAAGATGCAGTGACACCAGGAAGACCCTCCAGCGCGGCTCTACCTGTTCCAAGGGTTTTGACAAACTTCCCGGTGTTCACCTGCTTTGATGTTTTTTTATTCAGTTCGTAAGAATATTTTCGCTAATGACGGAATTCACTTCTATCTTGCAATCTAATAAAACTCTCAAACACCGTTTTTGAAAAGAACTGTGTATTTGAAATTATCGGCATTTTAAATTTCAACCTAATTCAAACAGACTGAAAAGCCCGCGCCATGTTGTTTGGCGTCACAACTCGACTGAAGAAACTTCTGAACTAAGCTTCAAAAGCTACCGTTGACTTCTGCCATACGGTTATGTGGAACTTTTACCCACTAAAACCACCTCCTTCTCCATCCACTCTCCCCGCGGGACTGCCTTATGGTATTACGTCGCGAGTCTGGATTAGTATTTAACTGTTATTCGAGATGGTGATCCGCTCTCTCTGTTTCTCTTTCTTTATTGCCCGTTCTACCGCTTTCCATATCCTCAGTCAAATTCCACATATTCTCCACTATGTTTTCCGCTGACAAGTAGATTTTGACTGCCACTTCCATTTCCATTCTGTATGATGAGGAATTGCGTCAAATTATAACCCACGTTACCGTGCCTCCTTTTAGTCGTCTTCAACATTCGGAACCTTCACCGACCTTTTTTGCTCTTGTCCCAATTTTTGTTTTTTCCACTGTGCACGGAAAACACCTTCACGCAGTAAATACTTGTGCGAAAGTTTTTGGTGCTATCCCTACTGCCAATTTGATAGCTATGTTCGGTATGCCATCTAAGCTGGGAGCCTTGTTGCCTTGGACGTTCTAGGTCGCTTTCAATACCTCTTCGTCGCTTATCTCTGGTACTTCATCGGGGTTGATTTGAACGCTCGGAAGGGCGTCATTAATATTCTGAGGGAATATGACGTTTATTACGACATTTAGCGAGGTCTTAAGAACATGTAATCCGTGGGCAACGGTTTCCCTTGATTGATGTCATAACTGTCTTGTATGCACCACCCCAAGGGTCAGAGTCAGCTTCCCTGCAGAGCTGCTTGAAATGTACGGTTTTACTCTTTGCGATAGCGGTTTGGAGTTTTTTCTGTCAGCTTTGTATAGTTGTTGTAGTTCCTCATATCCTGGCCTGTTCCTGCGGCGTAGGCATCGGCTTCTCGCATTTAAGCATTCTTTACGATATTCTTTGGTTTCATCATTCCACCAAAAATTTGGTCTTCGCTTCAAGGATCCCGTTTGCCGCAGCATGGAAGCGTCACACGCCAAATGGATTCGCTCCGGAATCTGTGCAGCCATATCCATTGCATTGCCCGACAAATTTGTACCTTGCAGCAATACCTCCGAAAATGTTTCTTCGTCGACCTTTATGTGTGTCCTTTATGTATCCTTATGTCCGGAGTTCTATGTTGCTTTGGTCTAATGGTGCGCCCCATTTGAAAGACAATCGCTTGATGGTCGCTATGCGTGTAGTTCTCGCTAACATGCCATTGGAGACCCTTAGCTAGTATATCACTGATGAATGTTGTGTCTATTATAGAACCCATTTCCCCTCTTCGGAATGTGTTTGATCCTCCGGTGTTTGCCAAAATGATGTTCAAACGCAAGAAAGCTTGAGTAAATCCATTTTCCGCATTCCCATTTGTTTCTTCTATAGTCTGTCTGTCACACGCATTTTTCTCGGAGACGGTTATAGCGATTGATTCCAAATTTGGTGGAAAAGTGGGAACTGTGAACGCTGGCGCATACTTTTTAAGTCGAATTTAAGGGGGCTCCCCATACATGCAAAAAGGGGGTGTACATTTTTCTTCACCAAATATAGCCATGTGGGATATCAAATGAAAGGTCTCGATTAGTACTTTTCGAAGCCAGCCCTACTTTTGACATTTGCTGCTTCGATTCTACCAATTCTCCCTGTTGGTGGAAATCGCACTATTACTAACATAGTTGTAGTAGGTCAAATTCGTCACTTCTTTGCAAATTCAGGACTTCGAATATCAGTATCACCCGAACATGGATATAATGGTTGAGCCTTTCGTTTGTAGTGGTTTGACACTGTAGTCCTTCTAACATAAAATAAAGTTTGACAAAGCATAATTCCTTACAGTACATTACCATCGATATCGTTGTATGTTCGTTTGGAGTCAATGAATATTTATCAACATCAACATTGAATGCCTAGCACTACTCAAGTACTTGTTTCACGGTGACCCCTGTAGACTTTTTTGGCGTAAGTTTTCAACTTGGTTTCTAAGATTCTGGTGAATACTTTATAGGCCGAACAATACAATGAGAAGCCACCGGGATTTCTTCCTCTTTCCATAGGGCTGTTTCAAAAATAAGATTCCCACATTTTTTTCAGTCACATTGGATTTTTTTATTTAAAAAAAAAACGAATGCACCATTGGAAACGTTGATCTTTAAACTATTTTTCTAAATAGTCGCCATTTATTTCTACGCATTCCGTTGCCAACCCGTTGCGAAATCTGAAACTTCATCTTGCAATTCGTCGTCCGTCTCCGATCGTTGACCGTCTAGGTGCTCCTTCAACTTCGTAAACAGATGGAAATCGTTGGGTGCAATGTCCGGGCTGTAAGTAGGATGGACAATGACTTCCCAGCCAAATCTCTCGATTAAGTCTTTCGTTTGTTGCGAGACGTCTGGACGCGCATTTTCGTGGTGCAGTTTTACGCCTTTGGTGAGTTTTCCTCTATGACGATTATGGATTACTCATCTGAGCTATTTCAAGGTCTCGCAATAATTTGTCGAATATCCGTGTGTGTTGTGGTCCCTCTAGGCATAAACTCGACAAGTAGTACACCACGCCGCTGATCCCAAAAAACCATTGCCATGACTTTTCCTGCTGACAGCTTCTGCTTAAACTTCTTTGATTTGGACGACTCGGTGTGTTTCCATTTGCGATATTGTTGTTTTGTTTTTGGGAGTAATGTAATGGCGCCATGAGTTTCTATGGGTGGTAACTTTTTTGCGTGCAAAAATCGGATAACCGCACGAATTTCTCACCTGGTGGTGATGACGATAACGGGCTCCATTGCGGATGGCTGTCAGGCTTGGATTATTGTTGGGATCGGTGGTGGGGGAACCAGCGAACAAAGTTACAGCGTTAGGAACCTTATTTTTGAAACAACCCTCGTAAGTATGTAGACGACCTTTTTGACGTAGTAACTGCTACCCTTCAATAGTACCGCGGATATATAATTGAAAGCTGGCGCTTTGTAAGGTTTTGTGGGAAATAGAATCTTATTGAAATCGGTTCACTGTTTGTCCCTCTGTCCGTCTGTTCGTCTGTCTTTACCCAGTATCAGGGTCTTCCGTTTGCGGCATTGCCAATTCAGAGGGGTGGTGCAGATTGACAAACTATGCGACCTATCTTTCGTTTTTCTTTTCTTTTCCGTTGATGGTGTTGTCATCTTTATGTCATATACTTATTTTTGGTTGGAACCCGATCTTTATCCTTTTCGCTGCTTTGTGTTGCTAAATTGTCATTAATGCTCTGAAGCGTCTTGTCAAAATGTCCATTCGTTATCAATGTTGCTTCCGCGACGGTTTAATAGTGTCCCTTACTGTTGTTCATGTGCCATTGATGAGTCTGTTTCCCACGCAATTGAGTATAGGAATGAACTTCTTTTCCAAAGTAGGAATATATTCCAGCTTCACTAGTACACTCTGGAGTCTATTGATGCTGAGCCTCTTAATGGAGCTGACTTTTTCGTACAGCATTAATGGACGCCAGTAGGTGGCTTTCACTAGATAGGGATTGGAGTTGTAGTTTGCTCCTTGATATGTACGAATATTGAGGCTTTTCTTCTCTGAACAGGTATATCGTCGGCGTGGTTGTAACTTCAGGGATCTGGATATGCCACGGTTTTTTTTTGTGTACGCGTCTATGTAGGAAGCATGTGGATGTTACTATCATATCCCTTCTGCAACCGAAGTTAACAGCGCGCTGTCCACTTTCATTCTTCGCTTGTTGTTGTTTGAGCACATCCCCACTTCCAATTTGGGCGTTCAAATCCCGAAGAAATAGTGAATTGTACTTTCATCACCTGAATTTCTCTCGATCTCATGATCCCATGGGTTTTTTATCGAACCGTGATCGCAGTCGTTTCTCTATTTCAGTGCATCTTATCTAGGGTCGAAAATCACAACAGCTACGATGATGAAATCCGCGCACGGTTGTTGTCAGCCAACAGAGCCTATTTCAGCTTACAAACACTGTTCCGCTCGAAACGTCTCACTATAGGGTCAAAGCTCTTACTGTACAAGACTACGATCTTGCCAGTCCTCATGTATTCCTCGGAAACTTGGGTCCTTAGCAAGAAAAATTGCGAACTCTTGGCCGCGTTCGAGAGAAGAATCCTCCGACGAATTTTTGGCCCCCTACATGAGGATGGACGATTCCGTAGCCTACATAATGACGAAATCTATGAGCGATATCATGACCATCCGGTTGTGGATAAAATCTGCCTAAGATGGAGCCATGGCCTAGGTCAGGACGCCAGACAGCTTTTAGGGATATCGAATTGGTGGACCTTGGCGCAAAACCGGGATGTCTGGAGTTCCTTATTAAAGCAGGCCTAGACTAGATACCGGTTGTTGCGCCGTTGATGATGAAAAGACTTTGGTTGGTAAAAGCTTAAGGGTCCCTCTCAAAAATACCTAGGTAATCTGTTTGCTAACTATAATTGATAACACTGTCTCAATTATTTGGCACATACAACCTTTGCTCTACACGATCAACATCTTCCAGGGGAAAGATTATTGAGGAATTTTGAATTATAACTAATATAACGATTAATAGCAACTGAATATATTTTTATTATCTCTTTCAACTTGTTGTGGGCTTGACAACAGCAAAAAATGGCAAAATATACAGAAGACCTATAAATTCGAGGGATGATACTATCATACAAAGTAATTTGCCACAAATTAACTCATAATAGACGCGATAAGGGGAAATGTGATCTTCTCGGAATAAAATGCATTTAATCTAAAAAATTTGTTAATTTTTTTCTGGTGTATCTGAATATTGCTCGTACTTTTTTTGGGAGTTCGCAGGAATGATTTGGTAGTAAAATCTGACTCAGGGTTCATAACATGAAACGGATTCTTAGTTATCTCTAATGTTGTTTCGGAGTATCTTTCTCGTTATAGGTTGCCATATATACATGGATGCATATATTTACATGCATTTTTCTTGAAAAAGAAAAAGAATTCGACTTAAATGATTAGGATTATTTTCATTTTGATAAGAAAAGTTAACGAACACACTTATAGATTATTAGTTGTAAATTTCTTTTATTATTTATCTTGATCCACATATTTTTCAATTTCACCTTACAATCTACCCTCTATTGAAAAGTTCATCTACAAAAACCATAATCATGGCTTATTCACACACTCCTCATTCCAACCTATCAACGATTCACTTTCAACATTTCAAAATTTCTTTATCAGTCGATTAATAACGTAATCGTCGTTTATATTTGCTAAAAATAAAAATTATACATAGAATTGCTTTTAGAGATTGCTGCTACTGTCGCCACAGATACATTGAAAAGAAAAGATAGAGGGGGAAACGCCTTCTCCCCGATTGTTCTTAGCTGCAAATGTTAGCTGTTTTGATGACGCCAAGTGAGGCCTATGATACGGAACACTGGTCATTTGTGTGATCAATGGCGATTTAAGCTCAAGCTTAAGGTTCAAGGCTTCAACGGGACGGGGACCGGACTTGCCGGCATTTCCATAAACAACTAATAACAAAGAATAATATGGGAAACAATAACAGAATTGAGTTACGAGGTAAATATGAGACATGGAAACTTTCTAAAAAAATTTGATGACCAAGGACTGCTGGATTGTCTAGTTCTTAACTGGGGAGACGGGGCCTATCAGATAATCAGTTTATCAGTTCGGTTAAATGAAACATTATAAGTGATTCGCAATCGAATGACATCAGCAATATGAATGGAGTGTGAGTTGATTTTTCAAGGAGATATCGAACGATAATAATATTTCATTTCGATTGCAATCATTGCATTGCAACGCTTTGTGTAGAAATTTACACTGGAAATGAATGTACAAAGGCCGGATTCTGTCGCTTAGTTGGCTTAGAATATCATTTTCTTTCTAACCTTCCACTTTCTATTGACTATTCTCGCCATTATAGATGAGCAACGTCAACTCCTTCACATAGCATTATAAATTTAACTTGAAACGAGGTCTTAGACATCATCTTCCGGGCATCAAATTAAATTGATTCACTTGCGGTTTCGTCCAGGACAGAGGCAACTCATCAGACGCTGCCTCACCTCCACCATGGACGAAACCGCAAGTCATATACAGCCACGACCAATGATATGTGGATAAGTTGAAAAAGTTTAATTACATCGTTTTATGACCGAAATTTTCAGCCACATTTAAGAAACATGGCAAGGATCAGAAACGTGAATTATTGCGCTTAAAATTTTTTACCTGAAAATTTCCAGATTATCTACAAACAACATAATTCGGTAAAATTATGTAAGATTTCCAAATGTTTATTAAAAGATAGTTTGTAATACATGGTCAAATTTTACTTCTATTAAATTCCTTTAAACGTTTTGACGTTTGATTGTTCAAGTTGTCATGTTGGTACATATTAAACACACTTTTCAATATTTTGTTGAACCGCCTCTCGCTTTTATAACCGCCATAACTCGACGTGACATTGAACTGATTAAATTTTTCAAGACTTCTGCTAGAATGCCTTCGTACCAAACCTTTTGGATTATTCTGTCTAGCTCTTTTAAATTCGGCTTTTGTGCTCCTTAGCTCTCTCAAGGCGTTTCCGTTTCATTTGAACGGTAAAACGCGGTTGGAGCCTTCGTCGTGCAGTCCTTGTAGAAACTGGTGTTCCTCCAAGCCCAACAAAATGCTTTCTAACGTCCTCAGGCGTCTTGAAGCGGTCTCTAAGACTAATCCTCGATCTTCACTTGCAGAAGTCTTTCTGTGGGTTCCTGATCCTACCCTTCGCTCAGTCTACCCAGTCTCAGCATATTTTTTTTTTTAAAAAAGTTGCTACTTCAGACCTAGTGTAGCCTACCCTAGCCAAAATTTCCCCCGTGCTTAAAGATTCGGCTCGCAACACCAAAATCGTCCCTTTTGCAACTTCACTCATTTTCTTCACATTCCGTTTCTTTAAGGTTTGGTGTAAAACAAAACCTTATTAAAATCGGTTAACTGTCTGTCTGTCTGTCCATCTGTCTTTTTCTTCAAACCACCCCCGACTCCCTCCCTGCCCCGCAGAACCACCACAAGGTATTACATCACGGGGCGGAGTCAGCTCATTCTAGGTTAGTCACCTTTCTTCTATACGCAGCGCACGTGATCGCGCTTTCCTCCTTTCCTCTGCCTTTCGCAGTTTGGTTTGGATAGATGGCATCATGGAGTTGATTGCATCCCAATTTTCTTGATGTGCTGCTATTTTCGGCACCAGATTTTCTGGTATTGGCTATAAGCAACCTAGAGGTATGCCGTGGCCCTCCTACGTTCGGCATCATCCTCGCCAGGGCCATACTAGCAGTGGAGGATTTATCGCAAATATACTGTACGTGTTGCTTACAGCTGAGCTTTCTGTCTATCACAACCCCCAAGTATTTGATAGTCGGCTTCTTTGCGACAACAACCAGCGCTATGTCGTCAGCGTAATCCACCAGTATAGCTTCCTCTGGAAGGGGCAGGTTAAATACGTCATTGTTCATGATGTTCCACAGTAGTGGGCCTAATACGGAGCCCTGCGGGACACCCGCGGAAGCAACGTACTCCTGGGGTCCGTCGTCAGTGTCATGCCAGAGCCTTCTTTCAGTTAAATAACTATCGACCATAGCAGCGAGATAGGCGGGAATACCAATCTTCGCTAGGGATTTGCGTATTAGATTCCAATTGCCCGAATTGGATGCATTTTTCACATCCAGGGTTACTACCACGCAATATTTGTTAGTACTTCCTTTTCCGTGAATTGTATCTTCAGTCAAGCCAGTAACCAATTTGATGGCATCAGTGGTTGATCTGCCTTTACGGAAACCATACTGCCGATCTGAAGGGCCGCCTTGGCTCCGAATAACCAGGAGTAATCTATTATAGATTACCCGCTTCGACATTTTCTCCACAGTGTCTAAAAGACATAAGGGTCTGTATGAAGATGGTTCACCTGGAGGTTTACCAGGCTTAGGCAGAAGTACCAACTTCTGCCGCTTCCATGCCGCTGGAAATATTCCTTCGGACATGCACGCTTCGAACAACTCAGCAAACATGTCCGGCCTGCATTTCACGGAAAGCTTAAGGGCCTTATTCGGTACTCCGTCCAGACCCAGTGCTTTATTGTCTCCTATTCTACCGCAAATCTCCAGCAGCTCGTCTCTAGTGAAATTGCCGTCACATTCATAGGTGGTTGGAATGTGGGTGGGACACGTGATCTGCGGATATAAACTGCCTCTGAATTATCCCATCACGATACCATAAGCACTCCCCCACGGGTTTGCGTTCGCTTCTGAACAGAGCTCCTTAAAGCATTTCCTCTTGCTTCGCTGGATGGCAAGCTTGAGAGTTGTGCGGGCTGCCTTATAAACGCACTCTTTCTGCCCCTGATCGACTCTCCCTACCGCCCTCTGAGTCGCTCTTCTTGCTCGGTGGCAGGCTAATCGAAGGCCAGTCAGTTCATCATTCCACCAGTAGTTTGGTCTTTGGCTGGGATATGAGCACCTCCTAGGCATGGGCGTGTCACATGCTTTCGCGATGCATTGAATCAGTTAACCGTAGAGGTGCCTGCTTTATCAGGTTGATCTAACCACACCTCTATGAAGGTCTGCTCACCCAAAGATTTTGCAGACCAGCCTGATATCTTTTTCGGTCTCGGGTGATGATGATAGCTCTTTGCCTTATGGCTCGACACATATCTGAAAGAAGATTGCCTGGTGATCGATGTGATTGTAGCGTTCGCTGACGCACCAGAACATACCACGCGCCATCGCAGGGCTGACAAAGGTCAGGTCTACAACCGAGCCTGACCTCCCCCCCTTCTGAAAGGTGTCTACAGCACCTTCGTTACCCAAAACTATGTCCATCTGCGCAAAAGCTTCCAATAAAATTCCAATAAAATTTTATTCTCTGCTACCTCACTCTAGGGCCCAAACATTGAAATCATCAGAAATCACCTTTGGACTTCGGCCTCTTGCGTCAAGAACAAGATTATCAAGCATTTCCTCCTCGTCAAGTTCTTTCAACTTGAATGCTCCTTTAGAGCAGTACAAATTTCTCCTTTCGATGTGACTTTATCGAGATCCTTACATTTTATGCAGATCTCATGTTTTTGGGCATGCACTATGCCATTCTCCCCAAGTGAGTTTTTGACTTGAGTGCGAAAGTCATCAGTCTTACTCACGCTTTTCAGCTCGAATATGGGATCCCGTTTTTGGGCTCTTCGGATTCTGTTCACATTTCCGCTTAGCTCGTTCTAAGTATCTCCCCGTAGGACAGATTGTCCTTACTGCAGATGACAATCGCATCTGGACGAGTTTGCATTATTGCTTTTCCTTTCGTTTTTTTTGCTGATAACTTTAGTTCATCCATCGTTTTCGTTCCTCTTGGGCTTCTCAACTTTGGTCGACTTCCTTACATTCGCTGTACGCTCTCGCCCTTCAGAGCTATTGGTGCTGGTTTTCAGAATTTCCTGCCCGCCTTTTTTTCTTTTAAGCGCCTGTTGATTATTTAGGGGATCCCCCTCTTTTCCACGTACTCGTTTATTTCGCCGTGATTCAATGGTAATACGGTTAGGTGTCACTTGGGTCGCTTGTGACAATGTTGGTGCAGCGGGGTTCGGTGTAACCTTAGTATTCTTTTCCTCCATCTGCGATCTATTATAGAGGACTCTAATATGTTAGCTTTCACCATATTCTTTATGGCTTACTGTGCTTGTCCTTGATGAACTCGGACAGCTCAACTATTTTTGCCCCAAGCTGAGTGAAGGGTAATTCCTCCGGATCGGAGCTCTGCTCCCTATAAACCCCGAGAGGGTTACTCCTTTTATACGCTGCTTCACTTTTGGCGTTTATTGATCTTGTCTGTACCTTATCCTTCACCGTCTTTGGCATTGGTGGAGATTTCAAAGTTGACGGGTTTCTTTTGAATGGATCCCTTCCTTGTTCCTGGAGCACCTCCTGCTGTCGCCCATCTTGAACATATGCGGTGGGTGTTATGATGGTTTTTGTCGTGCAACGATCTGCTTTCAGTTCATCTCTGTTTGGTCTCGCTACTAGTGTTCTCGGTAAGGTCTTACTGTCTGTCCGTTACACGCATTTTTCTTGGCGACTGTAGCAGCGAATGATACTAAATTTGGCGGAAAGGTGGGAGCTGTGAACGCTTACGCGTACAGTGAGTTACATCCTTTTACGTCGAATTTAAGGGGAGGTCCCCATACATGCAAAAGGAGGGTGTACATTTTTTTTTCACCAAATATAGTCATGTGGGGTATCAAATGAAAGGTCTTGGTTAGTACTTTCCAAAGTTGGTTGGTTTTGGCATTTGTTCGAAAGGCGGAGAGTTCGGGGGGTCGAAAGTGATCATTTATTTAACGGAGCCATTCTCAGAAACTGCGGAACTGAAAAATCTGCAAAAAATCAAGAGGTTACCACTATACGGTGCTTAGTCGCCGAAATACCTTCCATGCCGATATCCCCTCAAATAAAGTTAATAATAGTATATTACTGTAATTTTCAGTAATTGGTTGCAGAATCCCCTTAAGTTTATCGTAGCACAACGAACAGCAAAGTAGGGCATATTATATAGCTTGATCTTACCAAGTTTGGTGGACATCCTACTATTACTAACAAAATGGGGAATTGAAGATTTTGAGTGTCAATATCACCTGAAAGTGAATATTCCCACATAATATATGCATATATTACGTGTTACGTACTAATGGGACAAATTCACATTCAAATGTCTTTAAAAAAGAAATTCATAAAATCTTTCATACCTGAAGCGTCCAGCTTCCGGTTTTCCGTCTTGTTTTTAACTGTTGTCTGTCGCATCACACCACAAACACATTACTGACAAGAAACCTTCAAGGTCGCATTTATTTACGCTGAAAAATTTACTACCTACATCAAGTGGATAGCGGACTTATGAGTCCCACGATTCTCAAAAAAAAGTGCAAATTGATTGATTTAGGTCATATGAAAAAATTCAAATGTTGAAGTGAGTTAGGTCGCTTTAAAAAGCTTGCAAGGCCCATTTTATGTATTGTCAACCATTAGTGCAAAGTTAGCAACACAAATCAAGGAACAGGCACAAGCTGTATTGACTATAATTGGCGGTCCTTAGACCGTCTATAATCTGTTATGTCCAATTAGAGAGAAAACTGGCTGAAATTTGTACTTAGAAACTAGAAAAGCCTATTTTATATCATGGTCCTGTGAAGAAAGGTCTAGCTAGGCCCTAGCAGATTTGGTAATGCTTTGGTTAGAGCGCTAGTCATTTTTTGACGGGTGGGAGATGGTACCAAGCCAGGCTCAAGCTAGGACCATGTCAGACGTCAGATAGTGTCAAGTTCAACGCTATTTATTTATATCCGTCATTTTTTTTAACGTCTTCATTATGAATGAGACTGCATCAATTTCATTATTGTCACTCTTAACGCTGCGCAATTCACAAAGGCGAATGCAAATATTCGGGGAGAATATTCGCCACCTGAATATAAATAAATCTCTTAAAACTTCCTAAGAGACTGCAAGTAAGCAAACCAGATGCCATTGTGAGGCTTTTCCTTCCGAGTTCTATCTGGAATTAAGTTTTTACAGTTAGTATTATGTTAGCCGTGTTCGTTATATTTAGGCATTGTCATACCAGTTCAGAGTTCACTTGTTTGGGCCCAAGTGCCATGGTAGTCGCCTGGTTGTCGGCTAGGATCGAAATATTCCGCTCCCTGTAGTTCCTTTGGAGATTTATTTATATATTAAAGTAGGCATACCTATCTATGGCGTATTGACCCCTGCCCTTGCTCCCTCTATTGAGAGCCAGTATACCAGGTAATCAGATGTGGTTTAAGCCATAGTGTACCAGTGTGCTCGGTTGCTCTACTGTGTTTTAAATTTCTTATTGAAATTAAACTTCATTATTATACCATCCCTTGGGGTCAGAAATTCGCGATACCGCCTATAAAACAAGATCAATCTTCAATTTAGGTGGCTCTCTAGCTACGTGATAACCCCGGACTTTACTTTTCCTTCTTTCGTTGACTGAAAATCTCAAGAAGGACCTCCAGTAATACTGCCGGGTATGTTCTCGTCGCACCTGTAATGGATTCGCATGCCAGTCTTCGAAATTTTTTTTTATCAACTATTGTAACTTCTTACTTCATATAAGCGGTAATAGTACTCCACTTTGTGGACAACCTTGGGTTATGTTCATGACAATGGAGTTGTTACTGGTTAGTACTTCTCTTGTTTTCGTGTCCTAAATTAGACATCCCTTGTACAGTATCTGTCAATTCGTTGTCCATCATGTTGTAATATTTCAATGACCCTTTCCTGTGAATTTATTGACGTCAATTATTATCAATAGTGTTTATCATGGCAAAGGTGTGATATTTTTATCAATATTTCCTGCAGTTCAATAAAATGCGTGTATTTAATAAACCCCAAAATATATTTATTTTAAAGCAAAAAGATAGAATAGAAATAATAGATAAAATACACTCTTGTCTTCGCAACTGAAACTTTCTTTGTCATTCTACTTTACAGAACACCGGCATCACACATCACACTTATCTCGAATAATATTTTCTTTCCCGAATTTAAAAAAATACGTTCCTGAACTGCTCCTCTTCACCCTTTTTTCAATCTCCAAGTAGCTGATACAGTTTCTCAATAAGCGTTTCAATTTTATTTGGTCTACTCAGCTCATTCTTCCACGAACCCTACCGTTTGTGGACGAGCGATGATCTCTGTTAAACATTGAAATTTTATTTTGGTTCTTACCATCCAATTTCTAATTCAACCTCAATCTTCAAGTTACTTTGCTTCGGTTTAGATGGATTAAAATTATGATCCATAACTAATATAGTTACAACCGTATGACTTGCGGTTTCGTCCAAGGCAGAGGCTACTCATCAGGTGCTGCCTCACCTCGGCCCTGGGAGTAGCGTGGCCGAAGTGGTTACAGGTTGGCATTTGCTCTCTTATACTAATTCAAAAACATGACATGTGTATGAATTATAATGAAGACAACATCGCCATGTAAAATCAGGCCTAAGGCGGACGAGGTTAAACTAAAATTTTCAGAATTGAAGCATTCCTAACTCCATCATCCACATAATGACGAACCGAACCAATTGGAAAGCAACATACTTTCTCGTTTGTGGTCGACGGAACCCTCACCTTTGGGCAAGCACACTAGTTGCAAAACATATGACTTGCGGTAAGTGGATGGCGGACTTAGGAATCCCCTAATCGCCTCTAACTCGCTCCAGAGGCAGTAATCCAAGAAGTTGAGGTCTCGGACTCTCTGAACGTCACTCTTCCGTTGTAATGGAATCAGGCACATTCTCGAACATCACGGAAGGTTACCCGAAAATGGTCGAACCACTTTGTTTAACATATCACTATAGACCGGGCTAATCGTTTTCACCCCTTTTCACAGAAATGGATTTGCTTAACCGTTGCTTTGTGCCATGACATACTCCGCTAGATAAGCACTGAAGGTGGGATATAATTTCGTTGGCTTCGAGGAGTTTTTTGGAGAGCCTTAAAGTGCCGCATGTTGGTAAAGTTAATTTTGGCGGTTAAATTCGTCGTAATCCTTTTTCTGCAAAACAAATAACAGAGAATATTGGTTAGCAAAATTTCGGTGAGCCCATAAACGTAATTCTTCGCGTAAAATACAGTACCTGTTGAAAGCGTTTGTTTCGACTCCTATAGGTTCTTGCTTGCGGTAGTTAGTTTAGTTTACTGGGGGGAGCCACAGCTCCGAGCACTCAGGCCATTGTTAGGCCCATTGTTCTATCCACGTAAATCGCCTATTCAATGGCTTCCCGCTTACGGTGTTCACAGACTTTAGCGAATCTGAGAACATTCTCCAGAGGCAGAGAGTGTGCAGATTCTTCATTGAAGAAAACCCTGCCAAGGTGTCTTCATCTGAGATCTGAAAATGCCGGGCAGCTGGATAAAAAGTGCAAGGCCGTCTCCTCCTCCTCCTCACATTGGCTGCACATAGCCGAAACCACTACCGCAATCTTTTCCATATGGTAGTTTAAGGAGTAGTGTCCCGCCAAAAGCCCTACTAGGGTTTTCATGTCCCACTTCTTAAGGGGCAACAAAAATGACGCTCTAGTGACCCCAGGCTCTTTCACAAGGATTTTCGCTTGCTAGCAAGAGTCCGAATTTCTCCACTCCGTTGCGTGAATCCTTGCAATTTCACTCTTCAGAGTAGACTTGACAGTAGATGGTCAGATTCCCACTATGGTGGATCCAGATCCTCGGCGAGCCAGTCTGTCAGCCTCCTCATTACCAGCGATGTTAGAGTGCCCCGGAACCCGCATCAGGAATGTTTCGTTCAGTCTGCCAAGCTTCAGCAGCACCTGATGACAACTCCACACCAACTGGCTTGATATGTCGTTGTTGTTTAGTGCTGATAATGCCGCCCGACTGTCGGAACACATTCGAATGGTGTGACCCCTCCTTTTTTGTCGCAGACATTCTTCTGGTGCCAATGAAATGGCATATATTTCCGCCTGAAATAAGGCCGTCATTTTTCCCAGGGGTCGGTTCAGTTGTTTAATCGGATTCTCTGAGAACACCCCTGCGCCTGATCCACCCTTCATGACTGAGCCGTCGCTGAAGATTATTAAGTCTGTAATCTGAAAAGACTCATGGTTATTTGTCGACCATTCTTCTCTTTCGGTGATTACGACAGTGTATGTCTTTTCAAAGACGAATCTGGAAACCATATGATCGGCCGGCATCAGGGCCATCGGATGTTTGTCAAGGAATTTCCAGATAGACGCATGACCGTGTGATTGGCCGCCTTTCCACATCCCAATAGTATCGAGCCTATATGCGTCATTGGCTGCTTTCCGTTTCACCTCCAAGTGAATGGGGGATAAATTTGGGATAGCTTCAAGTGCCACAGTCGGCGTAATACTCACCGCTCCAGTGATACTTAGACAACCAAGTCTCTGAATCTGCGTTAGTAACTTCCTGCTGTTAGCAAAGTTTAGTCTTGGCCACCAGACGATGCATGCATACATCAAAATGGGTTTTATTATGGATGGATACATCCAGTATATCCGTTTCTATGAAAGTCCCCAGGCTTTATCTATCGCATTCCTACAGCACCAGGATATGGTGCTCCCACGTTAACTTGCAGTCGAAATGTACTCCTAAGTACTTGACTGTTTGTGCCAGCTGGATTTCCGTCCCTACTAAGGTGGGTAGCGTATAGTTGCCTTACCTCACGTTCCTAGTGAAAATAGCTAGTCCAGTCGTCTAGCGTTCACCGTGAGTCCATTGCGGAGGCACCAACTGTGGATTCCATGCAGAGTTGCATTCAAGCGGTCACATACTGTGCGCGCAAACTTTCTGGTAATTATTATGGCTAGGTCGTCCGAAAATGCTTGCGCGAAGACTTTTTTGTCCTCCAGGGGCCACAGCAGGGTATCCATTACCAAGAACCATAACAGTGGAGAGAGAACACCTGGAGAACGCTTCTCTGACCAGCGTAATAACAAATTCCCTTTGATCACGGTGCACACTACGTTGAACTTCTCGGGATTTCGCAAGGTATCTTGCATGCCACGCCTGTCATTGCGGTAAATACAGCTTTCAATCTCTTCTGCTTGTATTCTACGATCCCATAGTCAGCCTGATCTTCAGCATTTTTGATGGCGGCCTCATGCTCATCTATATTTTCAGGCGGGTTACTCAATATATCTGCCGCCTGTTCAGCAAGATAGCTCTCCTACTGTGGAACGACAGCTGGGTCATACAAGCGGTCGATGTTGACCTTGGAGGGTCACACCTTAACGGTTCTGCGAGAAATGGCGTACGCTACACTCAAGTGAACGTAAGCGACTATTAGAGTGTGATCCCCTTCAACACCGATGTCAACGCCTTTCTTGTTGCGAGTATCCAGAAGATTTAGGACGGAAAAAGACGTTAAGCACTAAGAGTCAGGCAAGATGGTATCTGAATCTAAAACCTCAAATTTAGAAATAGGATATTAGGGGCTACAGCTTTGAACACCGATAGATTTAATTCCCTTGTGAACATATCAAATTAGATATTATTAGGTTGATGCAACCGCAGAATTATTCATCTGCATTTCACCATTCTCCCATCATCAATCTTTTTCTCCCTTAGTCATTGAATCGTGAATATTACATATGCATGGGCTTCTATAAAATTCTCAGGGTGACTTACCTTATTTCCAAATTTAGTTCCCATTACAACACACAAAGTACATTATCAAAAAGCTCGTCCTAATAAACCCAAAAAGAAAAATTGTGCGGTCTCCAATTTGTGTTTCCGCCGAACACATCAAACACTAGATAATTCATCGGAACGTTACATCAACATCATCCCCTTAATCGAACTTCGTATCAAGTCTCCTGTCACCAGGCGAACAAATTGCGTGGGTACCTTTCTATATGCAAAGTTGAAACAAATGCTAATATGACGAGGAACGTGAATTTTTTTCCATGGAATTCCTGTTGAGCAGAAAAAAAGTCAAAGGGAAAACAGAACGAAGTCCTCGTGTATCAAGTAGCAACCTCGCCCAAAAAGTCACTCAACCCATCTCCAACTCCCGCTTCCTCTATCCAAATCGTTACAAATCAGTCTGGTCGGGGCCTGAAACGATGATGGTCCTTCTTTCCTGCGTCCTAATAAAAAAATTAGGATATTACCTTTCGGTTTGCATTTCATACCCCGGGGCAGAAAGGAAAGTTCGTTTTCGGACAATGGACGGGAGTCTTGGACTTGAAAGCAAATATCCCGAACCAATTTGTGGTAGGATCAGATCCAACTAGGACGATGAACATGAAACCTTTTAAGCTCCTTCATCGATGTATTCCAACCATCCTCAACGGAGGAATGCTGACCGACTTTCCTTCACAAGGACGAAGCCAAATTTTCCACTTATTCGCTGAATGGCGACGTCTAGACAGTTTGTAGTCATCATAAACACTCGTGTATATACTTCTTGGAAATTATCTTAACTTCTGGAAAATTTGAAGCATTCTCCTTTCTTTTGAAGTTCTTTCTTTCGAGGTCCTTTTTGGGTCTTCCTCCGTTTTGAATTGAAATGCCAGGCCTAATTGGTGTTTATTGTGGAAATGGTAATGAGCGTGCTGCCGAGGTTACGAGGATTTCCATGGAAATCCGGAGGTTGATGGAAGCACCGAGAGGAGGACTTGAATATTAGGCACATATATATATAGTATGTACTGAATTACAGTGAAATAATTGATGAAGTCACAAATGATGATGGCGTAGATAACACGTAATCCTTGGATGATCCGCATTAGTTTCAACTTTATGAGCCATCAGAGGAAGTCCTTGTGGCGGCAGATTTCGTAATGTAGCGCGGAAAATTTTATACCTTTTCGTCTCCAAAGGATTTGGTTTGATATTTTTCTGCATTGAGAGTCTTTAATCAAAGCTTTCTCTTTAAGTCATTTGATGTTTTCCTCTGATTCTACCGAGGAGAAAGTTGATGGGAAAAGATACATTACTCGGAGGGAATATTAAAGAAAACAGAATACGAAAAATAAACAGTAATACGCTTGTTATAGCGGATAAGCCTCAAGGGCTTTGCTTTGATGACCACAAGATACTATTCTAGGGTTTTCAAACAGGATAATGTATGTGCATGTGACTCGAGGCTTCATCGAGATTGTTAACGGAAATCAGGAAATTACCTGTAATGATGTGATTATTGTCCTACATTCTCCTTTCTAAAAGCAGGTCAATCAATGAAATTTCACCCTTGCCTCTAACCGGAAAATCCCCCATCGGAAAGCCTTGAGGTTAATAAATACATGTGATATCGAAATAAAATCCATGTCATTACAAGAGTATTACAATATATAGTAAAGGTCTCCTTAATGAGCATATGTACTGTCCTAATGTCTGTTAATGTTGTCACAGCTTGTCCAGGTCGGATTAGGACTAAGGAGCAGATCCACCTTTCGTTTGACTTCAAGGAAAAGTGTTAATTACTTATGCACTCCTTTTCGATTAAACTTTGTATGTTCTTGCATCAAATCGGGAAGTCCTGTTTGGGTTGCCGATTTTGTTGAGTAATTTTTACTCAACGGCTCATATCTTCATTCTGTTATATATATTTTTGTGAACTGAAAACTTTTGGATGAGCCAATTATAGTTAAGCGGTAAACTTATTGGTGGTTGTTACCTTTCTCTAGTCCTTTTTGAGAGTTCACTTTTTTTCTTCTAATCGTTCCCTCTGTCTAAATATGTGACCTATCTAGTGTAGCTTTCGCCTTGTAATTTAGCGCGTTGTGAATCATGAGGATTCCCACCATGAGCCTGATGTTCTTTTTGGTGAGGTTTAAACAAAACCCTTTGGTTGGTGTCCCTCATGGACATACTGGACTGTTCTATTTCCTGGAAGCTCGCTCAGATCCTTTATCGTGTGATGGCAATGAACCCCTTCCCGATTCAACAAAAGAGTTCTAGTTCTTATAGTGGCGTTTTACAATTTTCCTGGCCGACTCATCGGCTGTCTGGAACACAGAGTATCCAGACCTTATTGTGCTGGCATTCCCATCGCAGTTTAGAGTTCACTTGGCTCGACATAGGCGCCTTGATAGTTGTCTAGTTGTCGGTTATGCCTCCTGTAGTTCCGTTGGAGGGTAAAGCAGGAATTTCTATCTATGGGGTATAATTCCACTAGAAATATACTGGCATGCTTACCTATTAGTTCGATTTATGTTTTCCTTGAAAAATTATTGCACCCGGTGTCTCTACTGTTCTAAGTAATCAATTGTTGATTTAACCCGTAGGTCACTACGACGCTCTCCCAATTTGCCCTGTTGCTCCATCGTGTTGCAAATCTCTTATCGAAATGATATGATATCAGCAATTCAGGATACCTCCTCCGCTCTCTGCCTCACTGATATGCCCAGGCATTCTGCAGATTGTCCTCCTTGCCTGCATTTGTATGTCAAGATGAAGATCAATCCCCGAAGGACCTCTAAGGATATCGTTGGACATGTCCTCATCGCCCCAGTAAAACACACACAAGTCGGTCTTTAATTCTGTTTCCCCAGGTGGCCGTCCCATAGGTAATTATAGGGCTTACTAGTGCAATGCGTATCCAGTCTAGTATTTTTTTGGGGGTGCACCCTACTATGGACCGAATTGCGATTTCCAGGGTAATTTTTTGTCTAGCGTAATTCCCAAATGTTTGATCACACTTTTCTGTTTAACTTTTATTCTGTGTAGTCTTATGGTTTACGAGTATTCAACCTTATGAATCCTGGTGGCGATGTTGGTTGGATTTACGCTCAGGTCCGCAGAATGCCGTACGTCGTCAATGCGTTTTTTTACTACAGCAAATTCCCGGTTTTTTGTGCTCTCTTGAAGAGTTCTCTGTTCCCATTCTGACTAGGTCTGTGTTCTACCAGGGTATTGATAAGGTGAGTCTCTAATATTGACGTGTTTCCTACGTTAAATACTTCTAACCTATTGCCAAGGATAAATTCCAGAAAATTCTCACCTTTTCAATAAGTATCACTGCTTCTCCTCATCTGTTATATGCGTTGGTATCACAGCCGATGAGAAGTGGTAGTGTCTTCCTCTTTCACTACTTAACCAGTCTAGCAATTAGTTTTGGTAAGACCTGGGTGTCGTCTCTTCAAAAGTAGTCTGATGTCATGACTGCCTCTTGAGTTCTCCAGGTGGTTTTTGAATGAAACTTGGGCGGTCATAAAATCTCCGGCCTGCAACTTTTTTTGTTTTTCTCAAGAGGAGTTCCAAATTACCAGCAGCTTCTTTCTTGCAGACCACGAATCTGCCCCCGTTCTTGAGCCAACACTATTCCCAACCCTGAACTACTTACGTCCATTCAACCTTTCTTGCGTCTCCATATGTCTCCAAAGTTGGCTAATATTTTCATTTTGAAAATAAATTCAGTTTTCATGGCAACCTGGTTAGTCGACATTTCTGGCGTATTCAGATTAAAGTAATGCTTGTACTGATCAGCTAAAGTCAGACCACAGAAATGTCTGGTATTAAACGTCACCAATTTCTTGACAAGTTCCTCATCCGAATAATGTAGCGTCATATAAAACTTTCGTCATTAGTATAAAAGCCGGACAGGTCGACGGGGCAGAATACTATGTACTATTTTTTTCCATGTGGTTGTTTAGGGACCAAATCCCCGTTGAGAGCCTTACTAGGGTTCTCATGTCCCACTTCTTAAGGAATAATAAAATTGCCACTCTAGAGACCCCGGGTTATTTCACAAAGATTTCCATCTATCTGCGGGAATTTCTCCATTCAGATTGAGATCCTTGGCGAGCTACTCTGTCAGCCTGGTCATTACCGGCGATGTTCGAGTATGCTGGTACATACATCAGCAATGTTTCGTTCCGTCGGCCAAATTTCAGCAGCGACTTGTAGCAACTCCCCACCAACTGGCGTTTTATTTTCTTACTACGTAGCGTTGATAACGTTTTTGTTGCCAATAATATTGAGCCGTCTGGAATATGCTCGTTCTTTTTGCAAATTTTAGAGAAATTTAGAGGTCCCGTTTCTTTCTCTTCAACCTTCGCATAATCCGAAAGGCGGTTTGCCCGAAGACAGTTTGCCCTTGGGGTGGTTTGTTACATGACAGTTTACCTGAGGGGAATGTTTACCCCGAGCCTGTTTTTTGCCCGAAAACGGATTTTTCCAGTTGCAGCATTATTGACTGCCATGACTTTTGTTTTATCGGGGAAAGTAAGCCAATCCCGGGGAGCTCTTTTGTGTTGAACGAAAGCTAGTTGAAACTGGGGATTGGTTGGTACTCAGAGTTAACCATTTACATCCACATCCTAAGCACTTGTGATTATTCAGTCCTCGGCACGGTAATAACTCCTCGGTTTGGCATTTCGATTATCGCTTAGCTTCAGGTTTCATTTCTAGTCGCCTAGAGGATTTTCCTTACTGAACTCCCTCACCAGAACAGGGCAGGTAATCGTCGAGGAGGCTTGGTACCTTCTTCTTCTTCAATGACTCGACAGACCGAATTGGACCTTTATATGCGGGATGGTTCGCTCCGTTTCCAATCTCAAAATCGATATGCGGTTCGCGTTATGTTTTGTGTGATATTCGGTTGAACAGTTTTCTTTTAAAATTATCGTTTACAAGTTACCACTGTCGGTTCATTGAGATGTGTTTCAGTTCACTCCAGGTTTTCCCGAGGAGATAATATTCCTCCCTAACCGTTCTGAGTTACGTGTTCCTAAAATGACTCAGTCGTCGGGGCTACTCATACAGTTATCGCCCTATTTTAGAGTGTGACCTATCTACTGCCCCTCAGGCTTCCAGATTAACATATCCACAGGTATTTGGTCCATGCGTCAATAAAGCTCTTCATTCGAGATTGTGTCAGAATGCTCCGATAACACGGCGGACACAGGTGTTAATGACGACTTAGACTTCAAGTGATAGTGGTGGTCGGTACGAAGCCGACGACATGAGAAATAAGGGTTTTTAATGGCGGCCCAATGCTCAATCAATATTCTTTGGCGACCTATTCAGGATATGTGCCGTCCGATTAGCAAGGTACTTTTTCGGTGTTCGTTGGAGTTGAACTTGGGGGTCGAAGCTTCCCAATCCTACAAGAAACGGTACATGCAGCCATCATGCGATTTTCTCTGTCGAGGTTCATCATGGCACCCCTTTTGTTGCGCACATTTAAAAAGAAACTCCCAAATTTACTGTAGATCGCAGTGTTGTCATTCTGAATGCCCGCACGTTGTCGTTCAGTTGAAACCTAACTGGCCTTACAGCAGGCTGCTTTTACGACAAACAAGGCAAACCTTCAGTGAATTCTTAATCCTTAGCCCAAAATAAGTATCGCTAACTCAGTAAGGTAAAGATGCGATAGATTAGCAATTAATAGCATTGATAAAGCCTCTTTTACTTTCTAAGATCCCTGAAAGTTAGAGCTATTGGCACTAAAATAATTCGTCCTTTTTCTATTCCCAATTTTGACTGTAAAACATTGATAACAATGCCACTTTTGATAGCTTTCTTTTCCGGAGGTGGAACTCACTAACAGACACTGGTGGATATGTTATAGAATGTACGATTTTTACTCACTTAGATCATTCCCTAACTCCTGCCTTCTTCCTGCGGAACCCCTACAAAATTTTACCTTGCAAGGTGGATGTGGCTTTAGCGTCTCCCTTCGCCCCTTGGTACCATTCGAAACAGCGCTTTTCTCACTTAGTCTGCCTCACTCAACCCGTACTGAATCAGCCCTATCGTGTGATGAATTGGATACCAGTTCTCGCTATACGCAAGAATTTTCTCAAATTAGATTTTCCGGTGTAATTGTTCTTCACAATGCGTCCTCTAGACTTGCTTTGTTCGCCGGAGCTGAGATAGGTGAGCTGTCCAGGTTAAACGAGAGAAACTGTGTGAGATCATAGTTTATCTCATCATTATGCCATTTCTGTCATTGTTGTCTTCTGCTAAACGATTCCTCCCTTTCAGCGTTTTTCACATCCTGATCAGAGGTAGCCTCATCTCGTCGTCCCAAATGTCGATCGGCATCATTCCGACTATCATGTAGGCTGCTTCGTTTGAGATGCTTCTAAAGTGACAATATAGTCTTAAGGCTCAAATTGGCGCTGTATTGCGTAATATAGAGCTCAAAACTCTAGCTATAAGCAGCCTATGGGTGCATCGTGGGCCCCACTATTTGACATCATCCTTGACAGGGCTATACTGACATTGGACGCGTTAATGCAAGCATGTTATGAATGCTGCTTGAACTTTAACCTCGCACTCCATTGTTATCCTTTCTGATGCGAGCAGTCGTTTTCTTACAGCACTTCGTGGTAAGTACGCGTCTGTTGCGTGCCACTTCATTATATAATAGTAGTGATTGCTTTAATACATTTACATTATTCGCGAGATTTTTTGCAGCAACAATCACTACAATGTTATCGGCATAGCCCACTATTGTGGCCTCGCTAGTAACTGGACCGTTGAGGACATCGTTATACATGATGTAGTGGTCCCGGCACAGAACCCGGTGGAACAGTCGTGGAGGCAATGTATACCTTCGATGCATTGTCTGTGTCGTACCGAAGCCTTCTTCCTGTTAGATAGCTATCGACAAGCGAGCGTCGTCAAAGGCGTTCTTGTAGAGTCTAAATTGGCCAAATTGAATTCATTTAACATACCAAATTATCGATCAGCTAATCTTCCCACACTCTTTACAGCTGGGAACAAGTAAAATAATGGTTCACCAGGAGGTATACCAGCTTTAGCAAACAACACTAGTCTTTGGTGTATCCATATCTTAGGAAAGATGCGATCCATCAAACATACTTCAAACAACTCCACAAATATGTCCGGCCTCGACTTAACAGCTAGCATAAAGGCTTTGTTTGGTATAATGTCGAAGTCGAGGTTATCTCCCAGTCTACAGCAAATCTGTAGCACTTCTTTTATCATTACTAGAGGTGTTAAAGCCACAACTAAAGGTCTCTGCAGACTGCTGCCCTCCGGAGGATACAAACCCTGAACAGTTTTCAGTAGAAAATCAGGACATGTAACTTGTGGAGCTGCCTGACTTTCGTGTCTCTCCATTACAATCCTGTAGACGCTTTCCCATAAAATTTATAGCCACCTCTGCGCAGATTTGTTTGAAGTAGTCCCTCTTGCTTCGTTGTATAGCTGGCTTGAGGTTTTTTCGTACGTACGTAGCTTCACCCCCTGGTCAAATCTATCCGCTGTTCTAGGCATCAACGACCCGCATGTCGTCATGATGCACTCCGTGAAATGGGAGACTATCTCCGAGAGTGTACCCGGTATAATATCCTGGTCCAACCGTACACCTATGAATATTTGCTAGTCAATTGCTTCCATAGATCAACCCGACGTTCTCTCCATTCTTAGACGTGCAGCTCCCCAACTGCTTCGCTTGTTCTTCGGGTCAAATATTGCCTGCTGATGAGTGTGGGCGTAGTGCCCCAGTACATATTGCGAGCTAGTAAAGGGCTAACAAAAGTCAGATTCACAACCGAACCAGGGTATCCTTTCCGTATTATTATTAAGTATTAACTCGATCATCGTTAGCCACCATTGATAACCTATGTAATGACAAAGTGATATTGACGATGGCCAAAATACAACTCTGAGTGGCCGTAGACGACTAAGAGGTGAGAGCTATCCCAGAAACCTAAAAAGATGGCAACATTGACCGTGAAGATCCTCCCACAAATACTGAAATTCCATTGAAGTGCGTTTGTGTTAGCCAGGCTCGGAATGGGAGGATTGTTGGCCCTTTGAGCAATTCGATCCTTTACATGTCATTATACCAAAAATTCACATGTGATTTCCGATGTGTGGGTTTGTATCGGGTCCTAAAAAGAAACGTTCCATCAAAGATTTTTCGCATCCGAAAACCATCAAACAGATACGGCGATTCCTAGGAATGTGTAGATGGTATCAGCGATTTGTGCCAAATTACGCTACGCTATCTGCACTGTTGGCAGACATTCTCCAGAAGAAGGTAAGTTTTGCTGGTGTGAGGAAGCCATCTCGACCTTTGCCGCTCTGAAAACGTGTCTATTTTCGGCTTCCGGTCTTGCACAGCCCTAACTATTCCAAACCTTTCGCCATCCATGATCACGCATAGGAACGATGCTGATGCAGAAGACAGAGCAAGGAAATGAAGTTCCCATACCATATATGTCAAAGAAGCTTACCTAGCCTCAGCGAAACTACTTTGTCAGTGAACAAGACTGTTTGGCAGTGGTGGAGGCCGTGCGCAAATTTAGAGGGTACATAGAAAGTATAACGTTCAAAGTTGTAAATGACCATGCTCTGCTCAAATGGCTGATGAACCAGTCAGACCTTCACGGTAGACTGGTTAGATGGGGATTGAAGCTTTAAGGATTCTCGTTCATTATCAAACACAGAAAGGGCTCACAAAATCTGGTGCCGGATTCTCTATCTTGCAAGTATTCACCAGGGGAGTTGGATGCTTTAAAGAGAAACGGGAACATTGCAGACGTGAATTATGATTCGCCACTTTCTTGGTCTGGGAGTTATTTGCAACTGATCGAACGCCTTAGGGAGAATTCCAACAAACTTCCTGATCTGCTGTAGGTGTGTGATGCATTGGTATACATGCGAACCAATTATGCTTCAGGAGATGAGCTGGAAGAGCAACAGACTTGGAAGCTTTGGATTATGGAGGAGCTGACGACTGAGGTGATCACCCGTGTCCATGACCATCTTTTAAGTGCACATGCAGGGGCTTGTAAAATCTTTGGTAGACTACGGTTATGGTTCCATTGGCCTAAAATGGTTTCTCAGGTCAAGGATTATATTCGAAATTATGAAACATGCAAGTACAAGTCGACGAAACACTTCAGGATTCTCTTTAGATCATCGTCCTTCCTAATTGGTCATTACATATTTTTTTTTTAGGAAGGTGGAAATTTTTAAAAGACATTGGTCTGGACACACCAGCGTGTGGGAGTTTTACCCACTAAAACCACCCCCGACTCCCTCCCTGCCCCGCGGAACCACCATAAAGTATTACATCATGGGGCCGAGTCAGCCCAGCTAGCTTTGTCGCCTTTCTTCTATACGCGGCGCACGTGATCGCGCTTTTCTCCTCTCCTCTGCCTTTCGCAGTTTATTTTGGATAGATGCGATCATGGAATTGACCGCGTCCCAATTCTCTTGATGTGCCAGCATTTTCGGCACCAGATTTCCTGGTACCAGCACCTCTCCTACAGTCTCCTCTAGATTCTTCCTCAATCTTCCTCGTCCGCGATGAGGAAGAGATTGGCTTCGCATTGTATATGTTCGCCATCTCATCTGCCAAGATGTCAATCGGCATCCCAGAGATGACGAATGCTGCATCATCTGAGACAGTCCTGAATACCCTCAGGGCTGTCCTCCGGTAGACTAAACTCAGTTTGGTAGCGTTCCCTGATATCTGCAGCGCCTCTTTCCAAACTGGGGTTGCATAGAACATGATCAAGGTCATCACCCTGGTTATAAGCAACCTAGAGCTATGCCGTGGCCTAATACGGAGCCCTGCGGGACACCCGTGGAAACGACGTACTCCTGGGGTCCGTCATCGGTGTCATACCAGAGGCTTCTTTCAGTTAAATAACTATCGACAGTTGCAGTGAGATAGGCGGGAATACCAACTTTCGTTAGAGATTTCCGTATTCGATTCCAATTAGCCGAATTGAATGCATTTTTTACATCCAGGGTTACCGCCCGGCAATATTTTATGGTACTACCTTTTCCGTGAATTGCATTTTCGACCAAGCCAGTAACCAATTTGATGGCATCAATGGTTGATCTGGCTTTACGGAACCCATACTGCCGATCTGAAAGGCAGCCTTGGCCCTCAACAACCAGGAGTAATCTATTATAGATTACCCGCTCTAACATTTTCCCCACAGTGTCCAAAAGACATATAGGTCGGTATGAGGATAGTTCACCTGGGGGTTTATCAGGCTTAGGCAGAAGTACCAACTTCTGCCGCTTCCATGCCGCTGGAAATATCCCCTCGGACATGCATGTTTCGAACAACTCAGCGAACATGTCCGGTTTGGATTTCACTGCAAGCTTAAGGGCCTTATTCGGTACTCCGTCCAGTCCCGGCGCTTTATTTTCTCCTATTCTACAGCAGATCTCCAGCAGCTCATCTCTGGTGACTGGTGGAATTACCGTCACATTCAGAGGTGGTTGGAATGTGTCGGTGCTCTCCTCTTGCTGGGGGAATAACCTTTGGATGATTTTCAGCAAGAGCGTGGGACACGTGATCTGCGGAGCTGAACGGCCTCTGAATCGCCCCATCACGATTCTGTAGGCAACCCCCCACGTGTTTACATCCGCTTCTGAACAGAGCTTCTTAAAGCATTTCCTCTTGCTTCGTTGGATGGCAAGCTTGAGGGTTTTGCGAGCTGCCTTATAGGCGCGCTCTTTTTGCCCCTGACCGACTCTACCCACCGCCATCTGAGCCGCTCTTCTGGCTCGGTGGCAGGCTGATCGAAGACCAACCAGTTCATCATTACAGCAGTAGTTTGGTCTCCTACTGGAGAATGAATACCTCCTAGGCATGGTCGCGTCACATGCTTTGGCGATGCATTGGGCCACATGGACGACTCTTTCCGTAGAGGCGCCTGCCTTATCAGGTTGATCTAACCACACCTCTATGAAGATCTGTTCATCCAAAGTTTTTGCAGACCAGCCTGAAATCTTTATAGGTTTCGGGCATGATGAGTCTTTGCCCTGTGGCTGGATACATGTCTCAAAGAAGATCGCCTGGTGATGGCTATGGGTGTAGTGTTCGCTGACGCACCAGGACATACCACGCGCCAGCGCTGGGCTGACAAAGGTCAGGTCTACTACCGAACCTGACCCCCCTTTCTGAAAGGTGTTCACAGCACCTTCGTTAGCCAAAACTATGTCCATCTGCGCGAAAGCTTCTAATAAACTGCGCCCCCTGGCATTTGATTCTTTGCTACCCCACTCAAGCGCCCAAGCGTTGAAATCACCAGCAATCACCTTTGGACTTCGTCCCCTTGCATCGAGAACAAGATTATCAAGCATTTCCTCGAATTCAGACGGGGTCAGACTTGGTGAGTCGTAGCAGCTGTATACATATACACCACTTATTTTTGCCCACACAAAGCCACTGGCTGCCTGACTTGCAGTACATTGTATGGCCTGTCGACCGCAAGCCCATATCGCCGCTCCACCAGTCGATTTTGTGACCCAAATGCCACCGTGACGGTTTCTGTACGGCTCACTTATGATGGCGATTTCCATCTCAGATTCGAACGTGGTCTGCTCAATGATTGCGGTTTATTTGAATAAACCTCATTTTCTCATTGCAGTGAGCATCTTCCTAAATTCCGGACATTTACTACTTCCGGCAATATGCCGGTTATCCTGTCCCTCTTTCATCTCGCACAATAGGCATTTGGGGTCTCTGTTGCACTCCCTGGCAATATGGCCCTTCTCCCTATACCTTCTGCATCGATCGGATCGATCAATGCTGCTGGTGTATACCTTCGCAAAGTGCCCAAACATGAGGCATTTAAAGCACCTCTTTGGTGAAGTCTGTTCTCTTAAAGGGCAGACAACCCATCCAATCCGAACTTTTCCGGCCGCCAAAAACTTCTGCGCTGCCTCCGCTGGTACTCGTATTGTGGCCGTTTGAGTATCGCCTTAGGCTTTTCGTAAACTCACGACAGACTCCTCAGGAAGTTCTTCCAACTTGAATTGCTCCTTCAGAGCAGTACAAATTTCTCCTTTCGATGTCACTTCATCGAGATCCTTACATTGTATATAGATCTCATGTTTTTGGGCACACACTGCGGCATTCTTCCCAAGTGAGTTTTTCAGCTGAGTGCGAAAGTCATCAGTTTTGCCCACGCTGGATCTTTTCAGCTCGAACATGAGATCCCCTTTCTGGGTTCTTTAGATTCTGTTCACACTTCCGCTCAGATCTTTTAAGTCGGGATCTGCTTTGATCTTTCTGAGTATCTCCGAGTAGGACAGATTGCTCTTACTGGAGATAACAATCGCATCAGGACGGGTTCACACTTTTGCTTTTCCTTTCGTTTTTTGCTCGTAACCTTAGTCTATCCATCGTTTCCATTCGTCTTGGGCTCCGCAACGCTGGTCGACTTTCCTACATTCGCTATACACTTTCTTCCTTCAGAGCTATTAGTGCTGGTTTTCAGAGTTTCTCGTCCGCCTTTTTTTCTCTTAGGTTCCTGCTGATTATTTAGAGGATTCCCCTCTTTTTCACGTACTCGTTTATTTCACCATGATTCGATGATAGTACGGTTAGGTGTCACTTGGGTCGCTTGTGATACTGTTGGTGCAGCGGGGTTCGCGGTATCCTTAGTATTCTTTTCCTCCATCTTTGATATATTATAGAGGATCCTAATAGCCCTCACAATATTTTTTATGGCTTGGTGCACGTGTTGCTTGTCCTTGGTGAACTATTTTTGCCCCAAGCTGAGTGAAGGGTAATTGCTCCGGATCGGGACTCTGCTCCTTATCAGTCTCGACAGGGTTACTCCTTCTATACGCTGCCTCACTTTTGGCTTTTATTGATCTTGCCTGTATTTTATGCTTCACCGTCTTTAGCATTGGTGGAGATCTTAGAGTTGATGAGCTTCTTTCGAATGAATCTCTTTCTTGTTCCTGGAGCACCTCCTGCTGTCGCGCACCTTGAACATATGCGGTGGGTGTTATCACGGTTTTTGTTGTCCAACGATCTGCCTTCAGTTCATCTTTGCTTGGCCTTGCTGTTGGTGTTCTCGGTAAGGTCGTACTTCGCTTGAACACCTCCTTCTCCAGATCCAAATCACTTGTAACATTATATGTCAAGGTAGCCAAGTTGTCCATCACCGAGGCAGGGGTGGGGTTCCGAGCCCCTGCACCGTAAGTTTCCTCCTTCTTCCGTCTTCCATGGTGGTTTTATGTTCTGGGTATCCTTCCAATAGCCATTTTGTTCCACGCACCAGAAATGACCAAAGACTAGCCCATGCACAGTCAGAAAAGAAAAGTGCATGAACACATATTTACTCATAAATAGGTATGCCCCAATCCGCCAGCTAGGGGGCTGATGCGAGGTCTGGCCACTCCTCACAGGTTGGTCATTACACCTGCAAGGATGTGTATATGTAGATGACAGTATCCCTTTATGTTCTGTGTACTGATTATGATTTAAATATGACCAGATTCCTAGTGATTTCTATCAAATACCGTCGAGACCCCATTCCATACCTGCACGGTATACTTACAATAATTACTTTGCTTTGTACGCTTTTTGGAATTTCATCGAGGATATACATATAATGGAGTTAGTATCTCCAAGTTAAGGCACACGCAATAATTGGTTCTAACGTTAAAGTAAGCCCTCATTTCAGCACCATTTCATCGAAATACTAAACCTCTCCTTTTGCTTTGTCCTCGGGGAGCATAAGAGCCGAAAATTATTACATCACGAACGCTATAGTCTGACTACAGTTGAGAAGCTTCCATCTATGAATAGAACCTTTTCAAAAATATTAAACCTGATTTTATGGCCTTGATCACATCCGTTCAGTGAATATATCGAGACATCTCCCTCTGAATGCTGGTACTATTCAATTAGCAACCCCCAACGACGCAGCACTACTAACTTACTGCACCCAGGATGGTGGCAATATATGTTCGTAGCCTGAATGCCGCTTGGCACCACTAAACTCGTGCTTGTTTCTTGTCGCCAGCTGGTTTATCCAGCGTATGGATTGGGAGGAGGCCACAAGTGGGTTCAAGACTGGCTGGTTGCCTGCCGCTTGTTGGAAATTGACTTTTCCATTTTTGCCATTATATTAACGCGCCTTGTAACTGCGCCATGCCGCCCCAATTTCTGTGGTCTCGTCGTCGACATGGATGTCGTGTCTTCGCCACATAGTCATCGCCATCTCCCTTCGGAGGCTCCACTAAAGAAGCTCGAGGAGAACTTCTAAGACGACGCGTGAAGACGAGAACGACATGAGCTCCAAGCCAGGGAGAAGAAGGCTCCGCCACAAGCCTACTATGTGTTGGATGTAGTGCGATAATAAGACCTGGCGGTGTGGTCGGTGCAATAAACGTAAATGGTTTACCGGTTAAAAAAGAATCGGAGTCGATGCGTTGTATATTGGCTTGGCAATTGTTGAGATAGAGCCAGCCAGGTGAGTGAGCGGGTAGCCCACCGCAGTCTCCAAGAGCTCCACGTATGGCTGTATCGTGCCAATTGTCTCGAAACTCGCGGACTTGGAGTCCACACACGCTATCTCACCTGTTCAAGCAATGCGAGGCTTTTACCTACATGGCAATGTCGACGATCAACAGTTTTCGTTTCGTTTCTCGCCAGGTGAGATTTGACCGAATCTCGAGCGCGCTGTGAATCATTCATTCGTTTGCCATTGCCTTTGTCCTTTTCCGTGTCGCGTGTGCCGTTCGACAATGGCAATTAGATAATGATAAAGTGAAAAGTTCGAGAGAAACAAGTAAGGGCCAGGTGGGAGGGCCTCATGTGCACTTTTCGGCCCACCGATTCAGACCTTTCTAGCGGCGGCGGGCTTTGCCGGTTCTCTGATACTATGATATTATAGGTTAGATAGTCAACTGAGTGCTGGCATCTGGATCGTCTGTACTAGTAGCGGAGACCGGGGCCCGTTTGGGCTGCCTTTCTTAACAAATACGCAGACTATCTAGACTTCTAACGATGCTTTCCATGTAAACTTCCTACGCTTTCTTTCCTCGTCACAGCCTCTGATTTGCTCGCATCGTTTTTCATTATTTCGTGGAAATTGTTTTCCCGCACAGTTTGCATATTTGTGTATTTGTTATTGAGGTGATATTCAACTTGAAATCAACTGGCACAAGTCTTTATCGCTCCTCGCCAGGGTCTGATAACGCATTTACGGTATGCTCAGTCGCTGGTCGGTCGGTGGGGCTACTATCACTTGTACGGTCCCCGGTTTACAGTCACAGCAAAATGCCTGCAATTTGTAATCGTTCGCGAAACGCGTGTCAATGTGTATTTGCTTAATCGAGGCGTTGGTGACCAGTGTCCAGTTATTGGCAGTCTCATGCCTTTCTCCCCCATTCAATTTTCTTTGTAGTTTCAACATTTTCCCAACAGTTCAGTGTTTTGAGATTTTTTCCTGAAGGAAAAATTCCCTAAGTGAACCGCTCTTCTATGGAATGTGTTATATACAGTGATAACCTCTATAAGAGTGCACGAAGTTAAAGTTGGAAGATGTTCTTGTGGTGATCTGCATGTGAAAGATATTGAGGAAGTTCGAATTAAACGTTGAATTCAAGGAGCAAATGTTGTGGGAGGTGTCATTCGAGGAGGATTGACGTATTGAGTGCTTCGATTGTAAGTAAACTAAGTGGGAAGCTCACTGTCAGTATCTGTTTGTGTAAGATTGTCGTTGCATCCTGATTCTGCTCATGTTGAAACTCCTTTATATCATCACTTGCTAAATCATCCTTCTGAGAAACTTTGGTGGGCGCAGGATATCAAAACGAGGTTAATTGACGAATGTAATGTTTGTGTCGTTGGATGTTGCTTTTACGTTGTAGAAATTCTAAATTTAACTATCTGATGAATTATGGCGTGGAAGAAAGGTCACAGTTGATTGGAGTTGTAGAGATGGGATTCTGATGCTGTTAAGAAACTGAATCAGGCAAGGGTAAAGTTCAAGGATAACCTCAGGGGAATTGGGAGTTAGTGTTGTGTGATAAAAGGAGCGTGAATATAACCTTATGAAATCCAACGCATTAAATTGTTTCTCTATATCCACCCCCGAGTGTTGAAAGCATGCTCCTAAGGGTTAATGTCAGCTGGATTGGTGTTTCTTTTCCAAGAATCATGAGATATACTGCATCACTTTTATCTGTTTTTTTGGCAGGGAATGAAAATTTCGCTGACAATGATGTATCCAGTTTTATAGAGATATTGTGTATTCTGTGATGCAGAATTTTAAGGCAAATAGCTCTCCATATTTTAGATACATGATTTTGTTGCCTGAACTATTAATTTTTAACTAAATTTTGTACATATGGTTATCTGATACTTATGGTCTCTCATTTGATGGTTCAAAGACCACGTCGGGCTTAGGGGTTTTAAGGTTTATATTTTTGTTAGCTATGCCAGCACATCCTTCTTCAGCTTAATCACCTGATAGCCATAAGGTTACATGAAATGGATGTGAAACGAAAAACAGAGGCCAAATATTTGGGAATCATGCTGGAACAAAAGTTACTCTGGAAGACGCATGTCGGAAACACTTGTTTGAAAGTTACAAGGGCTCTAATGACTTGTAGGTCCATCATCATCAACGGCGCAACAACCGGTATCCGGCCTAGGCCTGCCTTAATAAGGAACTCCAGATATCCCGGTTTTGCGCCGAATCGTCCCATCTTCTATAAGCACTCCATATTCACCGCGCTCCGGTTCAATATGCCTATAATTTCATCCATCAGTGTCGAACAGAGCATCAGAGAGATGACGCTTCCCCGGCGAGTCCATTTGCTCACAGCTCTTTTTAAACGGCTATCTTGGACAATCCAGATTCCTAGTATACATAAGACATCCCTCCAATACTACTTTAGTCACATCTTCCTTCATGGCTGCGATACTAGCGTTGTTTAACGTTCCTTCTATGTCTCATGCGAGCTGAGGATACATGCCCTCGGTCCGTCTTGATGAGAGTCCCGTGTACTATCGAATAAATAGGAATATTCACTTTTGAGCCCTTTGATTATTCGTACTTCGTCCATCTAGGGCTCTGATATTAATGCGACGTCGATGTCTTTCTCTGTTGGGAAGGCCACCAGATTAGCTGAGGTGCACTTTGAATGCTGCATATGCGCTGTCCTTGCCATAATCTGCTTGCGTCGATATTCATCTCCTCCAACAGCGACTAAGCGGCGTCGACTGGATCCAAGTCGTCATCCTGTTTCGCGTAGTAGAACACTTTCACTTTTGTATTCTTGACTTCGGATCGGACTTCATAGTCTGCCTTTCCCAATGCCTTCATATACACAAACGATGTGGAGAATAAAAACTTGGCAGTTGAGTAGAAAAAGTGGATTGGGGTTTTGAAGATGCAAGGATTCGACGAGCTTGTTGGCAACTAGATGCGAGCTAACTGTTTCCTAGTGACAAACTTGAGCTTTACGCCCTCCCAGGCGTCGCTGATCTTACCGTCGCACGAACCGGGAAGGTCCCCATTCTATGATGTGGAACTCACAGACCACCTGAGAGGGATTACAGTAAGTTATGGATGCCCAGTGTTTTCCTTTTGTTTTCTACGAGATGCTCGACAGCCTAGGTTCAACACTGGTCCACACATCCGGCTTTAGTTTGCTGTTAGCGGAATTATCATCGGCCAATGCCGCAGGTAAGGGAATCCTGGGCGCGTCGCTAAAAGCTATCTCAGTTAGTGTCTCGCCGGCTGACCGCTGCTGTGTTAATGCTTCCAGAGGTTGTTTGGCGTTCGTGCTTTTGCACACTCTGCTCTTTTTGTTTTGTTATTCAATCGCATCCTAAGATCCATTGCGTTTGGGAGCGGTACCTTCCTCTTTCTACTGATTTCGCAGGCGATGGTCCTTGTGTTTCTCTAAAATCGCCAGGTATTTTTCAAAGTCTTTTTTACGCCACTCGCCGTCAGTTTCGGCCAATCTCGCTCAGAATATGGATGACCTTTTGGTAGTAGTTCTTGTGTAGGGCTTTAGGGACCGCCGTATTTTTGCTAGTTTCCTGGGGCCGACATCCTTGCGGGGCCTTGTTCCTTTAAGGACTCACGCCGTCGACGTTTCGAGGTTAGGAGTTTCTTCCCGCTCTCGTTGGTCTCTGCTGTTGATTCCAGCGCAGCGTTACGGTTGGCACTGACTGTATTGCATCGACAGCTACTGTCTGCTGGCTGGAAACCAGCAGCTCCTCCACCGATGAAACCCCTGGCATCAACGCCTCGTTTTCTTCACCTAGCGTCGTCTGTTTTCTGTTTGTATAGTTAAAATCCCTGACTGAATCCATGACCAGTAATCTGGAGAAAATGTCCACCCTTTCTTCCTTCTGCAGATCTTGTCAACAGGACGGTTCAGCGTCTGAAGCATTTGTTCTTCTACTACTCTGGCATATTTTCGTGCTAATTTTTTTGTACTGGAGCTTGGCAATATTGAGCCTGATAGCTGGAGGGAGCCTATTGTCTTCTAGCCGACATCAATATCTTGCTCTTACGAGATGGTAGTTATTACCGCAATTGGCTATGCGATGTGAATGTACGTCAAAGATGCTAGCTGGAGCTCGTTTCTCAATGAGGACGTGTTTAATCTGGTGATGACGCCCATTTTGTCTTGTAGTTGCTGCGGTGTGAGAAAGGGGATGAGATTGTCATCATTCTGCTGCAAGTGAATTCTATAAGCCTGCTTGCGGTTTCGTTAGGTATATTGTGTAGACTATGGCCTACAGTAGTTCAAAGGGGGACCAGCTCGTTTCCGATCTTTCAATTTAACCGTGGTAAGTGAAATTTCGTTCATAACGGAGGGAAACATCTCTGACACCAATATCGTCAAATCGTCGGCATACGCACACAATTCGTCCATCATTGTCAATCGAGTGCGGAAGTGATATCGCCCCCTCAGGGACCTCTATTCACAGTTCTGATAGTGGCTACCTCCCAGGTCAGATTGGATTATCCTGGTTCTTAACAAGGACACTATCCATGGCGTAAGATATTCCTCCAATTCTTTTCTGGTTAGGGCCTACTTAATGGTTTTGGGACTCACATCGTTGGGTTCTCTCTCCTCTGTATGCAGGAAGGCAGCTAGGGTATGTTGCCGTAGTGTGATAACCACTAAACCGTGCAGGTCACCTCACGAAAAGCGGTTTAAGTAGATTCGCCTTTGAGGTAAGCATGCAATGATTTAGAGGAGGGTAACTTCACCATGATTATCCATAAGTAAATATCGAGGTCGCGCTAGAGTCTTCAATATGAAAGAGGTGATACTGATTGGCCGAAAATGCTTCTTAAACTCACGACTATACAAGTCACAGCACAATCCTTTTTTACTATTTTTGGAGCATGACCGGTATTATGCCATCTGGTGCTAGCTGGTCATTGCCTAGCTGATTTTATTTTTGATTTGATACTTTCAAGCGACTGGAGCTGCATGACATACAGGCAGGGTGCTAACTTGCAGTCCTTCTGGCTAACGGAGAAATGTTTCGCTTAGCAGTTTCAAGGTCGACTTCTTGAAAAAGATGCGCTGGTATGTTTTTTGGGCGGAATATTATTCCGTCTCACAGAATTACTGATATTTTTGCCAGTCTGACAGTAAACCGGCCAAGACGGTTTCCTGGCAGTCCTGATGGGCGACTTATACTTCAGTCAGCCCTTGTATAATTGCCAGCATTTGCTGGCCTGTGGCAGATGATGAAGACCTTCCTGGTAAGCTTGCCCAAAATTGGACGGATCTTGGTTCTACCACTGTGCTCGAGTCTTTTTCTGTACTTTGCAGGGCAAGAGACTTCTAAGGTGATTTCAAATACCATCTCCAGAGCCCCGAACTTTGATTCCATTTCGTTTGTCGTGCCAGAGTTATCATTGGAAGCACCGGTGAGTTTGCTCTTGATAACTTGACCAAACTTCTTTCAGTTGATTTTCCTAGGGTAGGGACCCTTTACAGCGAGATTTAGGCTGACAAGTATCCAATCATGATATAAAAAGATTCTTTGATCAGACATTCTTTTCTGTGTCTTGAAAGCTCGATTGTCGGTTAATAGGGTGATATCAGGAAGAACTATTACAATTTCCAATGGGATTGTGAATTGGTGCATTGCTCCTGTTACACACTGATAGGTTTTCGTTTTCGTTTGGTTTCCGAATTCTACCAAGGCATGTGTCTCGCATTGGTATCGCAGTCTATCAACGGGTTGTCCTTTCTTGCTACGATGATAGACGTTAGATGTTGTGTGTACTTCCTTTAGTGGCGTTGATCGGCCTTGAGCCATATAAGTTGAGGTTGTCCGCTCCAAAAAGGGGGCTACAGTTTTACCAGACTTAGCTGTCACATATTTATGATAGATCAAGAAAGGCGTGCGAGTTTTTTCTGGTGGGGATATATTTTCTAGGCCTGTCCCGACCATTGTCCCTCGGATTATGCAAAGAATTATTTTATTTGCTCTAGAGTCCTTTGATGATTCGGCCTCTTCCGATCAAGGGCCCTTTCACCAATATAATGGGGATGTCTTTCTCTTGGAGGAAGACTAAATTATGCTTACTTCTAGTGGTACTGTTTTATCTACGCTACCCTTAACATGTTCTGCTTGTGAAAGCAGATCGTCGGTCTCCGTCGGACCATAGATCTTAATTTCCTCCAGAAGTTCGGTGGCGGTGCAAACTAACTCCAAATCCTCTTCCAATTTCGTGGAGTTGAACATTTTAATTTTTGCATTTTTTTTTTTACTTCGAAACGCATTTTCCCAGTGTCTCCAAGGACCTTTCATTTGTGCGAAATAGAAAAGGTTGGCTGTTCATCTGGGAGTACTTTGGATTCTGGTCTCGTCCATATGGATCGTGGGGTTTTTAGAGGCGGAGGGATTGGATCATGCGGAGGATCTTCGGCAAGCAGATGTGGACTATTCGTCTTCTGAAAATTTCGTGGAATGGGCAAACTTAAGCCTCGCACCTTTCCAGGAGCCACCGATCTTAGCGACGTATGAACCAAAGAATTCCCTGGAGACTTGGTACTTATTTTATTATGTGCTACCCACAGATTAGCTGGGGATATATCTCTCTTGTTTCCCTTTGTCATCCAGAAAAAGGTTCGACCACCAGTTCCGACCACTTGTTCGAAAAGCTGGTCCAAACTCTTCGGATCAATTTGCCGCAGCGGAATTATCTTTCGCCAGTTCCACTCGTAAGCAACTCCTACCTACTTCATTAAAGGGTATCGTGGCGTGTGATCCGTCGGCCAGCTATTGCCGGTTCGCTGTCTGGATCATTTACTTGGCGTCCGAACAATTTCAAACTTTGTTTTTCTTGCTATTCTGCTCATTGTCACCCTGGGGCTTCCCAGACCCTTGCCGTTATATAGAAGATGGGTTTGTGATGCTGGTTCTTAGACAGAACTCCGCCGTACTTCTGCTTCTTCATTGGCTTCTGGCAGTTGGCTCGTGGTTTTCAGGTTGGAAACCACTAGACACCGGTAATGCTGCGCTCGATGGCTATTGTTTCCTGGTTGGATGCCAGCAGCTCGTCTTCCCGTAATGCGCTTAGTATTAACACTTCTTCTGCTTCTACTGTTCGTTGTTTATTTTTTTTTCAAATTTGATTCCATGGCTTGGTGTCATGAGTAATTAGAGAAAAAAGTCTACCTTGGCTAGCTCGATCAGGGTTTTGCCTTCTGGTCCTATTAATAAAGTATCCGGTGGATTGAGGATGGTCCTTGGGTTGCTGCTTCGGTTTAACATCCGCCAGATTCGTTTGCCACTAAAACAGGACTTGCAGGCAAGGAGTTTCTTGTTAGTTGGATGAACATACTCCTAGCCCGATTCTGCTCACTTTTAGATTGTTTGGAGATCGTTTTCCGCGGTCACCGCGTGGAGGTTCTATGAGAATTTGCTCAACTATGCAACCTTATCCCGAAGCATTATCGGACTGGGCCACCATTACAAGAGTGATGAGATCCATTTGATCAGATTTAAATTGTTAAGCATATTCCTGACTGAAAACTCATATTGAATAGGAAAACCTCTTACCAAACAACGCTTTAACAGTTTAATTATTCTCCTCAAAGATTCAACGGATTCAGTAGATTGTTTGCACTAATTTCGTAGCCGATTTTTCTATATGCCAAAACCCTTTCATTTTTTGTGTTCATCTTCAGCCATTCATTATCGAAGTTTCAATTAATTCAGTACTGGCTCCAACATGCATTACTTCGTTCCGGTTTTTTCATCTTTCCGCAAACTTAACGATTTTAATTAAACTTTGTATCTATAATCGTCTACTATCCATCATATCTCCACACCTTCCAATGCATTTTCCTGCAGTTCCACACACACACATTTGGCTGATAGGTACAATGTCTATTTTCTCATAATTTTCCATTATCTACCTCACCCAGGGTATTTATTTCATTTTGTATGCCATATTTTTCAGTAAATATTTGCTCAATGAATATCTCAACTTTGCAAATAGATAAAACAAGTCTGGAATCACGTTCTATTCTGAGCTAGAAATGGCAAAAAGGTTGTTCAACTTGTTCTTGTATTGGTGCCCACTTATATATTTTTAGCTAGATTTCTTTAAAAAAAAGTTAAGTAGAATAATCGCAAGAATAACGATAAGAATTGGGAAAAGAGGAAGGAGAAAAAGATACTTATGCTCCCAGGCAATAAGAGTTAAAGAAATGCTGTTGATTTAGTGCTCAAGTATAGCGAGAAGTGGAATATATCGAGGCGGTACAAGTTTTGACCGGCGGCCGGCTATGTAAAGGCGTTATCAAAGTCATCAATCTGACATAATCCACCTGTGCTCGACTTATGCAAGGATTGGTAATATCTGCAGCCCGATGACGGGGTATTTGGCCCCGGATTGAAGCCATGAAGAGGCGGTGACTAATGTCTGCTCATACATATGTGGTCAATTGCACTAATTAGGTAACCAACTAGACTTGCTGTGCATATCTGGTTTGCATGATAAATTCCATAGCAGGATGGTGGAAATACTTATGGGATTCGAGTTGGAGGCGAAGCAGAGATCGATTGTGGATTTGAAAATTAAGTCCGAAACGCACCGACTGTTTTGGCTAAATGCAGGCAATGGTGGTTTAATAAGTTGCTTTAATTGGTTTGGGTTAATTTTCAAAGTAAACAAGTACAACATTATTTTCCATATTTTACAAAAGAAAGTAGCAAAAAAAGATTGAATACGACCTCACTTTCTCCAAATATGTCTAAGTAACTTCACACAGCACCGAACCATTTTCTCACCCCTCAAGGCTATCGCTTGGACACGTTGAACCAAATCCTTGTACTACTTCGGAATTCAAATTTACATTAACACTTTCCATCGGAATAATCGTCAATCAGAGATACTTATTTGCCCAGTCAATATTGAACTGTATACTCCGTATTATCACTTTTATCGGATCACCGTCATTGTGTAAATAGAAAGATTTTAAACTAGTTTAAAGTAAGCAAATATAAAATGTAATTGAACTCGAATGGGAATTTTTAAGTGATTATCTTGGGGGTAATCTGCGTAGCTGTAAATTGTAATAGATTAAATTAGTTAAATCTTGGAGTTAGTAGAAAGCCGCTAAGTCGTACTCAATAAATTTGATATCTACGATTTTTGTGATTTCAGTGTATCTTCAAGAAAGCTAGTAGTTGATGCTAGTGGAAAAATTCTTGAAAACAGAAAGTAGCACCGAATATTCTTATCAATTTCAGTTTGAATACTTTTGTGATTATTGGGTTGTCGTTAAGGAATTTCGATTTAATAGTATAACAGTTGATCTTATGATAAGTTTTGGACAACGAGATACAACTTATGAATGTACTTACTTTGATATAATCAGTGAGTTTCTCCACTGAGGAATATCTACTAGATGTGGTCCATATAACGAATCGAAACTCGAACGACCCTCGACTGTGTGTTTAATTTGTATAATCGGGGTATCAGAAAAATGTGTCTCTAAAAGTCAACCTATTTCCCCTATCTGCGAACCTCTGGAAATTGTAATGGGTGAACCGAACCTTTTCGACGCAAACCAATACTCATTTTGGTTGTTAATATCCCATTTATAATGTTACGCTTGCAGCGCATTGCTCAAATTTGTATGGCGGAAGAAAAGCATTGCACATGTTCGACGTTCTCCGACCACTTCCGCGTGAAAAATTTTGCGCATTTATTCTGATGTTTCTGGCTATGTGATGGAGTGCATTGGTGTACGCCACCGTAGTTATGACTTATCACATGGGATGGGGAAACAGATACAAGAAAACAAACACCAATACATTAATCTCAAGGACCACAGGCCAGTTAGCTACCTCGTACCTACTCCGCGAATACGCAATGAAATTCCGTGGTCCTTAGAAACTTGATTTTCTTCCCTTGTGTGTAGTCTTCTTGGTTTTAAATTGAGTGGCAGCTCTAAAAATAAATGGCGGCAACTTTCTTGAGTTTGAAAATCCAAGCAACAACAGTTGCTGTCATCAGTGGAATCCTAGTTTTTCTGTTGATTCAGTGTATATAGCCAAACTAGCTCGTATGTTAATAGTCCTAATATGAGCTGGTCAAATATATTGTTACGTTACTTGTTACATACTTGCTCGTATCACTGGATTGTGTAACACTAGGCACAACCCATTCTATAACTCTAACATAAGTATTTCTTTTACACTAGGTTATACAACCGTACTGCACAATTAATTATACAACAATTCCTTCAACTGGTACAATTCGAGGCGTATTCATAACCGACGTGACCTGTTTTAATTCGACAACTAGACTGACTCCGAGGGCGGACCTCAAACCTTGGGTCTACCTCGCGGTACATTCCAGAAAGGCATGCAAAGACTTTGCTAAAAAACTACTTTGCACCTTTGACAAGGTCTCCTTACTGGCGTTAGAGTCATCTGTTGACAATTATCCTGACTAAATTTTCGCCCTACTGTTATACAATTTTGGTGCTATGGCTAATTGTCATTTTCGTCACACTGCCCACCGCCTAAACCGAACAAGATTTGCTACTATCGTCCGGATGTTTTGAAGGGTGCCAGTCTCTCCAGGTGTACTTTCGCCGATAGACGACGTCATTTAGTCTTCTCACTATTCGATAAGGTCCCTACCATTGTAATTGCAGCTTCGGTGATTTCCCTTTTCTGCGTTGTGGATTATGTTGCAGCACCAGTTGTCCTTCGGGAAAGCCTTCAGAATTTGCCCTTACTTCAATTGCGGTAGAGCAAATCAACCCAGTGCCAGAGTTCCTCTTGCGTTGCCGGAGTACATACCAGACGATAGCATACAGATAGCACACGGTTGTACGCCTTCCCTAGAATTGTGAATGCAATTTAGAGTGTACGGAGTTTCTTCTTATGTTGTGTCAATAGCTCCACAGTCGCTGACTAATCCAGCTTGGCTCCTGTTAATTTAACGATGTGACGAACTCAATTATCATGAATGTGTCATGGTGTGGGATAACAACCAGATCGGGCGGTAATGTGAGTTATTAGGACTATTAGCTATTAGAACCGTCATGGTTTCTAGCCGATTATATGGTGTTCTAGCATGGTCATTAACGCGATTGAAGATCTCGGTGGGCCAGAGTGTCGAAAAGCTCGTCTGGGACTTTTTCAGGTCCTGTTGCTTTTCCCGATTGCATTTGACTTTTTATAAAAAAAAACCATATTAAAACCGGTTTTCTGTCTTTTTTTCTTTTGTTCGGTTTAAGGAGGCGGAAATCTTTAAAAGATACTGGCCTGGACACCTCAGTGTGCGGAATTTTCACCTCCGACTACCTTTTGTCCTGTAGAACCGTCATTAGGTGTTACATCACGGGGTGGAGATAACTGACTTTAGTTAGATTTCCTTTCTTCGTAACCGTTCGTAATCGCGCCATCCTGACCTCTTCCACTATTCCCAATTAATCTTGCATCATTGCGATCAAGAAGTCGATCGCAACCCAATCCTCCTGACATGTTAACATTCTTTGGCCAAAACATTCCGGAGATAGCATTTCATCTAGATTTTCCTCTAGGTTTCTTCTTCCTTCCGCGAACCTCAGGCATTGGAAGAATATATCCATCGCAGTTTAGATAATTACTGACGGTTTTCTCCATGGCTCGTGAGAAACTGGATTATAACTGGCCTCCTCCTGTTTTCTCACCAGCCACCCCCGGCAGGAATCAATCTATGAGCCTAATGAATCTTTTTTAAGTGGTCTTATCGCTGTTGCAATTTCACCTGCGATAAAGGAGAGATGAAATTAGCGTGATGTATGTTCGCCATGGGGAGGCCCAAAAGCCAGGTATTTAGAGGTGGCGGTGAGGAAGACGGGCGGTGTCGCCCGGGCCAAAACCAAATGGCCGAGGAGAACCTCCATAGTGGTGGCACCGTGAGACGCTGTATCACATTGGTTTGCTGATCGTCATGCAGTAGTTCGAATGCTCCAAAGGCCTAATTAGGGCAATCAAACCCGAGTTTGTTCGGGGACTCATGTGAAGGTGCAGTAGGTCACGAAACCTTACCAGAGATATACTGGTACCATGGGAACCGGGATAGCCCATGAATTTACATACTTCGGGAGAATTACGGTTGTGCTCGTCTGTTGCGTTCAGTTCGGTTATTGCGGTTGGCCCCCTAGTGAGAGTTTCATGGGGTTTGTGGTTACTTTCAAGCGAACAGAGACCTTCGGCCCTCAACGTGGTGCTGCGTTTCAACACGGGTACCATACTCCTTAGTTCGGTAGAGATTTAGGTAGGTTTTGCATCCACCAATATGAATGCTGAGCCATACACTCGGCCTAGGCTGGTGCCATTGTTGCTTGTCACAAAATCAATCCGTGCTTGAAGAAGACCGTGGGATTAATTCCCCGAGACAGGTACCCACGTTAAATCGTAGAGGCGCAACTCCCCACATGCCAATCCAGCGCTCTCTAACCAGACCTTAACAGCACAAATAGCTTCGTATGAGCACAACTCAACATCTTCGAGATGCTTTCCGACCACAACCAATGCTATGTCGCCGGAGTAACTCACTACTGTGATGTTGCCCGGAACCGGATGATTAAATACATCATTATACATGATGCTCCATAGTAGTGGGCTCAGTACGGAGCTCTATGGGGCAGCCTGAGAGAAAACGTACTCCTTATATTCATCATCGGTGCCATACCAGAGCCTCCATTCTTGCCAGTAGTTATCGAAAGTAGCAGTACAATAGGTGTCACCAGGAATCTCTGTATAAGATTCCAATTAGCCGACTTAACTCCATTCGGCACGTCTACAGTCTCCACGCAATATTTGCTGGTATTACTTCTCCGTGAAAGGTCTCCTTTTCCTCTCAACAACTGAGTGCAATTTATTATAGATTACCCGCTCTTATATTTTATCCATAGTGTCTAGAAGATATATGAGTTTATAGGATGATAACTTACCTGGAGGTTTGCCAGTCTTATGCAGCAAAATCAGCTTCTAAATTGTACGAAATAGCCCCTCGCACATGTATGCTTCAAAGGATTCAGCGACCACGTCCAGTTTAAATTTTACGGTGAGCTTATGGGTCCTATTCGATATTCCGTCCAGGCCCGGTGCTTTGTTGTCACCTATTCTGCTACAGATCTCCAAAGGATTGTCTGGGGTTACTGCAGAAATTGCCCTGACATTGAGAGATCTCTGAAAGGTATTTGCGCCCCTCTTCCCTCTGGCGGAATAGCCTCTGGCTTATTTTCAACAAAAGAGTAGAGCACGTTATAAGTGGAAATGACCGGCATCTGAGTCATCCATCACCCTTGCGGGCTTCTTTATATGCATGCTCTTTTTGCATATAATCGACCCTGGCTACTGCCCTCGGAGTTTGATCTGACTTGATGGCAGGATTATCAAAGGCAAGCCAGTTCACAATTTCACCAGTAGTCGGATCTTCTACTAGGTGATGTGCATCTCCTAGGCATGAACGAGAGCCTTGGTATGTTGGTCTAGCCACATTTCTATGAAGGTTTACTCATCCAATTCTTTTGTGGACCAGTCCGATGTCTTTCTTAGCTTTGAGTATGCCGCTTCCCTGCCGTGTGGTTCTATCCTTAGTTCGGAGGTAATTCCTGGAGATCGCTCTGCTTGTAATTCTTGCTAGCATGCAAGGATATACCACGCATCAGTTAGGTCTATGATTGATCTTCTTTCCGAAAGGTGCTTATTATACTTACTGCGCAAAGGTCTCCGAATTACTTCAAATTCAAACGAAGTAAGACTGGTTGGTGCGTATCTACTGTACACGTACACGTCACTTATTTTGGCCCATATAAGGCCACAGGTCGACTGACTCATGGTGTATTGTATAACTTGCCGGCAGTATCTGCGACTCCCTGTGCCGCCGTGCCAGTTTTTGCATGGTGACAATTTCTGAGATTCATTTGTGGTTTGCTCAAGTAATTTTTGAGCGATTGTCGAATGATTAAAGTTTATTTGGATAAACCTCATTTTTTCTGGGTCTCAACGCCTTCCGGCAAAGTGCCGACTATCCCGTCTCTCTTTTCCTTCGCATAATAGGAATTTGGGCAATAAGGCCTCTTTGGCAATAACTCCTTTCTTCCTACACCTTCTGCATCTATCGAACTTGACGTTGCTTGAGCACCTTTTTAACGAAGTCGCTTCTCTCAGCAATTTCTGCGCTGCCTCTACATAAGTAGTTACATTGTGGCTGTTTGAGTGCTATCATAGGCTTTTCTTAAATTCTCCCAGCTCCTTTAACATAAATTCTTCTTTCAACCTAGTATCGATTTCTCTTCCGGATGTTTCTTCGTCGAGATTATCGCATTGTATATATATGTCATGTTTCCATGTTCGGGCCATACTATGGGTCTCTTAACTTGGTTACGAAAGCCCTCAGTTTTGCCCAACCTGGATTTTGTCAGCTTAAATATGAGATCGCCTTTCTGGGTCTTCGGATGTTGCTGATATCTCCGTCTACATCTTTTAGGCCCATTAAGCTTTTGTCTATTGTTTACAATCTCCACATACCACAGCTAGACTTTGCTGGAGATAGCACTAGTCTCTTGTTGCTAACATTCACCATTTTCGTCCCCCTTGGATTTCCCTTCGATTGCCAACGCTCGCACTTGGGGCACAGGCGTTCTTCTCTCCGTACGTTTAGTTCTTTACCTCGGAATAGTGTGCTTCTTTCTCTTAGGGGCCTGCAGATTCCCTAGGGGAATCCCATCTTTTTTTCGCCGTGTTTTGTTTAGTGGCAGGGTGATAACACTGCGGTTAACTGTCACTTGGGGCGCCTGTGACGTTATTGGGACGGCAAGTTTCAATTATTCCTTGGGACGTCTTTTCTACTGTTGTGACCTATTAAAGATGACCTAACTTTCACTATGCTTGGGCTGGCTGGGCCCACGTTAAGCTTGTCCTTAATAAACTCAGACAAATCGGCTATTTTTGCTTCAAGCTGCATGAAAGGTAGTTCTTCCGTGTCAGGGCTGTGTCTTCTATGTATGACCCTTAGCCGAATTACTCCTATCAAACACTCCTTCACTTTTAGCAGTTAATGTGCTTTCTTGAGTCTTGGTTTTTGCCGTCTTTGGCACTAGGGAACTTCTCTCGAATTGGTCAATTCTTGGACCTCCTGTGGTCGACCCTTTATGCGGTGGATGTCGAAATCGCCTTAGTCCGAGCGATCATCTTTCAACCTATCCCTTTTGTTTTCGTTCTTAATAAGGTCCTTTTGCGTGAATTACTTTCCAAATCTAAATCACTTTTAGCATTAGATGTCAGAGTGACTCAAGTTGCTCACCAACAAGGCACTGGGATCGAGCGATATCACTTGCTAACTTTCAACGGCCACCGGCACCGCTCTTCTGCCACAGGCATTTTCTTAGAAAAGGTTGCACCTATTGACACGAAATTTTTGTTAGATAGTGGGAACTGTGAGTTACATCGTACTGCGTTGAGTTAAAGGGAGAGGGGGGCATATATGCGGCAAGGGTAGTTTTTTTCACCGAATATATGGTAGTCATACCAAATGAAAGGTGTTGAATAGTGCAGTTCTGATATTTGATGCAGAAAGGAGGAGTGCGGGGAATGGAAAGCGATCATTTCTGTCATGGACCCATTCGCAAAAACTACCCAACTTAAGGGGGTCATCCCGTGTGAAGGCCGTTTTTTTTGCCTTTTTTTGAAAAATTATTTTGAAGGACTGGATAAAGATAGAAACGTGATTTTCTCACCATATGTTTATTGATATCTCTAGTATATGTGAAACATTTTTCAGCTTGATATCGTAGCTAATTTTTGGAGTACGTGTTAATTTATGCACCCATCTCCAAAAAAAGGTGTTTTTCTGCTGCCACGCTGGAGGGCGCTGTGTTCAACTGAGGGAAAAAAACTAAACGGCATTTTAATGTGGACAATATTCCACGGTCCGCAAACTAGGATAATTAGAAAATATTAAAAGGTAAATTTTTGGTGGGCTTTTAAACTTTATTTTTTTGGATTTTGGTGTTTTTTTACGGCTTTTTTTATGAATAAAAAAAAAACGACCTGTCCGATTGCAATTATCCTAGTTTGCGGACCATAGAAATATGTACTAAAGAAGCCGTGAAAATTTCAAAGAATTTGGTTGGATAGATTTTGAGCTACGATGGGAGCCGATTTTCAAGATGCAGTTTCGAGAAAAACGCATTTGAAAATTTAAATGTGATTATCAACAATAAAATTTTAGCTCACCATTAATCTGCTATACCTGGTCCATAGAGAGCACCCTCCATTTCTTCAAAAAAGTCTTGTAAGGCCGATTGTTGCTGTTTGGTTTCAATTGTGGCTCTTTTAGCGAGGTCAGTCGATCGTCGTTCGGACCGCCAAATTCGCACTTCATTATGGCGGTCGGCATAAACCTGACATATGTGACCAACTTGACATCCCATTGTCACTAGGATTTTGAGAATGCCTTTGAATCCTTAATTGAAAATAATTACAGCCAGAAAAGTGGCTATTTCTACGACCTTGGCCCCAGAATGAAGGTGTTTAGGAGCGAAAATCCAGATCAATGCATTTAACGACTCATTGTTATTCTGGGTCTCTCCTCCTAAATTTCTATTCACGAGATCATCTCGTGACAAATCTTCGTAGATTGGTTTGATGACTGTTTGTATTTCTTCAATCAAAGGTGCCTTCTCGTGGTGAAAACTATCCAGTTCTCCTTTAGCTTCCGCTTTGTGCCATTGGCACCAACTGTCCTCGCCTGCTGGACAATTTTGATGCTGAGGATTTTCGTCTGTAGAACATTTATGGAAGAAAGTTTCCCAAATTTCTTGCTTCATTCCTTCTATAGAATTTGCGTGTCGACGAATAGCTAGCCCAAAAAATATACTGAGGTCCTTATCAGTAAGTTTTTCAGCCCCTTTTCAACCAATGCCTTTGTGATTCTTCTTGGCATTTCTAAGCCGCGTTCCCATTCTTTTCTCGACATGTCCTACGCATTCCTTTTTTACTACTACGCAGATTTTATTATTTGCAGAAATACCGGAGAAAACTCCAGCAGAATCCAATATACAATATACAAAACTTGTCGCAATTGGAACATCCATGTTCATGCTTGCTAAAAATTTCTTCGCTGATGTTGATGCGAAGTCTTTTTTCTTCTCTGATAACTATCGATTCCCATGAAATACTCGTTTTTTAGTGCAAGCATGACGTTGAACGTTAAAGCGATCTCCCTTCGTACGATCCATTTAAAAAAATCACTGAACACACAAACAGCACAATATAACCGAGTATAGTTTGAAAGTCTTTCAGTGCTCACTCTAGACTGGATTATCCTTTTTATTCCAAACAGCAAATAAGTTTAGACAATTGATTGGTTTTCCATCTTTTTATATTTATACCTGTGTTCGAATTTATAAGGCTCAGATAAAAAACTAACAGGTAAAAAAAGATTCGATGCTCTTTCTCATCGAGTACTCTAGCCGCGGCTGCAAACTCCTTACCTGTTTAACCCTGTAATTTCTGAATATAGATAGATATATAGATATAATTCACGCAAAAAAAAATCGATTTCTCCAACCCAACACACGGGATGACCCCCTTAAAAATCAAGAACCGGTACCTAGGGTTCAAAATACGCTTCATACGGATATCTGTTTATAGAAAGTTAGTAATAGTATACCACATTTAGAAATTGAAACCCTCCTGGAATCATCAAATTCTGCACTTCTGGAGGCTATAATATGATGTATATATACTATCAAGTTTGGTAGAAATCGCGCCGTTTCTAATAAATTTATAATTTATCAAAGTACGCAAATTTAATGCAGTTTAAGCCTTTGAATGTCAGAGTGAATAGCAAATGCGTAAACATTGGGACCTACGTACAAATTCTTTCATAGGAAATACACAAAACCTTTCATGCCTAAAGGGCCAAACTTCGACTTGTATTGTGACTAGTTCCGGATTTTTATTCACACTCCTTCTATCAAATTTAAATTTGAACTATTAGAAAAGAACCGGCCACCTGTTTATCTGAAGCAAAAAAAGGCCTCATAATCAATTTTATCCACTTTCCATGAAAAGAACGAGTTCCGCCGATAAAGCCAGCCAAGAATAAATTAATAAATATTTAAAATTTTATAAAGTTCTTCGACATCCAAAGGTCAGAAGAAATAATGAGCGATATTTGAAAACGTTTCAGGTCCATGACTGTGGGTAATCTTAAAATTTATGTTCGCTTAGCTGCATCTTTGATAATACTTTGAAAGATGTACCGAAGCGGATATTTGCAATTTATTTCTCACCGTCATGCCAGCTTAGTAAAAATTCGCAGATACATAAAAAGTTCTCTTGCCCATATTTAATATTTATCGATGATTAATGTTTTTATATTCATTTTGCTTGGAGAAATTATTAGGAAAGTTTCGAATTTATCTTTTTCCCACAGTTTGAGCTGGAGTAATGCGAAATAATATTTTAGGGATTTGTTCAATTATTTAGCGTTTTTAAGTAGAACATCGGTGTATTATCTGGTCTTAAGTATTACTGAATTCTCAATTCTATTCGGATTCTAATCAATTTTATATGAAAAGCTGCTGAAAATGGTTGAGTGGATGCAGTAGGTTTATAAGTTCTATACATTATATTAGGCTCTCGCAAGCCACTGCAAGTCAGCCTAGTTGTTACTTCTTTTATCTGATGGGCGTCATCAAACAGTTAAAATACTTTTCTTTTTGAATATAAGGTGGGTGGCCATTGCATGCCATAATCAGCAACCATGTTGTCACCCTTCCTTAATGTGTGACCTCTCCACTGTCACTTCCACCCTCTAATGAACTCATCTACTGGTAACTGGCCCATATGCTGATTCAAATTATCGTTCAAGATTTTCTGAGGCCAGAGAACACAATGTGCTGTTCCCACATAGCACGGAGAGAATATTGACGCGGAACAACGCCAGCTTCATGTTCATGTTTCCAACTTTTAGAAAAATGAGAGAGCTGACAGATGTCTTCAGCGTAATCGAGGTGATTGAGGAAAGATGTTGATGTTATATGGCAGTATGGAGAATGTAACATATCACACGGTGCAACAATTATAGAGGTATTACGTTGCTGAGTACTATCTATAAGATATTCTCCGCTATCTTGCTAGGACGGATAGCCCCATACTCCCAGAACATCATTGGTCCATACCAAAGAGGCTTCACTTCAGGCAAATCGGCAACAGATCAGATTTTCTCTGTGCGGCAAGCGATGGAAAAACTGTTGGAATATGGACAACAGTTACACCATCTATTCATCGACTTTAAAGCCGCCTACGATAGCATAGCCAGGGTAAAACTATACACGGCCATGAGAGAATTCGGTATCCCGAAGAAATTAATAAGACTGACTAGGCTGACCCTGACCACTATCAAGACCATTCGACATGAACAACGGTCTACGACAAGCGGATGCCTTGTCATGCGTCCTCTTTAACCTGACCCTCGAGAAAGTGATCCGGGATGCCGAGGTAAATGCAAGAGGTACGATCCTCTTTAAGTCCACCCAACTACTGGCCTATGCTGACGATATCGACATCATGGGAAGAACCACCCGAGACGTCCAAACTGCCTTCATCCAGATCGAGCAGGCGGCAATCGGGGCAAGATCTTGGGCTGCACATCAATGAAGGCAAGACAAAATATATGGTGGCAACGTCAGCACCGAAAACGAACCAACCAACAACATCAAACCACACTGGTTAAATAGGAAGAATAAGGATAGGAGAATACAACTTTGAGATCGTTGATAATTTCTCCTATCTAGGGTCGAAAATCACAACCAATAACAGCTACGATGAGGCAATCTGCGCACGGTTGTTGTCAGCCAACAGAACCTATTTCAGCTTACGAAAACTGTTCCGCTCGAAACGTCTCACCATACGGTCAAAACTCTTACTGTACAAGACTATGATCTTGGCAGTCCTCATGTATTCCTCGGAGACTTGGGTTCTTAGCAAAAAAAATTGCGAACTCTTGACCGCATTCGAGAGAAGAATCCTCCGAAAAATTTTTGGCCCCTTACATGAGGATGGACGATCCCGTAGCCTACATAACGACGAAATCTATGAGCAATACCATGACGGTCCGGTTATGGATAACATCCGGCTCAATAGGTTACGGTGGACGGGTCACTTAATCCGTATGGATGAGGATGATCCCACCCGGAAAGTCTATAAGGGCAATATCTATGGTAGAAAAAGAAGACGAGGCAGACCTTGCCTGAGATGGAGCGAGGGCGTAGGCGAGGACGCCAGACAACTTTTAGCGATATCGAATTGGTGGACCTCGGCGCAAAACCGGGATATCTGGAGTTTTTTACTGAGGCAGGCCTAGACCGGATACCGTTTGTTACGCCGTTGATGATGATGATGATGGAGAATGTCAACGATAACAAGAAGGAGTAGTATCGGCGATAGAATGCAACCTTGCTGGACTTCACTTTGAACTTCGAATTCCTTAGAAATTCATTTCAATCTAGCCCGCGACATTTTAGAACATCATATGTCGCTCTGATAATGATCATTAGCTCCTGCTTAGAGGAGAAGGAGCTGCGATAAATAGTTCTGCTGGCCTTGTCCCGTTGGTACGCATGATGGCTGAAATGACTTCTCTTTTGTTTGGACGCAGAGATTAATCTCTCTTCATTTTTACCAGATGTTGTACGGTTGAGGATCGTCGCGTCCTTCAGAAGACCTGCAAGAGGCGTTCGAAAACCAGCAAGTTATTTCGTGATGCGTTATACGGTGGCGAAATTTAGATTATTTGTGGCAAATTCTACTTTCCTGACTAGTGCAATAACAAATTCTTTTTTGTCGCGACTCATGCTATGCTTCACATCTCGAAATTCACAGCAGTTTCGATGCTCTAGGGCATTAGGTCCGCTCCCCTCACAGTGATTGTAAGAGCCTTCACTTCAATATCCTCCTCAAATCCCTTCGATGTCTCGGTAGTTACCCAGATTTTGTGGTGCCCCGTCGAAACGTTTAATTTGCATCAATATTCTCCGGTCAGCTGTTCAGGATATCTGCCGTGCGATCAGCAAGATAGTTTTCCCATTGTCCTCCGGCAGCCAGGTCCTATAAAAGAACCATTGGATCTTTTGGTGTCAAATTTTCTCACCCCTACGAGAAACCAGTGACCAAGTTATGGTCTCGCTTGAAACCCATGTCAACGCTTCTCTTCTTACCCGTATCCAGAATACTACTTCTATATTTACTACTGATCGCGATGCAGTCAATCTAAGCATACTCGATCCCAAACACAGTACAAAGACTGGTTGCGATGATTCAAAAGTGACAATTTTACTTGAAAACGAAGAACGTAGAAAACTACCGAAAAAGTTTGAAGATGCCGCACTGCATGCATTGCTCGATGAGGATGACAATCAAACTCAAAAACAACTTGCAGAACAATTGAATGTGACTCAAGCGAGCATCTCCTTATGTTTGAAGGTCATGGAAAAGGTTCAAAGGTGCGGAAAATGGGTGCCGCATGAGTTGAACTAAAGATACTAGGAAATATAACTTGTGAAATTCTTCTCGCAAGGCAGTGAGTCCTTGAGTGTTTTACGTCGGTACCTGTAGTGGAGGCTTAATCCTACGGTCTTTTTAAGACACGGATTGATTTTTTGACCACAATCAGTGCCCCGCTGAGACAAGCAACAACGGTACCAGTCTATACCAAGTGGATGGCTTAGCATTCATACTGGTGGATGCAAGGCCTACCTAAATCTCTACCGAACTAAGGAGTACAGCATCCGTGTTGAAACGCAACACCACGCCGAGGCCCGAAAGTCTCTTCTCGCTTGAGCATAACCAACAATCCCCATGGAGCTCCCACTAGGGGGCCAACCGTAAAAATCGAGCTGTACTCACATACAACGGGAGTTCACCCGAAGTATGAGAGTCCAGGGGCTATCTCGGTTCCCATGGTACCAGCATACCCCTGGTGAGGTTTCGTGACCAATTTGCCACTTCAGATGAGTCCCCGTTCAGACTCGGGTCTGATTAGGCCTTTGGAGCATTCGTCTACTGCATCACGAGCGGCAAGCCAAAGCGAGTACAGCGTCTCCCGGTGTCACGACTATGGAGGTTCTCCTCGGCCACTTGGTTTTGGTTTGGCAGACAGGATTGCCGCCTCGTCTTCCTCACCGCTAGCTCTGAGCACCTTCTTGTAAGGCACGAAAGAAAACGTTTTTTCCATCGAATTGTAACAGGGGATGAAAAATGGATTTATTTCGAGAATCCTGAATAGGCAAAATCATGGGCCATCCGTCAACATCAACTGTAAGGGAAATCGCTTTGGAAACAAAACAATGCTCGGCGTTTGTTGGGATCACAAGGGTGTGATCTATTAGGAGCTTCTAAAACCAAGCGAAACTGTTACGCAACGCTGTCGACAGTAAATGATCAATTTGAAACATGCATTGCTTGAAGAGCGACCAGAATGAACACCAAGCACGATAACGCGCATCACACACATCAAAACCAGGCAGGGATATCATTGCTGCATTTCGCTGAGATGTCCTATCCCACCCACCCTACTCATCAGACTTGGTGCCTTCTGACTTGTTTGCATCAATGGGGCTCACACTTGCTGAGTAGCAGAGGTTCTCACGAAGAAGACCAAATATCGCACGATGCATGGTTCGCTTCAAAGGACCGACGCTTCAACTGGCAAGACATCCACAAATTTGCAGAAGGATGGTAAAATTATGTACCCAGTGATGGCCAATACTGCAAATGGAATAAATTTAACCATTTCTTTTGAATATATGTGTTTTTCCAACTTAAAAAAGCCAGTTTCCTATTTATATACCTGGTAGATAAGTTGCACGTTACCGAACAGTTCGCCCCGAACTGATCCAACAACAGGCTCTGTGATGAAACAAGAGGCGTTTTTAGAGCCCACTTTGACGTTCAGGTCTTCCATCCCCTTTGCAATGGAAGCATACAATGGCACAGTTCCGCAGGAAGGAGAAAAGTGCCACCAACTTGCCTCGCTTAATCCCTGACCATCTAGCCTATACTACAGGAAATCCCCCTGGAGTTGGAACAAAAGAGCATTCTAGGTAGCCTCGATATCGCCGTCAAGAAGCGTTCGTACATGCTAAAACTCAATCATAAACCGACCGAAACATTAGTTTCATTCGGGGGGTGATCGTCGTTTCCGAAGCACCGTTAATTTTGAGAGTTGGGGGTTGCCTCTATCCCTTCATTTTACGACAAGTAGGGAATACTTTGAGTGAATTCTACTAGCCTCCACTTATAGGGGGTTGCTACCTCAGCGTGGCACCGACTTCCCATCTTAATAGAAAACGCTATTATCCAGATGCGGGGTTTTACAGAACAGTAAAGAGCCTGTAGGAACTGTTGAGTTACGTTATGATCAAATAATTATCCAAGTTGATCATGTGCTACCACGAGGGTGAGGATCCCCTAAACCTAACGAAACGTTGTAAATTTTACCATTCAGGTCCACTGGCAAGTAAGCGCAGCTGTGTCTGGGGTGTCCCGTCGACTTGCGCTTGCACGCTCCTGTGAGTACTAGCTACGAGTCCGGAATAAGATGTGGGTCCTTTTTAACACTTCATTCCGCCCCATATCATTAATAAGATTTCGCATGGCTTGTAGCCGTTGTGTGAGACGATATCAGAGCCTGAGATGCAGAACGATACATGGACACAAGGGAAGGTATGAAGGAATGGCCGACGCCATTGTAAATGAATTCAATAATGCAATTGTTTGGTAATAGTCCTACAGGAAGTTAAGGAAAAGAAGATCATCAAATTAAAATTTTAAATAGTCGATGCCCATATCATAACTAGTACATGACAGTTACAGCTTACCAGAAGAAATAATGAAATGTAATAACAGTAAAGAGATTACTTGTGGAAAAAGAAATAAACCTGACTTTAACAGGAGAAACTACCAAACAGTCACATTTCCTATGCCGGCGGCAAATTTGCAGACGAAACATTTGCGTCAATAAAATTTCATTCCATGATGACACCAAGGGTATCTTGATTTCTAACTGCAGATTTTTCTGTTAAGCAGCGTTCGACCGTTGGGGTAAGAAGTGCGCACAGATTGCTCGAACTGTCGATTATTCACTTGTTACTATTTTAGCCACTCTCTTCCCACCTGACGAAATTGGAGAGTCGAGTGGTTAATGGCTCCGAGACAGTTCTTTTCCTCATTGATCTTCAGGGATTCTATTCTAAGCTGGCCAACCTTTTACTTGCTCTTTATCTGTGATTTACAAAGTGACCTTAAGATGACAGTCTATTTTTCTTCTGTCACAAAAACCATTCAATCCTTTCCCGAACAGCTCGATCCTAGAAGCAGTTCAGATTCTCTGAATTATTTTTGATTTCCAGTCAAGTACCAAAGCTTTATCATTTTTTTGATTACCAAGTGAAGTGATGGCACGCCATCCACCACCAGTAATACTTTTCTCGACCGTACCGGTAGACTATCCTCTTCACTTGAATCTTATGTGTATTGCGTAAGTGGCGCGGGTGTTCATTATTTGATATTACTTAATAAATGTCAGATAAAATACATGTAATTGTACGCTAACATGGACAGGTGCATAGCATTGTGATGGGATGGGATACAAGAAATTGGGAATTTTCATTTTCCAGAAAATGTTAAAAATGTAATGTGGTAGGAGAGGGTGCAATATATCAAGCTAAATAGAAGCGGCTAATTGGCACAATCTCAGTAGCACTAAGAAGAGCGCTAAAGTGGCAAATGCAAGAATACTGCGTCGCTGTGCCAAAAATAGCGTTTATTTTATTTATTTTTATTTGTGACGTTGAATAAGAATTGGGTTTCCTTCAATAACCCACGTTACATTAGAATCAATTGATCTTTAAAAATTGGAGTCTTGCACTGATCAAGAAAAAATGTTCTTTAGTCAGAGAGTAGTAGATTATCCACCAAATAAACATATGAAATTTGATCAAAATCTTTTCAACTAAAAACTGAAAATTTAAACCAAATTGGATTAAATCATCAAGAACTGCCATAGACAGAGTGCAAACCATATTGCTTTGTCTATCTGAATCACTCCAAATGGAATATCCCTCTCGGGCGGCTAGAAATCTAATCCGTTGTTGTTTGGCAACTTGGCAGCCTACATTGTACTGTTCTTCACCAAAAATGGTTCTTGGAAAAAAATAATTACGAATTGTGAGAAATGATAATGACTTTGGTGGTTTTTATTTTCTTGTTTTTAACTCTTTGTCGCCATGCGTAAAGCACACCGTGATCGCCTCTAGCCCCAGTTTGGAAAGACAATAATTCGCAAATGTGAAAAATAATATAATTCGATTTTATTTAGAAACTGACCATTTGTGGGTATCGGAAATTTGGTTTGTTGATGCAACAAAGTTACGCTGGCATGGTTGTTATAAATAGAAATTTTCAATTAGTAGTTTTTAGTTCGTTTTCGAATGGAGGTTATATCTTTGCTTTTTAAGGAAAATAACTAAATCATGTGGGCTAAGTGGCATCAAGATTATCCGGAAGCAAAAACCTAAACCAACTGAACTAAATTGTTCTCATACCGTTTTTGTCTCTGTGATTTACTGGATAGAATCGACGGTATTGGTTGGGTTAGAATCCTATTTAGCGATTTCTATTCAATATGAAGGTTGTAGTACGTAAGTGCTGAATGTTACCTTGTATGGGTTACCTTGTCTTTGGCGCTTCTTTCTCCTTGACCTCTTGCTCCCGGTTCGAATCCTGATTGTGTCATGGATGTTTGTATTCGTCGTATTTGTGGTTGTCTCATTGGTTAAAGTGTATCACTTACATGGCGTCAAGTACGATAATGAATTTGTAGCACCGTCTCAGTAAAAATAAAATTGGTAGAATATGTGGAAGCCCCATTCACTCCATAGAGGGGTGAATAGGAGACCTAGAAAAGCCCTTACAAAAGTATTTATTATTCTCGAAACTTGAGACCAGTGCTTTTGAAAATATCATTGTAGGAAGAGACTATTAGGAAAAAGAAAGCTTTGTGGATACCTTAGGTTCCACAAAAGGGTAAGAAGGAGACATGGAAGAGTCCCTGTCTCTCAGACATTACGAAAGTTTTTGTTTTGTCGAGTCCCTTACAGATACAGATATTTTACTGGGATATATCCTAGTTGTTAGGCTAAGACCTACGGAACAGTTACGGTGGTGATTCTCTTCTTTTTAATAGGTACAGGTAGGTACCATTTTGCCCAAGAATGTTTTGAGAGAGAAATTGGTATAATTTCTCTTGACATAGGTTGACTAGAGAATGAAATCGGCTAACTGCTTTCGTGGAGATTGGAGAGAAACGTTATCTTTGTATATCCTTTTCCATAAACTAGTATTCATATCATTTTTATTGCACTTTGTCTTAGATACACTCCAGATTCAGAATAATAGCCGGGCCTTCGGTCTGCTCTAAAACTTCACCCTTCTCTACTAACCTGCGTAGCGTGGGGACCGTACCAGCGCAGTAGAGAGGTTAGCTATGAACGTCGGGTAACCGCTTTAAGGTATCTACCGAAATCTTCACAAGTCTCGCCTTCGTGGCCTTGCATTAGTTCAAGAGGCATCTAATGGGTTACTAAACAGTTGGCGGTTAGACTCACAAAGAAAGGTAGAGTGGTGGTAATCTCAACACCAATCTATTGCTTTAGCTATGAAAAAGGGGTGTGCATGTGTCAATAGCAGCCCGAAATCCCTCTGCACGGCTGAGTGAGTCAATCCTTCTACGCGAAAAAGGTACTCTTTAATGTGCCATCATAAACCAGACCCTAGGACCCTATCATAGCATATACATGATCCACTGAGATGGATTTGACTATTGGCGCTTAGCATCCTAATGACGGATAGCCATAGTGCAGTTCGCTATGCCCATACAAATTTTCAGGTCCACATCTATCTTCCCCGTCAGTAGAAGTCGCCAAAATCAGATCCGTCGTCAAGTTCGTAAAAGTTATCCATGAAATATCTATGTTCATGTTTGTCCCTTATAAATGGCGCATGAATTGAAACCGACAATCAATCGCGCTCGAGTTAATTCTTCAATTCGTGAAGCGATATAAACGTCCGTCGCCCCTGCATCTTGCGTGAAAGGAACAGCCGAACGTACAAGATCCCTACTCGTGGTCTCGTGTCACTCGCCAAGTCCAGCTCAGCCGAACCCGGGTAACTTCGAAATTGACCGGGATGGTCCGTCTAAAAATACTGTATCTCCGCTGAAAAGTTTCATCGACAGCGATTGCACCCCTCTGTGCTAACCAGACTCGGAAATGTGGGGGAGGTCCTTTTGGACATTATATTTCTTCTTATGACAGAGTTTTCGCATATGCATGTTCTGGTGCGGTAACCAGAACCCGAAATACCAAAAAGGAGATTATCGCTAGGATCTAGGACAAAAAACACACGCAAAGCTAAGTTGGGCAAACAAAGCAGATGTTGGGCTCCACGTTGATTGGTTTACGAAGTACAAAAGGCTCTTGTTTTCCTTTTTTGTGTCCATCTACCTTGGAATTTATTTGTCATACGCTATTTATTTGATTTCTACGAATCTTTGAAATTCATAAGATCATTATTGAGTGTTTATTCTACTGGCGTATTCGGTTTTTCCTTGTTGGTTTGTTTATCTCCTTTTTGCTGCTTGGGGGAGTATAGGGGAGTGTGTGTGAGGTTATGCTTCAGTTTCGTTATCATCACAATTAATGCTGTGCAAGTGCAGCAGCAAATTAAACTCAAAAGGAACACAAACATCCACGATGGCCTGGGAGTCGGACCCACCTGTTCTGTCAGCCGCGATAGAGATATAAGGAAGACTGCCGAACCCTTTCCTCAAGGTTTCCTTTTTATGCTTCGTTTGGTATTGAATTCTTAAGCTCCTATCAAAGAAAATAAGTCGCATAATACCCTGCTCTGAGGAACTCTCGCTTGGGTTTAGAGCCTTCAGAAATCTGGGTAAGTGGTTTTGTTGTTGTTTGTGTTCAGTCCAATTCTACCCGCCTCTCTTTCCAAATCTAGAGCTATTTGGTCAGAGTTTATGAGAGAGAAAACAGATGTCATGAGCGTTGTCAAGGTATTTAGGAAAGATGTCATCGTCCATTGAACTCTTCCATGTCCTATGGATCAGGTAGAATTAAGGGCGTCACCGATAACAAGAAAAAAAAATTATATTGGTGACAAGGTGCAACCCTGGCGCTCCGCTTTGGACCTCAGAATTCGTCTGAGATTTTACCGCGGTGCAGCACGTGAACTGCCATTATATGTCGTGTTTTGATGATAGCTTTTAGTTTCTCCGGAATGTTTCTCTTGCATAGAATACGTTAGATAAACTCTCTGTTCATGTTGTTAAAAACTTTCTCGAAATTGAAGAAGAGCAGGTGAAATGAAGTTCTGACCTGGACTGTTCCAGAAAGACTCGGAAGGTGTTGATGTGGTCAATGCAGGAGGATCAGAAGCGGTAATCACCCTACTCTCTATCGAATAAGTTTTCAAGATGTTTTCGATGCATTTCGGGATTATTTGAGCTATTATTTTTGCGATGGCAGGGACTACGCTGATACCCCTCCAATTGTCATACTCAAAACGGGTGCACTTCTTTAGAATGCTAACGATCTTCGCTTTCTTCCACTTTCTTGGAAAGGTCTCGAATTCCCAAGATTGCCGAGTGGAAGTAGCATAGTAGAATAGTAGGAACTATCCGGGCGACCGTCAAGTCAAGCTTTATTCTGTTTGAGTGCATTTATGGGCGAGATGATTTTTCTTCTGCTTGGTGGAACAGTTCGTATTCGCATATTACGGTGACTAGTCATTTCATCCACAAGAGGAAGAACCTCACCAGATCTAATACGGTTAGAACAATGGTGAAGTGTTCTTTCCATCACTTTAGCTGTTCGTCATCGACATCCACGATTCCCTTTGTGACTTGGCTGACAATCTGCGTAGCACTCGAAGAAAGAGCATTTCTGATGGCGGCCCTACGCTTATCGATATTCAGTAATAGCTCTTCTACTGTCAAACGACAGCTGAATCATACAGGCGGTCAGTGTTGAATTTGTGGACTTGCAACTGCGAGAAGTGGTGGACGCAACAAGACCATCAGATAGTGATCCCTTTCGAGGCCAATGTTAGCCCCTCTCTGTACATTTAAGAGACAATTCTTAAATCTGTTGGTGACTGCAAAGTGGTCAATCTGGTTGCTCGTACGGTGTCGGTCAGCTGAAACCCTACTGACCTTATCGCAGGCTCTGCGCTCGAAAAGTATGCAGTCAATGACGAGGCGGAGGAAATTGCAGGAATCTCCCACTATTGTCGTTACGTTCCCCAAAACTGTGCTTCTCCATCACTTGTCCAAGTAAGATGTCAGAAAACACCTTGGCATTCAGGTCACGCATCACTATCACAAAGTCACATTCAGTAAGCCTCTTCTACGATTCTGTCTACTCCCACCATATTGGAAGTCACCGCCGTTTTATACACTGCATATAATCGTTATGTTCCTTAACTTGAACAGGAATCTTGCAGATTTTCAGAAATCGGCTCCCAGGCTAAGAGAGCGTGCCTCAAGGTAGCCGTCAGAAATAACCCAATACAGGATTCGTGTCTGCTACCACTTAGCCTGCCAGAGCACAAAAGCACATCGTCGAAGGGAGATGAGAAGTACTCTCCAGAGCCCGTTTAGGTCCACTCTGCTCCAGTTTATATTATTGGAAATTTTGTTTGAGTTGGAGAAAGCGAGCATTCTGAGGATCGTCGATACGGTTGTCGGAGTGAAATCAGTCCCTATGCGAAGGGTTGTTGACGTTCCGGTAGCAATAAAGTTTTGAAATTTTTGTAGGTTGCTGGGCCACAATTTTTTTTTCTCCTTTAACCGCCTTTTACGACAAACAGGGCAGATTTTTAGTGCATTTTTAGGCCCCAACTCATAGAATAAGGTTTTTATTTTCTGAGAAGGCTGACCTAAATCAACTTTATTCGCTTCTTATATTTCGATACCATTTACGTTGGCGATTTTTTCGATAACTTTCAACGATGGAACCCATGAGGACAATCGCGAAACTGGTTCAATCCAAAGTGGAGCATATTCTCCATATCTTTGTTCGACCCATTTCTCAATACATGTATCGTTTCCGCGGCATCATTCAGTATTATCCCCCGAATATTATACAATTCCTTTCTAGTGGCTTTTTTGAAGTCCGTAATGACTTCAGATAGATTTATCTTCTTTCTCTCGTAAAGATAGTGCGCCTCGGAGGTCTAAAAACATGCTATCTCAGCCGATAGTGTTCTATATGCGCAGTAAACCCTTAGCACGGTTGGTCGGTATGCCTTACCGCACTCATCCTGCTTTGTTTCACTTCGTTGCCGACTGGTTGCACTCGAACTGGAATCGCGAGAAGCAAAACGGATTTCACCTGTCCTGCGCTCAACAGCTTTCGACTATATTCTGCAAGCTATTTGGGATTTCATTTATGCTCTAACATTTTCCATACGGGTGGCATCTGAAAGCTGAAACGACCTCGCCATTCCACTATACAACCAATCTTATTTCCATCTTTCCAGCGTAGGTAATTTCGGCTTTGATGTTTGTTGTTTCTTGAAAAACTCGATCTCGGTTATTTGTATCATGCAAGTTTTCGGCAGACCATAACAATCCAGATTTGTGTAATTGCGACGTAAATTCCATGAACTCAGGGTCTAGGGCTTCTGCGAAGTAAATAAATTGGCCAAAATTCTGGGCCCAGAGGCATTCATAAGAAAGAACCTTCATGGATTCCATAGAGGTTCTATCGCCGAGGACAACTTGCTGAAAATAACTCGCTCAATCGTAACCTACTGCTATCCTTCTACACCAGTTTCTTTGAGAGTAAAGTCTTCTTCGGAGTACTTTTTTAGATAACTTTATTTTCAAAATGTCGATGGAATCTGCACAGCAAGAAGCAAATCCAGTGGCAAAGGGACACGGAAAATCATTGTGAATCTTTGGGGTAGAGACAAGGTGACCCATGTGTTAATGTATCAGTGCATCGATGCGCTTAGATGGTTTTCTTGTGTGTGTTTCCCCATTCTATGTGACAATGTCACATGCCCGTATGCATGTGCTCGCAACCACGTGGGAGCACATCAATGCACCGCATACACAACACTAACACCAGACCTCATGCGCGAAATATTTCTCCCGCAATTACCGTCGACGGTCGAAGATGCGCAAGGATTTTCCTCTACCATAACATTTCGAATAATGTTCTGGGAGTTGAATTTCCTGTATACAGTCCTTTTGCTGCGCACACTACATTCGCACAGATTATCCTATTTCTCGCCTGGCTCTTATCAGGTTATTCCAAATGCAACTTGGTGATCAACCCCTCCAGCTGTTTTGTAGTCGTTTGCTTTCAACCCTCCCTTAACCCTTTGTTCGTTGATATTGCCTATTTCTTTACCTTTGTTGAAATAACCACCTGTTGTCCCAATGTATTTTCTAATCTTTGCGGCCATCTGATTAAAGATCCTTCAGACTTTTGTTAAGAAAAGGCACCATACCCTCCAGGCCTTTATTTGCATTTCTTTGCCGTCCAGAGAGGCTACAGTTAGATATACAGGGGCAAAGAAACCGATTATTGCTAATTCACGAACAGACTGTAGTTCCACAATACTAAATTATCTTTTAAAAGCATTTAAAAATATGCCATAAATTATAGAACAAAATACTTTGCATTTCTCATGTAGCTAAAATATCTTGCTGTCGTTGCATTTTATCAGCTTATTTTATCTACCCAGAATCTTCATGGACGGTGTCCATAAATATAACTTTATTTCACGCTTATTTGTAAATGTTTTTCTTTTTTCGCTGCCTAAAGATAATAAAGTATGAGTAAATAAGTTGATAGTATATGACTGCAGAAAAAATTATCTAGAATTGTATCATTCTGAATACCACACACAATCAGCACCTACGTAAGACGATATCATTGAAAATTGCCGAGTGAGATATGATATCAGAAAGAATAAAGACGTAAAGGGAAGTGGGATGTGTACTGCTGACTGCAAAATCTGTTCGCGATTAGATAAATTTTGTTTTATGTATTCATTGTTGGCAAAAGGGGAAGTGCATTGTCGCGAACTTTACTGAAGTGCAATGACTAATTAGCAAAGATATATGTACACTCATTGTGATAAACCAACCAGGAAGACTATCTTTAATAGTTTATATCTTCATTGATTCTCTGATATTTATTTAGTCTATTTTGAATATTTCTGTTAAATATTAATTTTTCGATTAAATTTTATGAATACTTCGCCAAAATTTCCCGTGTGCAATTTATCGGTTCTAAGTCGCTATAAAATTAATCAAAAGAACCTCGACCTGTGTGCAAAAGTGCATAAACTAAACATTATCGTCCTCGCAGTCATTAAATTAGAAAATTTTTCCCATTTCTTCCTGCAACCACCCAACAAGCTTTCAAATTTCCATATTATACACATTATCTTCCCATTCAATTCTGAGAACAGTTTCCTTGGGGATGACATAATAAATTTTCTTTTAAACACTTGGTGATCTTCTATGGTTCCTGTCATCTTTACACAAGTTGTCTAGTCAGTTTTTGGCATGATTTCATTGGTCACCGGCCAATAAATTTAAAACAATATTTCGCCTGATTTATGTTCTGTGTTTGCGTTCGGTTTGAGTTTTGAGCAAGGTAAGTAGGGGCTCTCGGATTGGAATGTCTTCTGTCAAATTTGATATAAAGCTGTGGGATTATATGAAATTAAATGGAAAAAGTCACAGATTGTTTGGGAAGTGTTTGCGAATGATTGCTATTATGGTTATATCTGGTATATAATTAAGTTTTGACAGTATATTCCGAGTTGTTGCTGGTACAAGTCTGTTTTAGTATTTTTTTCACGATCTATTAAACCTCCATGGATCAGAAAGAAATATTACTCTAACCTGGAAAAATTAACGCAAAATTGAAATTCTCATTTCTTTCTTCTGAAAACTGAAAACTGGAGAAAGTTAAAAAAAATCCAAAAATTTTGGCTTATAAAAATCACTTTGACCTATTGTGACTCTTCCTTAAAATTATGATCATAGGATCCTCCAGTCGGTCAATGCCAAAGAATCACCTAACCGTTGGGGCTTTAATCTTTTCTGCTCCTAAATCGACAGTTCCACATACTCTTCTGCAATTTTTCCCGCCTAGTATCTCAAAATTTTTTTCCTCACACTTACTCCTAGCAGCCTCGTACTCGTGGCTGACACTAAGGCAACCTGAGATATCATATCTGTTCCTGTGTTTTATCAGTTTTTTTTTCAAGAAATCCCCTTGCAAAAAAGCAAAGAGACTCTTCCTAGGCTAAAATTGCTAAACTGTGTCCTCTTTACAACTCCCTAAAGGATGGGTAAACCTCGGCCTGTCGCTACCAATCTAGAATGTGGAACTAACTTTTATACCACATACGCAGTTTAAACGGTTATGAACTGTGTTATCTGATGATTTCGATGAGCATCAACTTAGTAAATCATCTTATAAACATACTTCGTTTTTTCCGCTCCTTGTTTTCCGCAATATCTACGGGTTCGATTCCTTCCACTTCTATAGGGGCTTGCTTTGGTTTATCCCTAGTCAACCACTCGCCACTCGTTTTTCCTTCGTACTAAGTGCATACTTACAATTAGTATTGTGGTCGCGTCATCTATCTCCTTTAGCAAAAAATCTTACTTTCACTATCTTCAAAACAGCAATTTACATCAGATTTATTTGCTTAGTTTATTTGCTTACATTTTTTGTTAAATCTTTTTTCCATTTGAACAAAGACTGTGCTCCAGGGATCAGTTGTTTCCTTCTTCATTGTTTATTTCGTTCCCGAAAAACGGTATTTGTCAAATTAAGAAAATCGTAGGCAAAAAAAGGAAGATCCTTTTTTCCTTCCATGTGAAAAATTGACTATCAAATTGCTCCAAAAATTATTTACTTTTTTTCAGTTGTCTTTACACCGTTTCCAATAGTAAGAATCAGTAGCTGTAGAAAACTTTGGGAGACTTTCAGATGTCATACGCTTCTATTTCCAAGGGCAGAGTCCAGCAATTTCATCTCCTTTGCCTCTGTTAGGAAAGTTGCAAAAGTTTCACAGTTTTCTTACTTAAAAGGAAAAGATTTTCTGTACTAAATTATGGTGATCATAAAAGGATATTCTACCATCTCGTCAAGCGGCATAAGGTGGCCCTAAAAACCATCAACCATCACAGCATCAAAGCTCGTAACAGTCTCTCGGCGAGCGCAGTCGGCGTCCTGTTGGCGACTATGAAGGCTGAATGCTACCTGCACCAAGTCAAGGAGGATCTGACTTTCCCATAACAAGACTTGAACGCGATAGCTTTTGGGCCAGATGCGCGCAAAGGTCTATCGGATAACGTCGTTTTGCACGGGACCTTGCCCTATATTGGACCATGCCACCCGACTCAGCATATCCTGTAATTCACATTGTCGTTTTGAGAAAATGGTTCACCATTGTCCACATCCAGTATCTTCTATAAGCCTGAAAATAGGGACATGTTACGAAATTTGCGGGCCAAGAAGATCTCTGTTTCACAGGCACTCACATGAAACCAAATCATTTACTCAAAAGCAGATGGACAAGAAGTGATCACCTTTCACTCGAAATTAAGTAGGTTGAAGGTACTTGGTTAATTGCAACTAGATAAAAATTGTGCAATCATCAAGTGAGGAAGACACGGCAAGGGAAAGAAGGTTACATAATTAGTGATGCTTGATTACAAGGACTTTATTGAAGTCGGTCTTCTTCGTAGGGTGATGTTTAACGACCTTTACGTAGATATTCTGAATTTTGATGGGAAGAAATTCCGTATTGAAAGAATAAAGGATTTACATTTCTGAACAATTGCAATTAACATCATCATCATCAACGGCGCAAGAACCGATATCCGGTCTAGGCCTGCCTTAATAAGGAACTCCAGACATCCCGGTTTTGCGCCGAGGTCCACCAATTCGATATCCCTAAAAGCTGTCTGGCGTCCTGACCTACGCCATCGCTCCATCTTAGGCAGGGTCTGCCTCTTCTTCTTTTTCTACCATAGATATTGCCCTTATAGACTTTCCGGGTGGGACCATCCTCATCCATACGGATGAAGTGACCCGCCCACCGTAACCTATTGAGCCGGATTTTATCCACAACCGGACGGTCATGGTATCGCTTATAAATTTCGTCATTGTGTAGGCTACGGAATCGTCCATCCTCATGTAGGGTGCCAAAAATTCTTCGGAGGATTCTTCTCTCGAACGCGGCCAAGAGATCGCAATTTTTCTTGCTAAGAACCCAAGTTTCCGAGGAATGCATGAGGACTGGCAAGATCATTGTCTTGTACAGTAAAACCTTTGCCCCTATGGTGAGACGTTTCGAGCGAAACAGTCTTTGTAAGCTGAAATAGGCTCTGTTGGCTAACAACAACCGTGCCCGGATTTCATCATCGTAGCTGTTATCGGTTGTGATTTTCGACCCTAGATAGGAGAAATTGTCAACGGTCTCAAAGTTGTATTCTCCTATCCTTATTCTTCTTCGTGTTTGACCAGTGCGGTTTGATGTTGTTGGTTGATTCGTCTCCGGTGCTTACGTTGCCACTATATATTTTGTCTTGCCTTCATTGATGTGCCGCCCATGATTTCGCGCCGCCTGCTCGATCTGAATGAAGGCAGTTTGTACGTCTCGGACATGAAGTGGGTTAAAATCGACCCGTAGAAGAGGTATGCATTATCACGAAAGTGATCCCATCTTAAAGTGTAACGTCCGGTAGCCGTCACCAAACGCGTTCCAAACGCCACCAAACACTACAGCATCACATCATTACATGGCTACCTATCAAAGAAGCGATGATGGTATTACTCTTGTCATATGTAATGCTTTGTAATGTCTGCACCGAGGTGATAGAATACAAAGTACAAGACATCACTAAACATCACTGAGTAAGATTGTAATGCGTTCGATATATTACGCTATTCTTCCTAGTACCAGTGGCGATGGCGGTTGTTGCGTGGCGACGCCGATTCTCGCTAGTGAATCTCTTTATTCTGCGTCTCTTTATTCTCTTGGCTGGTTTCGTTCTTTAAAAATGATTTCAGATTTGTGTGATAACTTTGAATTCAATCGAAAATTACTGGTGAAACTAAACGAATAAAAGTAAATAGGAAGAGTGTTTATTCGTATTATATTTATCAGGAGGGGCATTTATCACCATTTATACATTTTGCTATGGTTGAGCCAATCAAGGGTCTGCCAAATGAATTTTCAGTAAGCTCATTGTTTCTCGCCCCGTCTGAGAACTTGTGCCATCTTGCTGAAACCAACGAAACCCACTTAGGTTACAGGCTGAAATCCAGGTAACAAGCAGTAGCGCTCACCACTGAAGCTACATTTTGTCTGTCCTCTTTTTTGGAAAAATATGGACCGATAATTCCATCGGTTCATAAACCATACCAAATCGTTGTTTTCTGTGGATATAGTGGTTGCTCTTGCAACTCTTTGAATTTTTTAGCCTATCGCCATTCTATTTTTTAACATACTCTTTGGACCATAAATGCGCCTCATTATTGAGGATATCTTCGCTATAAAACTCTGTTTGGGCCAGCATATCTCCGTTGTTTAACATTCGCTAAAGTCAAAAAAGTTTTGCTTGCATATTGGGACGGGAACAAACGGGCTCTGAAAACGTCGACAGCAAACAAAGAATGACATATAAGATCACACATAATCGACCTGTGGACATCTTTTCTTTTGTTCTCGGTGCATTGCTTGCCGTTCCACTATATTTCAAGCCTTAGGCGAGTAGAGAAGGAGCAGGCCGATAGCACAGACAAATTCTCAACCGAAGGTGCAGTGCATTTTTGAAGATCTTTCATCTTTGAATAGTTGGGTTTTAAAAAAAAACTTTCGGTTTAAATCTTGGCTGGTCTGAACCTTGGCAACAACTTTTTTTTTGAAGAGTAGAGTGCTACTGAGAAGCGTGACCGTAGCGGCCGAAGGGCAGACGCTAGTCAGCGTCTAATGAGTTTGACTCTGCCCTGGCGAAAGGAACTTCCGGCGATTTTTCCTTTAAAAAGTTGGGTATTTGCTCAAAAAGGAATAGTCCGTAGAGTGGAAAGAAGGAATAAGGTGCTTTTCAAAACTAATGTGGTATTATAGATAGAGTCCTCAGGATCGCTTTCTCCTTGAACAAAGCGGACACACTGGCGTCCTATTTTAAAATAAACTAAAAGTAAACAGACTATGTGTTATCGACACTTCTGGTCACTTTCGTGTTTCCACTGTCTTTCAGCGTAGTTTTTCCTAGTTCTGGCATCAACAATGGAAGGCTGCAACTTATACTGCCTTCAGTATGTCTGCCCCGTTTTCTTAGGCTTTTTCCACAGTCTTGAAGTAACCTCCACAACACTTCCACTTTCTAATCTGAGAAAAACATAAGATATATCAACAACCACTGAGATGAAGCAAGGAGAGGAGTTGCGGAATAACAGGAATGCCTTTTGAAATCAAACCTTCCTCATGGAGATATTTGTGTGAAGTGAGCGTTGTTATAATGAAATATCTGGCCATGCAAGAACTATCTTTCTGCTCGGCATTCCAAGGAAATCCTTGTAAAGATTTGATTGACAGCTTGCCTTCAAGGTAATAATTATCTGCGAAAGATTATTTTTTTGTAAAATAGGCACATCATTGTTGATTTGGTGCTGGATTTGCTCGTTTAAAGTTTCTTCGGTTGAGAAAATATCTCAGTATGGCACTCCTGACTTCGCCGCTTCTTACGGTTGTGTGAAAAAATCTAGGATTTATCAGCTTTGATTATACCATCGCAAAAAATCGTAGTCATTAGCAATTCTGTCAACAATGTTAAGGCGTTCGTTTTTTCGTTGGTTTTTATATTTAGTTCTGGGTTTTTTGGCTCTATTTTGGCATATGCTTCTCGCACGTGTAAATCTTCAGTTAAAATTTGATGTACTTTCAAACTATTAAATTTAACCTGGTCACTCATCATCGTTACTATTGAACAACGGTCTGACTTCATAGGAGCCGTCACAAGCTCGGTGTTTTCATTAGCTTTTGAAGTGAAGGGCCTTCATGAGCGAGAATGAACTTCCACCATTTCTCGGTCATCTAAAATATAACTTTTCCAGGTTAACGTAAAAGTCATATCGTTGCTTCGTTCGCGTGCCATATGACAACGACAAGTTCACTGACCGTGTTTTCAAAACTATTGTGGCGACAAAATGGAGTTAAAAGCCGGACTAAGCAGCTCGTGTATCAGTCTCATCATTTTTGTATCACGTTTCGTATATGGATGCAATCATTTCGGCATTCATTAAAGTGAATCAAACCTAACTTTCATCGTATGTAAATTCAATTGTATAAATAGGATCTTTCTCCGGGTAGGACCGGGCTGGTGGGATAGTGCGGAAATGTGCTAAATAGTTTGAGTGGCACGTTCAAGTTCGCGTTCCTCTGGGTTTGCGGTCATAGGAGCCTAGAAGGAAATGAGGTGACCGATGGACTCGCATGGAAAACTGCATTCTTCATAGTTGATCGGTGGACGCAGGCTGTGTAACCTTAGCAACCGTGAATCGTGGAAAATACTCGCAATACTTGACAGTACTTTCTTTCAGAACAGCTACGAATATTAAATAAACAATTTTTGGCAACCTTAAGGAGATCTCTGGTCTGCTATCCTTTGTTAAAGTCACGCGCTATTCCTGAAGGCCTGGGTCGCAATCTCTGGAATTTCTGCGGCAAGATGCCTAAGGACATCTATCGAGGAAAATTATACTTCATTGAGTATGAGAAGATAGTGCTATGTGAGAAGTAGTGGATGTGGAAAACGTTGTCAGGTAATATTTAATGCTGCAGTCAATTCCGTCCTTTTTAGTACAAACGTGGGCAGCGCGATGGCTGAGTTGGTTGAGCGACGATCACTCGATCTCTTTGTTTTGGGTTTGGGATCCCGTTTGTCATTGATATTTATCCTCGGCTTTGTACTGATCTCTTTGTTGCAGGCTTATCACTTGTACAGCGATAAGTGTGATGAATACAATAGGGCAAAACTCACGAAGGCTGTGTGGGAGGATGGAGTGGAAAATGCATACATAATTCTTCAAAATTTTCGCTTTGTCCTTCTTAAGGTTTTGTGTGAAATAAAACCTTCTTAAAATCGGTGTACTGTCTGTCTGTCTGTCATGAGAATTCTTCTAGGAAACGGGTATAGCGATTGATACTAAATTTGGTGAAAGGGTGGGAACTGTGAACGCTCACGCATACAGTGAGTTACAACAGGTCGAATTTAAGGGAGGAAAATGCAAATTTTCACCAAATATGGTCATGTGAAAGGTCTCGGTTGGTATTTTCCGAAGCTGGTGCTAGTTTTGACATTTGTTGGGAATGTGGGGAGTGCGGGGAGTGGAAAGTGATCATTTCTTTCACTGACTCATTCTCAGAAGCTACCCAACCGAAAAGTCTGAAAACAAGTTGGAGTACCGGAAGTCCGGCGCTTCAGGTAAAAAGTTTCGTGTTCACCTTATGTGAAACCCTCATGCACTTTCTCTGGGATTACCCAGGTCTAGTTAAAGTCAGGTAACGGACACTGGGGACCTCAGAGAGATTTCTAGCTACAGGACGAGCTCTCCCATCCTGTAGCCAGAAATCTCTTTCCTTCGTGAAGGCTACGGGCTGGCTCTGAAGATCCGAGCCGGCTACACTCTGCCTCCCTGCTCTCATAACAGCAGTCACGATCTTAGGAGTTTGTGGCGGCCATTGATACCTACCCCTATGCACGGTTTTCCATTCGTCCATAGCTAAGAATACAAAACATTTCGCAATAGTTTTTTAAACTCTAAGATACGCATATATATGTACATAACGACGTAAATGCATAAATATTATGCTCATGTTAAATAAACAAGAACTGTTTCCACTTTACTCCGTGCACAAGAGCACGTTCGTAAATTAAAAACCGCTGGTAACCAGGTACATGCATGTGTATTAAACTGATTATTACATGCACATGTCTCCCTCCAGTAATTGACACTGATATGCAAGTAACTAAAAAAGCCAAAAAAAGAAGTCGCCATGGATCCCGCCGTTCATATAAGTTCATTTTATATGATGATGACGTCATATACGGCTTATGGTGCAATAAATTTGCCTGAAATACGAAATTTTGACCTTAAATAACTTTGTTAATAATAGTTGGATTGTCTTCAAGCTTTTCATAATTGTGTCCTATATTATCGCCTATGTTGCTGCCAAATTTTGTATTTCTGGGATGAAGGGGGGAGAGGCTTTCCGGTAAATTTCTAAAACATGGCAATATACGATTATTAACTTTATTTGTGTAGATATCGGAACGGGATATATTTTGAAGTCTAGATTTTATATAGATGCATCATTGTGACTTTTTTTCAGATTTTTCGGTTGGATAGGTTCTGAGAACGAGACCTTTTTCACTTTTTTGAGGCACACATTTTGAGCCCTATCTCTCCCCTATGTTTTACCCAATGTCAGCAATAAGACAAGTTTCGAAAAGTACTATTTGAGCCCCACATGACCATGTTCTGTGAAAACAAAATCTACACTGCTCTTTCGCATGTATGGGGAGCGCCCCTCTTCAAACTTAACACAAAATGGCGCCACTAGCTGCATGTAAAAGCACACAGACCACATATTCTCACTAAATTTCATAACAATCGGTTCAGGCGTTTCGGAGAAATTGGATGTGACAGGTTGACAGACATTCAATCGATTTTAATAAGGTTTTGTTTCACACAAAATCTTCAAAGTCAAGAGGCTACCACTATATTGTGTTTAGGCTCTCAAATACCCTCCACACTAATATCTGTTCAAATAAAGTTAATAATAGTACATTACCATAATTTTTAGTAATTGATTGCGTTAAGTTCAGCTTAGAATTACGAAATTGCAGCAATGTAGCATGATCCTTCCAAGTTTGGTGGAAATCTTACTATTATTAACAAAATTATAATAGGTTTCTGTGCAAATTCAAGACTTTGAATGTCAGTATCACACAAAAGTGAATATTCTAACAGAATATATGCATATATTACATGCTACGTACTAATGGAACAAACATCCATTGAAATGTTTTTATAAAAGAAATACACAAAACCTTTCATACCTGAGGCGTCCAGCTTCCGGTTTTTCGACTCGTTTAAATTTGCAACTTGTCATTGGTATTCTTGCTACTAAATTCACTAAAATAATTTTCTTCATCTTTTGTGATTAGATACGGATTTTTCGCAGCACGCCTTGCAAGGGAACAATAAAGTAAAATTTTCTAAAATGTCAGTTTCTTTGGAATCAAATTTTCCCTCACGACTTGTTAAATCTAACTGCCACTTGTCTACTAAGTTTGATAAGTGCTTCCTACTGCTTTCAGTGCAGGTTTTGTCAACTGCACCCTTCTCTCCCGGTTGTGCATCTTGGTCAATGATGAAACTACATGAGCGCCAATCCTTCGATTTCATGCCCCGGGTTCGAATACCCATTCTGTCATGCATGTTTGTTTCCTCTTTGAGTCCATCCCCCTGCTGAAAACTCATCACTAGCACAGCTTCTGCACTATAATGGCAGCGAAAGTGAAGCATAGTCCCATTGAAAATAAAGTGAAAGTAAAGATACAAGTGGATAAGACGGTGTAGATATTATAATTTCCCCCTTTCTTCTTTCTTTTTTTTTTTTAAACATTTAATTAAAAGATTAATTTTCCCTGAATGCCACTATCAACTACCGATCTCATGTTCAAATATTATTCAGGCGGATTACATTTTTTTTCTGTCTGTTCTTTCCATTCTAATATTCCAAATTATGGTTCACAAATAGATACTAGCAGACACCATATGACACACTTAGAAAAGTTCCGAATAAAATATATTAGCGGATACAGATAACCATGTAAACTTTGAAGGTCAAAGTGGGAGTCGATGATTTATCTCGATTTGAAAAGTTTCTGACTTTTGAATAATTGCTCGATTCTGGAAGCCATTCATATACTTCGCTAAGTGATATTACTTTGAAAATTGTTTACTCTGAAATTCAGCAATTTATTTCGTGAGTTTGAAAGTTACGTTGACATCCGTTAAATACAACTCCTTAAGACGAGCTATTTTCAGTAAAATATCTATGATTTGTTTCAAGATGGAATTGTGATTGCGTTTTAGATACACATTTATTTGGGTGCTGCTTTGGAAAGTGTGGGCTTATTTTCGTACTTGTATACGTCGCATAATATCAGATTTGGCAACTAATGCTTTATTACTTTCCAAACAAATTTTCTATACTTTTTATTGTTCAACTGTTTAACAGTTGAGAGGAGAATTTTCACATTCTTATGTCAATTACTTTCGTGTGTTGCAGGTAGGCCGATAATCCGTTGGCTAATCTGGATACCAAAGTTGCCAACTATTTTGAGTTATTATGCTTCGTTGAAATTTATTTGGACGACTGCCTCCAGATATATGCGAAAAAGATCTGTTTTCGTATTTTTAAAGAAGATATTCATAGGTATTTAGATAATGTTGGAAAGCTCCATCACTGCGGTTATTTACATCGCTTAAATGTTCTGTTGCTATTAAAAAACATTGCGACTAATCAATGCTAGCGCTTCCTTTTCAAATATTCTACAGCAAAACCGCATTTTTAACTTTATTATGATTCGCTTTAAAAATGATGAAAGCTTGTTATGGAAGTCAGTAGTTTCGGCCGTATTATTGGTCACTCCTATTTGAAGTTGGGTCATCCATGCAGTTTTCTTCGAATTATTTATTTATCATTGAGAACTACCTTTCATATGTGAGGTGCAACTCTGTGAGGTATGGAAACCCTTTTCCTCCTACACGGTACCCATTAATGAAATACCTCGAATAGACCGTAAGTTGTCTAAATCCCTGTTGGGGATCGGAACAACTTGATTTGTCTGCTTGACCACAACCTCATTTCCTCGTAGCAAAACCTGTATGTACAGGGTCTATGGAAACATGAAGGTATTCTCCCTGCTTTGATGTTCGTCAACTTGGCATGTCACTCACAATCTCCATGATTTATCGACACAGAACGACTTAAAACAAGGGAAATTTTTACTCAGAAGCCATCCTAATCAATAAAACCTGTTTTATGTTGCTTTCCTTTCTGCGAAGGTTTGCTTGTAGGCATTGAGGGATCAAGCGTCGTCCTAGCCTTTCGATTGGAAAAGAGTTCGGCTTGAGATTTATTGTCTGGTAGTTCGGGCGCTCGCTTTGTTAAACACCAATGAAGATGTGAAGGTGGCGTTTCAAGTTTTTCTCCCTTTTTAATTTGAGCAAACCTCGTTGAAGTGTGCCTACAAAATGCTTCATTTGTACATTTGATTGAGGATGGTGCTGTGTAATAAAAATGTGTGCTACTTTAGAACGACTACGTTCTGGTGAGTTAACTTGAGGACCCCTCGTATAAACCTAATTCCACGGTCTTCTTAAGACACTGATTGATTTCCTGACCACAATCAGAGCCCCACTGCGGCAAGCAACAAGGGTACCAGTCTTGTCTGTTTAGACATACTCGCAACCCCCATGGGACGTCCACTAGGGGCCAACCGCTAATAACCAGGTTGAGAGCATATACTCCATGAATTCTCTTGGGAAATATGAACTCAGAGGGTCATCCCGGTTGTCATGCTACCAGTTAACCTCTGGTGAAGCTCCGTGGCCGAAGCCACTTCAGTTGAGTCCCCGTGCAGACTCGGATCTGATCGCGCTAATTGGACCTTCAACTATTGCATCCTGACCATCAAGTCAATGTGCGTTTCCCGATGCCACCACGTGAAGGTTGTCCTTAGCCACTTCGTTTTGATTCGGCCGACAGGGTTGCTTTCCCGTCTTCCTTCTCGCCACCTTAGAGTGTCCCTACATTAGACTAGACTTTTTTGAACTTAATTCGACTTGAATTAAATTCCATTGTCACTGACATAGCTGCGAACAATTTGCTTAGAACTTCAATAGTTGGTAAAGAAGTGGATAAGCATGACTATTTCTGGTAATGTGGAGTAGACATCGACAATTACAGGAAAGTATTTTCCTTAAAAGAATCCTGCAAAGTTGATATGAATCTGTTGCCATGGTTGAGTCGCATTCGATCAAGAGGAGGGTTCGGCTTTGATGTTCAAGAGCAGCGACGTATGTTGAACATCGACGAGCATTGTATAGTAGAAATAAATGAGAGCCAGACATATCATACTTCGGATGTCAGGATATCAAGGGTGAAAATGAGAATGTTAGACAGTAAAGTTGCTCTATGCTTTTTATGGTATCATTTTTAAGTTGTCCTGGGTATATGAATAAAGGGTCTACTCTTTTAAACCATATATCCAAATCAGGGACAATCCTAATCTATTTAATTGCATATGTCGATGTTCCGGGAGCTAGGTGCACCCTCCCTCAGTTCTTTCAATATGTAAGTAACTTGGTCGACGGTGAGTCTGTTCCGACGGTGATGGAAAAGTTGAAGACAATGGGTCATTTGTGGATAACGTAGTGAATGACAAGTTGAAGAAGTCTATCGTTGTTATCCTGCTCGCTAGAAAGAGCTAGTGACCCGAAATCGAATACAGTTTGTACGGTAGAAATTGCTCTTTCTTCATTCGACATTGGATGATTTCCAGTGAGATTGGATAGTGCATCAGCTTGACAAAATGTTGCAGGTTTCTGGTGTGCAATGTCGAAGTCCGAAGCAGGGAGAGTGATTTCTTAGCACTGTAAAAAAATTTGCTATGTGTGTAGGAATCCTTTTATTGTTCCCGGAAATTGAAAGTAAAGAGTTTTGCTCAGCCAGTATTAGAACCTCAAGAAGCATCCCGGGCTCGGTTTTCCCTCCCTACGTACCTGGTCCTCGTCCACTGTTGTCAAAAAGGAGCCAAGGGTATTTGATTTGAAACGTAAACATTTTCTAAACCAATTTTATGCTCCTAATTCTGAATGCAACGGATCACTTGTGTAGATGTTCTTCTTGTTCCTCCATGAGTTTACTGATAACGGCATGACCATCAGTCTCCGTGATTGATTAAAAAAGATTTGTCGTCCATTGGATTTCGAAACTAAGACAATGAACTCATGATTTATTTCGACGCTGCAAAGCTTCGTAGAAGGTTCATCATACTCCACTTGCGTTGGAAAATCTTTATAATCTTTAGGAGAGCAAATCCCTTGTTTATTACCGAATACGAATTATCGAGCCCTGTCGAACAATCTATGCACATTTTGAATGATCCATGCTAATCTTCACATAACTAACCGGTATCCCATATCTGGCCTAGACCTGCTTTAGTTTTTGCGACGAGGTCCACCAATTCGATATCCCTAAAAGCTGTCTGGCTTCCAGGCCTACGTTGGCTCCATTGCACAGATTGCGCCACCTCCTCTACCTGGATGAAAGTAGATTGTGGAACAACGTCATAGGTACCTCCATCAAAAAATTCAAAATCGCAATGTCAGCGTCGCCTATATAACGACGAAATTTACGAGCGATACCACGACGGTCTGGCTGTGGATAAAATCAGGTTCAATCGGTTGGGGTGGGTGTAGATATTGTATTGTAGATTTAGAATAAAACAGCATGCTGACAGAAGAACTCTGCCTGCTGTATGGCAATTCCAGACCCCATGCGGTCAACGCCACGAAACAAATTGTGGACTCATTTGGATGGGACATTTTGAATTATCCTCCGAAAAAAGGCTTTCAGCGGGGATCAAGAGGAGGGGGGGGGTGCTGTTTTAAGATTTTTGGTGCCAGACATCAAAATATTCCAAAATGGACGACGTGTGGGTCGCCCCAAGAGGACTGGGGGTAGAATAATAGAGAAAAACTGTGGGTGTCCCAGGAAGCCTTGAGGTGAGCTGAAGCGATGGCGCGTAAATGTGGTTGACGCGGTATTCCTCACCAAGGAGTAATCGGCAACCAAATTTGATGATGAAGGGATTTACTGATAACAAAAGAAATCAACCTTGGCAACAGAAGGCAACCTTGCCGGCTTTCGCTTCGGACGTCTAATTCTCTGAAATTTTACCTCGATGCAACACGTGATATTTTGCGCGGTCATATGTTGCTCCCCCTCCCTACGTAAATCATTTGAATGCACTGTTTACGCTGTCGAAAATATTCTCGGAATCGATGAATGACAAGTGGAAAAGAGATATGAACGCCGCACACAATTTCAAAATGATCCAAAGGGTGTTAATGTGGTCGAAACAGAATAATCTAGCTTCCTCAACTTTCTTTAATGTATCCCAGGATAATTTTAAATATTATTTTTGCGACAGTAGGGGTTAGGCCAATACTCCCCAATTGTTACACTCAAGGTGGGTGCACTATTTTGAAATTTTAATGATCATTTTCATTTTTCACATGGAAGGAACATGGAATTCTGTAGGGAGACTATCAAGGCCATAAGAACTGAAGATTCACTAAATGTTACTTCCACTTCTTGAGCTGCTCACTGTCGCGAATAAGGAATAAACCGCGACCGTCTTTTACTGAACCGTCGAAAGACTTACGACCGAAAGGGAAATTAATAGTGTATATCCCTGCCTCCCTGACAAGCGCAATTATAGATTCCCTTCTGTCACGGTGCACACTTTCGCTCCCACTCACAGCGAAAATAAGAGCCTTCAGTTTTATACTCTTGTCGATCCGCTTCCAAGTTTAAGCTGTCAAGCTGTCAGGCAGATCTTATGGTGCCTTTTCGGAGCATGGTCAACCACTTGACTTACATATGAGAAATGAGCACCTTTGATAGCTACCCAATATTCAACAATTTTCTTCGGCGTGCTGTTCAACATATCTCAAAAGTAGATTATGTTGATCTTTGAGAATTGAGGTCTCCAACTCCGCGAAAAAATGCAGACGCAATACATAAGCAAAGGAAAGCAACCATCTAGAGATGATCTCGTTCGAGGCGGATCTCAGTATCTTTCTGGTTTCATACATCTAGAAGTGAACTACTAAGTCCTAAAATCCAACTGACCTTATGGTAGACTGTACTTGAACAATATGCCGCTAATAGCGAGGTACTCTTGAGATGTTCCTCATCCTGAACCTTAACCTCGCAGTGAATATGGCTCAAACTGGTCCACAGAACATGAGAGCGCGCTTAGAGGATACGATAAGCATTAACCGGACAGACACCGGATTCGTGCTTACTTCAGATAGGCTTACCAGAATACAGTATCACAGTGCCAGATGAGGGAGAGGAGTGTTGCCCAGTCTTTCCATTTTATCTCGGTGAACTACAGAGCAAGTGAGCATTCTGAATAGTCTCGATTCCGTCTTCGAGGAGTGTTTGAGCACCCTAAAATACAACCAGTAACCGTTGGCGAAAGAAGAAGTTCGTAAGCGAAAGATGAGTCGTATCCCGAGCATAAATAATTTCTCTATTCGTGTTAGTCGCTTTGTGTGACAAGCAGGGAATAGGGGACCACTACCTCAGGATAGCATCGAGTTTCACTCTTAACAGTAAATAATGCGGGTGAAGTTGGCCGCATCTACTCTCTGAGACGCTAAGGTCTTCACATCTCGACAATGATTGCCCTAACAATAAGCTTATTAATGATTTGAAGATAGCTCTTTCGAGCGCTGTAACTTTTTGTGAAGTGGTCGTTATGGATTTTTAGCGGGGGAGAAAGACAGGATCTTTTTCTTCCGCTTAGATACTCCCTTTATCCTCCTCTTGCCATGGTGGGGTTGGCAAATAAAACTTTACCATAATGAAGTCAAAATACCTCCGCCCCCCATTTGAAACGTCATAACTTTCTAAACACGGAGGGGGGGAGGGGAGCGTGACCGATGGGGTTTGAGAGTGAGAGGACCTCCCGCTTTTCCCTTTATACGCCCCCATGGGGATAGGGTTCATCGTTTTGTCATGAAAATTGCCCCACTTTCATTCAGCACGGCTTTAGAGAGGGGTTAAGAGCGGGGCCTGCCTATGCGAAAGACTCGACAAAGTGGTTTTGCTCGGTTGTACGTCGTGGAAACACTTAAACGGAAGGCCATATGCTACCAGCCGTTTTCCTTAGATTTTGGTGCTCCAGATAAATGTTTGTTTAGATCCGTGGATCATGGTCAGTCTAACCATAAGTGTAGAAGGGATTGTCAAGAATGGGTTGATTCATGGATTGCATCTAATGCCGAGGCTTCCTTTTGAAGCAGTAGCCGTTTCCTAGACAAAAACAAAAGAAAACGGAAAAGATTGATATAAAACAATTTAAAATACTTTAACAAATCTGTTTTTTTCCTTTAATAAAATTATAATTTTTTTCTTGAATAACGCTGCAATTAATTGCGACTTCCAATACTAAATTATTGATCTTTATTTTAGCCTTTGTTCCAGGCCTCGGGGTCGACCCAGTTATATTAAATTATTGATAGCAATTCAATTGCAAATTTAACTTTTTTGTTGCATAATTGAAGAAAAAAAACGGTGTAAAAACCATTTATCTTCAATTATAACTCCTCAAATCATTCCAATCGGTATTTCTCCACGTTGGTCGATATTCAATTTACAATTCTCTAAAAACGTGCAATAAAGTCATTATTAAATCAGTAATTACAAAAACTGTGATTGCCTATTCATCTTTTATTTAACATGATATTAGGAAATAGATTTTAGCTCTAGATTCCCGGAAAAAAAAACGTGGGAATTGACACCTCTTTACAATACAATGCAATTCAAGCTAACTCTTCCTTTCAACTATGCAATTTAATCTAAATAACAATAATTTATACAATATAAGAAAAATCGTAGAAATTTCACCGTTGAACAGAGAAAACTCTCACACATGATTACATTCACAATTGTTTCTATTATTTTTATTCTGCGAAAAATTGTTTGTGGTTTTCTTTTTATTTTTATGCAATGCAAAAGAAAATGGACTCACTTTGGATTTTACGTCATTTTGTGTAATGATGCCATTATGTTTTTATTACTTTCATTGCTTTTAAATTGGTTGAATTTAACAGAAAATTGATGGTATTCGATGGTATTTTAACGTAGGTCTTTTTCTTCTTCTCTACTTTCAGGTAATTCGATTTTAAAAGGTGATTTTTATGATGGTATATTGGAACAGCAAATTGCTTTCTTCTGGTATGATTTGAACAAGAAAAATAGGCAAGCAATTAACCCTGGATGCGGATTGTAAGGTAGACCTTATTATCAAATTTTATTAGAAAGTTCCACGTGGGTTCCAAATGGGCCAAAGTACTTAGTGATTTGTAGCATAGTTTTGAAATGTTTTAGATAACCTTCTCAATTTATCTCTCCAATTTTAGCTCTCATCAGAAGGGCAGTAAAACTCGTTTTCTAACGAAAATGTGTAGTTACAAAGTAGTGCTAAAAAGTCATGGCAGCTCTGAAAACAGCTGGGGGCAATCAATAATTTGTAAAATGAAGGCTGTTTTTTAAGTTGCAGCCCCAATCTCTATACTATCTCAGCCTCTTAGACGACCACCCGAATCAATTCTTGTCAACTACTAGCACAGACCCAAAAATTGGCTAGTGTTGATCATATGGGTTCGTTGGTACTTGGTAAATTGTCCTGTCTGTATATTACTATGTTGGCTAGAGCTGCAATATCCCGGTTTCTTTGATAATTCTCTTCTGTAAACCCCATTTATTAAAATTTTCGTTTCTCATGCTAGATTCGGTACAAATATAACGCAGAAGTTTAAAGGGGGAGAAAATAAGCAACACGATGTCACAGGTAGAGCCTAACTAACCAAAAAATACGGTCCAACACGAGGTGAAGCCCGCAGATGTGATACTTCGCATAACCTTTGACCGAGGCAAATTCATCAGATGCTGCTCTTCTTTCAATCTCCTATCTCAACATCCACTTATTTTAAAATATTCATTTTAAGAATTGTTATTTTGAATCCTGTTTACAAAACTCTCTCATCTTTTAATTTCCCCCCAAAAAATCCTAAACATATTGGAGGTTAAAATAGAATTTTTTTAATATTTCGAAAACGATCATTAACATTTTGTCTTCTTGTTTGCACATAGATTCAATCATGTTGAAATGCATTACTAACATTTGTTTTTGACTAAGGCGAAATTTTGTATGTGCAAAAGTGAATGATGGGACATAGTGGGGCTTCTATTTGGTGGATGCCAGCTCAGTGCAACACAACTGAATCGGTGCTTGGAGAGTGTTATCGGAGTAAGACGGCATTTTGCGAATTTCTGGAGTTGAGATACGTCGTTCATCTGAATTAGTTACGCTTCATCTAATTCTCTTTCTGACTAGCTTCTGTGGTAAACAATATATTTGCCGAGCTTATAAAAAGTATATTTCGATCTAATAGTCGTGTAATTTTAACAGTGGAGGCGACGGTTAAGGTATGGTCTGGCTGCATAATTCATCATATTGGCAATCAACCTGGTGATAATCGTAATACTCATCGTGAGCAAGAAGGTTTCATTCGTGGCTGGCAATCAGCCAGCCGCCTGCATTCGTAAGCAAAATACCTTTTATCGTGCCAAAAAACCTCTGACTAAATCTTCTAAAAATAAAAAGTATTCAGCTCATAGCGGTGGCGTTCTAACTGTTCGAAATGAAATCTTTTATAGGCAAGTCCCACAGAAGAGGGTCTTGGTGGATTACTTATTTCTTTGGGGGAACATTGATTCAGTTTAAGTAATCCTAAAATCATTCGAACGATTAAGACTCGCTGAAGGGTTCATAGCGTGACGATTTTTTTGTGAAAAGTATGAGTTATCCGACCGTCCAGACTGCTCAGAGTTAGTGAAAAGCTTTGTGGAGGTTTTTGAATTTTTCGTTCTTCGCTTTTTTTTAAATCCCCAATGATTTGAATCGGAATCTTCTTACGACGGCCAATCAATTACTGTAGCTATGGAATAATTTGTGAATTCTCGCAAATAAAAAGGTTCATATAGAAACAAACTCAAAGTAGAAAAAGTTGGTGCAGGGCATCTCGCCCCATGGTCTTCGTCGTTACGAGCCCCAAGGAATTGTAAAAAATTGTTTTCGGTTTCATCGAATGCAGTTGTCAAAGTGATTATCGTGTGGCGATTGTCCCGGAATTTGTTGCCTCCGCCCGATGTTTTAGACCACTAGTTTTCGAAGCCCAGTACTTCGAAAAACTCGGTCATCTCAACTTGAAAGGAGCGACTCAGATAGACCGCGTATGAATTTACGTGGATATTACTTAGCTTTTTGAAAGCCTGGGATGAAAATAGCCATCTGTCCGATAAATACAGATCGACAATGGCAATTCACGTATTTACCATACATTGCCCACTCAGAGACCGATCTTTTAAGTTAAGTGGAGCCGGCCTATAATCTGCTTTACAAACAGCCGCATGCTATGAATTCGCCTGCCCTTTATTGTAAAAGTAAGCGCGTACCGAGTGGACTTAGCGGTAATGTTGTGCCACCCCACCCGCTCCATGGCAGAATTTGGGTGATGCATTCGGAATTTGGACATAGTAGTTCGTATTCGCCGACGTTCTCCAGATCGGTCTTCGCCCAAGGCAATATTTCGAATAAATACACCAATGAGGAAACATCGAATACATTCAATACGCCTATTTTATTCTTTCCCGAGAGATGCGATTTCACCACCAGCTTCACACTTTGCTGGAATTCGGACAATAGAGCATCCTTCAGATCACTAAATCGAGCTTTAGTTCCTTGTAGAATTCTTAGGTATATGTGGAAGTCTGTCTCGGTCGTGCTATGTTCGTGATGACCTTTGCAGATAGGTTGGATTCGACAATCCAAATCCACCCGAATATCGCGGCTAAAGATGTCTGTTATTCGTAACAGATTTCTGAGGTAGTCATCAGCACCAGCTTACAACCCGATATCATCTAGGTACATAAAACCATGCCTTCTATCATTCACGCACCAGAGAGGACTCAAAGAACCCCTTAGAAGAGCCTCTCCATATACGAATGGGCACTGAGGTACCCTACCCTAGATTCGACTCGGTAGCCCTTCTTCTCCTCGGACAGAATGTTATTGGACTCAAACTGGTCTCGACCATGTATACTGGTGAGCTCATTGTACCAGAAGTTTTGCATCGGATACAGACCTGTGTCCCGCCAGTTCGCTGAGTTGCTTATGGTTTGCTGAACCTCGTCTTCGGTAACATCCGCTAAATTCGTGCCCGGAATAGTGGCATGGTGAATACTTTCGGTGGTAATGCACTCAGCATGCTGGTCAACTACTGATGTCCACTCCAATATTTTTTTGTTTCCGTTTCCAAAAATTACACTGTCTGGACACTCTGTTGTAATTCCTTGAGTGATCTGAGAAAGCTCCACTGGTTTCCCGTATGCGTTGGATTGTAAACACATCTGGAATGACTTCCACCTTATCGTCGTAACCAACTGCATACAACAGAAGGTTTCTGCTTTAGTCTGTCTAGAATTTTAACTACTTCGCGGCGAGTGTTTCAGTGGGGATGGCATAGTTCCGTAGTTTATTCTTTACCCGATCGCTAGCCTTGGTCATGCTGATTTAAGTCGGCAATGTCCTGTTAATAAGTTGTGTCGACATTTCAGACGAACAATAAAGCGAATCTTATGACCATGTAATCACACACCCCCCAATACACAGGTCTGCAACTACAATCACCTGTGTATTGGGGGATAAGGACCTCTTTAAGCTTTCCTCATTTCATTCTGCGCTCGTGCTGCCAGGTAGTTGGTGGGTGGTTTGCTGGGGAGAGTTTTGATGGCTTGAAGGGATCCGTGTTAATTTTGTCGACCATTACCTCGCCTGATAGCTTTATGACTTGAGAGGACTGAAACTGCGTATGTCCTGAGCAGAGAGCGGTTCGAGCTTTGAATAGACAGCGCATACATGAGGTCAACTAAAGCATCGGTTCCCAGAATTGTGAAGCCTATCCCATTTTTGGACTTTCATCTCACAGCGGGAGGCAAAGTTGTTTAAATCGTATGTGGCTTCCACCCCGTATGGATTTAAAATGATGAAAATTTTAATAATTTTGGGGGTTCTATCAGCAACAGTGTGTTTTTATGATTGTATGGAATTTACTGGAAACAATGACTAACATGTTAGAAGGGACAAGGCGACAGGTCTCTGAGGAGGAGTAGAGAGGAGGATTGAAGACTTTTGGCAATCAGAACTTCTCTCGTCGCCAACAGGGTTCTTTTCGAGGAGGGAGGAAAAAGGTATGGATTTTTTGTGTTTACAGAGGTTAACGAAACGTGAATTACGAAAAGGTAATGATCTTGGTTTTTTTCAAAATTAACGGGCAATTTGAATCTTCTGGGTTGGTTGCTTGTTGACGTAGGATGTCTTCGGTGTCATCCCTGGAGTCCCCTGTTACTACGATAAGGAAATCACCTGCGTAGTGGTGGATCTCCACTTTATTGTGTAGTGCGCTATTGTTTACCGAGGCCTGATGACTGCACATAGACAATTTCCTGTTATACATGATCCTCCAAGTCCATAGGATGATGTCAGGAAAGAGATTCGCGTCTGACATGTCATTCAACAAGAGGAACACATCCATGCTTTCATCAGCCTTACTCATGTCATTTGCACTGAATAAACCTTGCTATTCTCGATGGAGATATGTAGAATACAGGGAAAAAGCGGACGTAGTTCGGTCCAGTTAGGGATTTGAGAAGGTGGATTTACTATGATTTAGAAAGCGAAGGTTGGAAGATATGTATTCTTGTGGCTTCTTAGGGTTCTCCCGCTTGGGCGTGAAACACTGACTAGTTCCTTCCTAAAGACGAGAGGGACTCTTTTCATAATTCTGAATCAGTAGACAAAGTTTTATGATATGAAGGGTTTTTGAAAGAGCGCTTTCATTAGAGTTCTGAACAAAACTGTTTATGTTATCGGCGCTGTCAAAGATTACTCTCACCCTCGCAACTTTACACCTTTTTTACATCCAAAATGCCTTTTATCTTGGCGGTGCTAGTTAACTCAAAGAATTTCAGCCCGTTGAGACTCATTCTCCTAGCATACTCGAGGACGACTCCATCTACCAGCATGTCGTCTGGTTGGCGGATTTCCGGAAACTCCGGAAAGACTTCTTTCAGCATTAGGCATTCTTTCTCTTTTGAACCACTGTGTGGTTGGGCTTGGACTCTCTTTATGGGAAGGAGATATGAATCTATCCCTGATTGATCTACGATCCTTTTTTAGTTTCACATTTACAAAGTCAGATTCCTTGGGGAGAAGAGACACTGAAGGCCAGATTGTCACTGAGTAGTTCCCACGGAGCATTCGAACTGTCCGAACTTTGTTTAGGTTGGATCCGAACCTTATGGCTAGGGTGGGATCTGTCTCTAAAACTGACAAACAATTACAATTAATTACTAGTAGATCTGAAAATTAACCCTAGTTGGTTCCCACTGTAGAGTAGTTTAGGGATCAATGAAGTCGAGAATAACTTCACAAACAATCACTTTCACAGCTATTATAGCTATTATATAGGTTAGTTTCCTTTTTCACGAATTCAGGTGCGCATTGTATGCTTCGTAGCCACGCAGCGTTGAATAGGTTGAAGATTATTATTATAGAGGAGTGTTGTGCGAAATGAGCACTGAAGTTGAGTAATTACCCAAAAACAATTGAAGTAGGAAATGAATAATCTAAAATTGAACCATATTTTGCATGAGGACCTTTCAATTATTATTTTGAGTCATCTTTCGCATGTTTGGCAAACCTCCTATTCAATGTTTATTTAATTTCCAAATAAATTGCATGCAATAAAGACGTATAACATAAAAATTTCACATAATAAAGACCAATCAAAAATAGTCAAATTCATGAAGGAAATTCGTCAGGGAGCGGCTCCATTGAAGTTAAATTCCCGGAGCTCTTTCATCCATTACCGGCAGACCACTTTTATTGCTTTTCGAAAAAGTTCTATAAGTTAATAATCTTTCAAGCGGAGTACCCAGTACCCAGTTGGATTATGCCCTAATTAATTAACCATATTTCGTTTGACCTAATTTTTCATCGAAAATTCTCTAAGGGTAGCAATTTTCGTGCTTTGTTGCTGGTAGACTTTTCTATTCAGCGTGGTGGTGGCCTTATTATGTGGAGAAGAATTCATTTCATTATGGAAACGTGAATTTATGATGCCTCGAATTTTTGTTCCTTTCACTTTATAGTTGCCAAGAGAAGTTAATTTTCTAGTTATTTTTCGAACTCCATAGAAGACATACAATTATGAAAAGCAATTTAAATTTCCATAATGCAGCCTCATTTCTGCATGCTTATTGACATTTTCTTAACTGCATCGAGGACCTTATTAAAATGCGGTACCAATTTTCTCCGGGATCTTCACTATACATTTTATTTGAGTTTGACTTGCATATTTCCACATCATCGTTTATTTCTTCCATTATATTGCTGGGGGTTGATTTTATCCGTTCGCTTGTATGTGCATTCATATATCACAAATTTCATATGCAAAGCAAGTTAGTCGAGTGAAAAATTCAATTTTTCTTCCTTAACGAAACTGGAAGACGGTACTTATTATGCGATGTCGAGAATAATGCTCAGATCCGGAATAGTTTTTGTTCTGGAATATGGGATGTGGTCGCGGGAGTTATAAGGGATATGAATGCATTCATCTGGCTTTGTTTAGGGAAGTTTGCTTTGCGCGTTATAATGAATTACTACTAATATCAAAGGATTGGACTTATAGAAACTGATTGAAAACAAGCCGGATGAGATGTTGGCGTCTTTTGCCGTTCATCTTATAGATGATGTAGAATTCGTTTGTTTGGAAACTGCTTGTGATGAAACCTAGTATGTAAAATAGAGAGCTTTCCAAAAAACATACATATTCAGATCTACGCCATCGCTCCATCTCAGGCAGGGTCTGCCTCGTCTTCTTTTTCTATCATAGATATTGCCCTTAGAGACTTTTCAGGCTGGATCATCCTCATCCATACAGATTAGGTTATCGGCTCACCGCAGCCTGTTGAGCCGGACTTTATCCACATGGTCATGGTATCGTTCATAGATTTCGTCGTTATGTAAGCGACGGAATCGTCCATCCTCATGTAGGGGGCCAAAAATTCTTCGCAGAATTCTTCTCTCGAACGCGACCAAGGGTTCGAATTTTTTCATGCTAAGAACCCAAATCTTCGAGGAATATATGAGAACTGGAAAGATCATAGTCTTGTACAGTAAGAGCTTTGACTAAGACGTGGTGAGACGTTTCGAGCGAAACAGTTTTTGTAAGCTTCAAATAGGCTACTCTGTTGGCTGCCAACACGGTTGTGATTTTCGACCCTAGATAGGACAAATTATCCTATCTTTATTTTTCCCGTTTGACCAGCGCGGTTTGATGTTGTTTGTTGGTTGATTTGCGGTGCTGACTTGCCTTCATTTATGTACAGCCCAAGATCTCGCGCCATCTGCTCGAGCTGGATGACAGTAGTTTGTACGTCTCGAGTCATTCTTCCCATGATGTCAATATCGTCAGCATAGGCCAGTAGTTGAGCCAGTCATAAAGCATCACGGATCACTTTTTCGCGGGCCAGGGTAAAGATGACGAATTATCGGGGATCCCCTTGTCTTAGATCGTTGTTGATGTCGAATGATCTCGAGAGTGATCCTGCTGCTTTTATCTGGCTTCCCATATTGGTTAAAGTCATCCTAGACAGTCTTATCAATTTCGTCGAGATACCGAATTCTCTCATGGCCATATACAGTTTTACCCTGACTATGCTATCATAGCCAACCTTAAGGTCGTTGAAAAACTGGTGGAACTGATGTCCATATTCCATCAATTTTCCCATCGCTTGCCGCAGAGAGAAAATCTGATCTGTTGTTGATTTGCTTGGAATGAAAGATAGTGGAAATATCTTATAGATGGTACTCAGCAACGTCATTCCTCTATAAATACTGCACTGTGTGATATCTCACTTTTTATATATGAGACAGAGAATGCCTCTTTGCCAGTCATCAGGCCTTAATTCGCTGCCCCACACCCTTGAGTACAAGTTGACGAACCGTTTGGTGTAATTGGCTCCCTATTTAACCAATTCGGCTGAAATTCAATGGGCTCCGGCGAGTTATGATTTTTAAGCTGATGAATTGCACGGAATGTTTTTCCTATATTCGTTGGTAGCAGTATTTATCCGTCGCCTTTAATTGGCGGGACCTCCAATTCGCCGACTGGTCGTTCAGCAGTTCATCAAAGTGCTCAACCCATCACTCATACATTTTGTCGGAAATCAAATTTCCCTCTTTGTCTCGGCAGGATGAGCATCGAGGTGCGTAAGGCTTCATCCCTTTTTGGCTGACTAAGAAACCTACTCCGAGTATATGGTTTACTGGATGGCCACTATATTACATGATGTGGTGAATATTCTCCAGGAAACTGGTCCGTGTCCAACGCATATCCTGCAATCCTGTTACATTAGCCCTATATTGGCACAGGGTATCGGCTAGCTGTTTAGTAGCCACACCTCAGTACAGAGAGCGCACGTTCCATGAGAAAATGCTCAAATCGCTATTCCATTGTCGTTGCCGGATTCGTCGTTGTCTAGTCAATTCTGTCCGAGGCTCCTTTTGTGACTTTATAACAAGTTGTTTTCCGGGTAGGGTTGTGAGCCCTACCCAACCCCCAACCTGGAGAACCAGTTGGTGCAATTTGACCGGTTTTTAGGCGCCTGAGATTCGCCTTCATCTTTCTCTGTCTGCTGCTTTTTGTTAAAAAGAAGCTCCCAGTGGTTACTTCATGGAGGTGGGAATAGGGTTTTGGTAATACAGCTGTTGGTGTTGGTTCAGGCAGGCTTATTTAAGGTTTTATGCTCCATCGTGTGTACCAATCCAGGTTTGCTCTGGACCTATACTACCCTTTGACCACCGGAATGCTCATTAGCCCTGATAATTTGCTGGTACCACCGTAAATTCAGAGCTCAAGCGACTAAATGTACCACCGAATGCAATTTCAATACAACGACAAATTAAGCTCGTTGGGTGCCTCGGCAGCGGCTACCTGAAGCGCAGTACCACATCGTTTTACAATTGTCGACCCTCTGAGCAAGAGTTGCATTCTGGTCGACGCAGGCGTGGAGGTGTTGGTTCTCCACGTACCCCGTCCAAACACGCTGGCACTGCAAAACTTTCGACTGGCTGCCGCAAATTCCTCTTCCATCAGTACTTACGGCTATAGGGGAAGTGAGTTTCGGACTACGCCGAACGTTTTTGTAGCGATTCATTTTGGCAGACATTAGAATCCCCTTTCAGGCGCAGTCACACAGTCACTATGGGCTGTTGGTGGACCTACAGAATAAAGCCTTAATAGATCCCGAATCATCCCATTCGCGCACTCCTCCGAATATATAGCAACGTCATTACTGGAAGTAGTCTCTCCTAGCCGGTAGAGCGCAATATGCAGCACCGCATCAATATTATCGGCTCCCCGATATTCTCAAAAGTAGTCCTCTATCGTCCCAGAAGGTAACTGTTGCAAGAAAACAGTTCGAAGTTCTCATAAAACATGGTATTTGTAGAGTTTCCATAACTGTTAGTCATCTCCACTAGATTTGGTTTCTTAGCCAAACGACGAATGGAGTCCTTGCGAAGATTAAGGCGTCTGAATGCTCAGAGAATTCATGACCGATACCCTATTCCACTCATCCATGAACTTGCGCATTCATTGACAAACTGCCATATTTTCACGACCTTGGGTCTGGAGAAGGGTATCACCATCACCACCACCCTGTTGCTCCTGAAGACATACCGAAAACGGTTTTCTGTACACCTTTCGGACTCTTTGAGTTCACCAGGATGACATTTGGCTTATGCAATGCAGATTCATGCACTCTGTCCTATGGATTTTAAACTTCTGTTTCGTCTACATAGATGATGTTTTGCTCACCTCTTCTTGCGAATCAGAGTATATGGACTATGTCGACTGCATTTTTCAACATCTCCTTCAGGCCGGTCTCGTTCTAAATATTGAAAAATACAAATTCCTGCAGAAGTAGGTGAAATTTCTCGGCCACATGATCACCCCTGCCGGAATTCAACCAGGTTTAGACAAGGTTGAAGCAGTCAAAAACTTTCCCTTGCCAACCATGGATCTGCGAAGGTTTTTGGGCCTGTTGAACTTTTATCTTTGTTTTCTGCCGAAGGCCGCTCATCACCATGCGATCTTTAACGCTTGCTTGTCTGCACCCAAAACGAATGACTTCTGCGAGGTTACGTGGTCTATTGAGGCCGTCTAGGCGTTTGAAACTGTTAAACAACAGCTCGTTCATGCTACACTATTGGCATTTCCTCGACCAGATGCACCCATAGCAGTGTTTGTCGATGCCTAAGGTACAGCATTAGGCACCGCTCTTCATCAATGAGTAAATCAAACCTGCCAACCAATGAGCTTCTTTTCTAAGCAACTCTACCCAGCTCAAAGTAACTACAGCGCCTACGATTGTGAATTGCTCGCCGCGTATTTCTCCATTAAATGCTTCCGCTTCTTCCTTGAGAGCAGGCCGTTCACCGTGTTCGCGGGCAACAAGTTTTGGTGTACCAGCCGTGATCATCTTCGTGATAAGGAGGGGAGGATACAGTTTGAGTCTACTCTTTTCTAGGAGTTAGGCAAGCTCCTGGGTTTCAAACGCCCCAGCACCACTGTATATCATCCGCAGTTCAATGGAATACTGAAACGTTGTCATCGGACACTAAAGGTCGCCTTAATGGCTCCTGACGATCCGTCGTAGTCGCAGTCCTTGCCTTTCGTACGGTTCACCGAGAGGAGTTCACGGCCAGACCCGCGGAGATGGTGTAGGGGGACAATTTGCGACTAAACGCCGACCCTGTGCTGGATATCAAGGTTAAACAATTCCAGCATGATGCGTCTGCTCAGGGACGCGGTTTCGAAACTGCGACCGATGCCCCCTTCCTGACAAACGACGCCGGAGGTCGATATCGCCGGGGACCTTGAGGCATGCTTATTAGGGTAAACGCTCCTCGGACGCTACTGTGCCCACCATATGAGAGCAGCTTTAAAGTGCTGGATCGACGGGAGTACTCCTTCAGGCTCGACTTTGGGGCGGGCTCATATGGCTCTCCTTGTCAAGATTGCAAGCCTTCGCCGAACCGAAGGGACGATCCAAAAAAGCGACGCTCAATCTGCAGAACAGATAACAAAATCGAGGAATCACGCGATACAGTGCCGACTGCACTTTGTCGAGAAATGAGCCGCTGCTAACGGAGGTTACTATAGGGAAAATATTTACTTAAAGGGGGGTAGGTTGATGTAGGATGAAGGAGCCCACTTTGGACGGATGGGCCTGGCAGCTCTCTTGACTTCAATCTCATAAATAATATATGGTCGAGGTTGGAGCGCCGAGTGTTTACGGAGCCTAGAACCAAAAATAGACAGACAGATTGGAGAAATACAGCAATTTTTGGTGCTGAACTCTTCCTTTCTAATCTGCCTCTGAAGAAGGTAAAAAATGGTTCCCGAAATACAGAATATGTTACTAAAATACAAAAATTTAGCATACAACAGAAAAACACTCGCCAACAAACATATTTCAGACTTAATAATGGGGAATTGAGCACGTTTGTCTTAATTTCGGATTTCATCATAGTCATTGGCGTTTGTGCTTTCTCAAGTGATGTGATTCCAAAGAAATAGACAGATGACTAAGATAATGGAAAAACGATCAACGTCAATTAGTGCTTATTTCCCGCGGAAATTCGTTGCAATTCATGTTCCAAAAAAATTAAAGGAAGGCCATCAAGATCTTTTAGAGATTACAGAAGCAAAAGACTTCGCTGAATTAACACATGCAACAATATTTTGTATTCCATAAAATAGAAAGTAATATTTCAAAATCAATCTTAATATGAAAGTATCCTCAATTAATAATCGCATTAACTTTAATTTGCTTGTAATGAAGCGCCACTTTATGTAGGGGCGGCTCAAGATCCAATTTGTAAAATGTCGGTCATGATGTCATACATACTCCGTTTTCAGTTACGATATTATCTTAAATATGCACATAAACCTGAACATATCCATATATACAAAATCTCATTATCAGTGCGCAGATTATATTTTCAACAAATTGTTCAAAAAAGGCCAATTTCCTTTATAGTCAACTTTTTATGTGTCTCATTAATACAAAATAAATTGCGGCTTCCTCGCTTTTTTGGCGTATGGACGCTAAGCAGCGCTTCCACAAAACGCCTGGGAATTTTCATTTTATTATAATTTCTGGTTTCTGAGCATCTTTCGAGCCTAATAAAGCATGTTCAACTGGTGTAAAACTTTTTTCTCAGACGATTAAGTAATAATTTTTGTAACCTAGTTCTTCGGTGCAAGGTAATATGCAGATGCATTTTGTTGTTTTTTGGAATTTTGCCAAATGTGGCGGAACCTGAATGCATATTACACGAAAAGATCTTTCTTGGGAGTATTATTTATGCTTGTAATACTTTTTCTGAAGTACGGCGACCTATTTTCGGAGAAATAATCATATTAGCATTTTTCGAAGGTTTTGGGAAAGGAAAAGTGTGGTCTGAAATTACGCAGCTCAGATTGGAAAAACACCTATGAAGTGCCTTAAACAATCTTTTTACTTCTTACGTAATTTCAACTTTATTTCGTACACAATTAAAATACAATCTCCGTTCATACGTAATCCCTATTTCACCATAATCATTAACCAAGACAATTTCTAGACCTACGTCACTCCTCGAAATACTTCCTTCTACCTCAAAGATCCCTTCAAAGATTACGGAGCACGTTGAGATAAAAAAAGATTTTACATCCCCACAATCACGTAATCTCTTTTCTCCTAATTCCTTCCAAGTTTGCCATCCTACGGAAGGGAAAATCCAGGAAAGTTATTGCCATTATCACTGTAAAATGTCATTAAGGGGCTCTGATAGAGTTCGTTCACTTGTCACCCACGTCATGGAGGGTGTAACCTCGGAGAAAGCGCTTTCTCAACGTTCAGCGCCCCGAAATCTTCTATTCAGGAAATAATTCTTCTTGCCTACTGCCACCCATCAATTACAAGTGCACTCACCACCGATGCCATTTCGAATTCACAAGTAGAGATTTTCGCTTTAGTCGGTGAAGTAGTTCAAGTTTTTAGAGAAAGGAAAAGATTATGGATAAGAATTAAAAGCAAATAATCCTTTGACAAATTAATAGCACTATAAAGTGCACGTTACGCGAATCTAAAGTGGGCGTGCAAGTGTTAAATGGACAAAGAAGGGGTGGTTGGTTAGTAGGCATGTATTCGATAGTCAGGGCAGATTGGCAGACAGTCACGCAATCCAGTCTGATAGATGGAGTTCAGTCACTTCATTATTGATAATGGAACGATGGGTCATTGTGTCGAGAATGGAGAGGTTTATTGAACACGTGCCTCAAACGTATTATGGTCTATGGTCTATTGTGGGCTCTGCGATAAAAGAAATTAGCACAGAAAACGTTGCAAAACATGCTATGTCCAATATGTTTCTATAAAAAGTTCATGTTGTCTCTGGCGCTATTCCGGATTTTATTGCCCTTCGACGCCTTTCATCTGGAAGTAAGAGATGCCACGAGCCACGGGCATCATAGGGCAAATCATTTCTGTAATCTTCTTTACACCTGCTTGCTTTCAAGAGGCATCTAGCCTATGAATGGATGGTAGATAACAATTTCAAGTAGATATGCTTAAGGAAAGAATTTCGCGTTACCAGTAGATACATTAGTATTTATCTCTTCCTTCAGGAGTAAATGGAATTTTCCAGCTTTTATAAAAAGGAAAATTCCTTTCTTGTTGACTTGAAAAGTATCGATACTTGAGAATTTATTGTAAAAAGGGGAAAGATATTCCATATTTTCAGCTCTAATTGGATGGTTTGGCTCTACTCATGACAACCTTAGGATCGAGAAATGTGGCAAATCCGATCTAAACGAGCCAACTTCGCTACAGAAGAAGAGGCAAGAGAGGGAGAGAGCCAAGGTAAATTCCCGAAAGCGTATACTCCCTTCGCTTTTTTGCAGTTACCCTCTTTTAGGGACTTGTACCATGTTTGTGTCTTATGCTCTGCAATGCCTTTCCACAAACTGAGGCTGCAAAGAGCAAGATCAAGATCAAAACCCTAGCTATAAGCAACCTAGAAGTATACCGTGGTTCCCCTCTCCCATTATCCTTGTCGGGGCCATACTTGTATGTTTTGTCGCAAACATACTGCACGTGTTGCTAATACTGAATTTCGCGTCTAACATTCTTCCCAAGTATTTTATGGCCGACTTGGAAGTAATGATATAATCTCCAATTTGACGACGCTTGGTGTTGATGACCACGTCCGTTTTTTCCTCTGCAAATGTCAGATCAGAACTCTCTAACTAGCAGCACTGATTGCCTCGCATGAGTATAACTCAGCATCTTCGAAATGTTTTCGACAACAACCAATGCTATGTCTTCGGCGTAACCTCCCACAATTAAGCACATTGTTGTGCATGATAGTCCACATCAGGCGACCAAGTACGGAACCTTGTGGGACACTCGCAGAGAGATAAACCGGGCGCCAGATAGTCGGAATTCCAATCTTTCCGTATTAGATTCCAATTGGCCGAATCGCCTTCCCATATTTTAATGGCATCAATGGTTGATCTCGACAGCCGGGAGCAATCTATTCTATATAATCCGCTTTAGCATTTCCCGACAATATACAGACATATGGGTTTTTAGGAGGGTGGCCCACCTGGAGGTTTACGAGCCTTAGGCAACAGTACCAACTTCTTCCGCTTCTAAGCTTCAGGAAATATCCCCTCACACTTTCACGCTTCGAACAACTCAGCGAACATGCCTGACCTGGACTTCACGCCAAACTTAAGGGCCTTATTCGGTACTCCGTCCGGGCGCGGGACTTTACTATCGCCTATTCTAATGCAGATTTCCAGCATCTCCCCAGTTGTGAGTGCTGGAAACGACGTCACATTCAGAGATCGCTAGAAGCTATCGGTGCCCCTCTTTTGCTGAGGGTTTTCACAGCGCTCAATATTTGGGCGATGATTGAGATTTATTTGAACGAAAAAATCAGCGTCTTCTTGAATTTCTGGTATTTACTAATCCCAGTAGTATGCTGGCTATCTAGTTCCTCTTCTCTTAGCATAAATTGCATTCGGGATCCCTATTGCCCTCCCTGGCAATATGGCCCTTCTTCCTACACCTTCTGCATTGGTCGGATTGCCCAATGTCGGTGATGCATGCCTTCGCGTGGTCTTCAAACACGAGGCAGTTAAAACACCTCTTAATTGAGACCTGTTCTTTCAAATGGCAGAGTACTTATCCAATTCGAAATTTTCCGACCGCCAATAACTTCTGCACTGCTTCAATCGTATTGTGGTCGTTGAGTACAGCCATAAGCTTTACGCAAACTGACAATAGACTACTCAGTAAGTTCTTGTAACTTGAATTGCTTCTTCAAGGTAGTGCTAATTTCTGGTTTGGACGTCACTTCATCGAGGTCCGTACACTGTATGTAGACCTAATGTTTTTGAGCACGTACTTCGACATTCGCCCCAAGAGAGTTATGACTTGAGAGCGAAAGCTGTCAATAATATAGCTTTTAATATGAAGCATTCTTCTGGAAAGTTTAGTGGAAATCTTGCTGTTACCAACAAAATTATAATTATAAGGAATAAAATGTCAGTACCACACCGAATTGAATATCGGGGATATTCGATATCGGGTATAGTTCAAGTTCAAGTTATATATAAACGGAATCATTAACAAAACCTTATTAAAATCGGTTTACTGTCTGTCTGTCTGTCCGTCACATGCATTTTTCTCGGAGACGGTTATAGCGATTGACGCCAAATTTGGTAGAAAGGTGGGAACTGTGAACGCTCACGCATATAGTGAGTTACATCCTCTTACGACGAATTTAAGGGGGGGTCCCCATACATGCAAAAGGGGGGTGTAAATTTTTTTTTCATCAACTATAGTCATGTGGGATATCAAATTAAAGGTCTCGGTTAGTACTTTCCGAAGCCGGTATTAGTTTTGACTTTTGCTGAAGAGGTGGGGAGTGCGGGGGGTTGAAAGTGGTCATTTTTTTAAAGAACCCATTCTCAGAAACTACCAAACCGAAAAATCTGCGAAAAATCCGGGGGCTGCCACTATATGGTGCCTAGGCTCCGAAATACCCTCCATATCGATACCTGTTCAAATAAAGTTAATAATAGTATATTACTATAATTTTTAGTAATTGACAGGAAAACCCCCCTTAAGTTCACCCTAGAATCACAAAATTTTGCAGCAATGTAGGCTACAGTATATATCATGATCCTGCCAAATTTGGTGAAAATCTCACTATTACTAACAAAGTTATACTAGGTCAAATCTGCGCTCCTCTGCAAATTCAAGACTATGAATGTCAACATCACTTGAAAGTGGCTATTTTCACATAATATATGCATATTTTACGTGCTATTATACATGCTAATGGGACAAATGCACACCCAAATCTCTTTATAAAAGAAATACACAAAACCTTTCATACCTGAAGCGTTTAGCTTTCGGTTTCCCGACTTGTTTTCTCCTCTTTTTGTGGTAACGTTTGATTTCGTTAACATTTTCTCTAAGGTCTATTAGTTCAGGATCAGATTTCACCTTTTTTGGAGATAATGATCAATTCGGGTCATAATCTTCTTTCTTGTTTCACGTTTTTTTGCACGAACCTTGGTCAATGCTTTTGCAGTTCCTTTTCGACGATTTATCTTTCTTATGTTCATTGACGCTATTTCCGCAATCTCCTTTTTCTGGTATGAAACGATAGACCATTCGCTTCGCCAATACTTTTCTTTTTGTGTTTACCGGCTTTTAAGGAGCTGTCGCTTGTATTACCTGAGTGATGTTCGCCTTCTTCATGCAATTGTTTTATTCTAGGCGCTGTTATACATGACCTCATTGGCTATGGTACATGATTTTAATCGCCTGGTGTACATTCTCTCTTATGAACTCGGACAACTGTATTTCTTTTCTTCCGGACAGGGGGGTATATTCACCGATGTTGACATCCGGGTAGAGTGCAGGATCGTCGAGCTTCTTTTAAATGAATCCAGTAGTAGTTCCTGCGACCAAATGTAGTCACACCACTAAGAGCTGACGAATGCCTAGTCTAAGTTCTTACAACGGTGATTTGGTCAGGTATCCCACCACCCAGGTGTTGCAGTTGAGAAATATCGACGACCGGGTACTGGGGTTCCAGCCTCTACATCCTAATTTCTTGTTCTGGGTGTCCTCATAGGCATTTTTTCTAGGAGTCGGTATTTTCCAGATAGCTACCTAAACTGCGCACACTCCCGAATGGGTACAAGTACATGTTCGTATGCATTTCCTTATCTACACGAAGCGATGCTCCTGATAGTAGGTCAGGTAACTCCGCACCGGTCTGCTTGTCTGTTTGTTACATGCGGTTTTTTTACGGAAATTCTTTAAGTGCTGAGAAGACCAATACATCACTTTGAGTTTAAGGGAAAGAGGGGGGGGACGGCGGTATTCATATAGAAGAGGTTCGGGCCTTTTTTGCCCATAAAAGCTATAGCCCTGTAAGGTATCAAATAAAGGGTTTCCATTAGTATTTTACAAATCTTTATTGAAATCGGTTGTAAAAAAGAGGAGCGAAGGGCAAAAACCTGCAGTTGTTAATCAAGGAGGCATTCTTAGAAGCTACTCAAACTAAAAATCTGAATCTGATATGATATCTAGACATCAAAAGACTGACATTTGTGCAAGAAGAGTTAACTTTACTATATATTTTGGAAATCTTTATGAGTAATGTAGGTTCTATGGCATGGCTAACTATTCGCGTATCAGAGATGCAATTTTGCGGTCAACCCCAGAATTAAATGATTTTTTTGTAGCTGAATGACAAGCGGATCACTGGCATGTGTGTGTGTGTGTGTGTGTATGGTGGGGGAGAAGCTACAGCTTCTGAGCACTCAGGCCGTGTTGGCCCATTGTACTCGCCACCCCCATCTAACGGAATATTCCGGATTCGTTAACGTATCGCAGGATTTCCGTTAGTGGATGTGATGCTACCCGTCGCAATTGGAGAACATCGGCACCAAAGATCTGATGCCTGATGCGTCCATAGGCGGGGCATTCACATAGGAAATGCTCCGTGGATTCCGCTTCCTCATTACAGGAGGGACACGTATCATCTACGGTAATTCCTATTCTGAACATATGCCCAGCTAGCGAATTATGGCCTGTCAGAATGCCCACAATACACCTGCAGGTCCTCCTGTTTTTCGACAGGATAAACTTTGCGGTACGTATGTTGGGTTCTGGCAGGAAAAGTTTGGTGTGTCGAGCAGCATTTAGGCTCTGCCACCTGTCATTATGGGAAACTTGTTCCCAGTTTTTGAAAATCACTGGCATACTCTATATTGTACTTCTGAAGTCAAAGCTTCTGTCTGCACAACACAACACGCAATCGAGAATATGCAACCATTGTCAAGACCTCTGCTTTTAAAAACGTCTAAGGAATAGGCCCTGAATCCCGGTCATAATGAACTTTGTGCTTGTCTTACCATTGTAGGCTTATCAGGTTCACAGCACTAACAAATTTACAATAATAACGATTCGATGATATTCTGTATTTCATAAAGGAGTAAACAAGAGACATATCACCTCTATAACAAATTAACTTTGGAAAGTGTTTCAAACTTTCTGACTACTCGTTGCAGGTCTTCCTTCCTTCAGGTCTTAAACGTGAACATGGGTTAACGGTAATTGGAAAGCTTCCTAAATGTTATATTGCTTTGTCAACAGCGTAAACTTATCCTTTGCTTCCAGTATATATTTCCAATTACTGCGATTCTGAGGCATGATTGTCAACTGCCGTGCTGGCCGTACCAATCGTATCCCCTAAACGCTTCCTCAATTTGTCTGGCAGACTTTTTCCCTGGTGCAGCACCCTTTAATGTGTTTAATGTGTCATCTGTTCGTGGGTCCGTTATATCATCAACTTTGTGACTGTGGCCAATGATTATCGCAAATATCACACAGTTTCCCTGTCGAACTATTTCATTTCTTGGATTGCTTTGAATAAGGATCGAATGGCCAACGATCCAGAAGCGTAGTACTTCATTTATTGGCGAAGCCATTGTGGTTGTTTTCATCTCGTTCGGCAGTAATTTATACGTTTTCACTGATAACTTGACAGCCCTGGCTCATATCCTTAATCTTAAGCACCTTCATCCTATTTTCTGGATCGACTACCTAAGTGATGCTCAGGAATCCTCTCGTGGAAGTGAGTTTTAATATTTCTTAGTATTTCTGCACTATAAAATTTCATATCAGCGTTAGTATTTTTTATTTTGTACTCTCGTTGCCTGGTAATCCCGATAGTTCATACCAAACCGTCATTCCTTTGACGATACGAATTATCGGCAGTCTACTGTGCCACCATATGCTATCCATAAAATTCAGTCAGTATTCAATTCACACTGAAGACACCATACAAGTCCAACCCAAACTATCTACCATAGGATATACATATCTGTCACGAAGTTCGAACTAAATGGTCTGAATACCAAACACTGCACAACCTGACTCTCTCTCGTTGCACGACTGTTTCTTGAACTTGCTCTAAAATTACCTCGTACTCCTATCCAAGTAGATGCTGACTGCCTCCCCATGAGAGCTATACGTTTCCACTTAGGTGTTGAATTATCTATACCACTGTTTCTAGCCAGATGTCGGCTGTCGGTACCTCTTCATAAAATTCTCCCTTTAGTCCTTCCACCTATTTAAATATTGCTTTATAAAATCTCTGCTATTCAAATCCTCCGCAAAGTACATGGTCCATTAAATTCCTTTTGCAGAACGGAAACTACCCCCTTGTTTGCAGTTTTAAGCCAACCGCAGCCATAAGCGTTAGAAGACAATTTAATTCTCCATCAATTTCCATTTTTTCCATTATAGTTTCACATTTATCTTATAATTCCCTGAATATAAAACTTTCAACATGTTCCATTTAAGTTTCCTTTAAACATAAAATATGCAAGTTCTCCTTGAGCGTGGCTGCAGCTTCGGACTCTGCATTATACATGTCATATGCATGTAGGAGAAGAAAAGTTTGCTATCATCGTCCTTCTATTTAAAATTTCCGTCATAACTCCCGTAATTGAATCTGAAAATTTTACTCGTACTCTAATCCATTAGGATGTCATGATGCGCGACATTCCTAATCCTATTTGTAAATTTCATGAAGATTACGAGACCGAGTGCAACTAAAATTCATTAGATACCGACCCTGGTTTTATGGGGAGATAAAGTGAATAAGCGAAATAGTAAACAGAAAAAGGCGAGGTCATGGTTGTAGGATATTAGGAAAGTTCGGAACTTGACTGCATTTGAGAAGGATTTGTTGGAGGTTTTTTTCCAAAGTCAAGAAGGGCAGATTTGATTTTATACGATAATTCGGAAGAAACCAAATTTTAGGCTCTTTCTTGGTCCCTAGGTTGTAGATTAGAATAATCTGCATAGTCTCAGAACCTCTTCTGTAGCCTACAGCGCAAAATTACCCCACTGTTTGAAATTCAACCAGAATTGACAGAAGTAGCAGAGCATGATGTATAAGCATCCCCACATGCGGAAAAGTTCTGGTCTACGTAAAATCTACAATAAATAATTTTCTTAAAGGTAATCTCTGACCCGACGTCCCCAGGAAATTAGCAATGATGCTTCGGAAATTTATAGGAAAGAGTGGTCGGTCCTTAAAAAAAAATGGATGAACTTTGAAAATTAAGGACATCAAATGGGAATTGGGGCATTTCAGTAATAAAACCAGACGATGTACGAATATTTATCCCCAAAAGGAGTAAAGTTGGTGAAATTATATAATGGCATACATTCATGGCTCTAACGAAATTTTATAAGCAGGTGTGCTCTAAGTAGTAGTGCTCCAAGGATACATTGGGTTATTGTGATTTGCCGTATGCCGGAAGCCAACATCAACCGTCGCTGTATGCCGTCACTCAAAACAGAAGGAAAGCATTTTCAAGACATAGCATGGGAAAGTTACCTAAAACCACTAAATTGAAAGAATCTTTAGGAGTAAATAGTTACAAGGATCAACTTTTTTCCGGCCCATGTGATGTTCTTAGATTAGATTATTGACTTGTTTAAATTTAAAAAATTTAATGTAGTATTAAAGTAAAACACGGCGGGTCCCAAGAGTCGGCAGTGTTTCTTTCTACTACAAGGGACGAGGCAGGACCGCTTTCTTTCTCCTCCGCTCTTTCTGCTGGTTTCTGTACTCGTTCCACTTGCGTGTTTTTTTCTTGCGGGTTGTTGGCTCCCGCTAACGGAATAGAGACAACTCCCTCGGTAACTACCGTGGCCGTACGGTTGTCGCCATTTTGTCGTAGGGCCCGGCAGTATGGTTCCTCCAGCCCGAGGTCCAATTCGTTTTGGCCGGTGTCAAAACGGATGCCGTTTGCTTTAATCACGCGCTGGCTAGACGAGGAGGCGGTTGAGCTTGTCTCCGACATCCTCGAGGACTGTTCTTCTAAGGGACTGCAGGAGCAGTTCATAAATCGCCTGTCAGTAAGTAAGACGGCTAAACTTGACCACCTGCTGATAGAGCAAACGCTAGGTATCCGTGGGTGGTGAGAAAGTCGGCACTGATCTGCTACAGTATTTCTGGCTACAGAGGCTCGCAGAGAGCACACAGGCCATCCTGACATATGCGGATTTGGGGTTTCTGGACACGTTAGCCGTCACCGCGGACACAGTTCATGAGGTCCACGTGTGACCTATGGTTGTCCCGCGACAAGTCAAGGCTCAGCTACAGCAAATGGTGGCAGCATTAACAGCCACCTTCTCTGAGTTGGCATAGGCCGTCGGTGGTTTACGTTCAGGAAGTAGGACTAGATCAACGTCTAGATCCGTCTTCCGAAATGGGCAATCGGTTAGTAGATCTTCGCGAAGCACCGGGCCATGCTGGTAGAAATGTACTAGCCCCTGCAATTTCGCACTGAAAGACCCTGCCTTGCAGAGAGTTCTGGCGAATGCTACCTGAAACGTAGCACCATCTCGCCTGACAATTTACGACCACTTGAGCCGGCGCAACTACTTGGTCGATATAGGTACGGAGGTTTCGGTTCTTCCCGTATCCCAGCATTATCGCAATCGCTAAAAGTCGCGGCAGCAAATTCTTCGTCGATCCCCACGTACCGCCAGAGGCAAGTAGACTTGAGTTTAGAACTTCGACGAGCGTTTTCTTGGCGCTTCATTATCGCCGACATCTGCATACCCATCTTAGGCATGGATTTGCTGTGCCTCATTGACCCCACAACTTCCCTTGGGCCATTAGGAAAAATTTCATCCCGCTCGCCCAGCACTCTTTTCATCGTTTTTGAAGACTTTGCCGGCGCACGTATCCGTACACTTTTTCAAAAATACCGCCACATCACTACCAAACGTAGTCTCTCTGAGCCTGTTAAGCATGATGTTCAGCACCACATCGATACTACTGTCTCCCCATTTTTCTCCAAGGTGTGTCCATTACCGCCCCAGAAGCTCCTAGTTGCGCGGAAAGAGCAGGGTATTTGCAGTCCTTCAGACAGTTGTTGGTCTTCGCGGCATCACATGGTTCCTAAATCCAATGACGAATGGATACATTGTGGGTTAGATAATTCCAGACCGCTATCCCAAACCACTCATCCACGACTTTGTGCACAACACGGCAGTTTTCTCAAGCTTGGATTTAGTCAAGGCATACCATCAGATCCCTGTAGCTCACGAAGACATTGTGAAAACGGCAATATGCGCACTTTTCGGACTCTTCGAGTTGACTAGGATGACTTTTGGATTATGCAGCGCGACACAAACCTTTCGAAGATTAATCCACTCTGTGCTACGAAACCTCAACTTTTGTTTCGTAGATTTAGATGATGTTCTGGTTGCGTCTTCCATCCGAACAGCGCATTTTTCAACGTCTCCTTGAAGCTGGTCTAGAAATGCCGGTTGAGAAATGTAAATTCTTGCAATCGCAGGTGAGATTTCTTGGCCACCTGATTACCTCTGAAGACATTCAACCGCACCCAGTCAAGTTGCGAGCGATTCCGAGCTTTCCGCTTCCAAACACTGTTAAGGATCTCAGAACGTTCTTGGGCATGTTAAACTTCTATCATCGTTTCTTGCTCAAGGCTGCCCACCATCAATTGATCCTTAATGCTTTCCTGTCTGGGCCGAAAACCAGAAACTCCCGTGTGATTGTGTGATTCATAGGGGCTATCCAGGCATGCGTTTGAGACCACCAAGCAACAGTTGGTGGATGCTACATTTCTGGCGTTCTCGCTATATGCTATACATTCTGCCGTGTGAGACCACCAAGCAACAGCTGGTGGATGCCACACTTCTGGCATTTACTCAGCAAGATGCACCCCTAGCCGTATTGGTCGATGCCTCAGGCATTGCCGTAGGTGCTGGTCTTCACTAAAAAGTGAATCAAATCTGACAGCCGTTGAACTTCTTTTCCAAACAACTCAACGGAACTGCACCACCTATGATCATGAGCTGTTAGCTGCCTACATCGTAATTAAATATTTTCGGTATTCCCTTGAAGGCAGGCCGTTCACATTGCTCACGAACCATAAACCACTCATTTTGACTTTGAAACAAAACACCAACAAAGCATCTCCTCGCCAACTTCGCCACTTGAGCTTTATTAGCCAGTTCACTTCCGACACTCAACACGTGTCTGGAAAAGATAACGTGGTTGCTGACGCTTTATCACGTGTTGCAGAGTTCAAGATGCCCGCCGCAGTCGTTTTTTCCGGCTATCGCCGAGGCGCAAAAGAAAGGCGCATTTCTTCAGAGCTTGAGGACCAATTCCAAATTCAATTTTAGGGAGTTTCCTATCTTCGGCTCAACATCCAGTATATACTTCGAGACCTTAGACAAGGTCCAAGGACCAATGCTATATATTCCGGCCGATTTCAGAAAGGAAATATTTCGCGCCGTTCACGGTCTGGCGTAACCAGGCATTCGGACAACAAATCGGTTAGTTACCGCGAAGTATTTCTGGCCGTCCATGAACAAGGACATGAATTCTTGGGTCAGACAGTGCATCTGATGCCAGAGATACAAAACTACAAAGCATGTGAGGAAAGAGGTAGGAGTGTTCCCCCCCTCCCTCGGTCCACCATGCGTTTCCACACAATGCACCTCGACATCATTGGCCCTTTGCGAGACTCGCACGATTTCAGGTATTGCCTCACAATCATCGATAGGTTCACGCAGTGGCCTGGGGCGATACCTCTGGAAGATATTACTGCACAATCTTGTGCAGAGGTTCTCTGTCGAGAATGGATTCCACGCTCTGATGTATCGGAAATTATAATCACCGATCCGGGAATGCAGTTTGAGTCCTCCTTTTTCTCAGAGTTGGGCAAACTCCTCGGCTTTAAACGCTATCGGACAACCGCGTACCAACAGGACGCTGAACGCCGCTATGATGCCTCAAGACGACCCTTCTTGGTCGCAGGTCCACTCGTTCTACTTGGCCTCCATGCAGCCAATCGAGAAGAATTTGCTACAAGTCCCGGGGAGTTGGTATACGGGGAGAACCTGATACTCCCCAACGACCCTGTTCTCGACATCAGGTCGGAACTCAACGCTACCTGCCTTTTGCGTCTTTTCAAGGACGTAAAGCCAAAGCTGAAGCTGCCCACCTACTAACCACGCGAACACCGTGGGTGACGTGCCCAAAAAAACAATTTTTGACAACGAAAACTGTGTTTCGGTGTGATGAGAGAATTTAGTAGAGAATCCAGTAGGGAACCGGGCAGTCAAGTCTGCCGACTAAGATCAAGACAAATAATATGTAGAATTAATTCAATAATAAATTTTAATTTACACAGTATAGTCCCAAGCCCAGGCAAAGGAGGAGGGTCTGAGGCATCGTAACCTGTACTATCCTCAATAAAACAAAAATAAAATGCTGAGATCAGGGAAAAAGATAAATACAGTATAGTTGCAGTTATTCCACTATGCTAGATCCTACCTGATTCCTCTTGGTGACAAGTCCCGCGTCAGGCCGATCAAGAAAATGCATACATTGCCGTTACAAACATGATGATCGGATTGATTCGGACGTAAGCAAGTGACTTCGCGTCCTGTGAGTTAAGCCAACGATAAAACAGCGTGAGAAACGCACTGGTCCGCGACGCATTAAATGGTAGCGATTTAGTGACAAGAACGAAGAAACAGTCTCACTCACACGATTACCGACTATTACGAATGTGGAAGAATCGTGGATCCAAATGAAAGATACGATCCACAAAGCGGCCTCTGCAACCCTCGCGGTCACGAAGCCGAGTAAGTGGTACATCAGCACTTAGTGCCATAAGAACTCGTGCGCTGGGCTCAATTGCTCTACCACGATCCGAAAAGTAAAGTTCGAAGTATGGCGAGTGTATCAAAACCGCTCGTGTCTCTGTTGTTCATCAAGGAAGCGTCCTCTCACCACTCCTCTTTGCTCTTGTTATGGACACCGTCACACGGGGTATTCAACGTCCAGCGCCCTACACACTGCTTTATGCAGATGATGTTTTCCCAGCATCTGATAACAAAAACGATCTGGAGCAGTTTGGCCAAAAATGGAATGATCGTCTCAGGCAACAAAGTCTCAGATTGAATCTAAACCAAACTGAATATTTGACGACCGATCCCCGTGAATAAGGCACAATCACTGTCAGCGGCAGTGATCTGCCCAGAACTGAGTGATTTCAATACCTCGGATCAACGCTATCAGCCAATGAAGAATTGCGTTATGAAATTGCTTCATGCATTAACGCAATCTGGGTGAAGTGGCGTTTCACAACTGGTGTTCGTTGTGGTCGACATATTAACGAACGTCTCAAATTTAAAATTTACCGCAATGTTGTCCGTCCTGTTGCTCTCTATGGTTCTGAGTGTTGGCCAGCTATGAAAGACAATGATCGGCGCCTTGCGGTAACGGAGACGAAGATATTGCGTTGGACTAGTGGTGTGATACGTTTTGATCACATCCGAAATGAGGATATCCGCGATCCTTATGGCGTTGCACTGATCGTGGAAGAGTTACGAGAGAGGCGTCTTCGATGGCATGGTCACGCAATTCGCGCTAATGAGAATTTACTTGCCTAGATTGGTCTGAACATCAAAGTCGATGGTAAACGACCAAAAGGCAGGGCTAAACAACGGTGGCTTGATATGCTGGATGGGGATTTAAAAGCCTGCACCCAGCTCAGGCATTCGATAAAGCCAAATGGCGAAACCGATCACGACGGGCCGACCTCGCTTGTGAACGGGACAAAGACTGAAGAAAAAGAAGAAGGACCAAGTACACTACCTTGGGGAAAATATAGTTCAAGTTTATTTAAGGTTTAAGGTTATCTGTTAACCGGCGGTTAAACAAAAGCAACGGATTGAGGACAGTTTTCCCTTACTAGCTGAAAATATTTGTTAGGAATCACATATACCTATTGTATTTCCGAAATCAATTGCTAATTGTTCCAGAAATACCGTATCTGTAATTTTTAACAAATATAATAATTTTACTCAATAAAGGAAAGTGTTCATCAACCCGTTTCTTTTAACAAAAATAAAATATTTTATATTTCAAACGTTTATCTTTTAATTCTATTTAGTTTCCAGAAAATATTATTTCCTTTTAAAATTTAAAAATAATTAAAACAAGACCAAGAGTGAGATTTTTTCAAGGTTAGGATATAAAATGTAATAATCATAACATTTTTGATATGAAAATGATAATGATAATCAACAAATTCACCAATTATAGCAAAAATCAATAAATCCATATAAGGAGAAAAAGACTATAATTTTGGTATTTAAATTCAATCAAATTAGGTATCATTAATCCTATTTGAACAAGGTGTCAGGTTTAGAAAAAAAATTAAAATTAAAACGAAATTTGGATGCAAATTAAGTTGATTATGGATCATTTTCAATAGATTGTATATTTTTCGATATTCGAATTCTCTTGTAACTGGATTAAATTAAAATGCATAAAAGCAAAATTCCGCTCGAACTAAAACAATCAAATGCAATCAAATATTCCATTCAAGTAGGCGTAAACAACCTTGCTTAATCGGACCCAAATTAATTAACATACATTTCCAGAAATATCATTTGTGTAACACATTTTTTCTCCAATGTGAAAATAAATGTGTGAATCTCTTTAAAAATAGGCAACATCGATAAATCGTCCAATTGCGTTTCACATAAACAAATTCATCCAAAAAAAAATTTAATTTTTTTATTTAAGATTATTCCATGATACTAAAAAAATTGCAGTCAAATTGTAAACTGTGAAATATTTTTATGAAAGATTTTCCTCGAATGTGAAAGTTTTTCTTTACAGTCAGCAAATACGTAAGAATTATTTTTAAACTCTCGGAAATTATTGTAAAATTGCTTGAATCGGTTCCCCCGCGGAGATAAAAAATTTGCCAGTGATGGTGCCGTAGAGAATTAAATTGCATTTTATTATAGTATCTTATGCAGTTGTATGGCGGATTTGAAAATAGTTTATTATCTTACATTAAACTCGGGGTACTAAATTTGTAAATTAATGCACGACATTAAGTTTTGTTGGGTGTCAGAATACCGTCAAATTACAATAAAATGCTTTTGGCATAGAAGTTTTGAAAATGTTGAGCAACATTTTTACAGTGGTTTGGTCTCGTGCCAAATGATGCAGGAAGACACTTTTCGTTTATTTAGATTTTGTTTTTAATTTTTGGGTTTAATGTTCTGCATATCATTATGCCATTACCATATTTTTTTCTCTTACCAAGTAGCATAGGAAATACAGATATAAACTTTATTATTATTATTGAGAACTCATGGCGAAACACGTTTTTTCGCTTTATTTAAGATTAAAATCTAGTTATTGCCTATTTCCTCGTTTTTCATTTCTACTTCATCCGGTTTTTAATTGTTTCACATATTCGCCCCTACAGGCCTTTAGGCTTTTCTCTCAACAACTTTATGAAGACGAAATCTGCTAATTTTTGAAGATTTTGAATAATTTAAAAAATATTTACAATACCGTCTGGGGTTTTGAAAAAGATTTGATATTTCCGCATTCTACAGCGCAAGCCCCCGTGGCTTCTAAACTACAATATTTCCTCTTATAACTTCAAGTTTAAATATATGTATATATATGTTCATATATCTAACACTCCCAGTTTCCAATAATTTCGAAAATTTAGACTTCGATGAATGAAGGCAAATCACTTCCTGCCGAAAATTCAATTGAAACTTGTCAGTATTTTTTTTTTGTACTTTTTGATCAGAAAAGTGCTGATTTCATACTTCCTTCCTCCATTATTTACATCTGCAGCGTACTCGGTTCGATTCCGCATCGAATTTTCCGGGGAAAAATGACGCATTTTGGAGAACCAATAATAGACTTATTGAAACTGCAGATGTGTTTATTATTTTGTATGCCAAAATTTTGAAATCATCTCTGGGATGAAATTATGATATTTATTCAGTTTTTTTTCTTTGTTTTGGAATTTTCTTGAATTGTTTATAAACAAAGGATTTTGGCAGTGGATTCCAAATAAATGTTTTCTAATATTTTATTCTGGTTGAAATATGGCTGATAACTGAAATAAATAAAGCAAGATGCACTTGAAATTCAGTGTGCATGGATTAATTTTTACTTCTACATTTTCCACACACTTAAGTAAGATTGATTGTAGTTTTCCGGGCATGCACGGCTCGAATGAGATATTTGCAAAGTTTCAGCAAATAAGGATAAGCGCAAGTTAGAAACTGAAAGTTTGACACTTCAGGTGTGAAAGATTTTGTGAGGCATTTTTGGTGCATGACTGTCCCATCTTTGTGTGTTGAAAAATTCAATTGTACATTCCTTTTCATGACTCATTTACATGGCCACCTCGTTCTGGATTTTATGTGTTCCTATTTGGTCCCCTAGCTAAGTACAAACAATTGTCAATAACGCTTAACCTCGATGATTCGACGAAGATTGATAGTTTCTTTCATCTATTTGTACCTAACTACACAATTGTTAAAGTAATGTTATATTATCGGGTAGGGGGATGGTTCTGGTAATTTGAAAATTAAGTTCGTTTATCAAGCGATGCCTCTTAGCGAACTCAATTTGAGGCTCCCCCTAGCAGGAATATCTTTGTACGTATTAGGAGGATTTCCACAAGATCTCTTGATATTGTGCCCTATATTATGACTTATATTACTGCAAAATATTGTACTACTAAGCTTTTATAATGTAGTAATACCCAAATATTTACTTTATTTGAGCAGTATTTTGTAGCATAAATTCCATAAAGGTGTATAGTCGCGATATTTAAGGTTTTGTGGGAAGTTTTAAAATCTACCGTTGCCTTCTGGGATCGAGCTATGTGAAACATTTACTCAGTGAAACCACCACCGTTTTCTTCTCTTACGCCGCGGGACTGCCATTGCGGTATTAAAGCGCGTTACGGGGCCAGTCACTGACTTCAGCTTGTCTTGTTATACATAGTATAGCCATATGTTCTGTCAGTCGATGCGTATAGCCAGAAATATTAGGCCGCCGAAACTCCGAACGGAGAGTACGCAACCATACCCCACTTCCGTCAGACTTTCAGGTTCCGAAGGTCAGTAGCGCGTGAACGACAACACGATGAAGTTCGGTAACTAGGAAAAAAGAATTGCGAATATTGCGTTGCACCAATGTGGGCATACGCCGAAAAAAATTCATAGTTTCTTAACATAGCTGCCAGTAAACGAATGATTCGTTTTTAGGACATTAGCTCGATACCGCGAAACAGCTGATGTGGTTGACACGCCGCGGGAGGGGCGTCCGCGCTCCGTACGTCGCCCGAATTTGGTGCATGCTGTGCGTGAGCGTGTTCGTCGCAATCCTCTCCGCAAGCAGAAACGAATGTCGGCGGAAATAGGCGTTTCAACTCGAAATATGAGTCGTATTTTACGAGAGGATCTCGGTCTCAGTGCGTACTGGCGGTGCGTTGGTCATATGTTAACGCCAAAACTGAAGGAAATACGACGAACTCGTTGTGCTGTTCTTTTGCAACGATTTCCCGGTAAAAAATATCGCAAAATTCTATTTTCTGATGAAAAAATTTTTACCATCGAGGAAAAATTCAACCGACAAAATGATCGAGTATATTCTCATAATTGTTATGAAGTCAAAGAAAATGCTCCTCAAGTCCAACGTCGTCACCATCGCACTTCTGTCATGGTATAGTCTCATATCACGGAGTAACTGATAAACAATGCGAGCGTGTGCGAAGAGATGTTAGAGGATGTAGTCGAGCCAGGACTCGGCCCCCACTCACAAAGCCAGGATAATTCAGCAGTGGTTAGCGGGACATGTTCCTGACTTCATAACCTCGGATGAATGGGCCTCAAGTAGCCCAGATTTGAGTCCTCTGGATTCCTTTGGGCTAAGTTAGAGCAGTTTGCCTGCGATTGAACTTACACCGATTTTGAGAGTTTGGAGGCTAGCATCATGCGTGCAGCTCGAGAAGTGCCGTTTCATACCATGCGTGGAGCAACCGAAGCATGGCCTCACGGACTTCGGGCTTGTATAGCTGTTAGCGGCGGCATTTTGAATATTTGTTTCTTTTGGAAGCTCCATTTTCCCTTTTCTAATGGTGTACTTTTCGATTGAATTGGCTTATTACTTCGTGGGAAATAAAGATTTGATTGACTGACAAAACCTGTGGCTATACTATGTACATTACCTTCTTTTGAAACTCTTTCTTTCCGCGCTCCACGCTATTTCTGAAGCTAGATTCTATTATATGATATTCCCGGGTGACAAAGTGTCTCGACAGCAGTGTCCGCCTCCGCCCTGTGGGCAGCAAATCTAGGATATTTAAAAGCAACACGTTCCATATCCTCTAGAACCATCTCGCGTGGATAGTCGACCTACCTGAAGCGCACTATGTATACGTGATATCATCCATGTCCGCTTAGGAATTGCTAATTTATCTATGCCGTATTTTAATATACTTTGAAACATCTGATTGTCATAAGTTTCGCCGGTTTCATATGTCATGGAGGCATTCCTTTCCTTTTATATCCCTTTTGAGCTTGTAGAACACAAAGAAATCACAAGGACTTGATTCGATGAGTGGGAGAGAAGAAGAGGGCGGACAGTAGGTGTCATGCTGCATAACTGCACAGGGGAGCTGCACATCAAAATGCTGTCATAACTATTATCCTCAGGAGAGGGCCGAGGACCGATCCTTGTGGAACACTACAAATTGTCCAATGCGATTTAGGTCTACCGCGTGAATTGCAACTGCCTCTTAGCTGCCTGGTGCTCAGAGGTGGCGGTGAGGAAGACGAGGTGGCAACCCTGTTGGCCAAACCAAAACCAAGTGGCCGAGGAGAACATCCATAGTGGTGGCACCCGGAGACGCTGTACTCACTTTGGCTTGCCGACCGTGATGCAGTAGGCGAATGCTCCAAAGGCCTAATCAAGGCGATCAGACCCGAGTCTGCACGGGGACTCATCTGAACTGACAACTTGGGGGGTATGGTACCAAGGGAACCGAGATAGCCCCTGGACTCTCATACTTCAGGTGAACTTCCGTTGTATGTGAGTACAGCTCGGTTATTTGCGGTTATAGGGGCCCACTAGTGGGAGCTTCAGGGGGGTTGTTGGTGATGCTCAAGCGAGAAGAGACCTTCGGGCCTCAGCATGGTGTTACGTTTGAACACGGGTGCCGTACTCCTTAGTTCGGTAGAGATTTAGGTATGTCTTGCATCCACCAGTATGAATGCTAAGCCATGCACTTGGTATAGATTGGTACCGTTGTTGCTTGTCTCAGCGGGGCTCTGATTGTGGTCACAAAATCAATCCGTGTCTTAAAAAGACAGTGGAATTAAGTCGTGCAGACAGGTGCTCACGTTAAACCCTCAAGGACTTAACTGTCCTAACTGCCTATTTGAGAGATGACACTATCTTTCTGCGATCGATATAACGTAAGGAATCGTTGGAATATTTTACCGAAATCGGAAAGGTATAAAACAAAGCAGAGAAGAATTCCAGGGGTTTATTTGGCTTCCAAATCAGCATTAGCTTCTGTTGCTTCCATTTTGCCGGGTAGACCATTTCTTTCAAACGCACTGGAAATGTTTGAACGAGTCAATTCGGAATTATCTTAGCCACTAAGAGTGCTTTACTTGAAATTTCGTCTAAGCCGAGGGTTTTATTTTTGATAATCTTCTTCGTGGTTTCAAAGACTTCTTCCGTGATTATGTTTGGAATTTCATGGGGATTTTCCTGAAGAGTGAGTAGGTTTACTCCACGTGGAGAGTGTTAATTATGGTCTGCTGCAAACCAGGGTAGGATACCAGCGGTGAGCGTTTACCCTTGACTGTGCAGACCCCTATAGGTCGGGGTCTGTTTCCTCGCTTAATCTCTTGAAGAACCTAGTTCTACTTCTGAATTCTTCTTCTGACTTTGCAATTCTTTTCTTTCCTTCAGTCCTTTCCTCTAAAATTCATATTACTCATTCAAATTGTGCGAAGTTCTATAGCAATGGATAGCAGACTTAATAACGAGTGAACGATCTAATAATGAGTGGAGTGGAAACCCAAAATTCACCAATGGGAAGAGTAGAGACTCAGTTTTTCTAGATATTAAATTGTGAGTCAATTAAATAGGAACTCAGTTTTTAATATATAAAAATTGGTCGTACAACTTTTCGAATTAAGGATGGTTCCTGCTACGTTGGCTACATCTTTTGACTTTAAGCTAGACTGCAACTTTCGATCTTGCGATGGTGAGCGGTAGAGAGGCTGTCTGGATGTCCTATACTCCACAAAGGAGTGAACAGGAGTTTTACTTAGTGTTTTCTATTCATTCCTTTGGGGAGTATGGGGTATCTACACAGTTTCAATTTTCAATCACTATTTTCAACATCTTTCCCGTAATGTCTAAAAGACTGATGAGGCGATATGAAGAGGGCACGGCAGGTGGTCTTTGAAGCTTCGGTAGTAGAAGTAGTTTCTCCCTCTTCCACTAAGCGAGAAACATCCCGTCGCTCATGCACGTGTACACCACTCGGGCCTGCCCGTTGTAGCCTACTTCGGAGGTTTATTCGAAACCCCGTTCACTCCCGGATCTCGCTTCTCTCTAATCCTCCGCACATCACTTTACGTAAATTTCGCGCATGTATCTTGTTCATTATAATTTTGTAGAAAGGACCCCACGGATTCGTATTTCTTAACGTGAACCTTTCTTAAGGTTACTTCAGAGATACTGATATTCTTCCTCCGGTTTTGGATATTCCGGGTTTCCTCTTTGGTAAAGTCTCCTTGCTCGCAGAAATAGTCTGAACTTTCAATACTTCCTGATTCCACCACTAGTTCGGCTTGCTATTGTGGTATTACTACTGTTCCCTTTGGGCCGATACCTCCTAATGCCGCGAACAATATCTCGATAGTTTCGATAGTCCAACCGAAATTTTTTGCTACCAGTGCACATTTGCTTGTCATTTCCTTCTTTCCAATGTCAAAAAAGATAACCTAATGATCATTGTGAGCGTAGTGCTTACTTACTTGCCAGACCATCCATCCGTCTCATCAGTCAGGTACTGAGGTGTGTCAGATCGACCATCGCGCCTAATCTTCTGCCTCTCAACGTCGGTGCACATCCAACATTGACTAGTGCGATGCCTAGCTTCGCAAATGTTTTGATGAGGATTTGCCCCTGATTTTCGTTGCTCGTCTTACCCTTTCTAAATCAACTGTAGATATGGACGCCATTGCTGTCTGGCCTAAGAAAACCGGCTCCCGGAATTGTTCAGTTGTGGCTCTTGACTTCGACTTTTGAATAAATTGGAAAGTAGGTCCTGGGCTGTCCTGCAGTGGTTCAAGTTGTGTGTGCGGTTCGGCTCCCTTCTATTATAATTCCCGGACTTGTAACGTGGTGTCATCTGAAAATTAAAGTGTCTACGGATAAAAGCCCACGAACTTTGGAAACATTGAAGAAATGAATTCGACACTAATGGTTTGAACTGCATTGTTAATGTGCACAGAATGCAAACGCTTCTTATGCGTGGGTACCTTAGGGAACAATTCGAATCTGGTGGACTCATATCTGAATTTCTCCCAGTTGTAACGGGGTTAACCGAACTGACCTCTCGCCCTAGTGTGCATTATTATGTAAAATTATGGCTTCGGAGTGAACAAATGAGGCAATTTTTGTGCATTTTTCTATTCAGTTTTTGCAAGAAGGCACAATAATAGGCTGCTGCCCCACAAGTTTCACAAGGTACGCGGTCTAGAAAAACGATTGCGCTCTCCATTTGCTATATTGGAATACACTGGTTTGAAGTCCTCTAGCCCACATTTTATCAATTGTGACAATTCCAATGTGTGTCGCAATAGTCTTCCATTCCCCAGACTTTTTTTCCTCTGTTCACTAATCAAATAGTGAGTGACCCAACGAACGATACATTCCTTTTTTTGCAAACAATTTTTCCAATTGAGAAAGCAGATGAAGTTGACATCCCGATAGCGGTATATTTACTCACATGTCGACCCTCTTTGTTGGAAAAATTCCAACTCTAGCTTCACACTTTATTCATCAGTTGATGTTTGGTCTTTTTGTCTGTAGATCAACCCTGACGCTTTCACGGTTTTCACGAAAGCAGTTAGTCTGGTGTGTCACGGAATTACGATTTGAAGTCTCTTCACCACAAACCTTACAGCCCGATGAAATCCTCTAGCTCTTTCGTCTCAGTGCCCTAGTATCCATTTTTCCTGATGCCTGATGGGACTAGTGGCACTCAATTCCTTAAATCATCACTTAGAAAAACTTGGAATGGTGTTTTCCACTATTTGCCGATAATACGGTCCTGCACTTCATAAGCAGCTATTCTGGTTGCCTAAACCTTAAAGTAATTTCCTCTACATTCAATACATTTTTCCATCCGTCGAAACCAGCCCGAAGACCAACTTTAAGTTATATCCAGGAGTAAGACATGTTCGTTGTCTCAGGTCCTCAGAAGGTCCGCGTCATCATTTTCATTTTCTCTTCAACTTCATTTTCGCGTGCGGAACCAGTTTAAAGTCACTAGTGGTTAAATGTTTGGTGGAAGCTTTATCACGGTTAGCTTTAAAGGACAAGTTACTCAGAAGATTGGATGATTATAACTTTCGGATTCTTAAGACATAGCGAGAACATTTGAAAGCTGTCACAAGAATAAAGGTGATGAGTGAAAGACCAGCAGGCGTAGAGTCCTTCGAGGAATCGTAAGTGATGTGCATATGGAAGCATTACCAAGATCGCAGTAAGGTAGAAAGATGTACATTTACGTGCTGGGAGTAAGTACCCTAAATTCCCTCCGCAACATAGATTAGAATTGTTTCGTCCTACTTACATATCTGCATAACTCGGAGGACGTTTACTAGTCCCTTGTTGGACGAGATTATCAACCAAAACCCAGGAAAAACCAACTTCCAAAAAGTGTCCTAGTGTCCATTCTTTGGAGGTGGTTTGCCCAGCGTAAACTTCTACAGAAAATGGCCAAAGTCAGTTTTGGCACACATCAACGTGATCAACTCCCATGAAACCAACATAAAATGTCAGGAGCCAAATAAGAATATCTTTTGACGTCTGGAAGATAGCATTGTCTTTCACTTATGCTGAAATTGTTTTAGAATTTCTATTTTAAGCATTTACTCAACTGAGATGAATTAAACCATCGAGTAGGTAAAAAGTAACGTGTACGTAACAATCGGCTGTTAACTCATGATAAATATGATTGACAAAAAATAGAAACAAAGAAGCTGGAACTATTGTCGCCCTATATTAGGAGGAAGGGTCATAGGGAGAAGTAACTGAACCCGGGGTGAAAATTATGCGGAATCTCTCCTCCTGACATTGCATTGATTGATTTTGATAGAGGTTCGTTCTGGAGGGGGATTTCTGTAGGTCCCTTTCGAGCTTGAGATAATGGAAACAAAATTGGAAAAGTACCGAAGCTTTAATATTGCTTTCCTGACTGTATTATATAAGAGAAGCTTCTCCTGCCCTTTATCATGCCTTTAGGATAGTCGTTTAAACTGAGCATAAGCCATGCTTACGTGGGCTTTCATAGTTTCTATAACTTCCGAATTCCATGTTGGTTCATAAAATTCATGCAAAAAACTCTTTTTACTCCAACTATGCAGAGATTCAAACAGTTCTCGTGGCTAAGTTAAGTTGGTTTCAAATACTTAGGAATCGGCCCTCAAACAACATCAACCAATGCATTTCTGCATTAATCCCAGTTGTTAGGGCAGACCCCACTATTTTTTTGTCTGTGAAGAGTGTACTTGAATTGGTTGTTGACGATGCTGGGAGTCCTGAGTCCGCATCCACTTGATAGCTGAATGGACCACTTAGGAAGCAACTTACTTTCTCTCTTGTGGTCCACGGACTCGGTCACCCTCTTCCCAGGGCAGAGGTGAGGTAGCGTCTGTTGAGTTGCCTCTACCCTGGACGAAACCGTCATTCAAGGTTCTTTCTTTTCTTGAATTGGTTGTTTAAGGATCAGTGAATTTGGTTTGGTTCGACAATATTTCTATTAAAAAATATCTGCGTGTTTGCTTAAAAGACTGGCAAGTCAGCAATCCACACTTGAAGGAGTGAAAACTCTACCTTGTTGTTTATCCTGCATTTTTGACTTTCTAAACTTATCCACTCCGCACAGTTTTTAATGCTGCTATTTAGTTAAATTGCTCCATGCGTTAATTTATTGCAATAAACCACTTCCCTTGCAATTGATTCGAATTTATTTATCCAAATAGAAAATCTCAATTTTCACTCTCCTTCCGCAGCCCCTACCCCCAAAATGTTTGGGTAAACATAAATGAACCGATCATAAGTTATAGAGAAATACTGATGTAAACAAATTACCGAAGTTTAATACCCTCTAGGCGACTTGTGGGGGGTTGATGAAACGTTGTTGTTGAAATTAATGTTGTTTACAAAATTTGCTATTAGTCGTCTATTGTGCTCTCGTTGAATACGTTTGGCGGTGTTTCATATTATTCACAGGAGGGAGGTTGTCGACAAGGGCAATACGTGATGTTTTCGCGAACTGAATGGAAATGGAGAGTAGAATTGGAGATTTTGGTCTTGTTTATTCTGCCCCATGGAGAATTATAATAATTGATGAAAACAAGGTAAATAATACGAATAGGAAGTTTGAAAGCTATTACTCGAACTAGAGAGCAATGAGTCAGTCAGTATGTCAATAGGGTCAGACTGACAACAATATTTACTCCCAAATCGTTTTAGATTTCAATAAGTTCGAAGAAGGTACAATTTCAAAAGTTATGTAAATACTGCTCAGTGCAAACTATGTGGGAGGTTTTGCCGTTCAGAGATTTCATCGAAGCGTTGAGATTGAGATATAAAATCTATTTTACTGAAATATTTTATTCTATGGAAGAAAAAAACTTCCGAAACTACCATCTACTGTAGCCGGTCTTCGTAGCGGACGGTATAGTTCAAATTCCTGTGGTAACAAAGGGACTAAATATCCTAGGTTATACGTCTGTTTTTAGTAAAATCAGTTCCGTGTGAAAGCCTGGGTCAACTTAGGATGATAATTACGAGCGAGTATAATGCTGATCACATTGTTTTCTAGGATAGCGTTACAGTCTTGCAATGAAGTCCTGTAACACGTTGCAAATTGAACTGTGGTGCAACGATTCTTCTTCCTTTTCCTTAGCCTTTGTGATTTCTCATTTGCCGGACTTGGGTGCAGTCGCGAGGCTTTTAAATCACCATCCAGCGCATCAAGCCACAGTTATTTTCCCATCGGCTTTGATGTTCAGACCAATCTTGGTAAGTGAATTCTCGTTAGCGCGAATTACGTAACCATACCATCGAAGATGTCTTTCTCCTTTCATGATCAGTGCAACTCCATATCGATCGCGAATATTCTCATTTCGAATATGATTACAGTGTGTTATGCAACGTCTTCGTCTCCATTATCGCAAGACGCCCTTCATTGCTTTTTATAGCTGACCAGACACTCAGAACTATATAACTTTTTGTATAGACGCCTAAAGAGGATTTTTTCGATAGTTAGGTTTTATTTTCAATTGCAGAATTAGGTAAATCCAAGTAGAATCTAGCAGTAATTTGTTCTCATACGTTATTATTATTATTCCCGAGTTGTCACAATCTCGCAGATACCGGATTTTACCTAATACTTACACTAACTGCCAAGCATTTAGGCTCGGATGATCTTACCTGGCGCTGGTGGTAGTGGCCGGTAGTAGTTAAATGAGAGAATCTGTCGAGAATTTCCCGGAACATCGAGCACGCATGCAGAATGGTGTACTTCTGCATGGTTTGAACCAGACTGTGCGAAAGTCTCAGGACATCAAGGGAAGCCGGGAGGGAATTAGATACAATACCTGTAGCTGACAATATTATGGAAACTACAACCACCCGCTCGAGACGCCAAATTTCTTTGATTTCCGAACCAGTGGCTCACAGTTCACCTTCTTCTCCACGTAGTTCCGTTCGACGTTGCTGGTTTGGGGGATAGCAACATCAATAATTTACGCAGAGCGACCCGTCTTGTCTGCTTGCGGCTCATATTGGTAAACCCGACATGTTCCCGTGTTCAGCCCATGCTTGTATGCAAGGTTTTGATGGATAACCTCACATACAGCATTATGCCTGGTGATGTGTTGCACTGGTGCCCTAACAGTACAGTCAGAAATGAGATGGCCCAACGTCTCTAACGCCGAACCACACATTCTCCACTCGTTCTTTCATGATGGGCTTTTTATAAGCTCGGGTGGCGACCGCGCCGTCCTGAATGGCACACATGAACCCTCCGTCTCAGCGAAAAGCGCTCCAGCACACAGCCATCCGTTCGACAAATGCAAATCGACAAATGGCTGTCAAAGATAATTCACGTGTTTGTCGTGCATTGCCTTCGACTTCCATTCATCGATCCGCTCTTGGTCGGACTTCACCCCACTCAGAGGATTGAAAGATCGATCCTTTAAGTTACGTGGAGTCAGTCCACAGTCTGCCTTACAGACAGCCGCATGCAAGGGATTCGCCTGCTCTTTGCTGTAAAAATAAGCGACTTGGCGATGATGTTGTGCCGCCACGTCAACCACGCCCCTACCTCCGATATTACGAGGCAGGTTCATCCGCTCCACGGCAGAGTTTGGATGATGTATTCGGAATTTGGACATAGTTTTTCGTATCCACCACCGGATGTTTTCCAGATCGGTCTTCGTCCACGGCAATATTCGGGATGCATAAGCCAGTGAAGGGACTGTCGCCAAAAACTTTATTATTATTTCCGAGTTGTCACACTCTCGGCAGATGCTGGATTTTCCCTAATACATACTTGCACTAAGTGTCAAGCATTTAGGCTCGGACGATCCTACCTACTTAAAAACTAAAGGGACGCTGGTGGCAGTGGCCAGTGGTAGGGACAAAGGCTGAAGAAAAAAAAAGAAGCAAAAAAAAAGATTATTGTTATTATTATTACGTGTGGCTTTTACTTAACTAGGAATCTTTACTAGCTACCAGTTAGGAATGTAAAACAGTTTATCGCCAGGTTTTCGCCAAATCTAGAACAAGGACTAGTTAGTTTCTTACGGGGCATGACGGTCGTTTATAGAGTTAGATGAATGCGCCAGATTTGAGATGATGATATTCGCCGATGGAATATTGAGGAAAAATCGTTGCACGGTACCATAAGCAACTATTACGGGCAAGGAAATCTCATTGATTACTAGTCAAAGATTTTCTCATTTAAATCTATCTAGAAAATTCAAGTTGCGTCCGTTCAGCCCTAGGAAGTAAAACCTTGGCTCGAGTTCGCAATTGTCAGCCCTACGAAGCTCTTTCTACTATCCAGGAATATTTGGACCAATTTCTTACTTATCAGTAGGATATCACAAAAATGAGGGATTTTTCCTACATTATGCCAAATAAGCGTAACTAGATTCTAGTAAACAATGCCGCCCCGTAAGGAGCTTCTTCTTGACCCCATGAATACAGAGCTCCTTCTCAAAACTTCGTGAAAGAGAAATCGCTCAAACGAAACTGCGAGAACTTTATAATAAATAGCAGTTTCCAAATTTAAAGAATAATATTCTTCCATATATTGATTTTGTACCATTCATTTCACTGTTCACCGCGAAACAGTGAGTGGAGGGGGTGATATAAGTCCATTTCACTTTTCGAATTTTTCCAAAGAATGAATCTACTGGTAGAGTTTATGCACTGAACTATTGCCGAACCAACGCTTATAGAGCTGCAGTGTGTGCTTCACATTTTCATAGAGCAAAAATGAACTATGGTCATTATGAATCAGAACAAGTATTTTGACGACCATGGGGCTAGAGCGTCAGATTGTCGTAGCGGAAGTTCGCAGTTCAAATCTCACTGATGGCAGATGAATTTGTATCGCGACTGGATATCGGATAGCAATCAACTCAGATGTCAGTATCTGGGTCAAACCCAGCTTATACTTACGGATGAATGCGATGTTGACTACATTGCTTCCTATAGTGTACTGTACTCCTGTAGTGTACAGTTATGGTCTTGAATGAATCGCTCTAACACATTTCAAGGCCCAGATACAATTGGATTGTCGCGCCAATGATTATTATTATAAAGAAAAGACAAACCACCACGTGCTGAGGAATGTGAAGATTAAGGCGGGATCCCATATATCTTCCTCTAAAAACCCCAACTACCCTGATGACATCTACTTATTCATGTCCATTGGGTTTGAAAAAGGTGGCGAGGAAAGTCGGATTGGAGATAAATATCAACAAACTGAGTTTCTCAGTCTGATAGGTTGTTGCTCAAATGGCGAAAGTGGCAGTGAATAAGTGACACATCGAAGGTGACATATTTTAACATGACACCCCATTAAAGCTTCTCGACCAAGAAAAATTTTAGGGCATATGCTTTCGGCTTGGATATTTTCGAGAGTTATATGGTGCTTGTTATTATGCCCACGTCGACGGCAGATTGAACTTTGCTAGACATAAGCAGTGCTTATTCCAACTTTGTTAGGTGACAAACGATCACGAGGCAGCGCCCTTCTTACCGTCTGCTTCTTCTTCTTACCCCGAAAAGAGTACTACCAGTCACCGTTCATAATTAGGATGACACAACATTTTGAGTAATGCGACGATGTTAGCTTGAAAGATGTCAGATTTAGGTCTTGTTCAAGTGTCGTTCCACAGTCGGTAATCGCGGGAAATATGGTTTTCATTATCATCATCATTACCCCTTAAATGGGGAAAGGGCATCAACCACATCTGCGCACTATTGCTGCCGATTTCAGGAGACATGCAGTTCCTTCTTTCCTTCTTCCTTTCGAGAATACTGCAGTCGTCAACAGTTTTCTCGAAGTCGATAAAAAGCACTGCTCTACCATGATTTGTAAGGTATTAGTCCCCGTACAGAAAAATTCTGAAAGGAAGCTGGCCTGCTGGTTGTGAATCAAGCCTTTGATGTGTTCTAGTATTAACTAGAACTTTAAGTAGATGCTTTTCTTCATGATTTCGACGATCATCCCCTTCCTTCCTTTCATTGGTAAGATATCTCGGATTTTCAAAATTTCTGGGTGTAGAAACTCTGCCGAAATTGCGATGACCAGTTCTGCGGGGTGATCGGCAAGGCCGATGGGCCTCCACCGGATATTATATCATTCAGGAAAGTGGTGAAATTATTCCTTTTTCGCTTTAAGTTGCTCTTCATTGTAAATGTGGAATTTACTGTTAATGCCCTTGATCGTATAATGTAATTAATAAATTGAAATTATGTATATTTATAATAATTTTTTAATAAATTTGATAAATTATAATTACAAATTCATCATTCTTTACGTCATTTTTTAATAATTAATTGATCTCTCTTGATCAACGGCTGACTGCAACTGACTAGCCTGGTTCCTACGCCGGCCTCATGGCTGTCATCCTGCTACAGGTATGCGAGCTACTCAGGCGGGTGAGTTTCGAGTTGCTCAGTCGTTCTGAGTTGTGGTGCGCTAGTTTGCTCTGGAGCTCGGGTGAATTTCCGCTAAGCGACTCCACACTGCAGTACCTTGCGATCACCAGTAAGTTCTGCTGTATGTGGTATAATAAGATTACCGAAATCTTTATTTGCTGTAGTAACTTCTTTTTCCTCGAGCAGCGCAATAAGAAATTCCCTTTTCTAATGACGCACGCTACGCTGCACTTCCTAAAATCGGTTGCGGTATATGAGTTCACGCATTCCACTGCTAGGCTTCACTAACTTCATGACCAAACGTATAAATTCTCGGCAGGAAGTGGATTTCTCTAAGGCGTTTGCCCCGGTTAATCATACGATGTTTCTGTCTAAGCTCGCCGCACTTAATATTCCCCTATCGTCCTCTTCTTGGACCCCGGAATAATTTTCGGGGATAAGCCCTGTTTTGATAGACACTGCGTACTTATACTTTTGTCCAGTTCAGAAGCGGGCTCGGTTTGTCTTGATCGATGGCAATATTTTGGTCATAGGGCTTATCTGGTTGGAGTCAAGAGGCTTCCAAATCACCATCCTAGTTTCGGCTAAATTTTTGGTCATTTCCCATCGACTTCGATGTTCAGAGCAATCTTTAAGGGGGAGTTATAAGATTCTCCCTCATTTAGTTCTTCTAGTGTTGTGACAAGGAAAGTGACCGTAGTCTTCTTGGAAAAACCATCCTAACTTGCCTCTAAACGATTAGTATATAGTTTAATACAGCACTGACTCTATAGAGGAAAAAAAGGAAAAGGGCTCTGGTTTTCCTGGAGAGGTGACCTTAACCCGCTTCCAATCCGTTTGTTAATTTCCGAGTACAACACTAGCTCTATAGATTTTGATAAAATGCTGCTCCCAAAAGAATGGGGTAGACTCCATCTGTACAAGGTCATTTATATGGGTCAAATGAGTTTAACGCCCTTTTCATCTCATCCAATGTCACGATTACTTACTTTTCAGAAGTGATTCATCCATCTGAATTTTGTCACCCTTTGTTATTTCAGAACTTTCCAGATTCCTGAAAGAATTTCCTATCGTTTTTGGATATGCTCTGTCAAGTCTATTCGGTACCCCAATGGAATTAAGTAGATCTTAAGTAATTTTTGTGGGCACACTCGTTTTTGAAGTGTTTAAATTGCTTCGTAGTACTTCTTCCATCAGCAACTCTTGACTTTTCAGATCCTTTTAGTATACTGGGTGAGTGGTCACTTATCCTCCTTTCCCGCTATGTCTTCTTTGTACTATTAAATAGTCGGTGTGTTTTCTACCATATGTCTGCCAGATTTTGACTTCACCCGCTGCAGTTTGTGTATGCTTCTTTTTCAGCCTACAGTTCTGTGTTCAGTTGGTCCAGAGTCATCTCGATCCTCCTTACTCCCTCCATCTCAATTGTGAGGTTTCCCTTCTAGCATTCTCAGCTCATGGTACGAATGTTTAGCATATGTAGATATGAATGTTGTGAATTTGTTGATGACATGTCATACATAAACCTACCACCTGCGTTCCCAAAACAGCCCGATGTCTGAGGGGTTATGCATCAGCTTCTCATTCTCAAGTAAAAGGAAAAGTTTCCAGTTTAACTATAAATTTTATTTAAGGATTGCAGACACGTGTTTCGGACACAATATGTGTCCTTCTTCAGTGCTGCCTTATATAATCTACTTTCTATAATAGTATTTAATTACCTTTTCTGAAATTGTAGTACCCCCTTAATTACCTAGAATAAACTAGATGAGCAGTTGCCCATATCGGTGTTCAACAATCTGGCGTTAGTCTATTTAAATATTCCCAGGCTTTCTGCCGTGTCTAGTTTGTGGATTTTATGTATTTTTTGTATAATATCCACGTTCTCTACTATGTTCTTCTACTATGTGTTTTGCAACTGGAGACTTGACATGCCCTAGTGGGTTTTTTGCCGCTAGTTCCGCTTCTTTGGTATGTTCCTTGAATCGTATTTTTACCAACCGCTTAGTATGTCCTATATATATACTGCTGCATTCCAGGCATGTGATCTTATAGATCCCGCTCTCTTCCTCCTTGGATTTCGGGTCCTTTACGCTCCTAAGTCAAGTTTTAAGTTGCGCATGTCTGCTTGTTGGGGCAGCTTCTATTTTAAATTCTTTATGGGCATTACTGATCCTGGGCCACAACGAGGTGCATTTAATGCTCGATCTCACTGTTGCCTTGTCATTGATACCTAGCAACGACGTCAATTGTTTCCTGTTATTGATAGTGTGTTTCCCCTTTGTTACACCATCTATAATGATGTCGGTGCTGTACCCGTTCTTTTTCGCAGTGTCTTTGATATAAGTCAGTTCTTTGATATATCTCGATCTGGTTAGGGGGATATTAAGCATTCTATGTACCATGCTGTGGAAATCTGCGATTTTTTTTTATTTTTTCTAGCAATCCATTCAACAGCGATTTGTCCACGATGACTAGTACATCATCAACATATTTAACCCAAAAAGTGGACATTATCTCACGCTATTTCATTAGTTCCTCTAGACCTACCATAAATATTTCGCTTAGTAGAGGGGAAAGTGGGTGACCTATTGCCGTACCTGCGGTGGTTTTATAGTATTCACTCCGCAAGGTGAAATAGTTTTCATTCATACATATAGACGCTAGCTTTGTATATTGGCGATTCCCCCTCTTTTCCTTGGTTGAGGTGCGGTGTTTGTTGAGTCAGGTTTCGAAGTTGTGTAGAGCCTGTTTAACGGGTACACTCGAAAAGAGGGCTTTCACATCAAACGAAACTCGGGTTTCATGTTGCCTAATTTTAACATCCTTCGGCTTCTTGACCACCTGGAGGCTGTTTGTTACGGCATATTTGCTACGATAGTCACCGAAAGCGTTGGCTTCTTGTACTAACCATTTTGCAATATTGTAGGTGGGGGCATTAGTGTTCGCGATAATTTCTCGTGTTTCGTTACCATTTTTATGTACCTTGGGTTATGTTCTGAACCTACGCAAAGAAGGATTAGGCATGCGTAGTGCAGCGATGTTCTTGACAAGGTCAACACATTCCCTTAGTGTTTAACTCTTTTGATCGACTCTGGTAGAGGATTTGTTCTTAGTTTGAAGAAGCCGCCGTTATTTAGTTTCTGGAGTGCCAGGTCTTCGTAGGTCGTTCGGTCTTCTCAATCTCGTTGATCTGGGCTCGAATCCCAGCAGTCATGGATGTTTGTGTTTATGTTCTGTTTGTGATATTATCATTTGCATAGTGTTACGTGTGTTGATAATGAAACTGAAGCATATTCTCATCCGAGTCTTTGTGGTTGCCCCATACTCCTGGACCCACATTGATGCCTCCATATTGCTAGCTTTGTTATTTGGTTTCTTTTTCTATTGTGATTATATGGTCTATATGTGGTCTCACGACGGCAGTACGGCGGTAATTGACAGTTCACGTGCCCAGCGACCTCGGTAGATATGCGAGGCTTGTTGCTCTAAGTGGTCACCCGTAACTCCATTGATTTCCTTCATGGCATCATTCATTCCTAGTGCCATTTACCCGTCAGTACTGGTCGCACATCATTTGGATGGGTTTTTTTTGATTGCCACTTGGTTTTGGGAGCTTCATGGTTTCCCAGAAAATAAACAAGGTAGGAAGTCGTAACGGAGTGTGCTAATATGAAAGGGCAACAAAATTAGAAAGTTTACTGCAAATCCTAATATTATTAGCAATGTTATGCTAGGTCAAACAATTTCTTTTGCAAGTATCTTTTGGATTCCTATATATTACGCCTGCTCGGGTTCACAAAAGCTGTATACCCTCACTATTAGGAGAAGTGCAAAAATCTTTTCAGTGTCCTGCCTTCCATTCCAACAAACCGTCCAAAATTTTCTAGCAAGTTGAATATGAGAACTTCTAGTTAAATTCTCAAAGTACTGGGCACTGTTGTAGCCCTCACTCTTCCTTGTGCTAATTGGGCTTAGATGATTCTTTACCTTGGTGTTATCTAAGTTTCATTTATGAGAAATGGAGGTATCTGGCTTTTGATGTGCTTTCATTTTCAGATGAACAGAAAATGCGGTTTCCGATCTAACGACGTGAATATTCCTCTATTCACAGGAAATACTATTTGTGTTGCATTGACTGAAAATCAATATACCGCAAAAAATCAGATGATAATCGCATCTGTATTCATCTACCAAAATGAACGACAATATGAAATCAGTCATTCCTACCGCCATCTCCACGATTTTTTTTTTACTTTTGTCAAAACGTTGAATAAACAAATTCACCAAAATTCATTGTTTGGGAGTTGAACGTGTCGACAAAACTTCCTTTGTGCAGCTCGATAAAGACAACCCAATCCCATCAATCCTCCTTGTTTCCTATCGCCCATTTTCCACCGCCCAGTTTTTCATTCATTCGTCATTGACATTCACTCTTTGGATAGAGGATATTATTTAGTTCATGTGGAACTGTATGAGTTCCTTCACACATTATAACTCACAAATGCTCTTAAAAGCCTTATATATAGTATCTTTTTTCGTGAACATTCGTATCTATCCATATTGCTATTTTTGTTACTCCGAAATTACAGTGGGAGGTGTGAGTCTTTGATCGTGGGCCGGTGGAGGGCTGAAAAAAAAATGATTTAGCGAAATTTTGAACATTGTCTTCTACGACTAAGATTTGTTGAAAAAAAATGGATTTCTATTAAAAGATAATCAGGCTAAGATATCACCATAATCAAATCTATGTCAACTACGTTTTTCTTCGAGCAAATATTCGGCGGAATTTTCCTTTGCAGCCTTTTAAAAGGATTCAAGCCAAATCCATTCCACAATAATCAAGACGTCTGGAGGACTAGACTAGTCCCAAATCCAGTAAAGTCTCCTCTGAATAAATCAAATTATCAAATTTTGAATATTCATCAAATATTAACGCTCACGTCTTCAACATTTGCTACTGAATTGATTCGGAAACATCTCTCGCCACGCATAAAAGATTTTCCCCCTTCAACTGTACAGCATTTCCCTACAAAGTTTCAGTCTGTGTTTATCTGTTTTCATCAAGCAGAAGCTTCACATTTACTGAAATGTGTTTGCACAAAAATCAGTTTTTGCCGAACAACACTGTCAGTGAGACATAGACACATCAGACAAGATACCCTGCGGGTATCACCGCGTACATTTGAATTTTCGCGCCCGGTCAGCAGAAGACGTTCAACGACGATGTCTACGAGTAATTATCGCATAAAAATACGGAGGAAAGCTTGAGGCGCTTGAAAACTTGTAAAATTCTATTACATATCAAAATTACTATTATTTTATGTGAATGTTTTGTAATATTCGCGCGTGAGAACGAGTACATCGCCATGAATTTTGCAATGTGAAAAATGTATATTATATTTATGCAAATTTTAACGGTCATTTAATGGTTAAATATCCGTTGAAAATGTGGATTTTTTATGGTGTCGTTTCGCAGCTGAGAAACGTTAAATATTGTTTATTGTTATAAGTGATTATTGCTGTGTTACAGAAATGATTTGTGATTGTATGAACGGGAAGATGTGGTCAGGAATTGGCATTATTTGGGCCTCCTCTCGTTAGCAGTGCTAATCGCTTAATTATGCACGATTCTGCAGCGAATTGCATTCGATAAATATGCAGTGGTGAATCGAGAAACAACAATAAATCGGAAGTCGCGTTATCACCGTTTTAATTAGTGCTTTCCACTTTGATTGTGATATGTGGAGTGGCGTTGAAGATAAAATGTTCTCGCTAGACGACGTTCTACCTAAGCTCGGATATTCTCTCCATGAGCAAAGTAAATATCATTGCACTTTGATAATTCTAACTAAAACAATGATTGGCTATATACATACATATATACAATATGGTATATCTCAGATAGAACGGATTTATCATAGACATTATTGTTAAACAGACAAAGAATGTTATCTCAGTGGGAGTCAAAATACTGCCTCAGGATGAATTTCTTTCTGGTTATGGCAAATAACTCATCTTCGATTGCAATCTAAATGGCTTTTTGTTCAGCTTTTTTGAAGTAATGTTTTGAGATCGCATACGCTAATTATTCTGTTAAGGGAAAGTCGCACCGCGTCCTTAAAGAACTATTGTGTCCTTTTTACTGGTTATAGTGTACCTATTGATCATAATATCTCAAGCAGGCCTATAACTGTCAGAAACTTTAATTTCCCTACGTCCAGATTTTTCAGCTTTGCTGTTAAGTGTTCTCCCAGATGCCTCGGCCTACTTTGCACAAGTGCAGGACGTTTTTAGAGGTTTCGTCATACTCCTCACAAAACCTGCAGGCAGTGTCCATAGATATCCCCAGCTAGGTTATAGTTCAACCGATAATGACCAGTGAGAATTCCCACTATGATTCGGAGGTTCTTTTTGGTGAGGTTTAAGCAGTCCTTTGTGCGCATGGGTTCGTATCCCCCAATAAGCAGAGACTGCTCCATCCCTGGAGTATAGTTCCCTCAACCGTTTCTCTTCATTTTTTAGATTCATAGCCATGAAACCGTTTCCAATTCCACAGAAGTTTTCTGGCCCGTGTAAATGCGTCTCTGCTCCCTTCTTGGCTAGTTCGTCTGCTGCCTCGTTGCCTTCCAACCCAGCATTGCCTGGAACCCAAAGTATCCAGACCTTGTTGGACGAGCCGAGTGTATTCAGTCTTTCAAGACATTCCCACACCAGTTTAGAGTTCACCTGGTTGGACCTAAGTGCCTTGATGGCTGCTTGGCTATCGGTGAGAATAGCTATGTTCTGCCCCCTGCTGTTCTTTTGGAAATTAAAGGAGGCACATCTGTCTATGGCGTATATTTCCGCCTGGAATATGCGAGTGCCCCTGTCCACTGGCTCAAAATACATTTTCCTTGGATCAATGGCACCGGCACCCGTTCCCTCTGTTGTGAGGGATCCGTCAGTGTACCAAGTAATCAGTTGCTGGTTTAAGGGGGTCATCCCGTGGGAAGTCTGTTTTTTTTTTGGCTTTCTTTAGAAATTTTTCGTGAAGAACTGGAACTACAAATACGAATTTTTCACCATAGATTTATTAATATCTTGAGCGTGCATAGTAATTTTTCCAGCTCGATCACATAGTTCGTTATTGAAATACAGAGCAATTTATACACCCATCGCCAAAAAAAAGGTGTTTTTCTGCTGCCACGCTAGAGGGCGCTGCGATCATCTTAGAGAAAAAGAGTAACCGCCATTTTAACGTACAGACTTAACTACAGTCCGCAAACTAGAATTATTGAAAATATTAAAAACTTCTAAAAACTGAATTTTGGCGTTTTTTTACGGCTTCTTCAATGAATAAGAAAAAACTACTGAATGAATCCCAATTATCCTAGTTTGCGGACCGTATAAATATGTTCTGAATAAGTCCTGAAAATTTCAAAGAATTTGGTTGGATAGATTTTGGGCTATGGTGGCAGCCGATTTTCAACATGCGGTTTCGAGATAAACGCATTTAAAAAGTAGAATACGATTTTTAGTCATAAAAACTTAACTGACCATTAATTTGCTATACCTAGTCCGTTAACCGTAGGTTTCTGGAAGAAACACATGTACGGCCTTGGCTTCAATTCTTGTCCTTTTAGTGAAGTCATTCGGACCAATAAATACGAGCTTTATTCCGTCGATCGACATAAATCTGGCATGTGACTTATCACGTGTTTAACACTATAATTTCTGAATGACTCCGAATACCAAAAAATCACTTTGCGCATATATTCTACACTATATCTAGATACAATTGATGCTAAAAAAAATTGATTCCGCGGATCCGACACACGGGATGACCCCCTTAAGTCGTATGTCGCAGCCACGCTCTTCCAGTTTGCCTTGTTGCTCCAACGTGTTTCAAACTTCTTATCGAAGTGAAACCTCGTTGTCATGTTATCCCTTGGTATCAGTAATTCGGGACACTGCCTAGAAAGAATATCCTACCTACGCATACCCTAAAATTAAGTTGAAAAATTCAAGTAAAGTCAGAAAAATCCCCCGGCTTTCAGCAATTACTTGGTCCAAATCTTCAAATTTATTGTGGCATTAAAAAAATGTCCTATGCTGCTCTTATCCTTATCAGACATACCTCTGATATCCGGGATCTCTTGTCTCGTTTATAAAGTAATCGGAGTCCATCTTTATTGATGTAGTGTATCTCCTACCTTAAGACAAATATTGGTTGGTAGTACGAGTAGATTTCACTCTTAGCATTTCATTTTCTAAATTTCTACATTTGCCTCAGAACTTAAAGGAGACTGATTCTAAGTATAGATGTATCTTGGTCAATTTTTTGACGTTGATGCTAGCAGACTACCAGGTGGTGCAGTTGATGAGGTGATTGAAGCGTGAACTGTATGCAAGGTAATACAACGGGCCTTTAGGAGCCCTGAGTTTTTTAAGGTTTTGTTTGCAAAACATACATAACATGCTCCGGGTCCTCAGGTGTGCAACCACATTCAGTACAAAGGGAGAATCATCCAGCCTGAATCGGTGCAGATGCTTCCTGTAATCACCATCTCCTGGCAGGAACTGCGTCAGATGGTAGTTAATCTCGCCGTGCCGCCGCTGGATCTACTCCTCAATACGTGGAATCAAAGTGTGTGTCCATCGACCCCTTTGCGAATCGTCCCACCGTTGTTGTCACTTTTCAGGAGGATACATTTTCCTTGTCTCATACAGGCAGCCTGTCTTATTAGCCAGAATGTCTACCGGGATCATTCCCGCAATAACGCACGTTGCGTCGCCTGATATTGCTCTGAAGGCGCTGCACACCCTTAGCGTCACTAAGCGGTAAGTCATATCTACCCTCCTTCGATTACTCTCACATGCGAGTGCTTCCTCCCAAACTAGTGCCGCGTATAATAGTGTCGAGCGAACCACTCCGGCGATAAGTAATCTGCGATTGTATCTTGGGCCTCCAATGTGAGGCATCATCCGCGCTGGTATTTGTCGCTTTCTCACGGGCAAAGTCCAGGTGTCCCTTGAAATTGATTTTAGCGTCAATCATCACCCCTAGGCATTTAATAACCGGTTTCGAAGTGATGATGTGACCACCAACACGAATATTAACCATATTCCTCTTCCTATGGTTGGTAATCAAGACCGAATCCGTCTTTTGTTCCGCAAGGTCAAGCTGAACCATCTCCAGCCACGCTTTTATGGCGCTGATGGTTTCGTTAGCGTAACTGTCGAGGAGCTTAGTCAAATAACTCTCTGTCTGTCTGTCACACGCATTTTTACCAGAGACGGCTATATCGGTTGACATGAAATCAGGTGAGAAGGTGGGAACTGTGAACGCCCAGACATGCAGTGAATGATATCCTTCTACGCTGAGATTTAGGGGGGGGGTTCCCATACATGTACAAGGGGATGTAAATTTTTTTCACCGATCAAATGAAAGGTCTCGATTAACCTTTTCGGAACTGGTCTGGGTTTTCAGATTTGTTGGAAAGAAACTACCCTACCGTATATGCTGCTCAAATTAAGTTAATAATAGTATGTTACCATATTTTTGGGGAAATTGAGTAAAAACCCTCCTTACGTTTATCCCAGAGTTATAAAAGTTGATAGTACTATAAAATATCACTCTGATAATAGCTATCAGTTTTTCCGGAATGCCCCCCGACACATTCTCTATTCACGCTATCGAAAGTTTTCTAGAAATCGATAACGAGGAGGTGCAATGAGAATCTGAACTCCGTGCACTGTTTGAAAATAATCCGTAGGTTGTTGATGTGGTCATTTCAGGAGAATCCGGAGCGGAAACCAGGCTGCTCCCTGTCGATTAAGTTTTCGTTCTGTTCTTCGATGCGTTTCAGGACTATTGTACCTATTATCTTTGCGACGGCAGGTAGCACGCAGGTACCCCTCCAATTGTCACAGTTAAACACAGTGCCCTTCTTTGAAATTTTAACGATAATCTTCTGCTTCCACTCTCTGAGAAAGTGGTGCATATTGTGATGCTCCTTATCCTGGACTAGAATCTTGCAGTCAGGGATGTGTCAGAAACCGGTTCCCAGGTCAAGAGAGTGCGCCTTCCGGTAACCGCCAGAAATAACCCGACATCGGATTCGCGTCTCTATTTTCCAGAGTTGGGCGAAATCATAATCATGATTAAACCGATCATAATTGCGATTATAATCAGAAATGAGCTTGATTTTGTAATTACACGATTGTATTCATAATCACGGGCCATGATTATGATTGCAATCATGTAATCATGAAATCATAATTACCGTAATCATAATCATGGAACCAAATCACTGCAGTTACCATTACGATGGATGTTGTTTGTGCTCTGTGCAGGTGCTAACTGGTTTGCAAATATTTTAATTAAAAATTAGGGAATTCGGTACAATGGGCGGAGTAGGTAACATTTGGTTTAGTTGATGGAATTGAAAATGAGCGCATACGTTCCAGAGTTATGCAAATTGAAATTGGAGCTATTTTTAAGGTTTTGTCCTGATATAGCGCCATTTTATGTTTAGTTTGAAGGGGGCTTTCAGGCCATGCGAAAGGAGGGTGTAAATTTTTTTTTCACACAATGTGGTCATGTGGGTAGTACCTATCGAAGCTCATCTTATTTCTGACATTGGGTGAAGCATAGGAGAGTGAGCAATCTATACATTGCATTGCGAATTGTTATTTATACTACAAAATTGTTTTACTTTTGCATTGCTCTCTAAGAAACAAAATAAGGTAACATCTTTAGATCAAGCAAAATGTGTAGATCCGTATGGCTCGGATAAAACCTATATGAATACGCTCGTAGATACATATGTACATGTCTACAACGTGCAAACAACCATAATACGTACATATTTACAAGCGCGTCCTTATCAAGCTGAGATGGAGAATTCAAATGCGCACAAATATACCAATATTTTTAATTCAGAAACATAAAATACTATATGTACATATCAATATATGGTGCATTTCGTAAGTGGCAATTGTTGTGAAATACTGTTCAGATGGAAAAATTTGTCTGACATGGGTACACTCATTTGCTTGCCTGATGTCTGAGACAGACACTGACAGATGTTTGTCTGGCACAGAGATTTCTCATCATCCATTATGCCTGACGAGAAATGCCCTTTGCTCTACACTACTAAAAGAACCCATCAACAGCGCCTGGCATCACAAAGCATCCTTAGTATCATCTTTTCAAACTTAGCTCAGCTGGAAATCATACAAACATATGCTTTATTAAACAACGAGATCAGGCAATCCCGTTTGAAAATGTAGGATTATGATTACATGATTATGATTACGTGATTACATGATTATGATTGAATGATTAAGTGATTACAATCATAATCACGAGAGCTTGATTATGATTACAATTACGTAATCATGATTACGATTCTGCCCAACTCTGCTATTTTCTCTCTTCCTTCACACAATCCCCTGCTCCAATCAACCAGTCCAGTCCAGTTTAGAGAGACGTAAAGTAGCTTTTTCGGGCCATTATTCCCGTGATATTGTGTGAAGTACGCGGACTTATGCGCATATGTCGCCGATTCATTATTGCTATCTGGTTTAAAATTTGGAAATATCTACGACTTCGTATCGTTTAACTTACTTCTTAAGGATGGGAACGGAAATTCCAGGGCGTTAAGTCAGGAATGGAGGAAAGGTCGTCATGTGAAATTCATCTCATTTCTACTAATTTATTTTTAATGTTACCCACCATCCAAGAAATCGGCATTCAGAAACTTCACAGCGATCAAAGAAAAAGGAACTCTTTGACATCGGGACTCAAGCTTTGATTTCTGTAAGTGTGGCCTTATACCCGCTTCCTTTTCAATTAGGTCTGGAAACTTCTGCCAGAAACTGCTCAAAATAGGTTCTATTTTCAAATAGACACTACTCAAATTAGTAAATAATGATTGATGAATACTTGTTTCAATCTATGTATGCTATAAATTGGCAGTCTGTCAAAAGTCAATCCTCTTTAAAAAGATTGTGAATCATGTGATGGTTCTCTTTTAAATTGCAGATCTCAGAACAGTGATTATTTTCCACATTTTCAATATAGTATGTTTACGTTATTCTTAAATTTTATATGCCAAATTTGCTTGATGTTGACATTTCATTCTTCTGAGGAATCTTAACTATTCCAACACTTCTACATACAGAAAAAGAAAAAGGAAATGAAGACGAGGCAGACCCTGCTTAAGATGAAGCGATGGCGTAGGTCAGGACGCCAGACAGCTTTTAGGGATATCGAATTGGTGGACCTCGGCGCAAAATCGGGATGTTTGGAGTTCCTTATTAAGGCAGGTCTAGACCGGATACCGGTTGTTGCGTCGTTGATGATGATGATTCTATCATACATTGGTGAGGAGAATCTGTTGTCTTGATATTGGGAGCACCATCACTGTAGAATGAAGGGTGTAACTCTATGTTTATATTCAAAATCCGTTCAAGTCCCTGAAGGCATTATATTACAGCCCAGATTTTCAACCAGTACATTTCCAAAGAGGGGTCTTTCTAAATATTTTGTTTCCCTTATTTTCATTAAATTTTTCAAAAATCATTAAAAAACTCATTCTAGTATTCAAAATAATTTTAAACTGTACTTCCTAACCTAAATCTGCCAGACTATCTTGACTTGCTCAGCAATAAAGATATTAACTGAATCGAACACGAATAATTCAATCATGATCCACGTCATTTTCCATCGTATTTTCATCGATGACTCGGTAAGATTTTCCGCATCCAAATTACTTTCATTACAATCATAATCACCAGACGTTACATTCACTTTTCAACGCCAATGCACATATTTTCACGTCGTCCCGTGCTAGAACAACGGGACACTTGCAACTTGCACTATTTTAATTTATTTCTGGCAACGAACGTTCTAAATTCCTCAACTGAACATCAATCGGAATTAGATCTGGTGCATCGAAATGCAGAAAAGATACGAATTGGGATCAAGAATCGAATCCAAGTCGCTTTATTGTTTGTTGGGGGGAATAAAATATTAATTATTTCGACAGATGTTCTTGAATTAATTATTCTGAAGAAATATTCTTTCACATGTAAATGAGATTAGCTCATTTTTTTTGGGTCCCTCCTTTTCTCATGGATATTTTTTCAAGAAATTTGAAACCCTCATATCATTTGCAATTTATGCGAAATATCGATTATTGAATAATGCTCAGTCGTTGGAGATAACAATATCGGAGTTAATTTCTCTTTTGAATTTGATGGAAAATTATTTTCTTTTTCAAAAGTTGAATAAATATAATAAATACAAATTAGTGACGGCAAACGAAAAGCGAAAAATACAATAAAGATAGCTTCAAATTGAGTTATGCCAAAAGGAATATGACGTCTATTTCAAGATATTAATATTAAATTTAGATATTGAAATATTTACTCCTTAATTATGTCACATTAGCGGAAAATATAATCATTTCGTATTCTGGTTTTGATGCAAAGCCATTTTTTCCAATCATATAAATCAGAATTATTTACACTAAATACTAATTCCGAGTTATCACAATCTCGGTAGATGCCGGATTTTATCTAATATCAGCACTAAGTGCCAAGCATTTAGGCGCGGACGAGCCTACCTACTTAAAAACTAAAGGGGCGCTGCTGGTAGTGGCCGGTGGTAGGTCAATGGGAGAATCCGAGAACTCCCCGCAACATCAAGCACGTATGCAGAATGGTGTACTTCTGCATGGTTTGAACTAGACTGTGTCCAGGGAAGTCGTGGGGATTTAGGTACAATAACTGTAGTTGACAATATTATGGAAACTACAACCACCCGCTCGAGAAGCCAACTTTCCTTGATTTCTTGAGCCAGTGGCTCATAGTTCACCTCTTTCTCCACGTATTTCCGTTCGATGTTGCTGTTATGGGGGATAGTAATATCAATAATATACACGGAGCGACCCATCATGTCAACTAACAGTACGTCAGGCTTGTTATGTGCAGTATGGGGGTCAGTCAGAACTTGCCGGTCCCAATACACGCTGTAGGCAGAACTATCTAGTACTGCTTCCCGCTCATGTCGATAAACCGGACATGTTCCCGTGATCAGCCCATGCTTGTATGCAAGGTTTTGAAGGATAACCTCACATACAGCATTATGCCTGGTGATATATTGCACCAGTGCCATAACAGTACAGCCAGAAATGAGATGGCCCAACGTCTCTAACGCAGAACCACACATTCTGCACTGGTCGTTCTTCACTCGTTTTTTCATGATAAGCTTCTTATAAGCTCGGGTGGTGTCCACGCCTTCCTGAATGGCACACATGAACCTCTCCGTCTCAGCAAAGAGCTCCCCAGCACATAGCCATCTGTTTGACCAATGAAGATCGACAAATGGCTGCCAAAGACAATTCACGTATTTACCGTGCATTGCCTTCAACTTCCATTCATCGATCCGCTCTTGGCCCCCTTGATCCCATTCAGAGGATTGAAAGATCCATCCTTCAAGTTAAGTGGAGTCAGCCCACTGTCTGCCTTATAAACAGCCGCATGCAAGGGACTCGCCTGCTCTTTGCTGTAAACATAAGCGCGCAGCGAGACCGTCACATTAACCACGCTCTACCTCCGATGTCACGAGGCAGGTTCACTCGCTCCACGGCAGAGTTTGGATGATGCGTTCGGAATTTGAAGATAGTTGTCCGTATCCGCCGCTGGACGTTTTCCAGATCGGTCTTCGTCCGCGGCAATAGTCCGAATGCATAAGCTAGTGAAGGGATAGCGAATAATTTTATTCTTCCTCGAGAGATGCGATTTCAGCACGAGCTTTACACGTCGCAGGAATTCGGACAGCAGAGCATCCTTCAGATCACCATTCGAGCATGGGTTCCTTGCAGAATTCCTAGATACTTGTAGAAATCTGTCTCGGTCATAGCTACAATGTGAAGGTCACCAATGCTATGTCCGGCATGCAACACTTGTCTAATCCCAACTCCATCTTAATATCACGACTGAACATATCTATTATTCGTAACAGACTTCTAATATGGCCGTCAGTACCAGCATACAGCTTGATGTCATCTAAGTACATCAAGTGTGTCAGTTCTCACCTAGCAGGTAGGCCATAATTTATTGCAAAACCATGCCCTCTGGCATCATTCAGTAGCCATGAAAGGGGGTTCAGTGCCATGCAAACCCAAAGGGGACTCAACGAATCCCCTTGGAAGATGCCCCTCCGTATATGGATGGACTCTGAGGTATAATTACCCTCAGACGTACGCACTGATAAGGTGGTATGCCACCCTTCCATGACTGTCGCCAAAAACTTTGTTAGTTTGGGATCAATACGATACAGATGTAAAACAGCGATTAGTCAGGTTTGCGGGACGTTGTCGAAAGCCTTGGCATAGTCGATATAGCAACTAAGAGTTTTCTTTGGCCTCTAGTTGCTTGTCCTACAATTACCGAGTCGATAATGACCCAACAATACACAAGTGATTGTGGTTGCAGGAGCGGCATATCAGCACACAGTCGAGATGCTATCTCATCATTGATTTAAGATAGAATGCCTGGAGTTGCTGGAGATGGATAGAGCCTGAGAATACCTTGACTATGCAAAGGATCCATTTCCGAGAATTCTATACACACTCTTTGGAATTCGTCCCGAACCTCAGCGGAAACCTCAGCTGGATGGTGGAGAATAGTGCTTCGGCGAGTACTTAAACTGTTGTCTACAGTGCCGCGTCGTGTTGTTGATGCCGCCGCCTCTGCTCCCATCGACTCTCGGTCACCAGTTTCCCCGATGACCTCAAGTCGAATACGCTCTCTGATGATGGCCGGGATTGTGTCGCTGCGAGCTATAAAGCGGTACTGGCCTGCTACTCGCTGCACAGTCACGCGCGCGAATTGCGGGAAACGCTCGACGAATCTCTGGTACAACATGGGGCGGTAAGATGTTGTATCCACCCTCGCCGTTATTTCGTAGTAGGAGCGGATGATGAAGAGGTTCACTTCTGTAGTCCACTTCATCCGCTGCCTACGCGAACTTGCTGAAGTGGTCGCCCCAAATTGCCCCACGACTAGCGGTTCTTCTCATATATGGTTTTGCATTTTATACCTAACTGCCAGGTGTACGGATAGCTTCCTTAGTGAGTAATCTACAAGACTGCAAAGTTCCTGCATTTTCCTCACCTACCCTCTGAGACGCTGCGGTGGCGCACAGCCATTTAGACTGAAGCTATCCATTCCTCCTCCTTTCGTAATCGGGCTTGGGATCGTCTTCCGCGAAGTTATTATATAATAATTAATTTATTAATTTAGTTAATTTAATTAATTTAGTATTTACAATATTTACTAACTTTTTTTTCCTTTTTTCAGGTGAGTGAAATTTAATTTAAAGTCGTAGACTTTTATGCTCACCATTGTCGTAAGTATAAAACACACATTAGGGTACCTCAGGCTAACATGATTCATTGCCTACCCTGATTTAAGAAATTACCTAGCTGGAAAATGTGAAAAAAGATCATACTAACTGTTTTTATCTTTAACACATAGATCTCCAAATACTCTCCATTCTGATGTCTGCATAAATAAAGTCAAGAGTAGTATATTACTGTACTTCCTAAATTCATCACAATTATAAAATTCTAACATAGAGCTCGATACTGAGAAGTTTGGTGGAAACCGTGCTATTACTTTTACAAACAAAGCTACAGTAGATCAAAGTTGGCTCTCTCGCATAAATTTGCTCCGCCCTCCATAGTATATACACTACAATACCAGCATTACATTTAAGTGGCATACTTATTGCTTGATATGAAAAAATAGTCCTTGCACTCGAATATTCTAATATAAGAAATGCAGAAAACTGATCGTCCCTGAGCACCGGGTTTCCCATTTCCGACTTGTATAGAATAGAGAGCTAGAATATTAACGCTCTTCTCGCGTACAATACAATTCCCGAATCTACCGCTGATGATCGTTCCAATAAAGTAGGCTGTGCCCGAATATCGTACTGTCAACGGTGACAATTATGGTCACTCCGACTTTGGTTGTTGTTGTTCATAATTTGAGTTTCTCACAAGGACTCTAGACAGGATAAGCCACAATTTTCATTTATCTGTGCCAGAGCCTTCTCTCAGTCTCAGCTTCAGTCTCAATTGGAATTTTACCATAGCCCTGGGGTGTACAATCGTGTATGAATACTATAGGTGCTCGTTCATCAGCTGGGCTATAAGCAGCTTTTTCGCATATCAATTTTCGGACCCAAACGATATAATGTCAGTTATGCTCCAAAAACAACAAGAACGGTTTGTTCAGACATATACTGCATTTCGGGAGACGTGCGTGCGTGGTTTGCATGCAGAAAGAGGGCAGGCGCGGCTTTGAGTACGTCAAGGACTTATGACTAATCAGCCTCGTCTTTTTTGTGTTGAAGACCCTAGAGCGCTGTAACCCAAATCTCAGCACGCCTACCTTAAAGCAAATCCACGGAGATTGTTGTTTACGAGGTAATTGCTAGATGGCTATTATAGCAAATGGGGTCTCGGGCTGGGGATGGTTCTTCTTACACGTCCCATCTTAGAGAGACTTTTTCTACATTAAGCATATTTGTTAAATATATCTATCAACTATCGATCAATCCTATAAACGAATTGAATTTTAGAATATTCCCTACTTCGAACTATTTCAACTTGGCATCTGATACTAAATATTGTCTTACGATTTTTCACAAGTACCGGAGGCTGCCTCACCTCTGCCCTGGGAGCAGCGTGACTGAAAGTGCCAACAGGTTGAAAACGCTCCCTTATATCATCGCAAAAGCACGACAAGGTTGCGAATCATATTGGACTAAACCGCCAGTTGTTTTAGTCTAAGGTAGACTAAAGCTGGGTAGTTGTTTAGGGTATGTGGGATCCTAAGTCCACATCCACATGATGGTGAACCGGATCAAATGAGGAGCAACTTACTCCTACGTTTTATAGTCCATGGATCCCTAGTTTGGACCATAGGACCCAAGTATTCAAAATTAAAAAACCAAAGAATGACTGACCGTTTCGTCCAGGGCAGAGGCAGCTCTTCAGACGCTGCCTCACCTCTGCCCTGGGAGCCGCGTTCCGTTTCGTTGTTCTCGCAGCGAACAGATGAAGGTTAGTCAAAAATAGGGAACTCCTTGAATTGGAACTTTCGTGTCCAATTTCAAGCTTTGAAAAACTGCGTCATCCTTCTGAGCCGCAGCGATTGCCAAAAAATCGACTGTGGTTTGGATGTTGGTCTCAGATATCCGGCATAACGCGTTAGCGACTAAGTTACCTTTATCGGGCACATGTTGAATGTCCGAAGTAAATTGGCTCATGAAAATGAGGTCCTGAAATTGGTGAGGGAACGCTTTGTTGCGTTTTTGTCGTAAGACATATGTGTAGAGCAGCGCTTACTGTGATGTTTTAGATATCGACGAATCTGTGGTGTGGTGGTTTTGAGGGTCCGGAGGGTTTTTGAAAACTAACATACACAATCTTCCGCCATTCCTTGTTTTTAAGCCCAGTCATTAAGGAGGTACTGGTGGTGAGCGGATTTGTGCAGGAAAAGACGGCAGTAGTTTACCACCTGCACGATTTCTGAAGATCAAACACGTCTTTGTCGGGCCGTCAGGAGTGATGAAATGGCCTGGAAATTGGACTTGGAGGAATTTGCATCTTTTAACGATAAGTACTAGGCCATGGTGAAGGAAGGTCAGTAGATGTTGTCCTAAGGTCAGTAGATTTACTAGGTTTTACCCTGAAAAGGAATTCCTCCTTGCGCTTAAAATATCGAGGAATCCGCACTCAAAATATGGACCCTTGTGTTAAGTGCACGAGGAGTGAATTTCTGGGACAAGAAAAGTAATATACCATTATCAGTTCTATTTTGGCCGAGACGTTTCATCAGGATTTTGCAGCAAACACTTTTTTTGTAAATTGAGTATAAATAATAGGCTAATAAATTTGAAAAAAGCAAAAGATTGCAGGGGAAAACATGAGATTGATTATCCAATTTTTTGAGATTAAGATGTTCCCAAATAATAAGAGAAAACATCAAAGGAGCTTTCCGAAAATGTATTTATATTCATGGACTCGAATGTGGATATATTTAATATTCTTTCTTCTTCTGTTCTCTATATTAACATTCTGAATTTTGATATTTAATATAAATAAACATTTGCATATATTTATGTATATATATTTTAGAATAATATTCGAAGATTTTATTGAAAATATCCTCTATTGTTATTTCCTAATAAAAACTTACTTGAGGGGTGCACGCTCATTTAAATTAAGCACATTAGAGAATGATAAGTTACGTTACTAAAAATTTTCAAGCTTCCTAAACTTGTTTTTATACCAGACATACATATGTATGTATTAGAAGTATTTTACATGCTATTGTTTTGATAGCGCAGTTTTATATAAATTGATCGTAACAAATCCAAGGCTATTCAACATATGAAATTCATTGTGTTATCAGCATACTTAATTGCAGCTTTACAGTTAAAAAAAAACTATTTTATAGTTTTTTTATTTGCATATTAAGCCAGTGTTGATAGTTTTTTTTTGTATTTCATTTTGTATTTTATTTTGTTTGTGTATAAATTTGGCTTTATTATTAATAAAAAAATGTTACAAAGTGGATTATGTCATAAAAATTAATTTTCATTGTATATCAACCTAATATCGAAAAGTGTTGATTTCAACTAAATATTTCATGTTATCTTCAGATTTTTGTTTTTTTTTGTCTGACTTTCTTTGCTCAGGGCTACTAAATCTATTATCTCAGATCATTGCCTTAACTTTGCTTACTTTTATTTGCACACAAGAATAAATAATTCATGATTCAGTATATACATGTTTTTCAATGTGCAATTTCCTGATGTTTTAATTTCACATTTTAGGCAGTGTCAGTTTCTTTGTTCGAACTTGTTTGATTTTTATTACTCTGTTAAGGGGAAGTCGCACCGCATCCTTAAAGAACTATTGTGCCCCTTTTGCTGGTTATAGTGTACCTATTACAAGCAAGTCTATAACCGTTAGGAACTTTAGTATAATCCCTACTTTCAGATCTTTCAACTTTGCATCTGGTATTAAGTGTTCTCCCAGATGCCTTGACCTGCTATTGACAAGTGCCGGACACTGTCCCAACGTGTATAGAGGTTACATCACATAGAATCTTCAGGCAGTGTCCGTAGATGTCACTAGCTTTCCTAGATGATAATTTAGCTGACAATGATCAGTGGAAATTCCCATTATGATTCGGAGATTCTTTTTGGTGAGGTTTAAGCAGTCCTTTGTTCGCTTGGGTTCGTATCCCTCAATAAGCACCCTGGATCTTCCATTCCTGGTAGGCGCGCCCACCATAGTTCTCTCAACCGTTCCTCTTCATTTTTTAATGTCATTGCCATGAACTCGTTTCCGATTCCACAGAATGCTTCTGGCCCGTTTAAAGGCTTGCTTGCTCTCTTCTCGGCTACTTCGTCCGCTGCCTCATTGCCTTCCAACCCAATATGGCATGGAACCCAGAGTATCTAGAACTTGTTTAACGAACCAAGCGAATTTAGTCTCTCAAGGCATTCCCATACCAGTTTAGAATTCACCAATGGACCTAAGTGCCTTGATCGCTGCTTGGCTGTCGGCCCCCTGTAGTTCCTTTGGAGATTAAAGGAGGCACATCTTTGTATGGCATATATTCCCGCATGGAATATGCTAGTGTGCTTACCTATTGGCTTCAAGTACATTTTGCTTGGAACAATGACACCGGCACTCCCTCCCTCTGCTGTGAGGAATCCGTCAGTGTACCAAGTAATTAGCTCCCAGTTTGCCTTGTTACTTCAACATGTTTCAAACTTTTTATCGAAGTGAAACCTCGTTGTCATGTGATCCCTTGGTATCAGTAATTCGGTATACTGCCTAGAACGAATATCAATCCTCCTTCGATTTAGGCAGCTCCCCGTTTCACTGATACTCCTGGCCATCCTGAATATTGAACTCCTTGCCTGCATCTGTATATGCAGATGGTGGGGTTTAATCCTAGAAGGACCTCCATGGATGCCGTTGGGCATGTCCTCATTGCCCCACTGATATACACGGAAGCCAGGCTTTGGAGTTTGTATAACTCAATGGCTTTTGTGCTGAACCCAGTTCTTTCTGCTCAGATTACCACCTCATATGTAATCATTGGCCTTACCACTGCAGTGTATATCGAAAGTAGTATCTTCGGGCTGCAATTCCATTTTTCCCTGCTATAGACCTATAAGTCGTCAGAAGCCTCGTGGCTTTCCGACAAGTGTTTCCGACATGCGTCCCAAATATTTGACCTCTGTTTTTCGTTTTCACATCTATGTCATGTTACCTTATGGCTCTCATGTGATTAAGCTTACGTTTCCTCGTGAATGGTACTATGGTTTCTGCACCAGGCAACTCTTAGTCCATAGGGGTCCATAGGGTATCCTCATATTCCCCTACAGATTAAAACAATGTCGTCCGTGTAACTCTGGACCCGTATTACAGTATTTGTTAGCACGTCAAGGAGTTCGTCCACTATTATACTTCACATTAACGGCGATAGTACTCCAGCCTGTGAACAACCTTGAGCAGTATTCATGACAATAGATAGGCGTGTTGACACTGATGTTAGTTCTAATATAGTTGTCAATGACCTTCTCCACCCTTTTGAGTGTGAACGATGTTAGGCAAATTGGTCTGAAGGATTTCGGAATAAAGACCACTTTTGCCCGTCTCTATACCCCCTTACATAACAGCAGATTGGCTAGCACTGATGAACGGAAAAAGTAGTTCCCGAAATATTGGTATCAACAAGACCAATAAATTAATACTAGCGAATATGAAAAACAAGTTTTTATTATTTCAAATAATTTAATCGCTAGAAATACCGTGTAATTACACTCAGATAGACTCTTAAGATTATTTCTAGTCCTCTCTGGATTAGTGCTGGGAAAATGATATCTACTAACGGTGATTTCAGTGGTTTAAAAGTTCCCACTGCCCGCCGTACCCTAGCTTCTGAGCAAACCTCTTTTGACAGTTTCTAGTTCTCCTTTGTTCCCATATTATTCATTTTTGGGTTGTCAGGCAGAATATTGCCGCCTGCTGCCGTGGGGTAGGACCCCGGGAAATGAGTTCTGAGAAGCAGGTGTACTCTCTCCTCCTCATTCTCTGTAAATGTTCCATCTTCCTTCTTCAAACAGACAGCGGATATTCCCTCGTCTCGTTGCTATACGTAGTCAATGCATTTCTGTACCTCGGCCAGCACCCGGTTTGTTTTGCCCGGTTGAAGAGTTTTTGAACCTCTGTTCTCATTCTGGGTAGGTTCTTGTTCCACCCTGGTATATCCCTTGATGAATTAACTGTCTTAGCCGAACAGCTGGTGGCGTCAATGATGATTGTGTTAAGGTTTTCCACCACTGTTTCTAGTTCCAGTTCGCACCGGAAGTCACCGCCCCCTTGAAGGTGAGCCATGTTGTTGCTCAGGTGCATTGCATAGGATTCCCAATCCGTTTGCCTAGGATTCCTTATTATTCTTTTTATTTGGGAGTTACCCTCAATGTCGAATCTGATTATTCTGTGATGAGACATAGAGGGTTCATCCAACACTCCAATTCCTGACCAGCTAGTTCATTGGGGTGTTCCCTAGAGTTATGTCTAGTAGCTCTGGTCACAAATGTTGGAGTGTTCCCTATGTTATATATTTCTAACTTATTGCTAAGAATAAATCCCAGAAGGTACTCACCTCTTCGATTGGTGTCGCTGCTTCTCCAGACTTCGTGATGGGTGTTCTTCTTCTCACAGTACTTCACCAGTTTAGCAACTTGTTTGGTTTTTCACAAGAGGCGCCCCAAATTGTATGCATGCTTCCTTCTAGCAGACTGCGAATCTACGCCCCGTACACCCAGGGCTTCAGCCAGCCAGAGCTCTCCTCCTCCGACATGCCGCTTTCCTGCGCGTCCACCTTAAGCCCTAGAAGGTCTAGATCTAGGTCGTCCACCTTCTGCTCTTCACTGTGCAGCAAGTCTACTTCCTTGGCTGATCCAGTCTTTTCCATCTCTATGGCTTTCGAGAGTTCTTCGGGGACGTCGGTTAGCTTTTCACCCGGTGTTTCCTCTGAGGTGTCCTTCCTCGGCTTTTCCCTGTGCACGTGCACAGGTATGTTGCCAAATCGATAATTGATATGGCAACTCCGACATTTGATTGCCTCCAGGGATCGATCATCTACCCCGATCGTGAGGAGCCTTTTTAAGGGTTTCTTCTGGTTTCAGGCCTTCCTTTAGATGACACAGGTACCATTTAGCACCTGCGTCACTGAAACCTGTTTTTGCTTGTTCCTGCTTTTTGAGCAGTGGTGTTTGTTGGTTGTTGTCCTCGTAGTATTCCAGTGTTGACCTTCGATCCACTGCTTGACGTCCCAACTTCTCCCTTTCAGGTGTAATCACTTGGCTTTCAGTATTTCGGATATGTGCCTCCGCCTGGTTAACCAGTGTGTGCGGTATGAGGTCCCGCTTGTTCGGTTGTAGTTTTTTTGCTTTAATGCGGGTACTCATTTGATTGCCACGAGTATGGAGGTTAGGAGTTCCGCCGTGACATAGCCCCCCGTAGCACGGTAAGGTCAAACTTACTCACTGAGGCAACAAGGTATGAGTGAGGCTCCGTTCGAATTGAGTCAGTTACCCCCGACTGCAAACTATCCAATGGACACGGTTCGCATGGCACCCTGAATTGGGGGACGAGTTTTTCGGCTTCGCAGTTTAGATCCGTAGCGTAGCGAGGGTCACCTCGTACAGGGTGTAGCTATCACCAATCATTAACGGTCTTGGTAGACGAGAGGCTTGGCCCCTGGATAGCCACAAATCGCCCTAGAGAAGAGACAGCTCACCCTCAAAGAGATATAGGTTGGCCTTAGGGAGCTATATTCCGCCTCAGTCTATTTTGCAGTGCACCGCTTGACCCCCATTCGATTTTACTATGCTTGAAAATCTTTAACCCCGGCAACAATTTCGAAATTAAACATAAATTCCAAAATCGTCTTTTCACAGTTGCAGCATAAATTGAAATTGCAAAATCAACAAAACCAGTTCCTTTCAGAAAGTATCCGAAACCGGATACACGCATCTAAAAACATTTTTGAAACGTTTGCAAGTTTCTGTACTTGGTAAACGAAATGAATATGAAAAGTATCTGATCACATTGACATAGACCTTTTTTGTAATGCACAAGATGTTTCCAGTAACACTTGGCGAGAAAAAACATCATAATTGCTCTGGTTCAGAAGTTTACCGCAAGGTTCCATATTTGGTCCTGTCCTGTTAGCTTTTCAAATAGCATTCCAGCATAACTTCAATCAATTTACGGTCGCTCACTTGACAAATTCAACTGATTGGAGTTGGTGCTGTTGATGGTGTGTATGGTACTGTCCACTTTTACTCGTGTGGTATTGATATAGTCTGGAAATCAACTTTATAATTAGAGAATCCAAGTGATACTTGCAGTATGTGTACATAGTCGCACCTTGAAAATAGAGACAATTAAGATTTTATAGATATTTTAAAATAGATTTGTATCTTTACAACATCTAAGATTTTCACTTTTCATATTTTAAATACTTTATTAATACTATCTACATACATTAACGCGTTGATTGCAAACTCATTGAACTCACAAGGGCAACCTGCAATAATTTCCTCAAATTTACAGTGATTAAACAATTTTCCATAGAACCAGTTTTCCTCTTTCCTTCTACATATGTACACGCTTGCTGAAAATTACTTTCCGCCCAAGCATTAAGAATCTTTCCCTAATCCACCATTACAAAGTCATAGAACTTGTTAAATTCCAATCTATTATAATTTTATTCTTGATCATCGACCGATCAACTTATTTTTAGATACAATTATTTCATAGGAATCTGGGGAAGAATCTGAAAGAGAAACGAAATTCGCTAGCAAATATGTATATGTATCTATTGGAATGTTTGTTTGTTGTAAAAGTGATTGTTGACTGTTGAGAAGGCCAAGCGAAAGGAGAACTCGTACGCATTTTATTACCAAGAGATAAAGTTTTACTATTTATATGACAATTGCCTTCGAAAGATTATTGCGTTGTTAATGGATTATTTCCAGAATGATGTTATTGAGTATTGAGTTTAGAGATGATTTGTAGTAATTGAAATTGCTGCTGCTCTATTGCAACATTGTTGAAGTTGCCAATCAAGTAATCCAGTCAGGGCAATTTCTGTCAATTTATATTGGAAAGCCTTCGCTGCATTACTAATGCTGAGATCAGAAGTATCAAGTTGTCATTCATAGGCTATTTCAAAGTATGCTTTTGCTATGGTTTGAGGCTATCAGAAAGCAGAAGTTATAGAAATTAGGAAACAAAATGTAGACGCCATAATATTTTTGGTCTCAGTCTCATTTATGTAAATGAAAGGGTCGTCAGGAATGGTGAGTTTGTAGATGGACAAATGGACATCTGAATTCAAGTTTTCTTTCCAAGTTATGAATAACAGACATACATTTCAATTCTTAGAAAGTTATTAATTAGCTGAACCTTAATAGTGGCTGAAAGAAAAATCATCCGATCATCCAAGTTAAGTTTTGTTGAGAGAAATGACTATTTGGATGGGGCACCGCTGAATAACATTCGCCTTATTTCTCTAAACTTTGCTTAGGTAAATGCAAATTATTGTATATTCAGATACTAGGTAATAAATAAAGCTATATAGATGAAATAATATCATAAATTAAATAACTAATTTTTTCATAAAGAGCCGTCTGCTATCTATTTTTAAAAAATTGATTTTCTAAGAACACCTTCTTCATGTATTTATAGAAATATCATACAAAACATTATATATGTCCGTGAGCTCAGTAAATATGTGTGCCACGCTTAGTTTAGGAGCCCGCACATATTACGAACTTCTAAACACATTCTTTTAAACATGTTTCTCTCCAAACTACATTTTTTAGATGATAATGTAATGATGGCTTAAATTTTGAGCGATATTTGTAAACACGTGGGCTCATTTTGTTAAACGGAGCTTATACTATACGATGGAAACTTAAAATTAATACCACTACTTAAAGATCTTACATCTATTAATCTATAGAACTTTTCGTATCTGAAACGCTCTACCTTCGCTTCTTGATTTCTTCTTCTTCTTCTTCAATGGCGCGGCAGGCCAAATCGGTCCTTGGCGTCGAGGGTAGAACTCCTGCAGCCATCTTGATTCATCGAATGCGTCGTGCAGTTAGGAAATTTCATCAGCTTTTTACTGGTCTCGTCCACTGAGGGGGAGGGGCGTCCTTCCGGTGTACCTTTAAATACCCTGTTAGGTATCCGCTTCTCGTCCATTCATTCTATGTGACTGAACCAATTCGTAGTTTTATTACCACCGAGTCGTCATAGAGCTGGTACAACTCATGATTGTATCGAATTCGCTAGTCAGCTCTATCTTTGTACAGCCGCATAGGTCGTAATGTCAGTTCGGAGCTTATTTTTCTTGTACATCCTTTTCATTATACGCAGGACTGAGTAGTATGATTTGCTGGCCATCATTATTTGTCGCTGAACTTCGTTCTTTTCATTACCATCCTTCGCTATATTTACTTCTAAGTATACAAAGTGGCCCACGTTTCCAAAATTAAAGTCACCCATTGTCGGCTTTTGATTGGGTCATGCATTTTTTTTCCTTAGGCCGACGGCTTGCGCTGCTTCATTTAGTTGTAGGAATACTTTCTTTACGTCTGGAATTGAACCTGTCAAGAAGTTTATGTCATCAGTGAATCCCACTATTTTCGAAGATTTGTAGAGCGATGTTCCTGTAGTGCCTAACTCCAGTTAGCAGATAACATATTCAAGGGCTAGGTTAGAAAGCTTGTCGGCAAGTCCATTTCTACGCTTTAATCCGCAGTTCCGCACGAAGCATTGCGTTAGTTCGCCAAGCACCTTTACATGGGATTCAGTCTTAGCTATCGGCAGTTCGGTCATTCATACGAGTTGTTCTGGTAAGTGGAACCCGCGCATGATACGATATAGTGCTTCTCATTTGATGCTATCATACGCCTGAAGGAAGTCGATACTGATATTAGCCTTTTATTCACATTTAGAGAGTGCACAACATTTCCGAACGTTAAATGAGTGATGCTTTGCTCCCGTTACGCCGGAGGTTAGAATTCCTTCAAAGTATGTATTTTCTGGCAATAGTGATTCATTGTGGTCGCCTCCTGCTACCGACAAGCGATTTTCTTGGGTAATGCTGATGTCGGTGTCGTTGTTTATTCGATAACGCGTACATAATTTGCATGGGAGCAGGTAGTGTTGATCGGGTGCCGCGACCTGTATCACGCATGGTAGGATGTTTGGTTATCTGACCTCTGTCTCAAATACTCCAATTGGCTCCTTTACTATCTTCTACAATCTCAACCTTTCTTGTCAAGGGAGTCATAAATGCTATTTTCTGATGAAGTTGGGAGGTGTATTATAACTAAGATCGAAGCTCCTATATCGCCTCTCACGCGTGATCGGCGGCCTTAGAATCAACCGACGTGATAGACATTTCATTGTGAAAGAGCAACAAGGCTTTGTCAAGCGTCGGTCCACCGGTGCCGATCTATTTGATTTGATCAGTTAGGTGAACTATCCAACTTTAAGCTTTCCAAGTATTTTTGGTATTCGTCATTTCTCCTGAGATTTGGGTGCGGTTATAGTTAATTTCTTTGTTCCTTCTCACTTTCAGACGTTCCCTATATCGCGTCACGCATTCCTCTGGGACTTCCCACTCCTCTCTACGTTTCATACTAACTTCATATCTTCTACCAAACAGATGTATAGGGACCCGAGAATCAGAAGGCATTGTAAGGACTGATTCAGTATTCCCAATAACTCTTTAATGCTCTGTGCTCCTCACATCCCTTGTTTTTTCATAGATCTAATCGAATTTGAGCTGCTTTCATTGCAGTGCTTTGAATAAATATATCCAGGGGCCGCAATTGTGTATTTAGAGCTGGGTCAGATATCGTGCTCATGGCACCGATAATACTCAGACACAGTTCTTCAGTATTAGTAAGTACAACCCTTCACTTGTTGGTCCATACAGCTGACTGGACTGTTTAGATTGTCTAGCGTGGTAGCATGCGAATTAAATTGTTTACCTAACTGTGAAAGCTTTCAGACAATCCCGAAAGGGCGTCATAAATCCTGGCTGATGGCGGTGTCTGATTGATGAACGGAAGGGGTTGAAGGCTCTACAGACAGTGTTGCGCTCGAACTCCGATACAGAGCTAAATCACGAGAAGTCGAGGATAGCGTACACCGTGACAAGAAAGAATTTGCTATTGCGCTATTCAGATCGCAATGATTTCAGAACTGTATACCGCATCACGAAAGAGCTTGCATGTGGCGGCTAATCTTTCGATGGTCTTGTGAAGGAGTCAACGGTTGGCTTCCCATCTACGATGATGAACTATTGAAGAGGTGGAAAGAACACTTCACCAGGGCTCTTAACCGTATTACGTCAGGTGAGGTTCCTCCTGTTCTGGATGAAATGGCTAGTCACCGTAACATGTGGCTGCGGACTGTTCTTCCAAGCAGAAGAGAAATCAATTCAGCCATCAATGCCCTCAAACGGAGTAAAACCTTTGGGCGTGACGGTCTCCTCGCAGAGTTATTTTTCGCCGCATCTGCGGTTAATGTAGATCTGCTGCTTCCGCTCGTCCGGAAATCTTGTGTCTCCGAGAAATTTCCCATGCGCTCCACCAGAAAAAGGGTAAATGGAACGGTATATGCATCCATCAAAAGACCAGTAAATGTAGACAATATTAATACTTAACAAAGGCAAATGCTTCAGAAGTCTAGTAGGTTAGTAACAGTGGACTGACGTTTCACAAAGTCGTATTTCTCTTCAGCAATAAAGTGGCTAATGTTCGCGGTTAACCATTGACATTTTTTGGATCAGGGAGACGCAAGGGAAATAAGGGGTTAATATTCGGTGTATGATCCCCGCTCTTTGTGGGATAATGAGACCGTCTTTCCACTGCTTAGGAAAATGGCAACCTCGAGGCCTTTAACACGAAAGCATTCTATTGAGAATGGTATAGAAGCAGTCGTAGGCCACTCTAAAAATTATAGAAGGGGGGGAAGATATCAGGGATTAATTGAAATTTTCGAGACCAGTCCTTCGCAAATTGGACTTAGCAGGTTTGTGCACAACTTGGGAGTTGATACGACTAATTTACGTATCGAGTTCAATGGCACGGGAAGACTTATGAAGGAGCATCTGAAAACGGTGAGGGGGGGGGGAATGCACATGCAACTTGGAGAGTACAAGATCAAGAGTAGGGTTTAAGTAATTGTTGGTAAGGTTAAGCCGAAGAGCAGCACACGTGTTCGTTAAGGTATAAAATGGAAGAGATTCCACTCTTCTCTTTACTCGGGAGGGGAAGGGCCGTGAAGGTTAGGTCAGCTGAGCATAGGAAGATTAAAATCACCACAAACAATGAAAGGCTGAGAGGGAAGAATCATAGTAATTTGTCTATGTAATACAATTGAGAGGGGCTAAGGCGGGAAAAATGTACATACGAAATGACAAGTGGACTTACATTGGGCAGAGAAATAGGCGGGGGTTACAATCGTTAGAACAAGAGTATGTGCAAAGATGGGTTCGGTATGGAAGGGAGAGTTTACAGTGTGCCGCGCGATCTCTGCCACAACGGAAGACCCAATAGCCCTTGAAATATAACACCTTCGTTTTTAGCTTTCCCATATTTTGATAAAAGAGTTTGAAGCTAATGAATGATTCGTTTATGCTAGATGGTGAGGTAGGCGGGAGGCCCGGAAATTTCCTCATGATTCTTCTGGGTCACTAGACTCCGAAACCATATCCTGTCTGTCTTTTATCAGCCCCTGCACTTGCTCTGGGATGAATTTGAATTCACATGAGATGTCGTCTGTGTTGGGATTTCAGGAGCATTGGGTTCATAATGATGTATGGCCGCATACATTTTCACTACCTTTTGCAGGATTACAATGTTAGATTTCTAATCTTTTGCGTTGGTAATCCCAATGCAGTCAACTTGTGTTCCGAGGCTTTCGTTCTTTGACTAGCGGACTAATTTTAAATTAAAGATACGATCCACAAAGCGACCTCTGCAAACCTCAGGGTCACCAAGCCAGGTAAGCGGTACATCAACCGAGATTCTTGGCTTTGGAATGACGATATTCAATTGAAGGTCTATGAAACAAAACCCCTCTATTAAAAGTTTCTCGACGATAAAACTCTCGCCAATTGGCAAATGTATAAGAATGCCAAGCGGGAAGGAGCGAACCATTACAAAAATCTTTACGATAAACTGGACACTCGGGATGGGGAGAGGGATCTGTATCGGCTGACAAGGACGGTAGATGGCGCGGATATTTCGAGCAGATTTCAATTGAAGAATTTGTTCATCCCCCACTTTCATAGTCATTGCCGGCATTTGGAGTAGTTCCAACTATCAGCGCAGCTTCAGTTGTGAGGAAGCAATAAAACGAATGAAATCGGGCAAAGCCACAGGACCTGACGACATGGCATCTGAGCTCTGGAAAGCGGAGAGCTGGGACCCAACACTGTGGCTCAGTGAATTCTTCAATTGGGTTATAGAGGAAGGTCGAAGGTCGATCTAACTGGCAAGAAAATATCACAATTCCAATATGAAAAAAGAAAGGTAGTCCAGCAGAATGTTCAAATTAACCTCCGATCCGGTTACTTTTCCATAAAATCAAGATTTTTGAACGCATTCTTGATAACCGTATCCGCGAAATCATTGAAATAACCGTAAATCAAGCCGGATTTTTCAAAAACTGCGGAACTACTGACGCAATACACGCTGCGCAGTTACTCATGGAGAACCATGGTGAGAAGCATCGCCCTGTTTACATTGCATTTCTGAATCTGGAGAAAGTGCTTGACCGTGTGCCACACGAACTCATCTGGTATGCATTACAACAACACTTAGTGCCAGAAGAACTCATGCGCTGGGTTCAATTGTTCTACCACGATCTGGCTGTATTAAAACCGCGTCGTGTCTCTGTTGGTGTTCATCAAGGAAGCGCCCGCTCGTCACTCCTCTTTGTTCTTGTTATGGACACTGTCACACGGGTCATCCAACGTCCAGCGGCCTATACATTGCATTATGCAGATGATATTTTCCCATCTAATAGCAAAAATGATCTCGAGCAACTTATCCAAAAATGGAATGATCGCTTCATGCAACACGGTCTCAGTTTTATTGCAATATCGTCCGTCTTGTCGCCCTCTATAGTTCTGAGTATTGGCCGACTATAAAAGACAATGCATAGTATTGTGGCGCGGCAGGATTCGCAGCATTCGAAATTTATTTCGAATGTTACGAGTGCGAGCGAATAGATGGCGCGGATCTATCCACTTTGCGTAGCACGCCAAGGGAGTGGAAGATCGCAGTAATTATGTTTTTCAGAAATGTCACTGATTTTTAATATTAAGTTTGGAATTGAAAAAAGAACACTGAAGTCTTTTTGACTTGGAAAATAGAATTGGAGTTGAGTTCGCTGACTAGAATTGGTGTTGAGTTCGTTGACTAGAATTAGGACGATTAATATGTAAAACCATTAATAATAAATGTTCACTGAAATATTTTAATAAAATATAAGTAATGTTAATTACTTAATTGGTGACCCCGGAACTCGCACCAACAGCATCAACAACTAAGATCCCGAATTCCCAGAACCTGCAAAATTGAAAAACTCAACAAAAAGGACAATGAACAGCAGTAGCGGTGCTCCGCAGCAAGCTGCATTGCAGCTCGAATTTGTTTAAGCCAATGCCAACGACCGTTAAAATTCCACCCAACTGTACAAGCACATCATCATCCCCATCAACAAATCGCAGTCTGCGCAAGCACAATCGCCCAGCAGGCAGCCGCAACAACCGCTTGGAGATAAGTAAGAGTTCCGCAGCCGCAGCCACCATCGCTGCCGCAGCCACTTTCGCCGCCGCACTCAACTCCACCATCGCCGCAGAGGTCGAAGCCGCCGCCGTCACCGCCGTAGCCGCTACCGTCGCAGCCGACACCAATATCACCGCCGCAACCATCGCTATCGCAGCAGGAGCCGAAGGCTCCGACACCATCGCCGCCTCCTCAGCAGGTGATAAATTGCCCACCATCGCCGACATTGGTGAAGTTCTATTAACGACAAAAATTCGTCCGAGCAACACGGCAGAAATAGAACTTCCAAAGACTGAGAAATCCATCCAAAACATCAGTAGACCGTACCGCAAGCGATTTTCACGCGTTCGCATCTACAGTTGAGTGTGGAGTGCCGTTGTAAACATCACGAAAACGTGTCGCATCTCCACATCCCGAGTCGGAGCAGAGGCAAGAAAGAAAAACGCGAGAAAACCTTCTCTACACAGTGTACTGCGCGACACACGTTGGACCCTCACCAGAAGTAGATTTTCACGCGACTTCCCGTACGCACGCCCTCCTGCACAACACCTTTTACGCACCGGACTAGTCATCATTGCCACAACGATCAACAACAGCAACAAACGGACGTCCCCAGCACCGCCAACGCCGCAGCTACAGCCGACAAGTTCGACCAGCGCCGCCGTCGAGGAGTTATACTTAAGTGAAATTATTATTCATTTATATATAATATTTATTTATTTATTCAGTTAAAAAAAAAATAGTAATAAAAAATTGAAATCGCTGCAAGAGACGGCGTGCAGGTGTTTAGCATCGCGAGTTCTCCATTGTCATTGGTGGTGTTTTTGGTCTGCGCTGGATAGCGTCCGCTTCGTTTTTTCTCGTTTCGTGCGTGCATTTGTGGGTGCGGCCTGCCGTGTCGGTGTAAAGTTCACCGCGTTTCAGTATAAACTCACCGCGTTTACATCTCAATCTCGTACTTCTCTGTAAGAAAAATGTCTTTTGACAATAAAGACACGGCAGGCCCATCGGACCCGCAAGTGACCGCCCTCGCCGTACGCGTTCCTCCGTTTTGGCGGCGGAACCCCGAACTGTGGTTCGTGCATTTGGAAGCACAGTTCCAAATGTCCGGCATCACATCGGACGCGACCCGTTTCAACTACGCGGTGGTCGGCTTGGACGAAGAGTCCATACTTCTGGTGTCCGACGTGGTGAAGTCGACATCGTACGTGCAGCTCAAGAGCGAGTTGATCAGGCGCCTGTCGGCAAGCGAGTCGGCAAAATTAGACCACTTGCTGGCGGGTTTAACGTTGGGTGATCGAACTCCCAGCCAATTGCTTCGTGAAATGAGGCAATTGGGTGGGAGCAAGATCGGCGAAGACCTGATCAAGTCGCTCTGGCTGCGTCGGCTCCCGGAGGGCACCCAGGCGATCCTCGCTTGCGTCTCCGGTTCCTTGGAGGAACTGGCAGCGACGGCCGACCAGGTCCAGGAGGTGTACGTACGCCCAACCTTGGCGGCCGTTCAACCACCGTCGGATGAGGTGGGTGAATTGAGGCGCGAGATTGCTGCTTTAACAGCCAGTATGGCCGAGATGCGGGCGACGTTGGACGCTCAGCGTTCGGGCGCCAGATCGCGAGCACGCTCGCGGTCTGCCATCCGAAAAGGGCGATCAGGTAGCAGGTCGTCAAGACAGTCCACGGACCCAGGGATTTGCTGGTACCACCGCAGATTCGGGGATAAAGCGACAAGATGTACGCTACCGTGTAGATTCTCTCCTACTGCAAAAAACTAGGTCCGCGGGGGGTCTTGGCGGCGGCCACCCAGAACGCAGCGCCACGTCGCCTAACTATTTTCGACCCCCTCAGCAGGCGCAACTACCTCGTCGACACGGGTGCGGAGGTTTCGGTTCTTCCCGTACCCCAGCATCATCAACTTTTCCCTCAACCGCTCAAACTTGCGGCAGCAAATTCCTCTCGCATAAACACGTACGGGTATAGGCAAGTGGACGTGAGTCTTGGCTTGCGTAGGACGTTTTCGTGGCGTTTCATCCTGGCGGATGTCAGCTTCCCCATACTAGGCGCAGACTTCCTGTGTCACTATGGATTGCTGGTGGACTTGCAAAACAAGTCTCTTATAGATTCCACGACCAAACTTAATTCGTCGGGACATATGGTATCTCACCCAGGCAATAATCTTTCCGTTCTTTTAGAAGACATTACCGACTCTCGTGTTCGGACACTTCTCCAAAAGTTCAGCCAGATTACTACCAACTGTAGTCTCTCCAAACCAGTGAAGCACAATGTGCAGCACCACATTATCACTACTGGTTCCCCGATCTTCTCGAAGGTGCGTCCTCTACCATCTCAGAAACTGGCAATTGCACGGAAAGAGTTTGAACAACTCGTTCAACAGGGTATCTGCAGGCCCTCAAACAGCTGTTGGTCTTCCCCACTGCATATGGTCCCTAAGCCAAATGGCGAATGGCGCCCATGTGGGGATTACAGAAGGCTAAATGCACAGACTGTTCCTGACCGATATCCAATTCCACTCATCCACGACTTTGCGCATCACCTCGCAAATTGCCGCATCTTTTCGACCTTGGACTTAACCAAGGCTTATCACCAAATTCCAGTAGCTCCTGAAGACATTCCAAAGACGGCAATATGCACACCCTTTGGACTCTTCGAGTTCACCCGAATGACTTTCGGATTGTGCAATGCGGCGCAAACCTTTCAAAGGTTCATTCACTCAGTCCTGCGAAACCTCGAATTCTGTTTCGTATATTTGGATGATGTTTTGGTCGCTTCTTCCACTGAGTCTGAGCACTTAGCCCATCTCGAGTGCATTTTTCAACGTCTCCTTGAGGCCGGTTTAGTCCTAAACGTTGAGAAATGCAAATTCCTTCAACAACAGGTGAGATTCCTCGGCCATTTTATTTCCCCTGAAGGAATACAGCCCGACCCAGACAAGGTGCAAGCGATAACAAGCTTCCCGCGTCCAAAGACAGTGAGGGAGTTGAGGAGGTTCTTGGGCATGCTAAACTTCTACCGTCGTTTCCTGCCCAAGGCCGCCCATCTCCAATCCATTTTGAACGCGTACTTGTCTGGCCCCAAAACTAAGGACACACGAGAGATCGTGTGGTCTGAAGAGGCTATCTGCGCGTTTGACAAATCTCGTCAACAACTGGCTGACGCTACACTCTTGGCATTCCCTCTGCAAGATGCACCCCTAGCCGTTTTTGTTGATGCCTCTGACATCGCAGTAGGTGCTGCCCTTCACCAAAAGGTGGACCAAGTTTGGCAGCCGTTGAGCTTCTTCTCGAAGCAGTTGAATCCCGCTCAACGGAACTACAGCACCTACGATCGCGAACTGCTCGCCGCATACCTGTCCATCAAATACTTCCGTTTCTCCCTAGAGGGCCGGCCGTTCACAGTGTTCACGGACCATAAGCCTCTCACGTTCGCTTTGAAACAGAAGCCCGACAAAGCGTCCCCTCGTCAGCTTCGACACCTGAGCTTCATAAGCCAGTTTACGTCGGACATCCAGCACGTGTCCGGGAAGGACAACATTGTTGCTGACGCTTTGTCTCGTGTCTCCGAAGTTAACATCCCCGCCTCACTCGATTTCTCGGCTATTGCCAAGGCGCAAGTGGATGACACAGCACTTCAGAGCCTCATGTCCAACCCCAAATACAAATTTCGGGAGTTGCCCATCTTCGGCTCAAACCTCTCGCTCTGCTGCGAAGACTCGGAAAAGGGACCTCGGCCATACATTCCGGCCACATTTCGCAAGGAAGTGTTCCACGCAGTTCACGACTTGGCGCACCCCGGCATCAGGACAACAAACCGGTTAGTCACCGGAAAATACTTCTGGCCCTCCATGAACAAGAATATCAATTCCTGGGCCAGAGAGTGCATCGCATGCCAAAAGTGTAAAGTCTCCAGGCATGTAAGGAAAGAAGTGGGCTCATTCCCCCGCACTACCAAGCGTTTCCACACCATACACCTCGACATAATAGGGCCTTTGCGAGACTCGCACGGTTATAAGTATTGCCTCACAATCATCGACAGGTTCACGCGGTGGCCTGAGGCAATACCTCTGAAAGACATTACGGCGCAATCATGTGCTGAAGCCCTCTGTCGAGAGTGGATACCTCGCTTTGGCGTCCCTGCAGTGATCATCACTGACCAGGGAATGCAATTTGAGTCCACCCTTTTCTCCGAGTTAGGCAAACTCCTTGGTTTTAAACGCCAGCGGACTACTGCATACCACCCGCAATCCAATGGAATGCTAGAACGTTGGCACCGGACGCTGAAAGCCGCCATTATGGCACGCGACGACCCGTCCTGGACTCAAGTCTTGCCTCTCGTCCTACTCGGCCTTCGAACAACCCGCCGAGAGGAGTTTGCTGCCAGCCCCGCGGAGCTGGTTTACGGGGAGAACCCAAGACTCCCAAGCGATCCGGTCTTCGACAAGAGATCGGGTCTCACGGAGTCGGGGTTGGTGCGTCTGCTGAGGGACAATCTCCGGCGCATCAAGGCGCCACCACCCACTCGACACTCGTCCATACCTGCTTGTTCGCCCAAGGAACTGGACACATGCACGCATGTGCTGATCAGAACGGATGCCGTCCGGAAGCCGCTGCAGCCTCCATATGAGGGCCCGTACCGCGTTCTCGAGCGGGGAGAACATTTCTTCCAGCTCGAGATCGGTGGTCACAAAAAGGCGGTCTCTTTGTCCAGGCTGAAACCCGCGTGCGCCCCGAAGCAACGTCGTGTCCGCTTTGTGGATTAACGGCGAACGAAGTTCGGGGATCAGTCGCTGAAACCCCTAGGTTTCATCTGGGGGCGGAGTGATGTGGCGCGGCAGGATTCGCAGCATTCGAAATTTATTTCGAATGTTACGAGTGCGAGCGAATAGATGGCGCGGATCTATCCACTTTGCGTAGCACGCCAAGGGAGTGGAAGATCGCAGTAATTATGTTTTTCAGAAATGTCACTGATTTTTAATATTAAGTTTGGAATTGAAAAAAGAACACTGAAGTCTTTTTGACTTGGAAAATAGAATTGGAGTTGAGTTCGCTGACTAGAATTGGTGTTGAGTTCGTTGACTAGAATTAGGACGATTAATATGTAAAACCATTAATAATAAATGTTCACTGAAATATTTTAATAAAATATAAGTAATGTTAATTACTTAAGTATCTTGCGGTAATGGGGACGAAAATGCGGCGTTGGACTAGTGGCGGGGCACGTTTTGATCACATCTGAAATGAGGATATCCAAGATCGATATTGGGTTGGATCGATCGAGGAAAAATTGCGAGAGAAGCGTCTTCGACGGTATGGTCACGTAATTCGCGATAACGTGAATTCATTTGCAAGATTGGTCTGAACATCGAAGTCGATGGTAAGCGACCAAAAGGCCGGCCGAAACAAGGGTGGCATTTGGTAGAACCAAATGGTGAAACCGACCACGACGCTTGTGAACGAGACAAAAACTGAAAAGAAAAAAAAAAGGTTTTCTATAGCTTTTTTGTAGGGAAGGGAGCTATCGTTGATAATTATTTATTAGCTAATCACCGGTCAAATGTTTTTCACCTTCAAAGCGGATTCTGCATCCAATATAATACTCGGAAAATCATCATATAACATACACTTAGTAGTCAGCTTTTCAGGCCTACTCCATTCATTCATTGGGAAAACATTTCAACCGGCTTCCCCAAAACCATCGGGACAGTATAAAAACACAGAAAGCATGAGTTTTCACTACGACATATTATTGCCAGAGTCGAGTGTTTTATAGCACGCAGGGTCATAACATTGTTGTTAACATATTGACCAGTAAGTGAGTGGTGCCAGGTGCTATCCTTGCTATCCTGGAACTCATGCATGCACATTATTTTATGACTGAATTGAAAAATTCTCCATCTAAAAGCATATGGCGGAATGGAGGATGAAGCCTCAGAAGCTAGACTTTACGCGTAATAAAACTACCAACAGTCCAGCAGATGAAAGTAGCGAATGATGCTGCATTTGGTACCTTTTCTGTTTGAGGTTGATAAGTTATTCATATGTGAATATGAAATGGAGTGGCAAGAGAAGTGCTGCATATAGGTGTGATCAAAGAGCTGAAGGTATCGGTCTATATTCTACAGACCCTTCTGGGGATGTTCAACGGAAAGCCAGTTTTAGCGAATGGCACTCAATACCTTTTGAGGAAATATCCTTCCGACGTGACTATTTATTAGATATTCATCGAGTGGTTCTGGATGGAGTGAAACGTAAAAATGTTATTCACAGCTACAAGAACCTTTGCAGATGCTAGGATATTTGCTAAGAAAACAGGTACCCAATTTCGTATGGTTGAAACCCTTGAAATAGTTTCTGCATGCACTACACCGCAGCACATGCAATTGGTGCTCGTAGAATGCAACGATAGTTCACCTGGTGAACCGAATTGATGGTGTCTGCTGAAGTACCTGAATAAGTAAAGTCACGAACAGAAGGGAGTGCCAACGAGAAAAAATGAAATATTAAATTCGATCTCGATGCAATTATCTTAATTAGACCTCGATATTTTCAGTCAGCAGGTGCCAATACTAATTAATTAAATCGGCACTTCTCGAAAACGTATCGCTTGAGAAGTCCGCTCCGTGCAGCCAATAAGAATGTTTTCTTTTGGAGCTCGTAAGGTAATTACAGCCTGAAATTTGAGTCACGAATTAATGGAATATAATTGAATGGTAATTTATAGTAAATTGAAATGAATAATTTAAGTGGCAAGTCTAGTCTTCCGTGCTCAAATGTTCGAACCCCATAGTAACGTAAGAAAATACTTCACCTAAATTGCTTGGAGAGTGGCACGCGTTTTCAAGTGCTCCAAAGTGCAATTTTCGTTTCCGTCGAACGCCCCCAGGTACTGAGTAAAGCACTCCACTGATTTGCAATTTCCTTTTGGTGAAATGCCAATTTTAAAGATTGTCAATACTCAAATAAAATTAACAATAGATTCCGCAAAACAAACTTTCAACTGAGTGCAAGTGATTTTTTTCCGCGATGTACTCATTGACCGGTGAATTCAAACCAGCGCCAACGCACGCTCATGTCTTACTTCATTCAGTCATTTCTCCCAAGTTAAATGAACTTTCATTAGTTTTAACCTAATTTAGGCGCCTCATGCCTTGCCACCCACACCGCTAATGCTTTAACGTTTCATTTTCGGTGGAGACTTTTATTGATTTATTTAATGACGCAGAGACACTCACGAATGTAACCAGGTAAAATCTGTATCTTTTATCTTGCAGATCTATCAGCTTGGGGCTGACTGACTCATTAGGTTGATTTGAATGTTTCGCCAAAAATGGCCAAACAAATTACCTATCAAAATCTTAGGCTGGGCTAGGGAAGAAATGGGCGAAAAGGAAAAATAGAAAATTCACACCTTCTATTTATCGTGGTGCTGACAGATTTCAATACTTCATGAGTATCATTAGTGCGAGTAATGAAGTGCCGATAAATTGCCCTAGAACAGTTGGTTGGCTATTTAATGGCGGTTTGGGCGGTTTACTGGGACACTCCGATTTGAATGGGTGATTGAAGTCGAGATAATTAAACTTTTTTGGCGTGGACAACATAAGGGAGACGTTATTTCTGAAGTTAAATGGGTAATCAGCATTTATTTCTTTCGACATTATGTGGTCAACTAAATGAAGCAATCTATCTGATAAAAGTAGATTGGATGGCAATCCAATAAGCTCAAATTTTGTGGTTGAATTTTTTGACATGCATGTTTATAGTACGAATTAGCTTTCCTAATCGAGGACTGCTTCGATATTGTGTTCGTTTTCTTTGGGGCCAGACTTGCTTGAAAAGAGCGAGACTCATGCCTTAAGCACTTAGACCGTGAAGGTTCAATTTACTTGACGACCCGTCCAGTTGTATATTCCAAATGTGTTTAGGAATCACAGGATCTCCGTTAGTAGATATAATGCTATCCACTGAAGTGCAGTGGGACTAAAAAGCGGGTCCTTACATAGGAAATGTTTGTTGCCTTATGAGATACCTGTTCCAAATCCTTGGGCAGTTGTCAATGCTACCGCCACTCTATTGCTGATCCCGGTGTCAGCATCATCATCATCAACGGCACAACAACCGGTATCCGGTCTAGACCTGCCTTAATAAGGAACCTCAGACATCCCGGTTTTGCGTCGAGGTCCACCAATTCGATATCCCTAAAAGCTGCCTGGCATCCTGACCTACGCCATCGCTCCATCTCAAGTAGGGTCTGCCTCGTCTTATTTTTCTTTTTCTACCATAGATATTGACTAACAGACTTTCCATACGGATTAAGTGACCCACCCACCGTAACCTATTGAGCCGGATTTTATCCACAACCGGACGGTCACGGTATCGCTCATAGATTTCGTCGTTATGTACGCTACGAAATCGTCCATCCTCATGTAGGGGGCCAAAAATTCTTCTCTCCAACGCGGTCAAGAGTTCACAATTTTTCTTGCTAAGAACCCAAGTTTCCGAGGAATACATGAGGACTGACAAGATCATTGTCTTGTACATGAAAAGCTTTGACCCTATGGTGGGACGTTTCGAGCGGAACAGTTTTTGTAAGCTGAAAAAGGCTCTGTTGGCTGCCAGCAATCGTGCGCGGATTTCATCATCGTAGTTGTTATCGGTTGTGATTTTCGACCTTAGATAGGAGAAATTATCAACGGTCTCAAAGTTGTAATCTCCTATCTTTATTCTTCCCGTTTGACCAGTGCGATTTAATGTTGTTGGTTGGTTGGTTTTCGGTGGTGACGTTGCCACCATATATTTTGCCTTGCCTTCATTGATGTGCAGGCCAATATCTCGCGTCGCCTGCTCGATCTAGATGAAGACAGTTTGTACATCTCGGATGGTTCTTCCCATGATGTCGATATCGTCAACATAGGCCAGTAGTTGGGTAGACTTAAAGAGAATGGTGCCTCTCGCATGTATCTTAGCATCACAGGTCACTTTTTTCAGGGGCAGATTAAAGAGGACGCATCATAAGGCATCCCCTTGTCGTAGACCGTTGTTGATGTCGAATGATCTTGAAAGTGATCCTGCTGCTTTTATCTGGCCTCGCACATTGGTCAGGGTCAGCCTAGTCAGTCTTATCAATTTCGTCGGGATACGGAATTCTCTCATGGCCGTGTACAGTTTTACCCTGGCTATGCTATCATAGGCGGCTTTAAAGTCGATGAAAAGATGGTGCAACTGGTGTCCTTATTCCAAGCCTCTTTGGTATGGGCCAATGATGTTGTGGGCGTATGGGGCTATTCGGCCTAGCAAGATAACGGAGAACATCTTATAGATGGTACTCAGCAACGTGATACCTCTATAATTGCTGCACTGTGTGATATCTCCCATTTTATGTATGAGACGGATAATGCCTCTCTGCCAGTCGTCAGGCTTTAATTCGCTGTCCCACACCTTGAGCACAACTTGGTGAACCACTTGGTGTAATTGGTCGCCTCCATATTTAACCAATTCTGCTGTAATTCCATTGGTCCTGGCGACTTATGATTTTTAAGCCGATAAATTGCACGGACTGTTTCTTCTACACTTGGTGGTGGCAGTATTTGTCCGTCGTGTTTAGTTGGCGGGACCTCCAACTCGCCGATGTTCTGGTTGTTCAGTAGTTCATCAAAGTACTCAACCCATCGCTTCAACATGCCCATTCTGTCGGAAATCAGATTTCCCTCTTTGTCTCGGCAGGATGAGCATCGCGGTGTATAGTGCTTTATCCTGCTGACTTGTTGGTAAAACTTCCGCGCCTGGTGCGATCGCTCCCTGTACTTTTCTAGTTCACAGACTTGTTGGTTCTCCCAGGCTTCCTTTTTCCGTCTGTGAAGTCGCTATTTCTGGTCATCCATAAACAAGGTCATCAATTCTTGCGCCAGACAGTGTCAGAAGTGTAATACTTTGAAGCATGTGAAAAGAGAAGTAAGTGTGTTCGTCAGGTCCACCAAGCGCTTCTACACCATCCACCTCAACATCGTTGCCCCATTGCGAGACTCGCACGGTTTCAGGTATTGTCTCACAATCATCGATAGATTCAGACGGTGGCCTGAGGCGATTTCTCTAAAATACATTACGATACGTGCCCGCGTTCTTTGAGAATGCAATGTTACTCGGTATGCGGCATTCTTCCGTTCCATTGCTAACTTACATTCATCGTCAAACCAGCCGGTCCGACTCCTTTTGCGGCTGGGGCCAAGTATGTTTGCGGTCGTATCAATGATAACGTCCTTCAGGTGGTTGTGAAGATCATTTGTTGATGCTTCATCTCCAGGTTCTCTGTTGACTGCGGTTATTACGGCATCCATTTCCCTCTTATAGGTGTTGGGGAGGGCTGTGTTATGGATGGCTTCAGTGTCAACTATGACCTGATTGTCAGTGGGGATTCTGGGTGGTGTTGTTATTCAAACTCGGAGCACCATGCCAACGAGATAGAGATTCGAGTCTATATTGACCCCAATATGGATCTGACATTCATAAAGGTTGAGAGGTGGCGGCGTTCGATCAGCACATGGTGAATTTGATTGAAATTGGTCTCGTCTGGAGAGGCCCATGTTTGTTTGTGGACTGCTTTCTGCACAAATCAGGTACTTCCAACAACCATTTCGTGTGACACTACTAATTGAGTAATCCGCAGTTCGTTATCATTTGCACTTTGATGTAAGATATGGGAGCCAACGTATCGCCTCAATACGGGCTCCTTCCCTACTTGGCTGTTAAAATCCCGAAGTACAATTTTGATATTATACTTGGGACAGGCTTCGAGGGTCCGCTCAACTGCTTCGTAGAAGATATCGCTCTCCGACTCTGCAGTCTCCCCTGTAGGGGTGTGAACGTTTATGAGGCGTATATTTCTAAACTTGCCTCGCAAGCGCAGAATGCATAGCCGTTCGCTTATGTTTTAAAAGCCGATAACAGCAGGTTTCATTTTTTGACTGACTAAAAAACCTACTCCGAGAACATGGTTTACTGGATGGCCGCTGTAATATATCGTGTAGCGGCTCTTCTCCACGAAACCGATCCCTGTCCATCGGATAGTTTGTAACGCTGTTACATCAGCCTTATGTTGGGACAGGGTATCGGCTAGCTGCTCAGCAGCATTCGGTCTGTACAGGGAGCGCACGTTCCATAAGAAAATGCGCAAATCGTTAATCCGTTGTCGGGTTCGTCGTTGTAAGAGCCATCCTGTCCGGGGCTCCTTTCGTGGCTTCGTAACTTCGGTTTTCCGTGTAGGGTTGTCAGCCCTACCCAACCCTCAACCTGGAGGACCAGTTGGTACATTTTGTCCCGTTTTTAGGCGCGGGAGGCTCGCATTCATCCTTCTCCGTCTGCAGTTGTTCATAAAGAAAGAACTCCCAGCGATCACCACGTGGAGGTGGAGATAGTGTTTGGTAGTAGAGCTGTTGGTGTTGGTTCAGCAGGCGTTTCCCAGGTTGTATACACCATCGTGAGTATCAATCCATGTTTCGCTCTGGGACCTATACTACCCTTTGACCGCCAAAGATGATTGTATTGTTATAACTCTGGACGTAGTGTTTATTGACATTCCAGGACATATCGCGAGCTGGTGAAAGGCTTAGAAAAGTCGGGTCCACAACCAATCCGGACTCCCTTTTCGGTAAGCGTTAACCCGACCATCGTTTACTAATATGATTTCTAACTGTGCGCAGGTCTCCAGGAGGGAATGCTCTCTTGCATTCTTCAGTGAACTCCCCCATTCGGTATCCTATGAGTTATAGTCACCGGCAATGACTTTCGTTTTTCGTCCTTTTGTGTCCGAGATCAATCTCTTCAGCATGTCCTCATCGGGCTTGAAAGAGCATGGTAACTATATACCGTCTATTTTTGACCATATTGTAGACTGCTTTATAAATTTCTGTATAGCTTGCTCACCGTATGCCCACAAAGCCGTCCCACTGTAGGGATTGGCTACCTATAAATTTTTGTTAAGGTTAGGTCAGGACACATTCCGCTTCCGGCAGTATGCCTCCTATTCAGGCCTTCCTTTCCATCGCGTAACTTGCCCACACCTTCTGCATCGGTCAGACCAATCAACCACACTTCTACATTCCCTCGTTAGATTGCCATTCGAGAGACACTTAAAGTACCTTTGCGAAGAGATAAGGCGGCAAACTACCCATCTCATTCGTGCCTTCCCAACGTCCAGCAGTTTGTGCACTGCCTTTGTTGGTACGCGGATTGTCGCCGTTTTTGTGATTTCAGACTCCTTTCTGAATCTTACAATGGATACCTCCTGAATGCTTAGTGCCCGTTGTGATTCATCATCATCATCAACGGCGCAACAACTGGTATCCGGTCTAGGCCTGCCTTAGTAAGGAACTCCAGATCCCGGTTGTGATTGTGTTTGATAAATACCGGCAACTCAAAAATTTTCACTCCAAACAAAATGGAGAGTGACTCTCCCAGGTCTGACTCTTGTTCAATAGCCTTTTGGTCCAGAGTGACCTCCATTTTTGTTCCCGTATCTTTCGGGATATTTACGGAGCTCTTCTGGCTCAGGTTTCTTACCGTAGTGGATATTGGATGAAATCTCATAATTGTTGAGCTTGTCCAGAACGAATTTGGCTCTCGGTCCTGAGGAACCTCATATGACATCTTACCATCCCACCATGTCTGTCTGTCTGTATATCATAGGCAACTTTCTGAGAAACGGTTACTCCAATTGATTCTATATTTGGTTTGAAGATGGGAGCTGTGAACTCCTACACATGCCATGAGTAGCATCGTTCTACGTTGAGTTTAAGGGCGAGTCCCCGTAGATCCAAAAGGGAGGTGTAACATTTTTTTTTTCACCGAATATAGTCAAGTGGGGTCTCAAAAGATAGGTTATGATTAGTACTTTCAAAGCTGACAGTTCTGACGTTTAATGCAAATGCTGATTGAAATTTTGATCTTCTCTCCCAGTGCTACGGATGGCCATTGATATGCTCTTGTAATATAGGCACCATTGCGTTGGGCCATGGGAACAAGTATTTTACGTAAATCAAGCTTCAGTAGCTCGTAAAACAAATCTTGAATATGAAATATGATATGATGTCTATTCCAAAATTTGTACAATAAAAATTTTATCTTCATCATATTTTTGCCCAATCAAACCAATTTAAAAAATTAACAATTTGCATTCATGCGAATGCGTCCTACCCACTTTTCTGCTGAAATTCAATCTCCTAGTGCCCAATAGAGACATTTCAGCACCTTCACATTCAACACGACAAATCATTACAAATTTTCTTCTTGACATGTCTAACCACTTCTGCGACATGTTGAATAAAAGACCTTCCAATTTGCTGCTTTCTGAAAGGTATATCTTATAATTATATGCACATTGGGCCTGCACACTTATAAGTTTCGCAGTACAACTGCCCACACGTCAAGTGGTTGCGTTGATTGACTGCTACAATGTTTTTGAGTTAATTCACTCACCTGAGAAACCCAGGCAGACTTCAGGTCATGATATTTGGCATAGCGTCTTGTGTAAGCCCTCTCGAATGTCACATGTGGCCTGGCAATGGTTATTATGTTTACTGAGCAATACCCACAGGTTTCGTATTACCCACTAAGCTCTTACTATGCGTTCTTTTTCTGTGTAATTTATAGCCTTAGTTGGAAAAGTGGTTATGGCGAGGAAATGTGCTTTCCTAATTTGCATTGGAACAGTGTTTTCAGCTTAGCATATTTTGTCCAGCATTCTCTCTCGAAGACCCCGCAACCCTCTAAGCGCTTTGACTCGGAAAACTATTCCAACTTCCTTCATTTGGAAACTCCCCACGAGTTCTAGGTTTTCCTCGTTAGTTTCGTTGTGCGCTTCATCCATACACACTAATGGCATATTTTCCCGTTACTGGTATGTTCTGATTAAATTGAACGTAATATTTCGGAAAATTGGATTACAACCGTCTCCCAAGTTTTTTCGTTCCACTTGACGAGCGTCTGTGGAAAGTCAAGCGGTTGTATAAGCTCCTAGAATTATGGATACTGTTTATAGGCCCATGTATAACTAATGCTCTTATGTAATGGCATTATGGTTGCCGCAATCATTCGCCTCCATGCCAGCTAGTGTATTACCTCAAGGTTGGTCTTCTACTGCCACTAGCTGACACCTGATTCATGTCGCACTTGTTGGGGATATGTGGAGCTAGAACGCAAGACTTTGATTTGAACTTTGATTGACATAAATGCACACTGATGTATGCTGATGTATCTATTTTCCTTTGTTGAGGTGATTTGTTTGTGGATACTTGTCTAACTTGTCTCACAGGCACGTGTTAGAATAATCACTGTTCAGATATCGATCCAGAGCTCAAAACAGAACTAGTTATGTCATAATAATCTTATTAAACTTGTTGGGTTGAATAACATTGCATGCAGCCCCGGATAAGATTTCCAAACCAAAAGTACGGATTTATTGCCGATTCCGCATCTTTTTCGCAAGCATATAGAGCTGAAATTTCCTGATCACGCTACTTTTAAATACTTTGTGGTCCAATTTGTTGGTCCTTATGCAGAATTATGAGTCACTAGACCGTATCCATCCTCCCTCCATTTATTTGGTTCCTTGATTGGTCCGATATTATCATTTGTTACAATTGTTTCCTTTTCAAGAATCCTACCTTTTTTCTAGGTCTAAAGTCATTTGTTAAAGAGCTCCGGGAAAATAATCAGTAAGAGAGGGAGTGCCTCTCAGTTGAGGTTTTTTTTAGGAAAGATATTAGTACTTAACTCTTCCACCGCTTCTAGATGAAGTAAAATAAAGTATAGGAAAGTCCAATTCCAAGCCACTTGAAGATGTAGCATCAGTGGCAAATTACACTTTGGCCTTCCGAATATTTCGTTGTGTGTACCTCAGTGCAGGAGGTACGATTCAATGTCGTTTTTAAAATTCTTTTGCCGAA